>NC_058091.1:268236000-268857500 GCF_020171115.1 Neogale vison | reverse complement strand
AATACATGTCAGTTGGGGTGTTTGCTCAGAATTTAACTGAGGTAAGCTTGTGATCAAAAAAGTTTGGGAAAGGGCGCCTGGGTGGCTCAGTGGGTTAAAGCCACTGCCTTCATCGGGCTCCCTGCTCAGCGGGGAGCCTGCTTCCTTCTCTCTCTCTGCCTGCCTCTCTGCCTACTTGTGATCTCTGCCTGTCAAATAAACAAATAAAGTCTTTAAAAAAAAAAAAAAAGTTTGGGAACGCCTGGGCGGCTCAGTGGGTTAAGCCTCTGCGTTCGGCTCAGGTCATGATCCCAGGGTCATGATGGATGGAGCCCCACATTGGGCTCTCTACTCAGCGGGGAGCCTGCTTACTCCTCTCTGCCTGCCCCTCTGCCTGCTTGTGATCTCTCTCTCTCTCTGTCAAATAAGTAAATAAAATCTTTAAAAAAAAAAAAAATGGGGGGACCACCAGCCATGGTCCACAACGAAAGAGTGATAAGGTTATAAAATGGTGGAAACAGGGAAGAGGAAATGATAGGACAGATTTCCTGTTTGAAGGTCATTTTCATGTCCTCCATGCCTAACACAGGGCTCTTATGGCCTAAACAAGGGGCATTTTAGCTCCGTTCTAGCTGACAAGTAAAAACATCCCTGTTTATCCTCCAGTCTGTTCCAAGGTAAGAGTATTCTGTTTGAGACAGAGACGGCCAGTCACCTTAATCCAAAGCCATATCCGGTCCCTGAGACATGTCCTGTTTGTTTCATTACTTGCCAATAATTGCCAAGAAATTAGAGCCTTGGTTATTTAGTTCTGGACCAACGACTTTCCTGTGGGGAGCCCCCAAGGATAGAAATGCCTACAAGCCAAGGACTCGGGGAGTCATAATGCAGTTTGTTCTCCGTCAAGTTACTGGGGAGCAAATGTCTCCAGGCTTCCAGGAAGTGGTGTCGTGGTCCCAGCTGTGGCTACTCAGCACAGTCGCTCGCAGAGCTCCTTCAGCATCCCCTGTACTGCATCCTGCCCCGAGGAGGCCCTGGCGGAGACCCCAGGCCCAAATCTCCACGCCGGAGTCCAATGTGCAGCCAGGATGGGGAACCCCTGGTTTAGGAGGAATCTTCTTAGCCACGGTTTCCAGAGGTTAGCCATTGATGTGTTGTCACAATTTTTGCCATATCTACAGACTCCTAGTCCCCTTGTTTGCAAAATATTTTTATTTAAATTTACTTTTTTTAAAATTTTATTTATTTGACAGAGAGAGAGATCACAAGCAGGCAGGGGGGAGGGGGAAGCAGCTCCCCGCTGAGCAGAGAGCCCAATGCAAGGCTCGACCTCAGGACCCCAAGATCATGACCTAAGCCAAAGGCAGAGGCTTAACTCACTGAGCCACCCAGGCGCCCCTTAAGTTAACTTTGTAACTTAAGTTTATTTTAAAAGGATGCTTTATATCACTTTCATTAACAAAAAAACATTATCTCTTGCCATCTTTAGAAAGCAACCAGAGCAATAAATTCAATCAAAATGAAACAGAGTAATGTAATTCCAGCTGCTACCTGCCCCGGCCTCTGAGCCTGAGGCCTGCTCTCTGTTAAAACTGGAGTGAGCACATGTTAGGGAGGGGGTTAGAGGTGCTGGAGCCAAATGGAGACTTTCTCATTGCAGCTGTCAGAAACTGAGAAGGAAAGAACTTTCTCACCGTGACTCAGTGTTGTTAAATATCATTTCCCTGCATCTCCAATACCCATATTTTAGGAAATGCCAGCCTTGGAAGACACTGACATGCACCGGGGGTGGGGAGTGGTGGTGGGGAGCGACGTCTTAAACCAGTTTCTTGGCTGTAGATCTTTCCCAGCTGACCAGACATGACTCTGATCCCGAATCATAATTCCTTTTCCCTTTGACCCTTCAGGAAGCAGGGAGAAAGAGCAGAGGTGAGACATGGTAACATACAGCATTATTCAAATGAGGGGCAGATTGGTGGGGACAGACCCGCCCACACACAAACATACCCACAGATGCACAGAATCAGATAAGATCACAGATTTATTTGGCCAGGTTTACAAAGAACTCCTGGAAGTCAGGGCCCCACAGAGCAGGAGCAGATGGACTGTATCACTGTCGAGCTTTCTACTGCATCTGGAACCAGGCCAGGAGGGGCTAGAAGCTGGGGCTCATGCTTTCTTTGCAAAGCTGGGTGTGGGAAGCCTAATTTGTTGCTTGCTTCTTGGGGCCCTATACCTTTGGGGCTTAACATCAGCATGCAAGGAACACTTCACTAACCACCCATGTGTGTCCATATAAGGAAATGTTTAGAGTGCTGGGCTCTCTGGTTAGGCCCTGTACATCCCCCTCCCGTGCTCCCCCCCCACTCCTCCCACCAGAATACCAGAGTGGGGTTTCCTGGGGGGCGGAGGGGTCCTCGGCCTCCAGTTCCCAGCTCATTTCTCCACACTCGCTTGACAAAGACAAAAACATAAAATATTAGTGTTAGTGTAACTGTCTTTTTGTTACCTCAAAACTTAGAATATTAGGAAAACAGTGTTCTGAGACTGGTTTGATGATTCCCTTTAGGAGATGGGCTAAAACTGATACATAGTTTTTTCCACCCAGAACTGGAGCCTAAAGGTAGCATCTGATGCTGTTGTATGTAAATCCAACATGTGTAGGATCACACTGACACTTTTTTTTTTTTTTTAATATGTATCCTGAATCTGTAGGGTGTCCTTTACATAAGAGAAATCAAGTCTCCAGTTAGCCTCAGGCTGAGTGAGTTGGGAACATGAGGTTTTATGGTATTTGGTAGAAATCCCTCATGGTCGGGGCTCCTGGCTGTCTCAGTCAGTGGAGCATCTGACCCTTGATCTTGGGGTCATGAGTTCAAGCCTCATGTTGGGCAAAGAGTTTACTTAAAAAATAAAAAATAAAAAAAAATTTAAAAACCCAAACTTAAATCAGTAGTTAAAAATATTCCCCCCCCCCCAAAAAATGAAACGAAGGAAAGAAATCCCTCATGGTCCATGAGTTTTAATAGCAAAGAAAAAATTTTAAAACTGAAGCCAATACAAAAAATAAAGTGGTCATCCATTGAAGAATTTATATGAGGGTCCCTTACAATAAAATATGTTTGCAACCCAGTTCCAAAACATCTTCACTTGTACTCGCTCTGTTGACAGAGCACAATTTCACAGTAGCTTTTGGTTCTTATTA
The DNA here is from genome assembly GCF_020171115.1 of Neogale vison. Classification (NCBI taxonomy): domain Eukaryota; kingdom Metazoa; phylum Chordata; class Mammalia; order Carnivora; family Mustelidae; genus Neogale; species Neogale vison. The sequence goes on along the minus strand of NC_058091.1, from coordinate 268,854,316 downwards.
ATCATCTCAGGATCTCTGCCCTCATAGCCATATGGTGTTAGGAGTTGTCCTAAGCAGCAGGAATAATACGCATGAGCATGGCACTCGCTAAGTCCAAAAGTGGCCTGACGGCAATGGTCACTCACTAGCTCCTTCCAGAAAGAGCCCCATGCAGAGAGCCCCATGTGGAAGCAGGAGCGTGCCGCAGTTCCCCAGCAAGGAATTCATTGAATTCCTTTTGTGTAGAGCAGTCACACTTCTTCACACTTTAGAAAACCCATTATGGTTGGATCCTGGTTCCAAAAAAAGAAAGGGGGGGCTATAAAATAACATTTTAGAGACAACTAAGGACATTGTAGTATCAGCTGCATCTTTTATGAAATCAAGAATATCTTTGAATGCCTGCACTTAACAGTACTGAGGATCCTCTCAGTTTTACTGCTGAAGTAGCAAAGACTGAGGAAAACAATGACTTCTACTTGCTGTCGGTGATTTGGTAAAATGCACGGAGTCAAAGCAGAAATGGGAAAAGAATGGGTCACTCTGACTATGACAAGACTGTAAGGATGTGCATTGTTCTTTTGGATATTTTATAGGTTCGGTGTTTTTCATAACAGGGTTGAGGGGGGAGAAACTTCATTACGGAATCTGGGAAGTTAAGAAGAAAAAGGGTCACTTAAGCAGACAAGGTCAGAGTGTATAAGGAGGAAGAAAAGTTATGAGGGTTTTTGTTTTTTCCAGCTACTTCTGCTAGTGGGTGAGATTTATTTTTGGTAACATATGCTTAGGAGCTACTTCTGACCTCATTTTTTTTTTAATTTATAGAGGCATCTGCCAGTGCTAAACTCAGCCAGGGCTCTCCTGCTGCCCATCCATTTGATTTATAAGCAGGAAAGATCCGTGTAGAATCGTGGAAAGGCAGATGAAGCCAGGAAAGCTGTCTGGTCCAAATTAGAAAAAGATTGTGAGCGGCCCTGAGTGAATAGCCAGTGGGCCATGTCAGCTGCCCTCTTCCCGAGGGCCACGGTGGGGAGGCTTTCCCGCTACGTCAGGGTCTTTTAGGGAAAAGAAAACAATAATGCCTTCTCCCTAGGTGCCATTTAAGAGCAATGTCTCAAGCCCAGCTTTTTTGAGGGTTGCTGCCTTTCCATTCTTGTTAAGGGTGGAATTTACTAGTAGGTGAAGCATTTGGGAAGAAAATGGCAGAGCTGATTTTCCAGGTAGCAGCAAAAGCACCTTCATACAATTATAAATCAGATCTTGTTACTCTCTGGCTTAAAACTGACAGGTGGCTTCTCCTCGTACTTAAAATTCTAGCTCCCAGCCATGACCCACGAGACCCAGAAGATTCAGCCATGCCTATCCCCTACCCTCATTCATCTCTTACGACTCTCTGTCCCTGGGTGCACAGTGCAGCCTCACAGCAGACTTGGAAGGTCAGGGTACAGACAAGAAAACCAAGGTGCACTGAAGGTCTTGGTCAGGGTATGGTGAGATCCTACCATCCTTGGCTTCTACCCTTATGCTTATTGACATTGACTTCCTTGGTGTTATAATTCAAGGGGCACCAAGAGGACTCCCCCCAACCCCAAACAAAAGCATCCTTTCCCCTTTCCATCAGTGTCTGAAATTCTCCTAATAGAGACTTTTGATTTGGAATGTTACCTGATCTTTAAAAGTGCCACTAAAAACACAAAGTCTGCTGAGATGGGTTTGGAGAAAGATAGCCAGTACTTTAGTGGGTAATCATTTATCAAATAATTTTGAGAAGTGGGTGTCACTCGGGCAAGGGTGTGGGGAAGCATAAGACTCCTCCAGGCCAAAACAAAAACAAAGACAAAGCAAACATTAAAGGAGAAGTTCTGTAAGATGTTGATAATATATGCTAAGGGATGAAAAGAGATTACAGCAGAGTAGATGTTTTATGCTCCATTATTTTATTTTTTTAAAAGATCTTTATCTGAGAGAGAGAGAGAGAAACATGAATGGGGAGGAGGGGTAGGGGGAGGGGAAGAAGCAGACACCCCTAATGAGTGTGGAGCCCAATGCAGGGCTCGATCTCAGGACCCTGAGATCATGGCCTGAGCCGAAGGCAGATGCTCAACCAACTGAGCCATATCTCATTATTGTAAAATACATGTGTAGAAGATCCTGACAGGATAAAGCCCAAAATTTATCAGTGATGACCCCTAGGTGGTGGGATTATAAATTTCTTCCTTTAAAAAAAAAGTGCATGGGCAGTTTCTTTTCCTTCTTTCTTCTTCTTCCTCTTCTTCTTCTCCTTCTCCTTTTCTTCTTCTTCTTCTTTTTCCAAAAATGAGCATAAATACTTGAGCAGCAAAAAGAAAGAAGCTTAGAGTAGGAACTCTAAAAACATATCTGCTGTGATGTCCCATACAGCATGGTACCCAGAGTTAGCAATACTGTGTCGTATACTTGAAAGCCACTGAGAGAGTAGATCTTATAGGACCTCCCCAGCCCCACCACCACAATACAAAAGGGTAATTGTATGAGGTGAAAGACGTGTTCTGATAACAATTTCCCAATCATCCAATCATCACAGGGACACCTGGGTGGCTCAGTCAGTTAAATGTCTGCCGCGGGCTCCAGTCAAGATAAGATCTTAGGGTCCTGGAATTGAGCCTCTCATGGGGCTCCCTGCTCAGCGGGGAGTCTGCTTCTTCCTCTTCCCTTCCCCCTGCTCACGCTCTCTCTTGCTTTCAAATAACTAAATAAAATCTTTAAAAAGAAAAATCACATTGTGCCCCTTAAAGTTAAACAGTTTTGTATGTCCGTTATATCTTAGTAAAGCCTGGGGGAAAATCTACCAAATTAACAGTTTTTCAGGGGACAGCCCTTGCCTGAATTAAATATTGGGTGAATTTTCAGAAAAAAATGACAAATGTCAGCTCAATGAACACATATAAAGTAACTAGTCTGTTGGTGGGGGTGGGGGTTTTTAGAGATCAAGGATAACAAATTCGTAACTTGAGTGCCCTTGCTCCTCTGCTAGCCCAAGGCAGGCAGTCATAATGGATCCCGCTGAGCCTGAACGTGTAGTCAAAATCCTCTCCAGCGTTGGTGGTATAGTGGTGAGCATAGCTGCCTTCCAAAATGCTCTCCAAAGGGAGCCACTGCCTCAGTCAGGGGTGGGACAGGAGATGACCCCAGGGCCTCTGCTTGCCTCATGCTGCCTGCCGCAAATCATGAGAAGGTCTCCTTCCTTGATATGTTTCCCTTCATTCTTTTGAAATATTACCATAATATATTGATTTTTAAAGAACCAAATACATCCACCAGAAAACGATCATTATAAATAGTCAGTCTCTGGTGTCTGTGGCGTGCGTGGCGCCCGCTAGACTGGGTGGACAGGATACTGTCTTCCTAAACCACTCCTAGCGATCCTGGGCCGTGCTTTTTGTCACCTCGGCTGGAAATTATTAGCCCCTTCCCCCAAAATAAACAAACCCTGACAAGATGACGTTATCCCCCAAAGAAAGCAAAGTAGCCCAAGACCCCTGGAACCTGTTCAGGCATCCTACCCTCTCGGCGCCGGAATGCATCCTGCTTTGGGATCTAGGAGGCAACCAAGATGCCCACGTCTTCTTGGTCAGATGCAAAGTCCAATATAGACGGCAAGGCAATATGGCAATGCATAGAACACAAGCTGGATATTATTAACCAGTCAGCTAGTTCTGTTTCAAGGCAGCACGATTCAAGGAAGACCGTGGGTCTTTGTTCCAATGAAGACTCAGACTTAATTCCATTTTTTCCCAGTCCATGAATCTGCTGATTTCTCATTCCAGTGATTTGCAATGAACATCGTTCCCTGGGGTCTTTGCTGTTGCATTGGCCACATTGTTAGGCCAGGCCCTCCCTCGTAACACCCAGCTTGTAGGGTGTGCAGCTCAGTGGTTGGGAAGGAGATGTCTTGTGGGGGTTGTGCCCACTGGACCTAATGAGGAGTAAGGGAAACTCAGATGGTAAGAACCTTTACCACCCAGTAGGTTCCAAATGGCCACTTGCAATTTAAAAAAAAAAAAAGCGTTCCCGTTTGGAGACTTGCTACAAGCACTCGCTCTTCCTGCCTTTGTCCTCAGGAGAAGGATCTGTGTCTCACTCAAGGCTGTAGAGCTTGACAGTAGAGCCGAATGAAAGAACAGGATAAGGCTGGTTTAGGAAGGTGGCCCAGGGGCCAGGCCCAGGTCAGCAAGAGAATTCTGAGAGATCTCAGCTCTTTTCCTCTGCCCACATCCGGAAGAATACACAGTGCCTTACAATTAAAGGAGTGTCACTAAGTCTGGAGACCGTTACACAGAATAAGACCAGAAATGCATCAAGAGCCCCAGGAAAAGGCAAGGCTGAGTTATATGGGTTTGTCCCAGCCTGATGTCAGCCTGACTCCCAGGTGCATCTTTGGGTTAGAAATCCTGGGTTCAAGTTTGGCCTCCGTACATAATAGCTAAGAGAGTCCAAGGAAGAGATGAAATCCTCTCAGCCTTATTTTCCACACCCCCAAAATGCTGGGGCCAAGGGCAAGGATCCCCTGTCTTTGAAAGTTCACATTCTGCCACTTTGCTTTTACAGTGGTATCTTACAGTGGTTCTTGCTTTCAGGGAAAAAAAAGGCGAAAAGCAAGAGCGGCATTCAGCTGTTGTTTTGCAACAAGTCTCTCTCTCGAGGCAGCACGAGTGCCCCCCGCTACCCCCCACAGAGCTCTGCCCCAGGAACTACCCTCAGAACCTAGCATCAGCCCACCAGCGCTCTGCACTGGGCTCTGTCTGGGCTTCATCTTAATTTATTTTGCACATTCTCTAGAAAGATGTGTCCTGAGGTAGCAGAGAAGCCTAAGAGAAGTTGTTTTTAAGGTCTAGGAATGTTCAGATTTTTTCCATATAAATTAGGGATCATTGCTTTGCTTTCTGCCACTGGGGTTAGGAAAGGTTTCATTCGAACGCTTTACTTCTGGATAGCAGGGGAATACCTATTCTGATTTCTGAAGGTGAAGTCACCAGGGCTTCATACGCAGGCCCACAGCTCCCGTGAGTTTCTTCTCTCCTGTTCCCAGAGCAAAGAGGCTTTGGCCCAGCCTTTTCTGCAAGTCCGCAAGACCGAGAGCCTAACTTCTGACTGCCTGCAGCCCTGTCAGCCCACCCCTCTCTTAGGAGCCCCAGCAGATGGTTTCCTGCTCTCTTCACACTGATCTGGATCTTGTCCCCCTCGGCCTCTGCCTGCGAGTGCACAATTGCACCTTGCCTGTGGTTCAGGACCTGGCCCATTCTCTCGAACCGTCCCGGGGCCCTCACCAGCTCATTCAGCACACACCTTACCAAAGGCCTATTCTCTGCCAGGCACCTGGTGTCCTTGTCCCACCTCCCAGTCTTCAGAGCCCTTTGTTTCCCAGTCACAGGTGTTCTGAGCTCTTCCTCCACTACATCGGAAACGTCATTCAAATGTAGTTTTTCTGGTCTTCCCTGCCCTCGGAGTTTCCTGCAGCATCCAGGCCCCTCAGCACCCAGTGAAGGACCCCATCCTCATCTCTGTGCTCTTAGGCTGTGTGTCGGATCACAGAGCAAGCGCTCAGAGGATATTTGGTGAAGGGAGGAAGGGGCAGCACCAGGTGCATAGGAGTAACCTTCCCTACACCTGGTTTGTCAGGTGGCCTGTCATCTCTCTTCAGGTGGACACCAAAGTGCCCAGAATTTATCAGTCCCACTTTGATTTCTTTGCACCCTCTCTTTCTTTGGTCTCATAGTGTCCAAAGAGCTGAAGTATGTGTAAGGGTCTGGTCACCTTGAGAAATGCCCCCCCACACCTGCCCTTTCACTGATTTATTTCCCTCGCCTCGAGTCAGTTTTCCATCCTCATGAAGATGATTCCCAAGTTCAGATCCATTCCCCAGGTTCTAGGGCCCCACACGTTACCTCTAGGTCCCCTTTAGACATCTTCTCTTGGACGTGCACAGATATCAGACATTCATCCTGCCCAGATCTGATCTCAGCTCCCTGCTGCCTGCAAACTCACTGTGTCCTAGGACCCTGTCAATAGGTGGGCGTGGGTGTCCTTTCCTTTTCTGCTCCTGTTTCCCATCTGACAGCAGGTCTCTGACATCTGCTCCCTCCTCTCTGTCTCCTCTGCCACCACCCCTACTCTTTCTTGCTTGGACTATCTCAACACCTCTGTCCTCCCCCCACCACCCCCCACCACAATCCTTTCTCTCTCTTGCAACCAGAAGGTGAAACTGCCAATTTCCCTGATGGAAACCAGCAAGATGGCATTCAGATGCCAGAGTGGGGCTTGTGAGATCCTTCCTGATCTGCCTCCTGCTTCCCCCTCCTTCCTCATCTCATACTACCTTCCCCAGCACCAGAGGCTTCAGTCTTCTTCAGCTGTCAGCCCCTTACCCTATTGTTCCCTCTCGCTCCTGGGCCTTTGCAGGAAGTGTTCCCCCTCACCTGTCCAACACTTACACCTGGGTTGGGTCTCAGTTTACTGTCCCCTTCTCCTGAAAGCTTACCTTATCATCCTCCCCAAAAGCCTGAGTTGGTTGCCCCTCTTATGTATTGCTCTAGCCCCATGCATGCCCCAACTGTAGCAATTCCCACGATTTTCAATCTGCTTGTTTTCCTCATCATTTTGATAAGCACCATGCATCAGGTCTTCCCCTTGCCAAGAGACTTGTGTATAATACATTCTTACCATTTGTTGAAATGAATGATTTCTTTTCTGCTCAGACTATATCCTAGTCCAAAAGAAAGTGTTCAGTTTAGACCTTGCTTGATTTTGATCTCTAGTTGATATACCCATATTCTCTATAGCTGGTCCTTCCAAGAAGACTATCAGTCAGTGTTTTCATGGGATGAATCACAGACTTTAGGGCCCTGGACTGGGACTAGATTAGACCGCTCAGCCCACAGACAGCTTGGTGGGGGCCCTGAATTAATAAAGACTCGGGTAAGTTTTTAAAAAGAAAACCACTGTAGACTGGAGGGGCTTGGAAGACTCCTAGGAGGTAAAGTTTGAATGGGGCTCTCAGGGAAGGATAAGGTTGAGTAGAGGTTGGGAGGCTGGAGAAAGAATCAATTTATAGGTGCAAATTGGCCACGTGAGCGGTCCTCTTGTTTGCCTAAGTATCAAACCAGCAGATCTCTGAAAATTAGTGGCCTGCAAAGAAATTACTTACACAAATTCAGGATGGGGGTTACCTCTGGATATCAGAAAAGAGAGGTTTCAGTAATTCCCTGTTGCTTGGGCTAGAATGTGGCTCAAGACTCTTCATTCTTCAAACTGCCTGTATATGTCACAACTTTTTAAGTTTAAGGAACGTTAGTAGCTACAACTAAAAACCCAGTGAATACAGCAACAAATGATATGATCCTATCAGATATGAGTGAGGCTAAGAAGTTTCTCAGGTGATGAGGCTTTAAGTAATCTTCTCCTGTTTCTATTTTTGATAATTTTACTTCTTTTTTCCAACGTGCGTATGTATCATGAGGGGGGAAATAATCCACACTTCCTCAGGCTTTGCCCACACAGGCTGCCAAGGAGAAACCATGGGTATCAAAGTGAAGCGGCCTTTGCCCTTAATCCTGGCAGCCCTACTGCTTCTTTAATGCCACATGGGCCTGGGTAGGAAACGTCACCTCCCCGAGAGTCTTAGTGCCTTGGTCTGAAGGATGGAAACCGTAAATCTACCTCCTAGACTATTCTGAAGTGCAAAGCAGATGACAGGTACAAAGCACCTGGCACAGAGTTAGCGTTCAGTAAGTGCTCATTGCCTCTCCTTCCCTGAAGAAAGAAGCAATTATGTTGTTATAGGTTCTCGCTTCTAGGGAAAGACCCTCAGAGACCATTTAATCCGACCTCTTCATTTTGTTCCATTTAAGTTGTTCTTAATTGCACATGATAAATCAAATAATACAGATGAGCTTATGATGAGAATCATCATTCTAAGCCCCGTTGCACCTCTTCCCACCTGTATCCCAGCCCCCAAGGCAACTTGTGTTCATCATTTCTGTTTCTAGCTCTTGTCGTTCTCTCCATGATGCTTAATAATAGGAGGATGGCTTCTGTTTCTTATTGGCAGCTCTAGACACGACTTACTGACTCCCCAGTTGGAAAGATGAGATTTCAGCTCATTTACATCTCTCCCCTCACTTCCTTTTAATATTTGATTGTTACTTATTACGTCTGTTGCTTCTTAATATACTTACATAAAATATAATAATACTTACATATAATATAATATACTTACAGATAATATACTTACACCACTGTGGCTTCTTATAGTAACAGTATTTACTATCTTGACTCCTGTCTGTACAAGATGAGGAAACTAACATCCCCAACTTCACTTCTAACACTTCCACAAACTCGTACCCTGTGTCAGCTATACTTTTACTTCTCTGTGCTCAAAGCTGTATTTTTGTAGCATTTGTATTTTCTTCTGCATCTGTAACTTACCCTTCAGTGTAGCTTAAAGAAAACAAAACAAAGCAAAAGCATACACGATTTGCGTTGTTAAATGTATGCAGATATTTATTCCTTGCTAGGCCATGTGGCATGCTAGGAATTCATTTCCTTCTCTCTAATGCCAGCTCAAAACCCCCATAGTTCCATATTTTAAAGTTAAAAAGTAGTTACTTTCAGAGTTTTTTCAAATCACTGTTTTAAAAGTAATATATGTTCAATGTAGAAAATTCAGTATATACATAAAAAGTAGGGGGCAAAAAACAGGGAGAAAGAGAGGGATAGAAAATCAAGAACACCTGAAAATCCCACCACTTGTAGCATTTCTTTAAAATGCTTCATATAATTTACACAGGGTAATCAATAAAACTAAAAAAAAAATACTTTCATTAGTAGTAAAAGGAAACGTGCAGACCCACATAAGATGGGCCCACATCCTAGAACAGGAGAGATGCTGTCCTAAGTCTCAATTCCCTTATATGCTGCAGACATTAAGCTTTCATTGTGCATGTTTACTGGGCATTTGCCATCTAACTGGGTTCACTGTTGGGACTAAAATATGGTCAAAAATAGACATTGTCCCTACCTGCGTGAAGGTTACATTCCAGTAGGGGGAGGTAGATGTTAATCAAATAGTCATGGGTAGGCAAGGATAAAGTATAAAAAAATTGAGTTCAAACGTTGAAAGGAAAAGAACTTGATTCTTTGAGGACACGTAAGGAACCCACCCAGGCTCAGACCACCCCCCTTCCTTGAGGGGGTCAAGAAAGTCTCCCTTGAAGGAATGGTAGCTGACCTGAGATCTGAAAGAAGAGTGGGAATTTATTAAGCAAAGGGAGTGCGGCAAGAGGTAGGTTTGGGAGCCTTCCAGAGAGAAGGTAAAAATTCTATGATGGGAGCACAGATGGTACACTCAGATAACAAAAGCTGTTAGTTATGGCTGCAGCAGAAGGAGCCAGGGGCACGTGGGGAAGAAACCCACTCTCTGGGCACTTCACATGCCAAGGGCTGGATGGGTTCCTGGGCACAGTGGAAGGCCATCCCCTAAGGTGGCACCCAACGTCAATTTTATTTACGTTAATAAAATAGAAAGCTGATAGTTCATGCAATAGGCAACTTTTCTAGTAAGTTCATGCAATGGGCAGCTTTTCTAGTAAGAAATTTCTAGGGACAACTGAAATTTTTAGAAAAGAGGAAACATAGGAAGACTTGTCAGCAGAGCTATCATAACCAGTCCTCTGTTTAAAATACCTCCATGGTTCCTCACTGCACTTAAGAGAAAATCCAGACTTCATACCATGCCTATGACCCCACATGATGTGGTCCCTCCCTATCATTAGGGCCTCAGTCTAGACCGTGATTCCCAACATGGCGTACTATGCTCTGGCTTACTTTCTGCCCCAGGGCCTTTGTACTGGAATGGTCTGACCTCATATCTGCAAGGCTGGTTCCCTCACTTCATTCCATCTTTCAAAAGTCTCTCCCTCCAGAGTTTTCTCCTAATCACCCTTCCTCAAACAGTACCCCCTCCATTCCCAGTCCTCTCTAGCCTATTACCCTGTTTTCTTTCATCACTATCTGAACTTTTCTGATTTGTTTGCTTGCTTTTATCTGTCTCTGTCAACTAGAACACAAATTCCATGAGGGCAAAGATCCAGTCTAACGTGTTCAACATCATATCTGCAAAGCCTAGAACAGTGCCAGACACTCAACCAGTATTTGTTGGATGAATGGATGTAATGGTATTCTCATACTTGGAGGCTAAATATGTGGCTAAATAAATTTATTCTCTAAGAAAAATATGAGTTAACAAATATTCATTCATTAATCAATAATTATTGAGAAACTGTTACATCCTAGGGGATGTTAGAGGCAAAATTAGAAACAGCATCCCCACACATAAAGGAGCTCAGAGTGTTGTGGTGGCCAGTGGGAAGGAATGTGGAAAGAAGCCAGAGACAGGATTTAATGGTCATGAGAAGTGAAGAAGAGAGAGGAAATGAGCCCCAGGTTTTAGGCTTGGGCAGGTAAGGAGATGGTCATGTGTTTCTGTGAGCAGAGGAACCCTAGGCAGGAAGTGGGGAAAGGGTCAACTTTGGAAATGAGGTGCAGAATATCCAAGTGGTGATATCCAGCAAGGAACTGGATAGCCAAGTCTGGAGTTTGGGATTGGTGAAAGGAGCCATGTCCTTGATATATATAAACCCCCAAAACTCACTTGAGAAAAAAATTGGTATCCTGAATCATCTATTAAAGAAATCTTATTTCTAATTTAAAAACAAAACAAAAAACTTCCAACAAAGAAAACTACACATGCAGATGGTTTCACTTGTGAATTCTCCCGAACATTTCAGGAAGAAATAATAACAATTCACAGTTGTTTCCAAAATACAGTAAAGAGGGGAACGCATCCCAATTTATCTTACAAGATCAGCATTATCCTATTACCAAGATCAAAGACACTTGAAAACAGCAAGTCAGTGCCTCTCATGAATATAGAGTAGATATCCTCAACAAAATATTAGCAAATCAATTCCAACAATATATTAAAAGCATCATGCATCACAACCATGTGAGATTTCTGCCCAGAATGCAAGGCTGGTTCATCATTGAAAATCAATCAGTGTAATTAGTGAATTAAAGAATATCGTGACCAGTAAGCCAAGTTATAATTATATGATGAATCCAAGGGCCTATGTTTAGAAATAGCAATCAATACCAGATTATATGATTTAGTGGTTATGAGAGACATAGCTTAAAAAGGAGGGAAAATTTCCCCTCTGGCTAATAAATTAAGCATGACACTCAGGCAGGGCCCTTTGAAGGGTTCACTCATTTTTGCTCTGCTAGCCTCACTTTAAGGAGTGACCGAGAGTAAAAAAGGAGTTTGGAGATTCCCCACCGTGAGCAGCCAGCCTTCCAGATTTCTAGGGCGGCGCATTCCACCCATGTCTGGAGAAGGCAAGCCACGAGCACTCACAATCCTGATTTTCTCAGATCCAAGAGTGCCAGAGCTGAATGAAGTCTGGATCTTACCTAGTCCAAATCCCCACAGTTTAAGGAAGAGAAACCCAAGAGTCATGGAGAGTGGCTTCTCTGACTTAGAGCCCTTACCCCATCCCCTGTTCTGAAGTCCAGTGATCACAAACTGGCCCTGGGACAGCAAGCCCATTAGACTCTATCCCCCAGGCCTGTCCTTCCCAGATGTTTCCCTCTTTTCAAGTGGTTGTAAAGCTCACTTTATTTGCATAACAGGTCACCATCAAAACCCATCTGTCCTGGGTTTTGGTTTCTCTTTTCTCCATAGTTGGTTGTCTACAGGGTGGGTTGGCAGATGGGCCCAGGCGCCTACTTGGAGCCTACAGGCTTCACAGCCCAGTCTGGGCTCACCAGCTCTGTTCCATTCCTCTGTCACTCGTGTGAAATCCTCCACAGATTCTTCATAAGATTAGAATGGAAGTGCATTGCACACTCATTATGTGTCAGGGGTTATGCTAAAAGGTTATGCATTCTCTCACTCAATCTTTACAAAATCTCATTAAATAAGTACTCTTCTGGTCCTCATTTTGCAGACAAATAGGCTCAAAGAGGTTAAGCAACTTGTCCAAGGTGCCACAGCTAGTAAGAGGAGAAACCAGAATTCGACCCCTGGCTGACTGGGGTGCTCAAAGTTCTAGGAATGGAAATTCTTCATGGTTCAAAATTAGAATTGTTGGGGCACCTGGGTGGCCCAGTGGGTTAAATAAAGCCCCTGCTTTCTGCTCGGGCCATGATTCCAGGGTCCTGGGATCGAGCCCCACATCGGGCTCTCTGCTCAGCAGGGAACCTGCTTCCTCCTTTCTCTGCCTCTACCTGCCTCTCTGCCCACTTGTGATCTCTGTCTGTCAAATAAATAAATAAAATCTTTAAATAAAATAAAATAAGAATTGTTTTTCCTTTCTTTCCTTCCATCTCTGTTTGCAGTCTCAGGAGGAAGTCTGTGATTTGCTCCATGCTGCACCCTTCCAAAACATCTTGCCTAGAGTCTACATCAAAGGTAAGAAACCACTAACAACAGCTAAATAGCCAACTTGCATTTGAACTTGACACTCACTTAATCCCAATAAACTCAGATCTGCCATCAGAAAAGGAAAAGGTTAAATAAAGCTTTGGGCAGCTATTCAATATTCATAGAATTTCAGAGTTGGAAGTGACATTTCAGGCCTTGTTCCTTGGTCTTTCTAGATCATTCCTAGTGCATTCCTGTCTAGCCTTGGTTTAACTCTTCTGAATGATGGGGAACTCACCACCCCACAAGGCTGATAATTCTGTCATTGGACAGACACCAGAACGTTTTTCCTTGTAGTGAGTTCTGAATCACACTTTAGAACGAAGGAGAGCAGTTCTGCACAGTCCATCCAAGTTTGAGAGCACAGATTGGTCAGTGGTCCTCTGAGAGTTTTCCCTTCCTCAGTTTCCCCCGGGTACCCTGAGTCTCATTTTCTGCTCTGCTGATTCTTTCGCAGAAGGGGAGCGTCTGGAGGTCCGCATGAAACGCCTGGAAGCCAAGTATGCCCCGCTTCACCTCGTCCCTCTGATAGAGCGGCTGGGGACCCCCCAGGTAGGACCCTTCTGCCCCAGACTCTGAGAACCAACAGGAACTTGAGAGGGAGAGCAGTTGGTCCAACCCCATCATTTTACAGACTAGGAAACTGAGGCCCAGAGAGAGGGTAAGGAAGCATGTCTACCAAGCCTGTTAGTGGCAGGGTCGGGTCTGGAAGGAGATTTGCTATTTCCCAGGCCCGAGTTCTTTCTTCTACGCCATATATCAGCTATTGTGTCAAGAAAGAAGGAAGTCAGGCAATCATCTGTTATGCTCCTGTTTGATATCAAGAATTCGGCTAAGTCAACCCTCAGAATTAAAACTCCACACTCCCTGAGAACCAGAAGCAGTTCACTTCTGGGTATCTTTGCTAGAAAAACACCTGCAAGAACACAGATGTTAACTTTAGCATTGTTCATTAAAGCAAAAACTAGAGACAACCAGTAGAGAGTTGACTAAATAAAATGTGGAAAAGTTATCTAAATGTTGACTACTTGGTAAATAATAATGGAAAGGAAAGATGAGGTCTGGGTGCATCAGTGTGGACAGAGCATAAACGTGTGGTTAGGAGAAAAAAGCATACAAAAACCCTACCAGTGAAAGTATTCCTAAAACATGATAATACTTATGGTTCCTCATGGCGAGACCCTCTGAAGAAAGATAAGAGAGACAGCAATGAGGTGATGATCTCCTGGGTCAGGAGACTTCAGCTTTCTCTGTAGTGTTCAAATATTTTCCAAAGTGAATAAGCTCATAGGCTAAATCTGTAATTAAAATTAAGTTTTACAGGGGTGCCTGGCTGGCTGAGTCTGTAAAGCACATGACTCTTGATCTCGGGGCTGTGAGTTTGAGCCCCACGTTGGGTGTAGAGATTACTTAAAATAAAATCTTGGAAAATAAACTTGAGCTTGACAAACCAGTATTGCTCTGAACATGGAGACAAGTGGGGAAGGACCCCTGCCTCAGAGAACTCACAGACTGTGGCAGGAGTCAGGAAGGAAGAGAAAAGAGGAGGGAGGTGGCCAAAAGCATGTGCTGTGTCTCCGTTCACAGTGACTTGAGTAATCTGCCCATTTTAGGGAAGTGGGCAGAGGAGAAATTCCTGAGAAAGAGAAATGGGGCACCGTGGTGAGACAAGCTGGGGTGGTCCGTTTCCTGCCTTTGCCAACTGTGTCGAAGGGTTAGGATTCAAATCTGTACTTGAACTTCCATTCTGGGGCTCCTCTCTGCTCTCATCACAAAAGCAGAGGAGCCTGAAGGGCTCGGATCCTCAGCAGGGGGCAGAAGGCAGCCTGTTCACTCAGAAATCAGGGCAAGTATCTGGAGCACATTGAGGACGAGATCCGCTCAGGTGTCCCCCGATCAGCAACCCTCGCCGGACCACCTGCGTGCCACCCACTTCCTCCTGCAAACAGTGACTAAATGTTCAGTGGTATTTGGGTTCTTTGAGTCACCACAGAGAGATTTCAGACCCTGCAGAGTGCACGCATTTTCTTTTTTGGCCTTCAGAGGCTGAACAGAGGAGTCCTCGAAAGATTTCCTTTTAGGGAGAAATCCCCCAAGCCAGCGACATAGAAATGTGTCTGCTCCACTGTTGGTGTCATCCTACAAGAATCTGGCCTCTCGCACCCAGGGTTTGGCATGTGTTTCCACTTAGGAGACTATGAATTCCTTCCCTGTTCTGGTGAACACGATTTCCTTGGGACGGATAGAAATCTCAATTTGTCGAATGCCGAGTCTTTGTCAAACAAAAGCCTAGACGCTCTGCTGCAAATGAAGTACCAGTTTGCTACTCACTGGCCCTCAAGGAAACTTAGTCGTCCCATAGACCAAAGAAAAGTTAACAAAATGTTACCTTCCAAGCTCGCTGGAGTGTAGGGGACTTACATAATATCTCAGTCCAAGGCGGGGAGATTCCGCCCCGTAGTTTAAAGTCAAGAGGTTTTAATGGTATTGCCCTATTTCCGTTTATTTTGGGGACATACTAAGGTACTCTCATGGAAAGCACACTCTGGCAGGAGGTCAGAAGACAGGGGTTCTTGTCCCAGCTTCACACTTGAACTGATGCACAATCTGGGGCTAGCCACTTAGCTAGCCACTCTCAGTCTTTGTCTCCCCACCTGTGAAATGGGCTAAGAGCTGCTTTGCTGCCTTTGTTGCCTTTCAGGAATGTCATGATGAACAAAAATGAGTAAAAAAAAATTTTTTCAAAAAACACAAGGCATTATAGAAAGGATTGTTGAGCTATCATTTTCCTCCAGCGTGTACTAAATGTAATGAAAGTATTCCATGCAGAAATGTATTTCCACGTTTATTTTCACAGATGCTTTTTTTGTTCTCTTGTTAATTCAGAAAAGCATGGCAGAAAAATCCTGCACTGAGTAGAACAGAAAAGAAATGGATGAAATTTTTGTGAAACATACACAATATATATGTATATAACACCAAGTCACAAAGTGGGGGCCTTTGCTGCAAACAGTTCAATGCACTTTTTCAAAGCAAGAAGGGAAGGATAGACCTACCCATAGGAAAAAGGACATGGAAGAAAACTCACACCCTAAAAAACAGCAAAAGTGTTCAGCCTTACCAGCAATCACTGAAATGGAAATTAGAAGAAGGGGTATAATTTTTCATCCTTCAAGTTGGCAGAGAACTTTCCTTACTGATAAGAGAGAGCTAGGGAAGGTATCAGTGGGTTGGGCCGCTGCCTTCGGCTCGGGTCGTGATCTCGGGGTCCTGGGGTCGAGTTCCGCATCGGGCTCTCTGCTCAGCGGGGAGCTTGCTTCCCTTCCTCTCTCTCTCTCTCTGCCTGCCTCTCTGCCTACTTGTGATCTCTCTCTCTCTCTCTCTCTCTGTGGCAAATAAATAAATAAATAAATAAATCTTAAAAAAAAAAAAAAAAAGAAGGGGATGGTACAGAGTGGCTCAGCTTTCCTTCAGACTGGTTTGCTACGATGTTGCAAAAGCCTTTTAAAATATGTACCCACTTCAACTGCAGAATTCTATTTCTAGGATTTAATCCTGAGCAAATAATCAGAGACAAGCTTAAAAAGGGTTGCGTGTGAGGACGGTTGCTTAAGAATTATCTGTAATAATGAAAAATTGTAAACACTTAAAAATAACCATTAAGCATAGAAGGCTTGATAAATGGTGGCTCTGTCCGTGGCCACTTTCTGGAGCCATTAAAAAATTATGTTACTGAAAATATTGAAGGAAGTGGCTTTGGAGATTGCTGCTATCTGAAGAGAAAAAAAAGCAAGATAATCTGATCCAAATTGTTAGCTGTAGATGTGTAGGCACACTCACATACATTAACACAAATCATAGATCAGTATCCTAAGAAACTTCATTTCTAGGTAATGGGGTTTGTGGGAGACTTTTATTTTCTTAATGACTTTTTGGAAGCGTTTTTCCATATTGACCCAAGCTACTGTATTACTTTTCCAGTTCCCAGGAGAAACTGAAGGGTGAACGCTTTTCTGAGGAACGGCAAAGCCCCTGGACGTGTTCTTTCGGGGGCCCTTTTTGGTTGGCTGTCGTGGGAGGTCACAAGAGTTCCAAGTCTATCTGCAGATTTGTAAATCCCATGGCTAATTTTTAGTTCCCCACCACGATAGTCAGGCCTTGGGGGTTGATTTCCACTAACTAGATGCACACGAGATTAATTCATAAACCAGAAGTCAGTGTGTTAATTTACGACGAAGAATATTCATGAGTTGAGAACAAATATGGGTCCTTTATGTTTTTACTGACCATCTTCCTTGCACCTGGCACACTCTGAGTGGAGAGGCCCTTCAGGGTCCAAATACCAGCACAGAGTGTTGCCTGGTAAGAACAGAATCAAGCACTAGGCTCAGGATTTTTTTTTTTTTTAAGATTTTTTATTTATTTATTTGACAGAGATCACAAGTAGGCAGAGAGGCAGGCAGAGAGAGAGAGGAGGAAGCAGGCTTCCTGCTGAGCAGAGAGCCTGATGCAGGGCTAGATCCCACGACCCTGGAATCATGACCTGAGCTGAAGGCAGAGGCTTTAACCCACTGAGCCACCCAGGCTCTGCCTGGCTCAGGATTTTTTTAAAAGTCCTATTTCTAGCCACCTGTGGCAACCTGAATGATCTCTTTTCTGCTCAGGAGCTTTCTCTGCCTAAGGAAGCAAGATGCATCACCATGAATCAGAGTTCCCTCTGCTTCATGCTTGAAACACATTGTCAAACTCATCTTCCCCAATTCACAGTTTTGTCCTGGACTTCTCTCAGTTTATAGTTGTCATGACAACTGAGCTCCTGGCCCATTTTCCTAACAGGCTCCCGCATTGTGTTTCCTGATTTATTTCCCTCTGTGGATTAATTTAAAGGTTGCCCTTCTTCTGGGGGCTCCAGGGCGGGAACTCATAGGGGAAAGTTAGGTGCCCCCCTCCCAGGCACTCTGTAACGTGAGCTCTCTGGGGAGACTTCCCTCTGGGGAGCTGACTCCGCCAGCGTTCCGTGGACCTCTCCATCTCCGAGGCCGGCCTTCTCTAGCTTTGTCCCTAGATTTGGAGACCTTCCTTTGACCTCAGATTTTAATATCTATCTACTATTTGCAGGTGGTTTTGAGACCTCTACTTCTAGGTATTTTTACTCATAATGCAGACAGTAATGTGTTTCGATGTGCTGGTCTAGCCATCTGATTATTAGAGATGCAATAACCAGGACCCAGATGTGAAACTAGTTTAAATTATTAATAGAGATCGTTTATGATGGTCAGAGGACTTCCAATGGGAGGAAATGATGCTGTAAAATCAGTGGCAAATTTTAAGAGTAACATATGCTTACTGCAGAACATTCAACTGTGCTAAAGTATTTAAAGTAAAAAGTGAAAATCCTGCCTGTTTATCCAAGCCCATCTGCTCCCACAGTTGATGTTTCCTTCTAAATGAGTTTAGACACACAGAAACACACACCTCACATATGGCTTTGTTTGTTTGTCTGTGTGATTGCATGTTGTTGATGTTTCTGGTTTTTTTATTTTATTTTTTTCTGTTTTTGATGTTTTTAATAGGACTGTAGTATACAGGCTTTCCTGAAATTTGCTCTATATTCACTTAAGAATTTAACCCGTACATGTAGACTATCAGGATTCAAAGGCCAGCTTTTACCACTCAGTGGCTCCCTTTCTGAACCTCAGTCTCTTTATCTGTCAAATGGGGATAACAATGGCACCGATTTCATGGTGTCGATGTGAGGAATTTGGGCCTGATGTATTGTACACACACTCAGCGAGTATGAACTAGTAGTAGTAGCATCTGTCTTTGCAGTAGATATATGGCATTTCATTATGTGGTAGACGGAATTTTTTTTTAGTTTGACTCTTACTCCTTGATGCCACCTAGATTTCACTTGTCCCAAGTAAGTCTTACCACAAGATCCCTCTATTGCACGAGGGCTTACAAAGTTAGTGCCCAGCTCTGGGCAAGATATCCACACTGGGGGACGCCTGGGTGGCTCAGTTGGTTAAGCAGCTGCCTTTGGCTCAGATCATGATCCCGGGGTCCTGGGATCGAGTCCCACATCGGGCTCCTAGCTTGGCAGGAAGCCTGCTTCTCCCTCTGCCTCTGCTCGCTTGCGCTGTCTCTCTCTCTCTCTCTCTCTCTGACAAGTAAATAAATAAAATCCTAAAAAAAAAAAGATATCCACACTGGTGAGTGAATGCCCGATACAGTCAGCTCCGGGGTATGGGAATCTCCGGTGAGAGGTAGAAAGTGAGGTTTGGCGTGAGGATAAATGGCTGATGCACTTTTCTGTTCCCAGCAAATCGCCATCGCTCGGGAGGGCGACCTGCTGACCAAGGAGCGGCTGTGCTGTGGCCTGTCCATGTTCGAGGTCATCCTGACACGCATTCGGAGCTACCTGCAAGACCCCATCTGGCGGGGCCCCCCACCCACCAACGGCGTCATGCACGTTGACGAGTGCGTGGAGTTCCACCGGCTCTGGAGTGCCATGCAGTTCGTCTACTGCATCCCCGTGGGGACCAACGAGTTCACAGCTGAGTGAGTTCCCCCAGGGAAGGCTGGCTCACTGCCCCGCTTGCACCTCTGGTCTCACCAAGAGTCTCTAGGCTACCAGGGCTCAACTAGAACGGGGAGCAGGGGCGGGTTGCCCACCAGCTGTTTATGGAAGACCTATGATGTGCGAGGGGCTGGGTGGACACCAATGCTGCCATCCAGGAGCCGGGAGCTCTTGAGAACAAGCCAGTGAGGGCTAGAGAAGGCTTCCCTGAGGAAGTGGTTTTGGGGCTGGGCTGGGCTGGGCCAGCTGTTTTCAGAGCAGCTGCTGGGCCTGTACTTCTAGCCAGAGTGATGGGGATGCAGGGAAACTTGCCCGCTAGGCTGCAGCTGCTGCTTGAGGACAGAACAACAGCAGAGAGATGAGCCCACAGCCTCTGCACTTGCCCAGGATGCCGGTGAGAGCTGGCAGAGAGTCGGCCGAGCTCCGCCAGACCGAGAGCGCTCCCAGACCCCGCACCCCAGCACTCCATACCCTGTCTCCACCCTCTCAGCCTACATGGGCCACCTGGGCTTCTGGTTTCGGATGGTCCTTCCTTCCCAAGCATTTGCTGGCTCCTTCCCAGAGGCGGGACAGAGTCTCATCCGAATTCTAATCAGCCATAGAGATCTCAAGGACTAGTTGAATCTTTTCCCTGCAAAATTGTCTTCTTTTTCTTACATCAGTGGCTAACAGGCTGACACCTCTTTGTGGCTGGAGGGACTCATAACCATGGTCCCTGGAACAAATGAACGTACACTCGCATCTTCCCTTGTACCCACTTTACAGATTAAGAGGATTGGCCCGGGACTGGCTCGCTCCCTCCCTGTACTCCTGGCCCAAGATGCGGGCCCTCCCCCACCCTCCCGTGCCCCTCACTCCAGCTGCTTCCTCTCCCCGCTCCCAGGCAATGTTTTGGTGACGGTTTGAACTGGGCCGGCTGCTCCATCATCGTCCTGCTGGGCCAGCAACGTCGCTTCGACCTGTTTGACTTCTGCTACCACCTGCTGAAAGTCCAGAGGCAGGACGGGAAGGATGAGGTCATTAAGAATGTGGTAAGCAGCCAAGGGCTGGGGCCTGGGAAGTGGGGCCAGACCTGACAAGCAGGCTTTCATCTGAAAAAGAGGGCGAGCTGCTTACGGAGGCCAAGTCCCCACACCACGGGTAGGTACAAAGATGCTCGGCAGCCAGGGACCTTCTCGTCAGAAGCCTTGAGTCACTTGCTCATAACCTGCTGGGATGAGTCGGGTCACCCTGCAGGGCTGGGCCGGGCTCCAGACCTGAGTTACCCCCTCCCTGTGCCCGTCAGACGGCCGATGCTGGTGCCCCGTGCACGCAGACGCTCACTGAACATGGAAGTCGTGCAGGCACGGGGTTGGGAGGAGCGTGGCCGTGGGGTAAGCAGGGCTGCTGTGGGGGCACAGAGAAGGGCGATCTAAATTGGGCCGAGAGGACAGGTGGGGAGGGTGGCCAGAGAGGAGCTTCCTGTGGAGGCAATGCTTGGGCTGAGTCCAGAATGACCACCAGCCAATACCCAGCCAAAAATGGGGTGCAGGCTAGGGGTGCTCTTTCAGAGGGAATAGCTAGCTACCGCAAAGGCACAGAGATGTGAGGGGGAACGGCTGCAACAATGAGTGGGTCTCCGGGACCAGCTGAGAGGAGAAGGAAGCAGGAACTACCTCTGAAAGGGGTGTGTTTTGTTTTGTTGTGTTTTGTTGCTGTTGTGGTAGGACATACATAAACGGAAACGTTGCCATTGTAGCCATCATTACATGTACAGTGCAGTGTACGTGTCCATCCCACCCCTCCCCTCCAGAACATTCTCAGCTTCCCCAACGGAAACGCTGCGCCCGTCAAGCACTAACTCCACTCCCCCAGGCCTCCGGTAGGCACCCTTCCGCTGTGTGTCTCTAGGATTTGTCCACTCTAGGAACCTCAGATTAGAGGCGTCCTGCAGTCTTTATCCTTCCATGGCTGACTTGTTTCCCTAAGCGTGACATGCCTGAGGCCACCATGTGGTAGTTTGCGTCAGAATCTCTTCCTTTGGAAGGCTGCGTAATGTTCCATTATATGTCTACACCATGTTCCATTTACCCACTCCTCCTTCAGTGAACTTGAGCTGCTTCCACTCTTCGGCTCTTGTGAGAACGCTGCTGGGATCGTGGGCGTACAGACGCTTGTTCTGGCCCCTGTGTTCATTGCTTCGGGGTATCTGCCTACACATGGACTTGCCGGATCACGTGCTAATTCCACTTTTTGTGTTTGAGGGACTGCCATACTGTTTCTGCTTTACATTCCCGCCAGCAGTGCACGCGGGTTCCAGTTTCTCCATAGCCTTCCAAGCACTGGCTCTCTGGGGTTTGGGATCCTTGCCATCGTAATGGATGTGAAGTGCTCTCACATTCTGGTTTTGACTCCCATTTCCCTAGCGACGAGTGATGTTGAGCGTCCTTTCACCTGCTTATTGGCTATTTGTCTGTCAAGTCCTTTGTTCGCTTTGTAACTGGGTTGTTGTCGAGGTGTAGAAGTTTTTTATATATTCTGGATATGAATCCCTCATCCAATATTCGAGCTACAGACGTTTCCTCCCGTCCCGTGCGTTGCCCTTTCACTCTGTCCATAGTATCCTTTTTGCAGATAAGTCTTTAATTTTGATGTGGTCCAATTTATGTTTTCTTTTATTACTTGGGCTTTTGGTGTCATGGCTAAGAAATCATTGCCAAATTCAATGTCATGAAGATTTTCCTCTGTGTTTTCTTCTAAGAGTTTTACGGTTTAGATCCTATGTTTAGGTCTTTAAACCATTTTGAAGTTTGTTGTTGTTGTTGTTGTTGTTGTTGTAGGGGATTTTTTTGTATATTATATAAGATAAGGATCAAGCTTCAATCTTTTGCATGTGGATATCCAGTTTTCCCAATGTTGGGGTTAATGTAGAGCATGTCATCATCCAGAATACCGGGCTTGCTGAAATGTAACACAAGGCCACTGTGTTACATGTAATGGAGGCCACTGGGGGCGATGGAAGCTTTTGGAGAAGGGTGTAGGTCTTTGGAATGCAGAGGCCTGCGTGACCAAGCAGTGGTAGGAATGCCCATGGGGAGTTGCCTTCCCAAGCTTTCTTAGCCCAAACAGCCACCCTGTGATCTAAGAGATGTATGCATTGTCCCCTAGGCTATGTTTAGCAGAGCTCATAGAACATGCAGATTAGCATACCGTATCTCTCCCGTAAACAGATCCTCCTAGAGCTCGCTGGCCATTCCTGCCCGCCCCCTCCCCCAGGCACAAATTATTGAGAATACCACCCCTTCTCCACTGAATGTTTGGGGCCCCCTTGTGAAAATTCATGTGACCATAAATGGAAGAGTTTATTTCTGGGCTGTCTATTCCATTGATCAATAGGCCTATCTTCATACCACTGCCATACTGTTTTGATTATTGTAGTCTCGTAGTAAGTCTTGAAACTCACAAAGGGTTTTATGGCCAAGTTAACATTTGACTGCTAAGCTCTGGAAACCCACAGAAGGCCTGTAAGTAAGAAAGTGACATGATCATCGAAGCTTCGGGACCCAGGACCCCAACCTCACTGCATTTTCTTGCTCTTGCTTTTTATTTCTCTGTCCCCTCCTCCTGCCCCAAACCTGCACATCCCTGTCCTTCTGCAGCCCCTGAAGAAGATGGCAGACAGAATTAGGAAGTACCAGATCTTGAACAATGAGGTTTTTGCCATCCTGAACAAGTACATGAAGTCCGTGGAGACAGACAGTTCCACCGTAGAGCACGTGCGTTGCTTCCAGCCACCCATCCACCAGTCCCTGGCCACCACCTGCTAGGTGGAAGGGCCTGCAGACCCTTGACCTGGAGGAGGAGAAGAAGCAGGAGAGAGAAAGCCATGGCCAGCCTGCAGCTGGGTCCGGCTGGACAGCGTATGGGATCAGCCTGGAAGCAAATAAGAACCTCCCCGAACACATCTACGCCTCCCAAGGGCTGGGCCTGTGCATGCTGTCCCATGACATCTCCATGGTGGTTTTTCCATAGCGTCAATGAAAAAAAAAAAAAAGAAAAGAAACAGGGCAGTATGTGCTTTTCTTTTCTTTTTTCCCCTCAGCCGTGTTAAGAGCCCTAGTTTCACCCCTTCTCCATCTCACAGCCCCCTCCCCCTACATGGTTGCTTCTCAAGACCTCCTCCCGGATGGTGACCTCTTTCCCAGGGCCCACGTACGACCTCAGAGTGAAGTCTCAGAGATGGAGAAAAGAGCATGGCCGTACCCCAAGATATCAGATATCAGCCCGACCTGACAGGCATGTCTCCACTTCCTGGCTTCTTCATTTCCTGTGCCTCTTCCCCCAGCCCCCATTTTCCCAGGCAGCCTCTCCTCCTACTCTGGATGCTGAGGATTCAACCACCAACAATGCTTGTGGACCAGACGCTGAGAGCCACAGGAAACAGAGAGCCACAGGATCTCTAGTTTCAGAGAAGCCACAGGCTGGGTGCCTGGTACTGGCACCATGATAGATGGTGTTGGCTCTGGCCTTCCCTGGACTCCCCCAAAACACACTCCCCTCTCAGGGCACTCCTAGAGAGGACTCAGAAACACATTCACAGCCGTGTCTCACTGACTGGAATTCGGGTAGAAAGGTGGTCCGGCCTGCTGTGCGGAAGCAATGTTTATTGACATAGCCAGAAATTCCGTAGGCCCAGACAGAAAGCTGTGGGACTATCTCAGCTTGATGACGAGGTGGTTCCTTTATTCATGAAGCAAATCCTGTGAGCAGCAAGGTGCCAAGGGCCGCGGACGGTGGGAGCACAGCCCTGGACAAGGGCAGGCACGTGCTGCCCGCAGCAGCAGCCGGCGACCTCATTCGGGACGGCTTCTCTGCACAGACTCTCTCATCAAGGAAAGCTCCCAGGAGAAAGAAAATATTAAGGGGTTATTTCAACAGAAGCCCAAAATGTATTGGGTCAGGGGGGTGAGGAATATAAATAGTCCTTGTCAATGAGTTTTTAATACCAGGATACGCTCCAGAAAAGGAGCCCTGTTTTAGTGAATCGGGATTTAGTGAATCTTCTGCTCTCAACATCCCCAGTGTTCCTTAACCTAGATTTCAAGGCATATGCCTATCACAGGGGCCTGTCTACTTCCATTTCTCCAACAGAACCCAAAGTCTTTGCCGAATCTCCCACCGCGCATGGGGAGCCTGTTGAGAAGGATGGACGCCTTTGGGAATGACTGTCTCATTACAGAGCTCCTCTTCTTCAAAGGGAGCCTGTGACCCTGAGCTTGTGAGAAAATATACAGTGAGACATTTGATATCTCTCCCCGAATGCAGGGACAAAAAGAAAAATGAGAAAATAGAACAACAATGATCCCCTCCCTCAGGGCAGATGAATGGAAATGGTTACCGTCATTCAGATGGCCCATTTTAACTCGTGGAAAGGGCAGAAACAGTCTATAGCAGGTTTGTGTGATACACTGTGCTCCCCAGGGAGGAGAGAGATGGGACTCACCACGTGTGGCCCTAAGGCCTCCAGCAGGATGTCCTGAGGTTCATGCATTTGGTGCAGATTCCCGGGCTCTCCCCCAAACCAGTTAAGTCTGCATCCCTGGGAATCAGGTAGGGAAATCTGCACCTTTCACAAGCATTCTGAGCTGTTCTGTTGCCCATGGAAATCTGAGGATGGCTGCTGTGGAGGGTCTCTCCATCGAGAGCCTGGGCCCTGAGCTCCCTCTGAGCCAGGAAAGAAAATATTGGTAAGGTAGGAGAACAATTCAGTGTAGGAACTGGCAGATCCCCCTGTCTAGAGATGTCACTTCCTATTCTGATTTGTTGTTCTTGTTGTTTATTCCTCTTGATGACCATGGATATGTCCCAAAGGCAGATGGGAGAGGCTACACCATATGATAGAACCCGCATTCCAAAACCAGATAAAATCTTTAAGCTCCAGAATCTTCTGAATCTTTAGTCCTGTGTGTGGACAGTGGGTCCTTCAGATAGATGACCCGCTATTAAGTCCTAGAGTTTCTTCCAAATCCTTGCCCACTGCTTTGGTGGAGATTTGGATCATCCATTTGATGGGATTGCTATTTTAACAACTTGCCCCTCCATCCTGCGTTTGTAACCCTGAATCTGACTCCTGGATAGAATCTTGTTATCTTAAAGAGACTTGACCCTGGTAAATTGAGGTCTTCACCTTAAGGAGAGACATTTCACTTCCCTAGCTCACTGGCGCATTTATTTATGAATACCAAACAGGTTTAATATTCTTTCCTCCCTGGTATTCCTGCCTCCCTTTGATTTGATTTTTGTGTGTGTGTGTCTAAGAACCAGGAAAAAAAAATCTTAGGTTTTAAAAAGTTTTAAAAAAAAAATTATGTTTCAGAAACTGTCAAATGTACCATATTTGTATTAAGAGTTGTTGGGGATTTTTGTACAATGAATTTACATTTATTTATGGTGACTTATATTTACGCTTGTGATCAAATAATGATGTTAAATTCTTAAATCATATTTGCTATGCAGCTGAAGATGATATTTTGCTTTGTATTTTGGGGTACCTGTGTTGAGTTGACAAACATTTCCATCTCCATTAAAACTGCTTCCAAACCAGCATCTTGGCCCCCATTTATGGTCCTACTCTAAGGTTCCTTGATCTGTGGAAGGTCGTGTGAACACTGGCTGGTAAGGAAACATCCTGAAGAGAAGGGAAGGAGATGGGGTACAGCGAGTCGGTGCTTTCTCGCTGGGGGTATTACCTTTACTGGTTGATTGACACTGGCCAAGATTCAAGCAGTAGTTCCTGTGCTTCAGAATTTCATAGTCTCACTGAGGGATCCCTAGTTTCAGAGGAAGGAAGGGAACCAATGTTTAATGAGGTCTGATGTGTGCAGGCCTCAGGCTAAATCCCATTCCTCCCGCCTGTTGAATTAGCTGCAATCAATTTATCTGTTATTTCCCACCTTCTAGAGTGAGGCTCTGTGGCGTGTTTATTTTCACACAGTGAGTAAGTGATGATTCTGATTTGAACCCAGTTTCAAAGCCTGAGTGTTTGCCTGCACACTATAATGAACCGATCAGCCAGGCTAGACCCCTAAACTAGACTTAGGGCCACTGGACTTTTCAGGGCTTTCGGTGAGTAAGACGGAGCAGAGCCTGGGATCAGGAGAAGGCCCAGCATGGCAGCGGGGGAGATTGTCTCCAGGCTGAAGGTAACTCACCTTCATCAGAAAAGATGACACCAGAAGTGCTCTAGAAGGTTGTGTTTAAGACCAACACTGGTTCATGGAGTCTCGGGTTTTACACAGCGGCAAGTTTCCCGAAGACCATCCACAAGGATGAGTCCTAGGGCATTAGTGACTCCCCCTTGGCTATGGCCTTGGACAGCCAACCCTATTGTGTCTCCAGGCCTTGGTTCCCTCTTGTTCAAGTTGGACAAAATAATCTGAGGTCCCTTCCAGCTCTACTTCCCTGATTTTTGGGAATGTCCCAGTGAGGTACTTCGAGGGGCCCAACTACTTCACAAACTTGAAATCTTTTTCAGCCGGATGTCTCCCCCTCCAAGGAGTCTCATCATTATGGGCTGCATATTTGAGCTGCTGTAGTTGGGGGGCAGTTGGTATTCATCCTGAGAGATGCTCAGTGAAAAGAGGGTACGGTGGTCACGTGGATTTGAGGAATGTCTTCTGCTCTGTCCCTCCTTGAAGATCTGTAGGGCTCTGAGTCCTGCAGCGCTAACCAGCCCAGAATGGCACCCCAGAACCTAGTGCTCATGACTTCGGTAACCCCTTTCTCAGCAGCACTAATGAGCTTCTCATGGAACATGCTTTGAAAAATACGGGGTCGAAAACATAGAAATCCATGTTCAATGAATACAAACAAACAACAACAACAACAGTAAAACTCCCACCGGAGAAGGACCCCTGCCTCACAGGCAGTCGCAACACCTGGACACAATAGGGGAAGAGGGACCTGGCAATGTATTGAAGGGTTTCAGAGGGAAGGGGAAGCATTTTCACGATGGGAGAAAATAGGGTGGTGGAGCGTGTCCATTCGCCAGGGCTGCCATTACAAAATACCATGGACCGCATGGTCTAAACAGCAGGAGTTTATTTTCTCACTGTTCTGGAAGCTAGAAATCCATGACCAAGGTGACATCAGGATTGGTTTCTTCTAAGTGTCTCTTTTTGGCTTTTAGACGGTGTTTACTCCCAGTGTCTTCACGCGGACTTCCCTCTGGCTGTGTCTGGGTCCTCATTTCCTCTTGTAGCGGGACCCTGGGTATATTGCATTCAGATGCATTCGTATGACCTCATTTTACCTAATGTACCTTGTTAAAGGCTCTGTTTCCAAATACAGC
This sequence comes from Neogale vison, assembly GCF_020171115.1. NCBI lineage: Eukaryota > Metazoa > Chordata > Mammalia > Carnivora > Mustelidae > Neogale > Neogale vison. The sequence continues at coordinate 268,826,911 of NC_058091.1, read as the reverse complement.
CCCATTCTGAAGTACTGGGCGTTAGGATTTTAACATGAGTTCTGGGGGGAGGGGGCGGAGGACGACACAATTTGGTCCCTAACGCTGGAGAAGAGAAAGGCTAGAGCTAAAAAAGCCTCTGTCTCTGGGGTCCCTGAACTTGTTTGAAGGCTGGGAGACCATTGCTTTGAGAAACACATCTGGAATACTCACTATTTGCAAGACTCTCTATAAGATTAAAAATTGAGCATAGCCACAGACCTAAAGGAACTCCTGGGAGTTGAAGGAGGGATTTTTAAAAATGCATATAGTGGATGAGAACGAAGGAGAGAATATGGTGATTCTAATGATCACTAGCAATTATCGGGCCTCCTCAGGCCAGGCATCAGAAAAATATCACAACTTATAGGAAATTCTTCACTTAAATGTCACAACTTATAGGAAGTGGGTGCTGTTAGTTATCCTCATTTTACAGATACAGATACTGAGGCCCAGAGCGCAAAGATGGGAAGGAAAGGAGCTAGAACTCAAAGTCCAGTAAGTCTGGATCCAGGCCCAAGCTCTTAACCACCAAGCATATGACAATATGTTAGCAGGACCTCTATCCTAAGGGATCCCTAGCGACAGACTAAGTGTTTTTCAAGATCAGAGGAAGGACAGTGTTTTTCCAGCTGGGGTAGGATAGAGTAAGGGCAATATCAAGAAAGCCTTCATGGAAGAGGTTCCATTTCAGTCTAAACTTGAAAAATGAGCATTTGAACATAAGGAAATGCAGGTAGCAAGAGACTGAAGAGAAAGAATCTTCCAGCATCAAATATTGGCCAAGAAAAGGCCCTGACTGGCTTAGATCAGATGCAACATGCTCCCGCCCCTAGCCCTACACTCTACCAGGCCCTGAACATCACATTCTTACATAGAAGTGCAATTATTAAGTAGCGTTATGCAATTACGTCACTCCATACTCAGTGCGGGGCCCACCACAGCCTATAATCTTACATAACCTCCCACCCCCACCCCATGACCAATGCTGTTCAGGCCCGCCGAGAACTTTCTCCCACTGAACGCAGTGACTTCCAAGTATAACAAGGGTTCAGGCATCATGCTGCCAGATACCAGGGTGCGTCCTGCTTGGAAAGTGTGGAAGCTGGAGCTGCAGAGGCACACAGGTGAGGAAAGAGGTCAAAACTATGAGAATGGCTACTTTAGCCAAAAATGCGGGAGCATCTTTGTGCCCCAGAAGGCACACAGCTTGAATTTGTTGCTAGAAAACATGAGTGACAACTCTGCCTCTAATGATGTCACCGTTTTTGAAACCAAAAAAAAGGTTATATATGACAGTGTATGGAGCTGTTTGTCCAAAGGTAGAATGTTTGATGAATCACATATCAGATTTCACACCATAACTACTTTCAGACACTCAATGGAAACTGCTGGAAAATGCTGTTCAAGTAATTAGATTTAATTTAGATAAGATGAAAGATGCACTAAAAATTTAAATAAAGGCACAGAAGATCCCCAAAAAAGTGAGAAGCAATCTTAAGAGACAATCAAATTCATTTTCAGATTACACGATAGTCATTTGGTCTGCACTATTGCTTACTGTTATTAACATTACCCCCAAAATCAATGGCATCTAGGTCTATCTAATTTCTTCAAGGGGACTCAAATATTTTTACAAATTTTAGAGAAATCGACCTTCCTAAGCGAACATGCATGTGAAATATGCAACAAAAACGCTGTTGCAATGAAATAGAAATCAAAACAGTGAAACAAAAAATATTTTGCATGACTAAGAAGATTCATATGCAAATAATGCCAAACTAACTTATTTACAAACTATTTTTTGGCCATGATTGGTCAAAGTATAGTCTTGAGGAAGACCAGAACAAACTGAGCCACAGGCCAATTTTGGGGGGGGTGTTCCTTATAACATCTCAAAAATTGAAAAATTTGAAATAACACAAAATACTATATGTTCCAGATGCTGCTTTAAGAGACAGTGAAAATTCTATCATCAGGGATATTTATATAATAAAATGAAAATGTTTCATAATATTTCTGTTATAATAATTGTATGTGACCCCATCAGGAGTTGAACGTGCTATGTAAACTATCTTGCTTATTTTTTATTCTAAGTACTGCTTAAAAAGTCCTATCAACAATTTCAGGTGCCATCTTCTTATAAGAGCAGAATTTCTTCAAACTAAAATTAGTGAAAACCAGAGAGGAATAGTGACTCAAGAAAGTCACTAACGGTAGAGCACAAAGGATAGAAAACGCCTGATGATACCGAGATTTTGAGTGTTCTCACCACACCAAAAATGGAAAGGTAATCTGTGAGGTGATGGCTGAGTTAATTAACTTGGTTGTGATGATCATTTCACTGTGAACACACATATGCACCATCATATGTTCCTTAAATAGATACAATTTTTATTTCAATTATATCTCAATAAAGCCAGGGAATGGGAGGTCTTGATTATACCATTCAATGGGGCTGAAATGAAGGCAAGAGAGGTAAAAAAGTCTAGTGTAAATGCCTGTTGATTTACAAATTCGATTTATGTCTCTGTTTTATCCATCCACACACCACCAGCCCAACAACAGAACACCCGGAAATACGCAATGGTAGTGAATTCAGTCCTCTTTGATATTTCTGCCAGCTTCCTGCCCTATAAAACCCACAACGTGACATGCACCTTCTTTTGTGTTGTAAAGGTGTATTTCATTGTCAGAAAGAGCGTATTTTCTAACCATTCAATAGTGTGATTGAGAACTTTTTATTTAGAGACATCTGGTATTTGGTACCTTTGACCCAGACCCTACAGATGGTTGAAGGGCCCTGCTTCTGCCTCCAGTTCCCCTAATGTGAATAAAGCCAGAAGGGGAAAGAGACAAAGACCCGTGTGCATCTAGGCAAGGAGGAGAGTAACCAGCTCCCCAAGCCAGCCCCCACGTCCCCATCTGGTTTGATTTACTCTGATCGCCTCAGTCCACTCCCTTCTCGGCCCACTCCCGCGTTCCCAGATGCCGCACCGTCTCACTAGCCCAGAGCTTCCGGCGGAATGGGGAGAGTGGAGGGTTTCCCTGGGAAAATATGCTGTGAGATGCTATCAGAGCTAAAAATACGCAGCCCCTGAGCTCCACCTTCATTCGTCAGAATAAAACCCAGGGATTTCTGCCTTCTGGAGTTTCAGACCGACAGGAAGAGGGGAAATCAGAGAGCCTCCTGGTTGGGGCTTTTCTAAAAACCTTTCTGGCGAGGAGCCAGGCCTTGGACTGGAGAGAGCTCATTGGCCTCATGGGCGGCTGCCACAGACAGGACAGCCTTGAGTCAGCCCAGCCCTGGCTACCACCGAGTCTCATTTAACCAGCATCCCCATGTTCCACTCGAGGATCCCGACTCAGAAAACAGTAGACGTTAAGCCACCACACCACTGGCCTTTTTCAGTTCGTCCTGGACACAGGCTCTCCCCGTCCTCTCATATGCTCACGTTGCCCCCCACCCCCGGCAGCCAGGAATGCTTGTCCCCCCCCACACCCCCAACCCATCTTCACAGATTAAGGCGTTCTGTCATCATCCTTCAAGTCTCACTTCAAATGCCCTTCTTCCTGGAAACCTCAGTCCCGGTCACCCTCTTAAATACCCCGTGCGTTCTGTACTTGTCGTTCGTCGCAACTGTGGTTCAAGGTGAACTGTGACCACTGAGTGATACAGTCCGTGAGGACGGGGGCTGCATCTGTCTTGCTCACCATCCCCAGGGCTGTGCTTTTCACAGCAGGTGACAGACCCATAAGTGCTCCGTCTGTGTCTACTGACGAACTCAATGTGTCATTACATGACATGTGTCATGGTGTCATACTGCCCCTGTCATTCCACGACACCATGTAATTGATGTCAACAAGCTAGCCTGCCTCAAAACGACAGCTATCACACAAGAGAGAAAAGGACCAGTTGTCTGGTGTGGCCCGTAAGCCTTCGAGGCGTACTCTCCAGGGCTGTGGGGAGCACTGTGGAGGTGCGCAAGAAGCAGGAGGGCAGGGACAAATACAGGAAAGAGAGAGAGTAGTGGAGGGGTGTTAGGCCTGGGGGATCACATGCAGGCAGAACCTGCTGGGAGCCGTTGGTGTTGGTGATGGTGATTCCCTCCCTTTTGGGACCTTCCTCCTCCAAGAATGGGGATGAAAGAGTTAACTGGTTAACTAGCTGAAAGCTCAGTTTCTGAAAACTCAGTTCTGCCAGAAACTAGCAAGTTCTGAATCTCTCTGAATGTCAGGTTCCTTATGGATAAGAGTAGTAACAGTGATAATCCCTACTTCTGGGGTTGTGGCAAGGATAGAATGATATTACAGTATCCCCCCCTTACCGCCATTTCATTTTCCACGTTTTCATTTACTAAGGGTCAGCTGTGCTCTGGAAGCAAATAGTCATCTTTCTGACGTCTTGTCATAAGGTCAACAGTAGCCTAACACTACATCACGATGCCTACGTCATTGACGTCACTTCATCTCATTACGTAGACATTTAACGTCTCACATCATCATCAGAAGAAGGCTGAGGACAGCACAAGAAGACATTTTGAGAGAGAGACCACATTACATTTATTATAGTGTTTTCCTTCCATTGCTCTATTTTATTGTGGTTAATCTCTTACAGTTTAATTTATAAATTAAGCATGATCATAGGTATGTATGTAGGAAGAAACACAATATATATAAAGGGTTTAGTACTATCCAGAGCTCCAGGCATCCACTGGGGGCCTTGAAACATATCCCTTGTGGTTAAGGGGGGACTACTGTCCGCCCAATTATCTTACCTTATGCCTTGCACATTGGCAGTGCCCAATGACAGGAAGTGATTCTGAAAAGGGGGTTCAGCCTGCCAGGATCATTCATTTTTTTCCCTGTGCAGCTGGGGGCCCTATTTCCTTCTCTTCTACCGAAGTTTCCTCTCAGGACACCCCAGGGAAGGTCAAAGCATATCTTGGAAGATCTTGTCACCACTTCTCCCCCACCGCTTCTCAATCCAAAGCTGTTTTCCAACAGACTCAACCAAAGAGCTTAGAGGAGGGAGAAGAACCTGGTTGGAGGGTACTGTCCCCAAAATCAAGAAGCCAGGAAATCATATTGGGTTGTTCCTAAAAACCAATGGGGAAAAGGCAGGGTCTATTTCCATCCCACCCCTTTTTTTGAGAGGCCCTTGACTTCAAGAGAAACCCATAATGAATTCAGAGGACCTGGAGCCTGAGGCCAGAGGTCCCTGAACAGGCCTTCTATGGAAACATTCCCTACCCCAACAGAGCCGAAGGGCAACCCAGGGAGGCCTTTATGGTCTGCAGTTGATGGGTTAAGAAAACTGTCCTCACCTGTAACTTGAAGTGTTTCCAACACCCAGCTGAGCCCAGAAATACTTCCCTACTTCCTCCTCCCTGGCAGACAAAAGGTATACAGACCAAAGAGTATCCAGGACCAGGAATCATGAGATTTAGGTCTGGTCCTAGTTTTTCTACCTTGGGCCTCATTTTCCTCCATCTCTAAAGCGAGTGTGGTACACATGGCCTCCAAGGGGTCCTCCTGTACCAACAAGCGGCTAGTTCCCAACCAGAGACCACAGATACGAATCTCAGCCTGCCTTCGGGGAGCTGGTGAGGGAAGAGGAAGCTGGGGCCCTACAAGGACAGCTCTAACCTTAGGAGGTCCAGGGACAAGCTTCGGGGGGTCCGTGTTTTCTTGGAAATAGTAGAAACATAAAGAGGTGCATTTTTTTCTTCCTCATAGAGAGTGCCTCATAGATCTCCTCATACTCCAAAAGGAATCTAAACAGGTTAACAACTTCTGGTCGGAAGAGGATGCAGCCCTGTCATGGTCTCCAATTTATTGCTGCTTTAACAAGTTACTGTCGATTTCATGGCTTAAAGCAATACAAATTTGTTATCTTAAAATTACGGACATCGGAAGACCAAAGTCTTCCAATTTAGACACTAGGTTAAAAAAAACTAACAATTTTTTTTTTAGATTTTATTTATTTATTTGACAGAAATCACAAGTAAGAAGAGAGGCAGGAGTGGGGGGAAGGAAGCAGGCTCCCTGCTGAGCAGAGAGCCCGATGCAGGTCTCCAAGCCAGGACCCTGAGACCATGACTTGAGCCAAAGGCAGAGGTTTAACCCACTGAGCCAGTCAGGTGCCCCTTTTTGTTCTTTTTTAACAAAAAAAAAAATTTTTTTTTTAGATTTTATTTATTTGGACACTAGGCTAAAAATCTAGATGTCAGCGGACCTGTTTCCTCCAGCGTCTGCAGAGAACGACCTGTTCCTTGCCTCTTGTGGCTTCCAGAGGCTGCAGCTCAGAGCCATGTCCCTTCAGTCTCCGCTTCCACCTTCTCCCGGCCCTCTCCTCTGACTCGACCCTCCCGCACTCTCCTGAAAGGACTCTAGTAATTACGTTGGGTCCACCCAGACCACCCAGGATAATCTGCCCACCTCAAGACTCTACAATTCATCACATCTACAAAATCCCTGGTGGGATGTGAGGTATCAGATTCACAGATTCCAGACATGTGGATGTGAATGGGGGCGGGGCAGGGCGCTGACTAATATTCAGCCTACCACAGCCCTTTAGGAGGAAACATTTTGTTTGTTTGTTTGTTTTTAAGATTTTTATTTATTTATTTGACAGAGATCACAAGTAGGCAGAGAGGCAGGCAGAGAGAGAGAGAGAGGAGGAAGCAGGCTCCCTGCTGAGCAGAGAGCCCGATGTGGGGCTCTATCCCAGGAGCCCAGGACTCCGGGACCATGACCCGAGCCGAAGGCAGAGGCTTTAACCCACTAAGCCACCCAGGTGCCCCAGGAGGAAACATTTTAAATAAGCAAACCCTTTACCCCAGCAATTTCACTTCCAGAGTTTCTCTTACAGGTATAACTGCCGCATGTGTGAAGATAGATGTTCAAGAATGTCCATTATAGCAGAGTTTATAACCCTAAAACCGGAAGACAACCTGCCTTACTGATAATCAGTAGAAATGTAGTTAAGTTATGAAATAGTCCCACATTGGGATATCCTAAAAAGGCAGCATTCTACATATAATGAAGTGTATTCATATATACTAATATGAAAAAGTCTGTAAGATACCTCAAGGTGAAAAAAAACTTGAAATACAATCTGTGTAATGTGATCCCATTTTTTAAAAGAATGCACATTTTTGTGGGTATGTGCACATCATTTCTAGATGGATACTGGAGAATCTGTTACTGGTGGCAACTGTCTCTTGACCACAGTTAGCCGGTGGGCTTTTATCCTTTATTTGATACCCTCCTGAACTATAATGTTTTTAATTAAAAACTATTATGAGTTTTATAATTTAAAAGCCAAAGCCATACATTAAGGGGTAGGGACGACTGGCTGGCTCAGTGGGTAGAGCATGCCACTCTTGATCTTGGGGTTGTAAGTTCAAGCCCCATGTTGGGTGCAGAGATTACTTAAAAAAAAAATCTTTCAAACCCGATATTTCAATTTCAAATCCCCATATTTCAAACCCCGTATTTCAATTTCAGTTGAAATCAACTGAAATTCAGCACTTTGAGCAAAAAAAGTGGTGGGAGTGGAGTCCCAACTCTGAGGTTATCCTTAAGAAGCTGTGAGCAGGAGGCATGAGGGAGAACAAGCATCTCCTCTTCCAGGCACCTGGGTGGCTCAGCTAAGCCTCTGCCTTCTGCTCAGGTCATGATCCCAGGGTCCTGGGATGGAGTCCCGAATGGGCTCCCTGCTCAGTGGGGAGTCTGATTCTCCTTCTTCCTCTGCCTGCCTCTCTGCCTAATTGTGTTCCTTCTCTGTCAAATAAATAAACTCTTCCTGTAATTTCAGCTCCCACCCTCCTCCTTCCCCACTCCCCACCTCCCTCCTGCTACTAGAGCCAAGAAAAGAGGACAGTTAGCCTAGAGTGGTGGCCCCGTGATGTCACATAGGCCCGGAGTTGCATTCCATTGTGACTGCTGCCCAGCTTTGTGGTCTTGCTCTTAACCTCAGTAAACCTCTGTGTGAAATGGTGGTAACACCGCTTGCCTTTGATGTGAGAGTTTAAGTTAGGCATGTCATGTGCAGCACAGTGACTTAGAGTTGTGATTACTAGTACTCCATGGTTTGTGGGATGAGCACTCAATGACTTGTAGTTGTGATTATTAGTTAAGAGTGACTTAACCAGAAAAGGCACCTTCAAGGCTTACCATGCCAAGTGTGAAGATAGTGGATTTGTACGCGTGTGTAAAGTCTCGATTCCAGAGGAATCTGTCATCCAGATTCCATATAGAACACTCCTGATCTTCACTATTCTTTATGAAATGTACATTCAAAAAGTTAGTATTTTCCCCCCTTTGGCCAAAAATCAATTATGAACCTGAGTCCCCCTGAAGAGTATGTACGGAGAGCTCGGTGTGTCTTCCTGGGGCAAGAGTTCACAATTTTTGTCAGAGTCTTAAAGGGATGTGGGGATCTCTAAAAAAGTAAAAACCACCAGTCAGGCCCTTCCCTAAAATGAGGACTACTCACTCTTGGTTCTGCTTGGGTGTGACTAAATGTCAGACCCATCTGTACAGACCAGGCTTTCTGGGAAGGCAGAGTGCAAGACAGAGAGGCACAAACATATTTATTGGACTGGTCGCAAAACAAACATCTACATTTTTCTTCGCAGAGCTAAATGCAGATAATTATCACCAGCTCATCTTAAACTCAACTGGGGGAAAAAAAAAAAAAAGAGGAGGGGCGTGGCTTTTTATTGGCCCAGAACCTTGGTCTGCGTCCAATCCGGAGGCTCGTGGCTCTGCCCACGCCCCCTCCTCCACATCCCCATCCCAGGCCCCTGGAGGCAGAGGTCCTCTGGTAGAGGGGCGGGGCTGAGTGTCCTCTCCCACCTGACAAGCCGTGGAGAAACCTTAACCCACGCTCTGGATTCCTTTGGGCCTCCTTATCCAGTCCCGGCTCACAAACCAGAATTTCCAGTGTGACTGTGTTGGTATTCAGTTAACGAGCAACAGAGGAGGAGGCTTGGGCGCCCTCTGCACGCTCTGCAGTGGATCCGGTCTTTCTCTCCCAATAGAGACGGATGGGAGAGGTGCAGTTCAGAGAGTGGAGGCCGGCCTTGAGCATGAAAGCCCTGAGGTGCACGAGCTGGAAACCCTTAAATATATTCATCACTTGGGCGCCTGGGTGGCTCAGTGGGTTAAAGCCTCTGCCTTCGGCTCAGGTCATGATCTCAGGGTCCTGGGATCGAGGCCCGCATCGGGCTCTCTGCTCAGCGGGGAGCCTGCTTCCTCCTCTCTCTCTGCCTGCCTCTCTGCCTACTTGTGATCTCTGTCAAATAAATAAATAAAAATCTTTAAAAAAAAAAAATTCATCACTTGCCTGTATTGAGTGCGTGTTGGATGTACACCAGGCCTTGGGCTCTACACAAGTCTTACATCAAAAAAAGGGCTTGAGGTGCCTGGGTGGCTCAGTGGGTTGGGCTGCTGCCTTCGGCTTGGGTCATGGTCTCAGGGTCCTGGGATCCAGCCCCGCATCGGGCTCTCTGCACAGCGGGGAGCCTGCTTCCTCCTCTCTCTCGCTCTGCCTGCCTCTCTGCCTACTTGTGATCTCTCTCTGTCCAAAAAATAAATAAAATCTTTAAAAAAAAAAGGGGGGGGGCTTGAACGAGAGGGCTGAGGTGTGAATGCCACAGCTTGACCATTTTGTAGCTGTGCGGCCCTGGGCCGGCTGTGTACTCTGTGTGTGTGTGTGTGTGTGTGTGTGTGTGTCTGTTAGGACCCTCTTCTCTAGTAATGGACATACTAGCAGTATCCACCCTAAACTCTTAAGCAGAACCTCTAACCTGGCCCCTGCCTAGAATTCTGATTTTTTTGAAACTTGAGATACAATCCACTTACCATAAAGTTCATTTACGAGTATACAATTTAGCAGTTTCTCATATATTCATAAAGTTGTGCAACAATCACCATCATCTAATTCTAGAACATTTTAATCACCCCAAAAGAAACCTCATATCCGTTAACAATCCCTCCACATTCTGCTCCCCATCTCTCCTCCGACCTGCACTCCAGCTCCTGAATACCATTAATCTACTTTTTGTTTCTAGAGATTTACCTATTCTCAACCTTTCATATGACACGTGACCTCTGTGTCTGACCTCTTCCACTGAGCATAATGTTTTCAAAGTTCACACATGTTATAACATGTATCGGGCTCTTCGTCCTCCTCAGGGCCTAGTAATAGTCCATTGAATGAATGTGCCAGACTTTGTCCACTCATCAGATGAACATTTGTGGTGCTTCCACTTTTTGGACATTGTGATTAACGCTGATACGAACATTTGTGTACAAGTTTTCGTAGGACAAGTTTTGGTGTTTTTATTTCTCTTAGGTCTCTACGAGGAGCGGATGATTTTTGTCTTATACCACCTTCCTCCCCCTTCATCAAAGGGGTATTCCTTCTGCCCCTCAAACCAAGTTTTCTTGCCCCTCAGGGCCTTTGTGCTAGCTGTTCCCTCTGTCCGGAAGCTTCTTTCCCTACATCTTCTTAATGGTTCACTCCTTGTCAGTCGGGTCTCAGTTTAAATATCACCACCTCAGTGAGGCCTTCCCTGACCATTTTATCAGTCTTTGTCTGCCCCTTATTCTATTTTATTTTCTCTGCATTAGCTACTCTACTCTGATTTACTTTTTATTTGTTTGTTTGCTTGTTTGTATCATGTCTGCCCCTTCTAGAACGTGAGCTCCATGAGCGCAGGATCCTGTCTATGATGAGATTAGCCATCCCGGGCTGCTAGAACTGACATACAGCATGCACCTATTAGACATTACTTTCTATTACTTGGTACCTCACAGCAAAGTTAGGACGTGGGTACCATTAGTATCTCCATATTACAAACAAAGAAACCGAGACTGAGAGAAGTTAAGAGATCTGGCTAAAACCACGAAACTAGAAAGTGCCAGAGCCTGGCTCAGAAGGACCATCTGGCTCGAAAGCCAGCGTTTCATGAAAGAAGCTTCCTGCTTATCCCAGCTTTCCTTCCTGGGCCCATCTCAGCTTTGCAAAGTGACAATTCCAGCAAGGATTCCTCTGAGATTGGACAAGAGACAGGGAGAGAAGGCAGCCATGTGGGCTGTTGGGTCTGGTACCATGAAGAGGCCTGGCCCCGGGGGAAGATGGGGAGGAGCATCCCTCCACACATGCCTTCTAGAAACTTTGGCTGGAGAAGGGGCCCCCGAAAGCTGCTGGCAATCCATGGCCTCCCTCCAGCAAGGCCCTGTGGGTCCTGGCTGCCAGTAGCTGACTCTCTAAAATAGCAGTAAACTCCCCTCCAGGGCAACGGACACTCGGGTAAACTTCACTTTATGCAAACTCTAGTAGGAACAGTAATCATTCACTACGTTATGCCAGTTGCTGATCTGACCACCTTTCTTGTATTAACTCATTGAGTCCCCCAGTTTTCCTGAGGAGATAAATGCCATCTTGTCCCCATGGAACTGATGAGGAACTTGATGCCCAGGGAGATGAAGTAACCTGCTTGGGGACACTTGGCTAGGGAATGGTAGAGGAGGATGGAAACCCAGTCTGTCCAACTCCACGTTCTGCTTTTAACCACTATTCTGCCCTGCATGTGCCTCAGTAGTGGGTTTGAGTTTAGAGCTCCTACCCTTATAGCTGTATGACTTGGGATAATCCAAGTAAGCTCTCTGGCCTCTAGTCACCTTATCTGCAGGAATGGGAAAGAATCCGCTTCCTTCCCAGGAGTGTTCTTTAGAACAGGATGTTAATAGGTCTTATGGGAATACGATATTTGTGGGGTGAGGCATGGGACTCTCATGATTGGGGGGGGTTTGGAGCACTCTGGGTTAAACTAAACTGAGCAGGATTCTTTGTGGGTAGGACTTCTCTGTGCCTTTAACGTGCTAATATGCGATAAGCGTCTCTGAGAGGAGAGTTGAGGATGTAGCATTTCCCAGACTTCACTGAACATGGGACGATGTGGAATGGTGTTGCATGGATCACGGGTTGGGGAACAGTCGCTAAAGAAGCACTTTTTGCAGGAGAAAGGTAATTTTTCCTGAGATCAGGTAAAATTCTCTTCCCTTCCCCTACTTTCACTTACTGGGAAGAGACTTGTCGATGGACATCCCCCTTCAGGCTTGCAGGGGACGTTTGGGGCATCTGGCAGAAGATGAGGAACCAGAACCCATTTACTGAACACCTACTACATGCCGGCTCTGTGATTATGATGTAGGTTGTCTTCTGTGATTCTCAAAAGAGCCTTTGGAGGCAGGTTTAGTTTAAGAAGGTAGTATAATATCACAGGTGAAAATGTTGACTTCGGAGTGAGAAAAACAAGAGTTTTCCTGCCTCGTGCTAGCTGGAGCTGTGTGCCTTGGGCAAACCATCTAACTTCTCTGTGACTTACTAACTTCTACATCTATAAATGGATGCTGTAACACCCGCCTCATAAGGTTAACGTGAGAATTTGCTGGGTAGTAACAGATGAGATGCACTTACACAGAATCTACAGAGCAGGTCTTCAGTGAGAGGTAAGTAACTTTATTACCATTGTTATCATCGTCATTATCCTTGTTTTACAGATGGGACAGGAAAGGTAAGTAATTTGCCTAGGGCCACACAGCCATTGTGTGTAATGGAGGTGAGACCCACACGCACCCCAAACCTGCTCTTCCTCCCCAGAAGCCCTGAAGGAGGCTGAGCTATTCACAGGCTGGCAAGTAAAACACTTCTCCCAGCCCACTCCGCCTACAGCGCTATCACACCCAATGCTGAATGCATCCAGAGTGTGTGGGAATTTCCTCTTGGGACTCAGATTGTACCACCTACACAGGGGGATTCAGACCCACTTGGCGACTGTATGACTGTGTCTTGGGGCCTGGAGAACAAATGGGCCTAGAGAACTAAGGTCCTGAGCCCACAGACAACCCTTCAAGAGCCCCCTGTGCAGGAAAGTCTCTGGCCATTCTTCTGAACCCCAAACCAGCTCTAGGGAAGCATCCCGTAAGATGCAAACATTGTGTGCTCAGGAGGCCACACAGGCACCCCACAATCAACATAGGATCTTCCAAGCCCTAGCATGGGTAGGGGGTGTCAGCAGCAGGGGAGGGGCAGCCGGGAGACAACATGGAAGCCAAGGAGGCAAGGTTCTAGGCTCTTCCCCCAAAACAATGAAAGTAGTGCCTCTTGAAGGACATTTGTATGTTGTCCTTCCATTTAACGTTCTCCTTGGGAAAAGAAAAGTTCGGTATCTACCCCCATCTCATTTAAAAAAAAAAAAAAAAAGCTTTAAAAACCACTATCTAGTCCTCCTTTTTCATTACCCATATTAGGAAGACTGAGATTCGGATGAGAAGGACCTGCCCCTGGTCCCAGTATATTAGTGGCAGAATGGGGACTAGAACTCACATCCCCTAACCCTTTAATACCAACCTCTTAGATATCAAAGTCTAAGATGGGTTCATTTATTAAAGCTCAAAAGGAAAAAACAGAGCCCAAGTTTGTCCTTCCTTTTCAGGGTGACTCTTCCCACTTTAAAAACAGGCCTCCCTCTGGTCACAGAGCACCCTGTGCCCTTACCCTCTCTGTTCCCACAAACAGGTGTGGGAGAGGAGCATCACTATGGTCCCCCAGATCCCCCACTTTCAGTCGCCAGCCTGAGCGGTGACTCCCAAGAGCGAAAGACAGGGAACGAGGAAGAGACTGAAGCAGACCTTTGAGGACCTGCTCAAATCTGGGCTTAGCCACTTCTTATCTGCGTGACCTTGAGCAAGTCACCAGCCCTCCTAGGCTCTTTCTGTCATCAGCTAACTATAAAACTAGGATAACTCCATTGCCTCATGGGACTGCCACGAGGATCAGAGAACCTGCAACATAGACGATGCACTGCCGTAGTTCATTTCAATAGGAAGGGGACCATAGCTAGTTTTTTATAAGATCTGAAGCTCTTTTCCATGAATTAAGTGCATTAGGCTCTCTGCACATCCATGCCAAGGCCAAGCAATGCAGCACTTCCACATACATTCCTCCCCATGAGCTCTGCTCTCTGTAATAATTTGAAACGTCTCCCACCTGTGGTCAGATCCTCTGATAGGGGATCCCCTAAAATGCAGTGAGATCAGCCTGAGGAATGTGGTCAAGAATGGCTCTAGAATCTGCTGGTTTTCCTCTTGGCTGCAGTATTTAATTGCAGACAACTTCCTTAGCCGTTCCTAGTCTTAGTTTTCTTATCTCTAAAATGGGAATCATAGCAGCACCTGACTTAGAGGCTTATTGTGAAATCCATGTGTGTGAAATCCTTAGTGCACTGGCTCATGCTCAAAAAGTGGCCAAAAATAATAACTCTCATTATTTGCCCTAAAGTCAATCTTTTCTGCTCATAAAAAAAGTATCGTGGGATATAAAAGTGCTAGATCAGGGTTGGAGTGATTATCAATAAGTTTCTGGTTCTGCCATGAGTTAGCAGCAATGTTGGGTGTGACCTTTCCCCTCTCTGGGCCTCAGTTTCCCCATCTGTAGACTATGAGGGTTGATTAGTTCAGCTCTAACTCTGAAGGTTTTGTGGCTCTCTGTGTGGCTTCTGGATGGCCCCGGTCTTCCCAGCTACCCATAGACAGCAGGACCAGGAAGAGGTCTGGAAAGAAGCCTCTGATCTCCCAAAACCAGTGCCTTGGTTAGGAGAGCTGCTCTAGGGACACACAAGCCCAGCTGGAAATTTTGTCTTTACCATTGCATGTGACCTTGGTACAGTCACTTCATTTCTCTGAGCCTTTATTCCTCCATCTGTAAAATGGGACCTAAAATGGTATCCAGAGTAAGGGATTGCAATGACCATTTGAGGCAATGCCTGCAAAGTGCTTAACACACAGAAGAAGTCAGTAACAGTGTGTTGTTTTAATCATCATTATTGATGCCAGCTGCATTTGGACTCATCCCTAGGCATAGTGCTCTACTTAGAGTCAGTCTGAGTGTACCTGTGACCATCCCAAGTATTATTTCTAGTGACAATAAAGCTTTTTATGAGAACAGCAGCCATCCCGGGGACCCACCTAAAGAAGAGGAGTTGGCCGGCTTCTGCATGCCAACAGGCAAGATTCCCATGATTCCAGGTCAGTCTGAAGGAGGTGATAGCCATCTGTCCCTCCCCGCCCTGCCCAGAAGACCAGCTCTGCAGGGTGGGAAAGGACCACAAGCTGCATCTTGTCCAGCCCTTGTACCTGGGGTAAGATGCCAGGAGGGGAAGTGACATCCCAGGAAGCCTCGTGGCATGTTATTAGACCTAGGAAACTTAGTATGTGCAGATCTGAAAAGTATGTGTGTGTTTGATTTTTGGCTTCTCTCCTTATAGGCTCAGTGACCTCCCTGGGCTTCATTCCTCATCTGGAAAATGGGGATAATAATAAAATCTGCTTCCTAGGATTGCTGCAAAGATGAAATGAGCATGTGTATACATATATACATGTAACTTACATGCATACACCATATAACAAGCTCTCTAAAATAGCAATGCCCAATAGAAATATAATGTGAGCCGCTATGTAATTTTAAATTGTTCTGTAGCCACTTTACAAAAGTAAAGAGAAGTAGAGAAAATTAATTTGAATAATAAATTTCATTTAACTCATTGTATCCAAGATATTATCATTTCAACATGTGATCAATACTAAAAAGTTATAAATAGCTTACATTGTTTTTCTCCTTAAGTCCTTGCAATCTGCATGGGTTGCAACCTGGGGAGATTTTGGCAATTGTCTGGAATGCTTTTGGCTGTCATAATGTGGGGAGCCTGGGAATGGGCAGCCGTGTATGCGCTGGGGTGAGAGCAGGGACCCTGCCAAAAATCCTACAGTGCATAGGACAGCCCCCCACAGCAAACAACTATGTGGCTCCAAATATTAACAGTGTCTGTTTTATGCACTTAGCATCGTTCACATTAGCTACTTTCCACATCCTGAATAGTCACACGGAACTGGTGGCTACCATATTAACAGTTCAGTTCTAGACCATAAAACTTTCGGACATGTTTGGGTTTCGGCAAATTAGTTCTCCTATTCTTGAGAGCTAACTGGCCACAGGAGATGTGACTGGTTCACCATAGTCTGGCCGGCTAAGGACAGAGCCCATCTGTCTCTGGCTGGTCAGACCCTTCCAAAGCCACCGCCCTCCCCTGGTCAACGAGCCTAGGACAGACAGTGAACCCTGTTGTTCTTTTCTGGGGAGACAATGCTACAGGCCCTGCTACCTGCCTGACAGTGCTATTGTGGCTCAGGGAGAAAAGGGCTTTGTCAGGACAGCAGGCGAGGAGACTGCGGTTCAATGGGATTCATTATTTCTGTGCTCCCGGGATGCTGATGCCAGCCCTGGGGAAGCCCCGCCTCCTTCTAGAACAAATGAGGAGCCTGAGGCCCAGAGAGGGTGTGAAAGGCCCTTCAGCAGATCCCAGCTCCTTCCACCTCAGCCCACTGCCCTAAAACATGAAACTCACGGACCTCTCAGAAGCCTTGTCTTGAAGCACAGGGTGAAAGCCCTTAACTCGGGACGAGGGAGCCCCTGCCCAGGACCCTAAAATGTAGCGGCCTCACAAATCACAAACCCATCCACAAACATATATATTAAAGCACACAGGTGTGTATCTGTCCCTCAAGATCTGGGCTCAGCTCTGGCATAACATGACCACAATCTAAACATCCTCTCTCATGATTAAAAAAGCCCAGGCCAGAAAGAAAGACCACAGATCTCTTGGTCTGTGTCCTTGGAACAAACGCAGTCGAGTGTGCAGGCCCAGAGTGTTTGAGCATGGTCCTCCTGCAGGGCTGAGATGGATGCTGTTTTGTAGTACGTGTTAGATCTGAGCCTCAGAAATGCTTACATAAGAAAAAAGGCCAATTAAATTCTCGCATCCGATCCTCCTTCTCAGACAGCTCGGAGGCTTCCGTAATGAACTATCATTTCTGATCACCCAGTTTCCGGCTGCGCTGTGGTCCAGCTCATACTGGACTTGGAGGTCTCACTTCCATGTGAACTCTGGTGCCATATCCCTCCAAAGTGAGGGGAAGGACAGGGAGCATTAAGGCCCCTTGAACTTTGAGGTGTAATGTTAGAAATAGCTGTGATTTCCTTTTCCTTCTAAGCCCTACCTTACCCCATGGTCACATGCACACATGCACACACACACACACACACACACACACACAGAGAGAGAAAGGAGCTCTCTTATCCGACAGATGAAGAAACTGTTTCTCCTGGACAGTACATGACTTGTTTAAAGTCACCCAGAAAGTTAGGGGAAGCCACATGCTGGGAGAACCCATCTCCTGCGTCCCAGCTAGACGGCCACAAGTTGAAAGGTGGAAAGTGAGGGCAGGGAGGACAGGCTGGTGGTGGGGGATGGAGGGGTGGGGGTGTTGGCAAGGGGAGGGCAAAGCCTGTTTACTCCTGGTGCCCTCACTAGCTGTGGGACCTCTGGGGCAAGTTTCTCAGAGTATTTCCTAATATATTTTGTATATTCCTATACAAAATGTCAACATTAAGGGATCCTGGTAACAGATATATGGGAACTTTGGGTACCACCTCTGTGACTCTCCTACAGATCTGAAGTTATTTTATAACCAAAAGTTGTTTTTTTTTTTAAGTACAGTTTTCTCTCACTTGTACCATGGAGATGGTAATGGTACGTACCAAATGAGGGGTCATGTCTGTATAGGGTTTAAAGATTTTATTTATTTATTTATTTGAAAGCGAGAGAAGCATGTGCAGGGGGAGGAGCCGGGGGGGGGGAGGGAGAAGCAGAAAGAGAAGAATCAAGTGGACTCTGCTCTGAGCAGGAAGCCTGAAGCGGGGCTCAGTCTCACAACCCTGAGATCATGACCTCAACCAAAACCAGGATCCGGACACTCAACCCACTCAGCCACCCAGGTGTCCCGTGTATAGGGTCTGTCCCATAGTGAAGACTCCGTAAGTAACTATTTTTAAAAGCTGCCTCCTCCAGGAAGTCAGTGACATGATTGCCAAAACTGGCCACTGCTTTCTTGGGGGTCCCATGTCTTCACTACTCAGGAGCACAAGTGTATTTCGGGCTAAAATGCCAGGCATATTAGCGAGGCCCCGGGGAGCATGCTCTCCATCTTCACTCTCCGCTTCCTAGCTGGGAAACCTGGTAAGTTACCTGATCGCTCTGTGCCTCAGTTTCCCGAGTATATACTGTGTATGGTTGTCATGAGGATTAACGAACAGGGATTTTTCGGCACTAATAACAGTGCCTGGCCTATAGCAAGCATTGCACAAGTGTTTTTATGGTCCAGAATAGAGTTTCTCTAATTTATTTTTACTATTACCCATAGGAGCAAATACAGTTCCCATAATCACAGTTGGGGTGGGGTTTTTTTTTGGTGATTTTTTGGTGATTTGGAAGACACCATTTATTCTCGATAATAAATCTCATTTTGTTTCTCTCATTAATATATAAAGTTCTCCAGGGACAGAGAATATGGCTAACTCATTTTGGTCTCCAGTCCCTCGGAAGAAGAAATATACTTCTCTCAAGCGTCTATCGTCCATTCATTCCGCGAAGACGTAGTCACCATTTTGGGGGCACTTACTTACTGTGTGCCTGTGGTGTGCTAGTGCCCAGCACAGTTCAGTCCTATGCTGAATGAATGAACAAGGCAGGGAGGCCGGGAAGTAGGAAGCCAGGAAGGCAGGCAGGCAGGAAAAAAACCAGGGTCTCGGACACCACCCCCAGTCTGAGAGGGCTCCAACGGGCTGCAGTGCCTTTTCCAACTCCCACGTTTCCACTTCCATCTTGGCCAGGAAGTCTCCCCCTCTCCCACCTCTGAGGACCCATCAACTCTGTTCCTGCCAAGGCAACTGTGCAGTCCGGGCGTCGCGGAGGGGTGGCGCCAGGGGACCCGCCCCCTTGCCTCCTGCCGGGGTGGGGGTGGGGAGTCCCCCCACCCCCCGCAACTCGGCGACTCCCTCCCGGGATGCCCGGCAGCCTCCGCACCCCGGGAGGGCGCGTGCCCTTGTGCTGGCAGCCCCGTCGCTGGGCCCCCGACCCAGGGAGTTGCCCGAGACGCCGGGGTGACTCCTCCCTAGGGACCGTCCCCCTCCGGGCCGCGTCATTCTCTCCACCCCTGGGCCCGACCCCAGCAGCTTCTCGCACGCTGGCCAAGCCGGGACGAGTCTCGGCCACCTGCTCCGGAGCCGGGGAGCCCTGGGCGCCAGCCGCCCGCGCGTCCGTCCGTCGGTCCGTGCGCCCGGGGCACATGGAGCTGCCAGCCAGCAACGCCAGCTGCCAGAACGGTGCGTGCGGGCTCCAGGGGACCCGGGAGCGCCGCGCGCTTCGCGCCTTCCCTTCCCCGCTGCTCCTTTCCCTCGCGTGCTCTCCTGCGGCGGCCCAAACCGGGGAGGGCTGGGTCAGCATGACCTATGGTCGGGCCGGTCTTGGGCGGGGGAGAAGAGCAGGGTTCTGGCTGACTTACCCACCTTCGGAGCTGGGGAGCTGAGAGGGGGCATGGGAGGAAAAGGGACGCGTGGGGCGGGAGGAAGCGGAGGCAGGCATAATTGATTGGAGCTGGTCAGCCAGAGGTGGGGGGTTTCACGGTGGTTTCTTATGTATAGTTGCTTCAGATTCTCTTACCTGCCCGGGTCTGGTTGTCTCGCTGGGGCCCACCAAAGACCAGGGAGAGGGGCGCAGACACTCACCACCGCCAAACCCAAATGCACCTTGTAGGAAAATGAGGGAAAGAAAACCAGGAAGGGCTAAGGAAAGACCCTGAGCTGTGCCTTGAGCTCTTACCAGGAATGCCGTGGTGCACTAGGCCCTTTACCCGCATTATCTCATTTAGTCCTTCACTCTAGAGGGCAAGTACGTATTATTACCTTGCTGTCTCCTTTCTGGAGAGAAAGAAACAGAGGCCCTGAAAAGCCCGATAATTTGCCCAAGGGTCCTGCAGTTGGGGGAGTGGAATGTAAAATTAGAGCTCTTGGATTCTCATGTTGCTATACCCCTTTCTTGATGTGTCTCCGTGTTCCTACCTCCCCTTGCTCTGGCGGCCTGTCAGAGAGCGTCGTTTCTCTAACTTCTCTTGCCCAGCGAAGTGTTCAAAGCCAGCTCTGTGGGTGTTGGCTGGCTTTGGTTTCCTGACCAACAATGCAGTCCACTTTCGGCCTCACCTTCCCCTGGGGAAGAATATGTTCCCTGGTCCTAGCATATTCTGGAAGAGAAATAGGAATCACCAGGCCCAACAGCTATTTGTCTAATGAGCATCCCCCCCAGAGCTGGATTTCCTTTGGCCATCAGACCTCTCTCTCTTTTTCTTTCTGTCCTTATGGGAAAACTTAATTCACTGGAGGCTGCCGAGGCCTTGGGTGCTTCAGCCTTCCCAAAACAGGCAAGTTCACCGTTTGGCTCCACCTCCTGGAGATGCACCTTCAGGAAGGCAGGTGAAGGGCGTGGGAATGGGATTGGCCTTCTTCTAGGGAGTCACCTTCCTTGGCCCATATCCTGGCTCTGGCTCATTTCCTGCATTCAGGGAACTCCCCAGACTCGACCGTTTGAGCTGAGGAACAGGAGTGAGAGGTCAGACCAAATCTGAGTAGGGATGGAGATGGCTTCTTGTCATACCTTCTCTTCATTGTGACACAGGTGTTAGGAAGAGAGATCACTCATTGCAAAAGACACATGGATGTCCCCAGTGGCTTCCAGGCCCAGCTCGGCCACTAGGTTTTTGTGAGACTCAAGCAAGTCCTTCCCCTCGTCTGGGCCTCAGTTTTCCTGGCTGCAAGTAAGAGAGTTAACCAGCCTGTCTCCTGGGCTCTCCAGCACCATTGTTCTCTGCTTCTGTGCCATGGGAGAAAAGGTCAACATTACTCTTTCTTTATTGGATCTAGATGCCACTCTATGATCCAGATACCGCCAATGCCAAAGCTGCATGACCTTGGACTTTGAGGCCCATCCAGTGCCGGCCTGTAGTTCTCATTGCTCTGAGGAGAAGTGCCTGGCCCAGGCTTCCATCCTTGGCGCAGGAGCCTGAAGTTTTGTGCCCCACAGTTTAAAAAAGACCTTCTACCGCTGGCGGTCACAAATTCAGATGCCTACAGGGGCTGAGCACATAACCCAAATGATTGAAGGGCAGCAGATACAGACCCCGGGGAATTGCATAGAACGTGTCCTAAGGGGGCAGCCACTCTCAGCGACAGTCAGTGGTGGGCTCTGGGAAGGTGCGCTCCATAAGGTAAACAGAGGCAGATCAAAAGCTGGATTTTCATGGGAAATCTGATTTTTTTTTTCTTAAAGATTTTATTTATTTATTTGACAGATAGATCACACGTAGGCAGAGAGGCAGGCAGAGAGAGGAAGGGAAGCAAGCTCCCTGCAGAGCAGAGAGCCTGATGTGGGGCTCGATCCCAGGACCCTGAGACCATGACCTGAGCCGAAGGCAGAGGCTTTAACCCACTGAGCCACCAAGGCGCCCCAGGAAATATGATTTTAAATGTAGGTAATGAATTCATAGTTTAAAACAACCCTCAAGAGACAAAGCGAAAACCCAGCCTGCCCTTGCTGCCTGCCCTGTGGGGCACCGGTAGCAGTTAAGAGCATGGCTTTGACATCACATGGAGAACAGTTTGGCTTCACTGTGTGCTGCCAGTGTCGTCTTACTCAGCTTACCAAACTTATCAGGGCCCCAGTTTCTTCAGCTAAAACCCTGGACATGATCCCTGTGCCATTTCCACGATAGGAATGCTCACGGAACACCCCAGAGCAGAGGAGCATGTGGTCGTGGCGCTGGGGAATTACTGGCTGTGATTTAGGTGGTTTTTCTGAACTTGGGCAACTTAGCTCCCCTGACAGAGGGCGTGCCCCTCGGGACCAAGGTTGTCCTATTGTCCTTAGTGTTTGTGCCAGAAGGCAAGCAAGGGTTGGTGGGTTCTGGGACATGAGGGCTGATTCAGGTTTTCAGGATCTCTAGGACTTGGAAGGCGAACTAAAGGGATGCTTCATGGGGCGACAGGGACAGTAATCCGTCTGAGGCTGGAAGGAGGCCCCCGCCACTGGCCACGGGCCCCAGAGGTCTTAGAATAAGGCCCAGGAATGGTCTGTTGTAACCAACAGGCTGCTTATATTTAGTTATCTGCTGGTTCTGAAGGGGCTGTGGGAGTTCTAGCCTCAATCCCTCATGTTAACTATCAGGAGTCCCACTTGTGGCTGGAGGTGCGGATATGGCAGTGAAGAGGCCACTTGGAGGGGAGACTCCCTGTGTGATCCTGAGCTATCCGAGGTCCAGAGGCTGGGAGGGGATGCCTCGGGAGGGTGGGGGGTTGGAATCAGTGATGTCTGAGAGCTTGGAGGACCCTGCTTGGTGTGTGGGGCATCAGAACACCTTAGTGGTCATGCGCTAGAGTTCTGGAATCAGGCAGTCTGTGTTCTTAGGCAAGGTGCCTGACATCTCACGGCCTCTATTTTCCCATCTATGAAATGGGAACTCAAGGCAGCACTGATCTGACAGATGGTCATAAAAATTGGATGAGTTCCGCAAATAAAACCCCTAGCCGGGTATAGGCACTCAGAGGATGCTATCTATTGTTGTTGGATTGAAGCCCCTTGTGTGGACGGAGGCCCACTGCGGCTGAACTATGGGGTATGAAACAGTGGCCAGTTCCAGGATTTTGAAAGCACACGGATGTCCCCGGTGTGACTTTCTTATCATGCTCTTCCCGTCCAGGTTCCCTGATCAGCCTGTACTGCTCCTCCCACCAAGTCCTGTGCCAGATCGTCAGCGACCTCAGCCCCCAGGTGCCCAGTAATGTCACCTCTCACAGCTGGAAGGAGAGGTTCAGGCAGAACTATGGCTTCTACGTTGGTCTGGGCCTGGCCTTCTTGTCCAGCTTCCTCATCGGCAGCAGCGTCATCCTCAAGAAGAAAGGCCTTCAGCGACTGGTGGCCTCCGGGGCCACACGGGCTGGTAGGGTCCTGGCAGGGAGGACGGGCATGGGGTGCTAGGCAGCGGAGCCCCCAGCCAGCCCTGTGAACCTCCCTTCACGAGGGTCCCCTGCGGCAGTTGGCGAGCTTAGCTTCCATGGTCTAGGGTTCACTGTTAACCCCGCTGGGAATCCAGTCCACCCTCAGGAGACCTCCCTTTAAAAATCCAACATTTCTGGAGAACTTCAAGATATGTTAATTGGGGTACAGATAAAGAAAAGTTTCAGGGCCAGGAATCCGAAACCCCAGATCGAGTCCAGTTTTATTTCTTACCAGCTCTGTCATCCTGGGCAACCACGATTTCCCTGCCAAGTGGGAATACAGATACCTCTGCCCAGAGCAGTGGTATCTCCAGTGGTATCACCGGTATTTCCGGTGGCCCCGCGGCCTCTCAGATGGAGCCCCTCACAGGCGACAAAAGAATGACTGAGGCTCTGTCCACAAGGGAGTTGTTGCAATAAGGTGTATATCTATGAACCCATTCTGGAGAAAAGGAAACATGTGTAAAAGAATTTGTTCGTTTAATTATCATTCACTGCATACCTGCTGTGCCAGGTCCCATGCTGGACATGGGGACCCGGGACCCATGGGGCATCGAGCCGAGTGGGGGACCCAGGCAACTGTTCCCCAGTGTGTGACATGCTCTTTATCATGGGGAAAATCCAGGACACTTAGGGGGTATTTTGGAGGGGCATGAAAAGCCCAGGCCAGGAGGGCTAGGGGAGGTTTTCTATAAGGTGATCTGGAAGCTGGGACCTGAATGATGAGATGGCTAAGGGAGGGGGGAAAGAGGAGGTCGTAGTAGAAAGGACAGCATGTGCAAAGGCTCCAAGGTGAGAGAACATGAGTGACATTAGAAGCTGAAAGTAGCTCAGGAGGGCTGAGGGGGTGGTGGGGTGGTGGGTAAGAGACGGGGGAAGGGCCAGATGGCAAAGAGTCTTATAAACGGGGTCCCAGAGTTTGGGCACACTTGTAAGTGGCGAAGGTTTTAGGCAGGGGACAGACATAGTTCCATTTACGTTTTGAAGAAATTCCTGGTTCCTGCGTGGATAAGGGATTAGGGCACAAACACAGCACCTAGGAGACCAGTTAGGGGAGAGAGAGAGCACAGCTTGGACTGGGGGAATTGCGGTGGGAACAGAGACCATGGTGGAGTCCAGGGATAGCTTTCAAAGGTAGAACTTCCTGGGTTTGGTGTTGACTGGCTTTAAGGGGAGGGTAAAACAGAGTAGAGACTGACTCAGCTCTCTGACTTGAGCGACTGGGGAGACGAGGGCGCTGTTTCCTGAGATGGAGAGTGCAGGATGAGCAGGTTTATGGCATCAGGATGGTTCAGGTTTGGACATGTTCAGTGTCGTGTTCTGTGAGACACTGTGTTTTGGAAGCAGACTCCTGAGATTCCAATTCTAGCTCCATTTCTGACCCAAAATACAATTTTGGGTGTCATAGTGTCTCCATTTGAGTGGGGGAACATGCCAGAAAATAAATACATTAACTCAAATTATAGTACCATGAAGGACAAGAGCTGGTGTGATGAAGAGAATCCCAAGGGAGACATCACAGAGATAAGGGGTCAGGGAGGGCATCTTAGGGGAAGCAACGTTCAAGCAAAGCCCCGAAGAGTGAGGGTAGATATAAGCCAATGTCATTAAGAAGACTATTCCTGACACAGAAAAGCAAAGGTCTTAAGGCCAAAAAGAGTTCCTCGTTTTAGAGGAGCTAGAAGAAAGCCCGAGTGGCTAGACAGTAGTAAGAAGAGAGGAGAGAGGTACCTTTGGAGATGGGAACAGGGTCAAAGCTATGAACTGGCTTGTTTAGGATTTTGGTCTTGTATTTGGAAGCCATTGGCCTGTTAAAAGCTGAGGAGTGACAGTATGATTTATATCCTTAAAAGACCAGCGGCTGCTCTGAGTGAATGGGTTATAAAGGGATGATGGCAGTGACACCAGAGGAACCTTGGGAGGCTGTGGCCTCACCCCAGGCCAGAGCGGGTAACGCCTTGGAGTCGGGTGGTGGCAGTGGACTAGACACATGTGAGATGCTCTTTGGAGAGGGAAACAGCAGGTTGGATGGAACCCAGAAGGTGGAGGAGGGGGAGAGTCGAGGGCGATTCCCTGGTTTCTGGCTTAAGCAGCTAGGTACATGGAGGTACCACTTACTGAGCTTCCTGTGGTGGGTCGGTGGGCGGGGTGCCCTTAAAATCAACAGTTCTGTTTAGGACAGAGTTTGGGATGCCTGTGGGAGATCCAAGAGACGTCAAGTAAGCAACTGGACATTCATCTAGGCTCAGGAGAAAGGCTCAGTACCCGTAAATGAAATAAAGCCAGCATAAAGATGGTATGTGCAACTTTGGGAATGGATAAAGTCACTCGAGGGGACCCAGAGGCACGCCCAGAGGACTAAGCAAGGGAAACATATATTGAACCCTTCAAGACTGGAGAGTTAAGGTAGAAAGGAGAAAGGACCTGAGAAAGCACGGCCAAGTTCTGACTTTGTGTCCATTCCTTTCTACAGTGGACGGAGGGTATGGCTACCTGAAGGACGCCATGTGGTGGGCTGGCTTTCTCACCAGTAAGTGGGCTCTTTCCTAACAACACTGACGCACTGATGGCAGAGGCGGACACGAAGGGGGGGGTGGTGGGACTATTTCTGTCTTTGTGCGAAGTGTGAATCTCAAAGGGAAAACCTTGGCAGCCGTTGCAGGTAGAACATCTTCCCCGTATTTCGGATCACATTCTCCACCCCAAGTCAGTCCTGCATCCATGAGACTTGTAACCCCAGAGAGGCTTGTAGAGAGCTGCTAATGAGAGCGATGTCATTACTCAACTAGCCTGGAAACGGAGGGACTCCAGCTACCAGTCGCAGTGTCTTGGCACCCCTCAGCCAGGTTTTCCATTCCACAGGCAGTGTGTTGGCTGACGTAGTGGATGGCTGGTCTGCCACTTAAAGTTTGCCCAGATTTACACATTCGCACATTACCCCCGCTTTCCACCCACCCTCGCTGGCTTTCCAGTCCTAATTCTTTCGAATGGAAAAATTAGCCAGCTTTCCATTTATAAGTCAGGTTTTGATCCCAGTCTTGGTCATGGCCACTGCATTCATCCTCTCCTCCCAAAGGGCAGACCCAGGTCATTCTCGACCAGCAGACACAGAAAACGCACTTGTAGTTGTCTGCAAACTAGAAACTCAAATGCGGAGGATACATTCTATGCATCTCGTCCAGGCTGTGGGGGAGTGTCAGAATTTCTAACCACCTGCCCACAGTTCCTCTGGGACAGATGGCTCCATGACCAAGTGGTACCTGGAGAATCAATAACTAAATGTTTCTTTGGTATTAACACTTCCTAGAGTGCACCGTGTAGATACAGGCCAAATATCGGGTGTCCCCGAGGCACACTTCACGGTGGCCTGGACTAGAAGCCAAGATGCCTCGGGGATAGGAAGGCGTCCTTCCGCCCCCATGCCATGTGACTTTGGACTCTGGGCCTAGCTTGCCCCATCTTTAAAATGGAAGGATTTGATCAGGAGAGTCTGGGCCTGACATTCCGATCAGATTCGCCAGAGGCAAAGCATAAGGACCAAGATTCTAAGGGAATGCGGGTTCGGGATTCTGGGAATGGTTGATCACTGAATGAAACTGTCTCCACCCAGGTTAGTTTGGGCTGGAGATGGGGCCTCGAAGCCACACTACCCTGTTTTTTCTCTTCATTTCCTAGTGGCTGCTGGAGAAGTTGCCAACTTCGGGGCCTACGCATTTGCTCCTGCGACAGTCGTCACGCCTCTGGGAGCGCTGAGTGTCCTCATAAGGTTATCATCTCCTCTCTTGCTGTCTCTCCCTCCTTCCTGTTTTCAATTTGTTGAGGTCTGGAGCTGTAATTGGGGTCACCTGCCGCTTGCAGTCAGGGACCTGGGTCGGTCCCAGCTCCCAGAAAGAGGCACTGTGCTGGTCCGAGTTCCGAGCCTTGGACTGTTGGCTGCTTCTTCTCTAGCATCCCCTCAGAAGCACGGCCAATAGAAGGGGCGGCCAAGTCCAGACCAGCTGGAAGGGCTTCCAGTGCCACCAAGCCGGACGTCTCACGTCAATGTCTTGGTGGGTCAGTAGGCGCAGCGTTCAAGCTGGAAAGCAGGAGCTCAAGATCGCCTCTCCCTGAGCTCTGACCTTAAGCTCAGCCACTCAGTAATTACATTACCATGGGCCAGCCCCTAAACTCCCCTAAGCCTCTGTTTCTGCTCTGCTCAGTGCGGATGATAATCCCTAGGGCGTTGCTTCAAGGACTAACTCTGTGGGCTTCCCATTGCCACCTTCTTCTCTAACTATAAGCATAGTTCCTGGGGACGGAGGGGGGTCTTGGAGCCCCCTTTGAAGCTGGCTGTGATGATTGGCTTTAACCTGGGTGCCTTGGTAAATCCCATAAAACCACACCCAGTACACACAGTTTCTTTTGTTTTTTGTTTTTTTTCCTACCATCTTGATTACAATTTTGTAACATTGACACAATCAAGAATAAACAGAGGCATGACTCACATCACACAGCTGGCTGATGTAGCCATGATTACACTGTCGCCTATCTGATTACTGTACGAATTTCCACTCTCAGGAAGTTGGGAGAGGTAAGGAATTCTCCACTGTGTGACCTGCCTATGCAAATGCCCCCAGCCTCTCTCAAATGCCAATGTTTTTGGTAGTTTTAGAGGAGAGACGGAAGACATTCAGAGGAGCTTGGACATCAATGCCCTCTCTCTTGGTACCTTAAACAGAACTTTGGGGAGTAATTCAGTCCTAGATCAGCCAACTGTCTTTTACCCTATGCTCATGTTACCTTCCTAAAGAAACAGAAAGCTGTCCTGCGATCATACCTGCCTTGTCCAGTTTCCCTCCCTTCTTCCTCACCTCTGCCAGCTCATCTGAGGATGTGAGGGAACGAAAATCATATCACCAAGGAATAGCGAGAAACTGGAGGGGTTTTGCCCAGGCAAGAGAAAACACAGGGAGGTCACAGGAATTCTCTTCAATGAGGGGTAGAGGAAAAATCATAGGATTTATAATCAGACAGAAACTCGGCTAAAATCCTGGCCCTGCTAATTACTAGTAGTATGACCTTGCCAAGTTATTTTAACTTTTAGGAGACTCAGTCTTCTCATCTATAAAATGGGGATAGTATATTTTACTTCTCAAAGAGTTATAAGATGTTAATGGAATATAATAAGTAGAAAATCCCGGGCGCGTGGGTGGCTCAGTGGGTTAAGCCTCTGCCTTCTGCTCAGGTCATGATCTCAGGGTCCTGGGATCGAGCCCCACATTGGGCTCTCTGCTCAGTGGGGAGCCTGCTTCCCCCCACCCCTGCCTGCCTCTCTGCCTACTTGTGATCTTGTCTATCAAATAAATAAATAAAATCTTTAAAAAAAATAAGTAGAAGGTTCCTAGCATAATACCTAGTACATAATATATGTAATGTATTATGTACCAGGTACATAATGTATTATGTACATTATACATTACATATATTATGTACTAGGTATTATGCTAGGACATAGCACCTATAATTGTCATTGTGGTGGTTTATATTGACATATACAAATGGAAGATCTGTTCTATACGAACCCAAAGAACTCAAGGAGCAGAAATAGGACATTGAATAGAAATTATCATATTTTTGGTAATTAGAATGAACCTACGATAGAATCATTTGCTTTGTGAAGGGATGAGTTGCTTGCCATCAGAGGTATATAAGTCAAGCCTGAAAGCGTCTGTTCGTAATGTTAAGGGGAGATGTGCTTACTGGGTGGGAAGATAGACAATGCCATGAGGGCTTTTGTGACTTCTCTGTTGGGGGATCCTTTTAGTGAAAGAAATCCACATATATGTCCATTCCTCCAGCACACACCAGAACCCTCCCATAAATGAGTATCTATTTCAAACATCTTGTGGGGGAGAGTAGTGAGTCCTGATCTGTTCTTCTCCATGAATGCTTGCTCAGCCACCATTTTCCTTCAGGACGCTGGGAAAGGCCCGGCTGCTAATCCCTCTCTCCCATGTCCACCTGCAGTGCCATCCTGTCCTCATACTTCCTGGGAGAGAGCCTGAATCTGCTGGGGAAGCTGGGCTGTGTGATCTGTGTGGCTGGCAGCACAGTGATGGTGATACACGCCCCGGAGGAAGAGAAGGTTGCCACCATCGTGGAGATGGCTGCTAAGATGAAAGACACAGGTAGGACCCCGCCCCGTCCCGCCCCGTCCCGCCCGCGGAAGCTGGAAAGCACAGGCGATGAACCCCAGGGAAGGTCTCACTGGGTGCTGACCGTGCCAGGTGCTGCCCCTTGGAGGAGAAGGAGGCTAAAGAAGGAAAGTCGGGGGTGGGGGGGGCGAGGGCTTGTCTTAGGGTTGGCTCACAGGCTTCCCAGCCTGATGTGTATTGATGTCATTTATTCTGTGTTTATTACGTACCAGGCACGGTTCTAAATACATTCTATGCATTGTCCTGGTATGTTCAGGCCACTGTAACAGGATACCACCGACTGGAGGGCTTATAAACAGCAGAAGTGTATTTCTTATACTTCTGGGAAGTCCGAGATCAAGGCCCTGGTTTGGGCCATAATTGGGTTCATAAATGGCCAACTTCTCTCTGTGTCCTCACATGGTGGAAGGAGTGAGGGAGCTAGCTCTCTGGGGTCTCTTTTATAAGGACACTGATCCCATTCATGAGGGTGCCATCTTCAAAGGGTGCCACCCTCCAAAGGCCTGATGTCCAAATACCATCACATTGGGCATTAACAGGGGTGGGGGGAATGACACAGTCTTATAGTTTGCATTATCTCATTTAATCCCACAAAAAAAGATCTATGAGAAAGGTCCTATTATTAGGTCTATTTTACAAGTAAGGAAATGGAGGTTTTGCACTTTAATTAATAACCTGCCCAAGTTATTTAAAAGTTGTGACATGGGGCTGGACCCTATGTCTGTCTAACTTTAAGGGCTCAGGTTTTTAGTGCTATCTCCCATGACCAGGGGTAGAAGGTTCTAGAAACTAAGCCCTCCCTCTGCAGCTTGGTTTTCTGTCTCCCACCCCTTCTGAAGGGTACATCGTGTTTGCTGTGCTTCTCCTGGTGTTCTGCCTCATCCTCATCTTCGTTGTCGCTCCACGCTACGGACAAAGGAATATCCTTGTCTACATCATCATCTGCTCTGTGATCGGAGCCTTCTCTGTGTCTGCTGTCAAGGGCCTGGGCATCACCATCAAGAACTTCTTCCAAGGGATGCCAGTGGTGCGGCACCCCCTCCCCTACATCCTGTCCCTCATCCTGGCACTCTCTCTCAGCACTCAGGTCAACTTCCTCAACAGGGCGCTGGACATTTTTAATACCTCGCTGGTGTTCCCCATCTACTATGTGTTTTTCACCACGGTGGTGGTTACCTCCTCCGTCATCCTCTTCAAGGAATGGCACAGCATGTCTGCAGTGGACATTGTGGGCACCCTTTCTGGCTTTGTCACCATCATTCTGGGTGTGTTCATGCTTCACGCTTTCAAAGACCTGGACATCAGCCAGACCAGCTTGCCCCACATGCACAAAAACCCAACCCCCTCTCCCACCCCTGAGCCCACCGTCATCAGACTGGAAGACAAGAATGTCCTTGTGGACAATATAGAACTCTCTAGCACCCCATCACCAGAAGAGAAGCCCAGAGTATTTATAATCCATTCTTAAAACTTGGTGAGTGAGAAGATGAGCTCTACGGTATAGCCTGACCTCTCCATTTCAGAGGCACCTGGTTACTTTCGTCCCCACTGTTACCAGCGGGCTCTCTTTTCTCGAGATGTTCATTTATACCTCATCACTGTTTCCAGAAGAAGCTTCCCTACCCAGTGAGTGGTGGCAGCAGAACTTCGTGGAAACAGCCTCAGCGACCAAATACATCGGTGCCAGCAGGTCCTTTGGACCTCCCTTCCCACTTGTGTCCTCGGTGCCATCCCTGCGTTGTGGGGAAGAAGGGAGAATCTGACCCGTTGAATGTAGCACAGGCCAAGACCTTCCCTGAGATGCTGGTTGTCGGGAAATCCTTAGTGCTCGCTCTCCTGAGACTGAATCCCATTCCTCCGCCCAAGGAGGAAGAGCGTTGCCAGAGGCCCAGACAGCAGCTCCTCACGCCTCCCCATCCAGGACTGACTGATGTGAGACGTCCTGCTGCTTTTGCCACTCGGTCTCTGGGGACAAAAGCATGACCTCAGATGATCTTCTTACGGTGAAAACCACCTGATGTCTCAGGGACCATTTGCAGCAGCCCTGTTCCCCGAGCACTCCAGCCTGGAGGTCAGCGTCTTTGTTTCCGTCCTTCCCCAGACCCACCCCTTCTGTCTCTCTCTCTGTCCTAAGGAGTCGTCACTGAGGCATTTGGGCAATTACCTTAGGACTCAAAACAAAATGACAAGAACAACGGTAACAGAAGGTCCTCCACAGCCAGTGTTTCATTTCGCCTCACTCTGGAAAGAGAACCGTGTTTGCGCTGGTCTTAAAAGTAGTCCGGCTGTCGTCATAGAATTTGGCAGATGCACTTTCCTTTTCCTCAAGGAGTCAACCAAAATATGATTTGGGGAGATGGGGAGAAGGAGGAGCAGCATCAGAAATTGGCAGAAAGCAGCCAGAAGCCCTCTAGAAACCCGGAGCTAACTTTTGTGTTTACTCTGGTGCCCAACCAAGAGCCCAGGTGGGAGGGGCTCTGGGTAATTTCTGGGCTGTAGCCTCAGGTGCCTGAGCAGTGGGATCCGCTTTGAACTTGAGTGACCTGTCAGGTTGTAAGCTTGCCATGGGGTGCATTCTGGCTGTTGATCTGATTGCAACCAAGTCCCCAGGGCCACTGATGAGCTCCCCGCCCTGTGAAATAGCAGGTCATGACTGCTCCAACACCACCTGCTTTGGGGACCACCCTTAGTCCCCTCACATTTGACCAGAAGCATTCAATACACAAGAGCAGCTGGAGAGAGTTTGCTTCCTGTCTTCTTTCTAGCTCCAGGTGTTGGAAGGACCATTGAAGGGGAAGTAAGAGAGCCAGTATGTCTATAAAGAGGGAAGGCTTGATCCTCATCCCCTGGGTTGAGGACACAGAGCTTCCCTGTATAACCCCGTACCTGTGTCCTGGGTTGACGCCCCCTCCCCTGAGCACAGCCAAGCCGGGGCCGGACTGTTGTTGGCCTTGAACCTCCACAGGTTCGTCTGACCGACAGACTGGTTTCCTGCACCTCCAGCCTCAAATCCCCGGTTTTTAATGAATGTGGATTTCTGTCTGTGGCTAAAATCAATGCAACATGTTGGATTTTGAGAATGGCAGTCATCGAAGGGCCCTGAGAGTGTGGTCTGCGGGGTCAAGAATAAAGACCCTGAGTACGTTTACTCAATACTTGTGTCTTGGCCTTCTTTGGATGCAAAACAATGAAACTGGTTTGTCTGGGGCCGGGGAGCTGGTACCCAATCTCTGCAGGGTTGTGGCTGCCAAGTAAGTCCCTACAGTAACTTTTGCAGCCACCCCCTCCCTCCAGTGGGAAAGACCGTTTGGGGAATAGTCCATTGAAAATATTCATCCCTTGTTAATGCCTGAGCCCGTACTGGGAACCGGGCACAGTACTAAGTTTCATGTGAATTCTTTTAGGTCCTCACAAATCCCCAAAGTAGATACATTTTTCAATCCCCATTTTATATACAAGGAAAGGGTTACAGGGAGGTTAAGTAATCCCCCAAGGTCACGCAGTCAGGAAGATTCAAAGTTGATATCCGGCTCCAAGTCTTGAATCTGAACCAGCAGGCAGTCCATCTCCCGGAAGGACTAAAGAAGCCTGGCACTACTTGATTCTTTTCTGTGATCTGTGCTGTTTCCCCTGTGTAGACGGAAGCCCCATGGGAGTTGGTCTTTATTTGCTGCTTATTCTCACTGCTCAACACATAGTTGGCACTCCTAAAAACATTTATTGAATGTAGGGACAATTCTGTTCCAATAGTCCTTCTTTGCCCAAACGTTTGGGGGCCAGCTCTCAGTCCAGATCAGAATTAAATGAATCCCCCCCGTCCTGTCCGGAAGAGCAACTCTAAAACCGTCATAGCAATTTCTGAGCACTTGGCTTGTGCCAGGAACAGGTGGGTGCTATCACGGGGTGCACTTTCCTGATGATCACGACACTTTTGAGGGAGGTGTTATACCTCTATGGTTATCTCCCACAGTGTAGCAGAAAGAGGCTTCAGGTTCTGGAACTCATCCACTCTCTCGCAACTAGTAAGCAGCAGAGCTGGGACGCAGACCTCGGTCTGTCTGCCCAGGTTTTGTGCATTCTGTGGCTGGCCAATCTAGGACTGGCGGCTAGTTTAGATGATGGCGTTAAGCAGGCAGCAGGGTTTCGGTAAGGGGCTAATTTCTTGAGCAGGCATTGCAGTAGTCAAAGCATTTGTGTTTGATGCCTTTGAAATCCTTAGGCAATCTCAAAGCCCTGAGAAGTTAGAAAAATAGAATCAGATACCAAAGACCTCTCAGGGCTTTTGTGAGGATTAAATGAGATCATTCACATAAAGAAAGTAGGATACAATGCCAGCTCAAAACTCAGTGGATGTTAACCTGCTCTCGTGGTTATTATGTTCTCTCTTGGAGAACCTTAGAACTGAGGTGGGGATCAAATGAGAGAATAAGGGTGAGGTCCTTTTGCAGACTCGGAGGCACTACTGGATGTGAGCTGTTGTCACACAGGGATCTGGAGTCCAAAAGCCTACTCAACCCCAGGCTTCGCTCTGTACCTGCCCACCCAGCCCAACAGACCTTGAGCAAGCCCCTCCCCCCCACCACTTTGATGTGCATCTGACCTATAGCAATAAGAAGAGGAGGCGAACACAGGATCTTGGTTGTCTCCTAACCCAGTAGTGTAGCAAGACAAGGAACACAGCAGAGACTCCCAGATCATTCATGCCTTTATGACCCAAGACCCAACTAAACGAGACCAGCCTATGTTCAGGGACAGAGACAAATAGCCCCCTCGACTGGTCATGGAAAAACCCAGGGCTTTTCTGTGGCTTCAGGCCTGACAGGTGGACTGATGGTCTTTGTGGGAACTCTTCCGCCACGTCCCCATGGGATGGATCCTACCCAGGCTGAGCAGGGGGAGATTAAAGCAAACACAAAAAAGAACCGCCAAACCAGACAGCATTTCAAATGACAATTTACTTTAATTAAATACAAACAAGGAAAAAAGGCACCATGGCCCATTCAAGTATTTTGCATAGATGTACAAATATTGTAAACAATTAATAGGCGGACAAGAGAGAAAAGGATCTGTTTTTCGTGAACGATCTCCAAATAAAAAGAAAATTCACATTGCCCTAGATCCCAGACACATACGTACACACAGTGGATGGTGTGAGAGGCTGCACAGAAGGGTGGCTTTGGGGACACTGGCTTGGATTCTACAGAACCCCTCTTAGCAAGCTTCCCTAGGGATGGGGCACCTTTCCAGTTGGCATTCCCTTGGGTGCCCAGCAGAGCTGTTATACACATATTTAACACAATCATGACTTTAGAACTGGTCCCCAGTGTGAAATATGCAAGTCTTCCATACCCTTTGCCAAATAAGAACAAATTTGGACATAGGCGAGGGGAGGTTTTATTCAAAAGGACTATTGCAAGAGACAGCAAGGGGCTACTGCAGTGGGGAGAAGGGGCTCCCCCAATCCTGTAAGATCTGCAAGCATCTCAGAGCTGGGGCAGAAAAGGGCCTTTTAGGGAAAAGTCAACGAGGCTAAAAAGAATGAATGGCAAGTAGGTAGTTACAACTTGGAGCCAGGCACATGGGATAAAATCCCCCAGAGACAGGGAGCAGGAGTGCTAGCCCCTTGAGGTTTACATCTCAGAGACGGCTCCCCAGTTCTTAAGGAAAACATTTCCATTGTAAAACTGGCAGGCTAAGTTAGTGTTTAAAAAGATTTCTATCCAGCTCCATCTGAACAAAGGGCAGACTCCACCAGACTTTAGTTGGGCTCCTCTTCTCCCCACATGAACTTGGACCCACACTCAGGTCTGAGCCAGCACCAAACACACAGCAGCCCCTTCCCGGGGAGGCTGAGCTTGACAAGGACGGCCCCACTGAGGTTCTCTCTGGCCAAGTCTACTCCAGCGATCAGAGAAAAGGCCCCTTCATTCTGAGCTTTGAGATGCTCGTGGGATCTTGCAGGAACTCCCTTGAGCAGTCTCCCTACTGCTAGAGCCCATGCCCGGATCACAAGTTCCCTTTCCCCTCCTTGCAGTAAGCCTTTCCAATAAAGCCCCTCTTAAGGCTGTATTTGCTTTCATTTGTCACCTCAAAGCAGCACTCGGGCACAGGAGGGCAAAAGGACCTCGCAAGGGCCGCTCTTGCTCCGGGCAGCCTCCCCAGCCTCCGCCAAAATGGCGACTCCTAGTCCCTGAACACAGCCAGAAGTGAAACTGTAATTAGAGCCCGCTGCCAAAAGTCTTCATCAAATTTTAAAAATTCAACCTTCTTCCAGTTCACAGTACAGTTTTACGGGTGGAGGTGGTATTAAAATAACAGAAGACAAAAACAGAAAAACAATAACATACAACCCAGGGCTCTTTCCGGTATGGATGCAGGGAGGGTGGATTTCAGGTTCGAAAGGCTCATGCAGCCACAGTGGCTGTGGCATTTTCACTTCAGAGCCTTCGACCTCCTCGTGTCTGGGAGAAAAGCTGGACATACCACAGGAACGTCTGGGAGGCATGCAGGTGGGTAGAAGTCTGATTTTTTTTTTTTTGCCAAGGTGTTTTCACCTTTACTTTTGAGGGCCCCAACCCTGAGGCCTGGGGCGTTTGAAGTTACACAATTACACAGAAGGCTGTCCCCTGACCTAATCAGGCAGCAAGGAAGGTGGAAACTAGCTCTGGGGATCAACCAGGGCCCAAGTCTGGGAGACAGAGGCATGAGTAACAGTCTACCTGAGGGAAAAGAACCTCATTTTCCTGAGATCTTTCTAAATCCACCCCATGTGTGTTCCCAGGTGCGTATGCCAAATCTCCCACTAGTCTAAAACCCGAGAACATCTATTGAGCACCTGTTGTATGCAGAGAACTGTAAGGGGGCCCTGGGTTGGTGGTTGGGAGTGAAAGCTCAAGCTTCTTCCTTGCATTGAGGTTTTCAAGAGTGAACAACGGCTCACTGCAGGAGGTGGGGACAGCACAGCACCCTTCTGGGGGTGGGAAACCGTCACCAGAGAACATCTCCAGTGACGAGTCGTCCACTTTAGCAGAGCACCACATAGCCTTCCTTCCCTGCGCCGGGGCTGGGGGCGGTTGGTGGGGGGCGGGTAGTACCCATTGGAGTGCCATTTCCACAGCTGCTCCAAGTTCTTCCTGTAAAGGTCAGATAAGGGCAGTGACCAGAGGAAAGAACACAAGGAAGTGGATGATAAAAATCCTGGTGTTCCCAGCTCCGATTCTGTTCCATCAAGACAGTTGGCTGCTTCTCTACAGATCTCTAGAGACAGGTCAGCTCTCTGCTCAGAGGGCAATGATCAAGCCTCAAATAAATGACCAGGCCTAGGGACAGGCTGGGGCATGGCCCCTTTGCTGCCATCCATCCCTGAGGACCTACCTTCGATTTCCATCAGGGAGTAGAAGGTAAGACCTTCACCCTGCCGAGGCCACAAAACACAACGGCAAATAAAGCTTCGACGCTCTTGAGACACTCTTAGAACCACATGGCAAATCCAGTGGCCAACTCTTGAAGCAGGCTCCTCGCTTGTAGGTCGCGAGCACCAGGTCTCCAAGAGGCTGAAGTGCTGAACGCCCACTCACCACACATCAGGTAGGTCAGGGCGGGGAAGAAATCTCTGAAGGAGAAATCAAAAGTGCCGAGCACTTGGAAAGAGAAGAAAAGAAAAGGCAACCAAGAATGATTCCGAGTTGAGAGCCACAACCTTTGGCGTTGGCTCAGAGGAGGTCCAAGCCTGGTGCTCCCTCTGCTGTCTACACTGCCCACAAGTAGTACCTGTCAGAGTCAGGGGGACCCGTGTAAGTAAGGGGAGGTGGGGCTTTCGGGGAGAGGGGGAGGAGAGGGAACTTCTCTTGGTCACATGTGGCACAGACCCAGGAGTGGTGACCTCAGCCAAGCCCTGGGCAGGGCCGCGGTGGAAGCTGGTTTGACCTCTCTCAATCTCAGAGCTAAAAGGGATGAGTAAGCATCTGGCCTCTGTCTAGCTTGGGACTTTCAAGGAAGACAGAAGCCGTGGAAAGCTCTGAGACATAGGACGTGGATGGATGGCTTCTCCAACCCAAGCCCTGGGCCGAAGGGCTGAACAGGACCTTTCCCAGCTGGGCTTACCAGCTCCGACAGCCCAGACCATCCCCACTGGCACCTCTGAGGTGACGGGCCAGCAGGAGGGAGGTTGGAGAAGAAGCCACCATTTATCCTCTTCTGTGCTCTCTCCTCCCTTCCCCAGGGCAGTATATTGCACAAAACAACGCTTTGATGCCATCGGATAGTAGTCTCTCTGGGCCTCCCAGGAAGCCAAGGAGGCACCGAGTCAAGAAGGAGATTTCCGGAGATGCAGTGGTTCTGGGAGGAGGGAAAGAGAGGAGGAAGGACTTGGAGGCGGCCAGACATGCTTGTTCCAGACTCCATGGCCAGGATCCTCTGGGGGGGTTTCAGAGTCCTCAAGGAAAGGCAGAAGCTCCTTCAGAGGGGTCTAGGTCTTTGAGCCGATCATCCCCCCAGCCCTCTGCGATCTGTATTCAGGAAACTGTGGAAAGACAGAGAAGACAGCGAGAGAGAGATCAGCTACATGCTGGCCGGTGGAGTCAATGGGAGCTGTCCTCTGGCTTTCGGCTGGTCAGGAGGATAAACCGACCTTCGGGTAAGAATGGATTCCCATAGAAGTCTGTCACCATGTCTGTGTGTCCACTGTCAAGCCTCCAGCGAGAAGCCAGGTGGGGGCCCAAGCTGCAAGTCAGCCTGCAGACTTCCCGGACCTGGTGGGAGCCCAGGGCAGTCAGCCAGTTTTCTTGCCTCCTCCCCTCTGCCCCGACTCCCGGACTGGCAGCCTGAAAACGTCAGCTCCAGGGAAGAGGTCAGAAGAGGGGCCCTTTGTAAATCGCCTCCCATAAGCTGGCAGAAACGAATTGCCTTGACATTTACAGCAGCCTGATGGGGCTCGAGAGCAAGTTACTCAGAGTCATTCAGCAGGAGAATTGTAGACTGTCTGGAAGCCACCATAGTTCAGCCTCCTAAGCCTCACCTCTCATAGGAAACCAAAAAACTCTAGCCCTAACTTAAAGGATAGTCATACAGGTACTAAGTAACACTAAGCTTTTGTCCTTGGCTTTTGCTCTGGAAATTCACACCCCTGCTAAAAGAGGCAGGAATTGGTCTGTTTTCTCAACCACATTCTTGCCTCCCAGAGCCCCGTGGCCCCAACTTATGCCTTGAGGGCTTCCAAAGACTTCTAAAGACTCACCTTTGGGACAGGTGCTCCCAGAGGCCGGGGCTGAAGAGGGGTAGTGGCAGTGGGCTGTAGGATGGAGGCACCGCCTGGTCGAGGGAGGCTCTTGCGGCCGGGCACTGGGTTTGCTGGGAGGGCCTTCTGTGGCGGCCGCGGCCTGGAGAAATCCTGCGGAGAAAGCCACAAGCCTCACTTGAAGGCCAGAAGGGCCTGTTTGAAAGAAAATGCTCCCCAAATATTACTGATTCAAATCAGAGGAGCAAAGAGATATACTGCATGGCCCTATTTAAAAACAAATTGTGGGGGCTCCTGGGTGGCTCAGTGGGTTAAAGCCTCTGCCTTCGGCTCAGGGCATGATCCCAGCGTCCTGAGATCGAGCCCCGCATCAGGCTCACTGCTCAGTAGGGAGCCTGCCTCTCCCCTTCTCTCTGCCTGCCTCTCTGCCTACTTGAGAGCTCAGTCAAATAAAAAATACAATCTTTAACAAAAAAAAAGAAAAGAAAAAGAAATTGTGTGCATATGTCTACAGTTTTAGGAAAAAGCCTTTCTGGACAGCAAGTTGGCATTATCTGTTAAAATGAGAAATGGTCATTCTCCAATCTGATCATTCCATTTCCTGCTATTTGCATAGGCGCCCAAGAACAAAACTGCAAGGATGTCGCTTGCAATACTGTTTGTGACAGCGAAGCCAATCACAAAGAGCCCAAATGACAAGTTAGTAAAGTTACATAGTGACAGATGAAGTGGTGTTTGAAAAGAAAAGCAGGGCGTACAGCTGAGATGGAATGATGGTAGAGAGCCATTACAAGCTGACATACAAGTCGGAGAGGACGGTTTACGTAAAATAAGTCACCACCTTGCCCCTCCATCACCCCCACCCCAATGTCAATGTAAATGTACAGAAGAAAGTCAGAAAGAGTACAGACCAAACTGATAACAGAGGTTAGGGATGGGGTGTGAGTGGGGAGGGGGTCATCCAGGGGAACATTCAATTATTTTTAACATGATCATATATGTGTATTACTTGAGTAGATTTAAAAAAAAATTTTTTAAAGAAGAAAACATGTTTTCTGTACTGGTTTTCTGTGGGTGGTACAATTAAAGGGATCTTCACTTTGTGCTTTTGTATTTGTTTTGTTACCTTCTCAATAAGGTCTTCCCTGACCACCTTACTTAAAATTACAACACCCCTCACCATAGTTTTCAGGATTCCCAGACCCTTTTATCCCAATCTCCTTTTTATGGAGGGGTCATATGTATCACTTACTCCTCCTCCGAAATACCATACAACTTACTTATTTCGTCTTTTCTGCCCTTTCCAGCTGCCACAAGACCAGAAGCAGGGGCAGAGGTCCTTGTCTGTTTGGTTCACTGATCAGTGCCTAGTATACAGTAAGCACTCAACACATATTTGTTGAATAAATAAATTTCTGAGGGGCACCTGGGTGGCTCAGTTGGTTAAGCCCCTGACCTGCCTTCAGCTCAGGTCATGATCCCAGGGGTCCTGGGATCAAGCCCCACATCAGGGTCCCTCTGCCTCTGCACCTCCCCCTTGCTCGTGCTCTCTCTCTCTAATTAGTAAACAAAAAATATTTTAAAAAATAAATTTCTGAGCTAGT
Organism: Neogale vison; assembly: GCF_020171115.1. NCBI lineage: Eukaryota > Metazoa > Chordata > Mammalia > Carnivora > Mustelidae > Neogale > Neogale vison. The sequence continues at coordinate 268,786,843 of NC_058091.1, read as the reverse complement.
CAAAATTCTTCAAATATGTATTTCTTCTGCAATCCATTTTTTTTTTTTTTTCTTAAACAGGGTGAAATGGACCATACCACCACTCACAGATCCCTAAGACAACGAAGTGTGAGACAGAAGCCAATTTCAGGCACTGGGAGTTCCGGGGCCCAAAGCCCTTGATTGTTCCCCTTCCTGAGGTCCCTAGCAGGCCTAACAATGGCCAAAAGGCAAGCAAAGGGAGCGGGTAGGAGCAAATCAGAGAAGTGGGATTTGGGGAAAGAAGCTTCTCATCTATCAGAAAACAGAGCAGACACTAAAGCTCAAAGAACAGAAGACTAGCAGAGTCTTGTAACCCAAAAGCCATGCTGTCCAACTCCGTCCCTTCCCCCAAGGACAATGCAATCCCCCACCCTTCCAGCCCAGACAGCTGCCAAATGGTGGGGGCTGCTGGAGGCCGGGACAGAGACCTTCTGAGGGAAGGCAACAGCTGCGAGCAGATGTCAGGCTGCTGTGGGAAATGCTGTGTTCCTGAGCTGCTTGCCGTGCCAAATGAGCAATCGCGGAGCAGGGCGGGTGTCTGGGCGGGAGCCGTGCGGGCAAGGCAACACCAGGCCTCCCGCAGCAGCATCCTGCCACAGGCCACACTGCAGACCCAGCTGGGCTCAACCAGGGACCTCAGCCAGCACCGCCAGAGGCAGAAACAGCCATGAGATGCTCTGGCCCACTGCTCACTCAGGGGGGCAACACCTCCCTCAGCCAAGCTGCGTGAACCAGACACGGGGGGCATCAGCAATTGTTCCCCAAGTCCCATCCGTTTTCTCTCCTACGCATCTCCCGTCAGCTTCGATCCAGCCCTCCTGCCGCTCCCTGCTCCGGGCTACCGTCCTCTCTCCTCTGGGAGGCATTTAAGCCTTCCAACTAGCATGTCGACACCCCCCGTCACAGCCCCTCGCATCAGCGATTTATACTGCAGCTGGAGGGAAACTTCCATTTTTTAAAACCTGTGTTTTAGAGTTGAACTGTCATATGCATATAAAAATGTGAATAATAAATGTACAACTAGATGAATAATCATGAAGTGAACACACCTATATAATCCCTACCCAGGGCACGACAGAAGATTAAGAGCCCCAGGAGCAGCTGGGGGTTCCTCCCAGCCACTGCACCCTGCTCCTGCCTAAAAGGTAGCCTAAAGAGCAATCCCTATAAATGGAAAAGTGGATCATGTCACCATGCCCCACCATGGCCCCCTTCCCAAGGAATGTAGAGCAAAGCCCTGACTGGAGTCTGTGGCACAATCTGGCCCTTCCTGATTCTCCAGCCTCATCTCATAGCTCCTTGGGCCCAAAGGAGCTCCCTATTGGCAGGTTTCTGGACCAGGAAAAAGCTCTCCTCTAGAGGTCACCTCCTCAGGGAAGCCTTCCTAGATTTCCCAGAATAGGTCAAGTCCCCCTAAAACACTCTTTCTGAGAACCCCGACCCTCTCCTTCTCAGTACTGATCCCCAGTGTAACTACGCATATTGGGATCTCTTGCCCAGTGGAATGTGAGCCCTGTGATGCTGAGCTGGTGTCTGCTTTGCTCACCGCTGCCCACTGGGGAATAGAAGAGCTAGCAAGCAGTGGAGCTGAGATCTAGACCATGAGTGCCCCCAAGGCAGGGTGGTATCTCATTCAGCTGGGGGAACCCAGGGCCCAGATGAGGAGCTGGCACACAGGGTGGTAGAGTTTGGAGTCAGAACTAGATTAAATCCCAGCTCTTCCAGCTCCTAGGTTGCAGCCCTAAGTCCCCAGACTTTGGAATGAGACTGTATTTGGAACAAGGGACTTTAATGAAGCAATTACATTTAATGAAGCTATGAGAGTGGACCCTCATCCAGCCTGACTGCTCTCAGGAGGAGAGAGAATCTGGACACAGAGATATCAGGCACGAAGGAAAGACTGACCGAAGACACAGGAGAAAGTGACCACCTGACCTGCGAGCCAGAAGAAACCAACCCTGCCGACAGCCTGGTCTTGGTTTCTAGCCTCCAGAACTGGGGGAAGACAACTTTCTGCTCTTTGAGCCCCTGGTCAGGGGGTCGGTGGGACTCAGTTAGGGCCCCCGAGCCAGCTAATGAACTCTCTGCCTCCTCTCCTCATTTCTGCCCTTTTGCTCTTTTCCCTTCTCCCCTCTCCTCTCTCCCTGCCAGGCCTTCCCCTCCCTCCCTTTCTGCATGACCATTTTCCATCCCATTCCTGTCTCAGAGGAGAAAAATGGGGGGCCGGCAGCTTCACGTCACAGAAGCAAACCTGAGGAGCTCGGCTCTGCTAACCTGTGGCGCTGCGCCGTGTCCGGGGGACCCTCCCACAGCTTGGACCAACCTTGCAGGGTCAGCCAGGCCCCAGTGGAGCCCCTAACCATGCTCAACAAAAGCTGTCCCAGGAGGAAAATAAACAAGTTGCCCATCTCACTTGAGCGGTCACCCCCAGAACATAGGATGGCTCTGGAAGGCACTAGGCTCAACACCATCCAGGGAAATGTGTGTGTCTCTGGTGCGGGAAATTCTGCAAGAAGATGCAATGGGAGCCATTCGAGCACAGACAGACCAGATAAGAGGCTGCTGGCAGGTGACTCACACCTTCCAGGGGCCCCTGACCCTTGACCTGCCCTTGAATTAGCATCCCCCGTCAGACTTCCCCATTAGCAGAAGGTACAATTTGGTGGGACAAGGACTATGATGAGAGAAGTACAAGGGCACCAGAAACAGGCTTGAGGGGTCAGAAAGGGCTTCTTGGGGGAAGTGGCCTCTAGGAGGACATCTGAGGAGGAACAGGAGCTGGCCGTGGAGAAGTGGGGGGAGAGGCTACCAGGCAGAAGACGAAGCATTTGCCAAGACAGAGAGGAGCACAGGGAACTGAGGGAGGTTCACTGTGGGAAGAAGGGAGGTAGTGGCTGGTGCAAAAAGGCCAACCCAGAAGGAAATCCTCTGTAGTGGAGGGTGGGGTGGGTGCCTGGGGAGTCCATTTCTCCACGCTCACCAGTCTCCCACTCTGGGTGCTCCCTGCGTTTCCCAGAATGCAGGGAAGGCGGTCCGCTCCCGTCTCAGAGTCCCATCCGCGCAGCCTGCCATTCCCTATTGCTGGCGGCCCTGAAAGCACGGCCCCAGTCCAAGGCTGCTGGGAATCCGCTTACCTGGGAGAGAATGCAGTTTGGGGCCGGGGGAACAGGCCGGCTTGGAGGAGGACCCCTGGATGACTCCTTCCGCTCTACTCGAGACCCAGCCCCCGGAGAGCTCCTGGCGGTCCTGCTGAGCGGTGTCAGCAATGGCGCAGGTGGGGAGCCACCGTGCAGGTAGTCGGGAGGGGGCCGAGGAGGAGGCTGGGAGGGCTTCCGTGGGGTCTCGGGGGTGTTGGTCACCTGTATGCATGAGACAAGGGATTCCTGAGAAACAGGAACCCTCAATATGCTGCAAAACTCAGAGAGCCCTTGCACGTCTCACCGGGATGGCCGGGGGCCAAAGGGAGGACGTGTTGATGTACCAAACCCCCAGGGGCCCAGGGGTCAGGTGCAATCGTTAAAGTCCTGAGGGGATGTGAGAACCAGCAGAATCTCTCTCAAGCCAAGAAAGTGGCTTTTGTTACCAATCCCACAGGCCCACAGAAAGCTCTTGGGAAAATCCAGCTGGGTCCTGGGGATAAAGGAAAAGCAGCCAAGTTCAGTGGTGCAAAGCCCTTACCTTTCGCTTGCCCTGGGGCGTCTGCAACTTAAACGTTGGGTTGGCGTGGCCAGTTCCACTGTTCTGAGACATCCTGAAGGGACAACTAGTAACAAGGATGGGGGAGAAGGAAGAAGAGGAATGTTCATCGAGGGTTAGTGTCTGAATTCCCTCTGGCCCAGCATGGCCAGTAAGAAGCTAAATCCCCCCATGTCTGCTCTGGACAACGTGGGATTAGTCCCCCTGAACCCCTGCTTCTTACGTGCGGAGACACTGTATGGCCAGTAGAGAACTCTCAAGGAAAGAGAGCCGACCTTTACAAAACAGAATTTTACTTGACACCTTCTCTTTTCCCTTTTGTGAACATTCTTGTTCAAGGAGACACAAGGATGTCACCAGCTATCCACCAATTCCCTCAGGCGTCGATCCAGGTAGGCTTGGGATTTAAAATCCTCTCCAGAACAAGTATAATTTAACAGGGGACTCAGAAACCACATACCCTGGGGACCCAAAGGAGTGAATTGCTGGAGGGGGTGGGGGGGGGAGGCCTTAGTCTTGAGTGGATGTCCAGCCACCCCTGTGACTGACTTAGGCTGGCTAGTCCATCTGGGTTGCCTCAGTTTCCTGCTCTTTGAAATGGAAATCCAGACAATTACAAAGAGGATGGCAAATAGATTTCATTTTGTATTCCAACTGGAATTGGTTAGAGACATTCTTGCTGAGGATTCTGAAGTGAACACTAGTAGAGAGAACTTAGAGTAAGATCAACTAGTAACGTTTGCCATGGTGGTAAAGCAGGGCAGAAAAGAAGCTGGCGGCATGGATGTCTCACTTGCCTTCTCTGAATTAGACCCACTACCACAGGGTGTTTTTTGTTTTGTTTTGTTTTGTTTTTGCTTTTACCACATTTTACTTACAAAAAACTTTATGACCCACAAGTGGACCCAAGTCCTTTCTGGCACCCCATCATACCTGAACTGTTGCCTCAGTTTCGAAGGGAGGGCTAAGGGCTTGAGTTGGCCCAGTTTGTTGTTCTGTTTACAGCAGTAGTAGATCAGCAAAAGGACCGCCAGCATGAACAAGGCCGTGAACACTCCAGCTATCACAGGACCAACACCTTCCAGAAACAGAACCCGAATGAGAAATTCAGAAGCTGTTCAGGCTGCAGCAATGACCTGATTCTTCTTCAGATATTTGATTTACATTTAATTTGTGTTATTTATTTTAAATAAAGAAGTATAATGAAACACACACATCAGGTACCACTGGGAAACCACAAATATTGGCTTAAACAGTCAGGTCAACTGGCTTTGTGCAGACCTTATAATGAAGCTTCTCCAGTTCCTTCTGTTTAATTGGAAAGTTCCTTTTGAGATGAGGAGCTCAAGTTCTATTATCACTTACCACTAATTTTCAGCCCGAATAGGACTTTTTCTGGATGCAAAGCAACCAACCCAAAATGTTGAGAGGCTGAGACTGATCAAAGACTAGAAGTCTCACAAATAATCCACAATTTCATATTTGGTTTCATCAAAGCTGCCTCAGTGTTCTCACAAATTACACATTTAAATGAACAAAATATATTTACACCTGTGATATTACTACTTTTACCCATTTTATATATTGGGGTTTCTTCTCTAAAAGACTTCATTCAAATAAAAGTACTTTGCTATTAAAAAAAGAAAGAAAAAAACCCCTTGAAAACCAAAAGGCTAGAATCTCTGTGATTTACCCTAAAAATTGTAAATTTTTCCACATGTCTGTTTCTCCATTTTAAGCTTGGTTCATCCAAGGACTCTGAACCGCTATACTGTGCCCCAAGTTCATGATTCTTTTTATGTGGCTGAGAAGGACTGGTCACCAGCCCCATAGTCCAAGATGAGATGAGGATTATTCAATAACCCATGATCCCTCTAGGTTTCTCCCTCTCTCAAGAAGTGTCACCCTCCTCAGTAGAAATAAGTGAAAGAGCAGCTGAGATGAACCCCACACTGGCCTGCCAGCCTCCGCCGCTCTCCCACCGAGCCCCCCTTTTTGTTCCAGCATCTACAAAGTCAGGACAATGGAGCGGACTCATTTTTTGTCTGCATCATGCCACCCACCCCTTTTTACAGAAGTGGGCAGAGCCCCTGTGCAAGCCAGATACTCACTGTCGAGGGGCATGGGCCCGCTGTCGATGCTGCCCCCCTGGCCGGGCGTGTTGCAGAAGGGCGGGGCCCAGCCCGGGAAGCAGTGGCAGTTCTGATTGTTGTTGCAGACCTGGAGCGAGGGAAGGGCACACGTGTCAGCACCCTGGAGGGCTTTGGTCCCCCAAGGGGCCTTCCCCCCCCAGGCATTGGCACAGAGGAGCCCCAGAACCCTGGGCACACGTACCCCGTGGCCATTACACTTCTTCCCGCAGCCTTCCGTTTCAAAGAAGGAGGTGTTCCTGCACTGCCCCTCAAAGCAAATCTGAAATGAGGAGGAAACCAAACTGTCAGTCCAAGGGAAGGGATGCTGGCTAGCCACCAGGAACCGGGGCTTTTACACTTAGAACATGTGGGACTCAAAAATGAACTCCGTTTTGGGTATTTTATTACAGAGAAAAACTGAAAATGGCCTAAAAAGGGGCACCTAGGTGACCCAGTCGTTAAGTGTCTGCCTTTGGGATTGAGCCCCATGTCGGGCTCCCTGCTCAGCAGGAAGCCTGCACCTCCCTCTCCCACTCCCCCTGCTTGTGTTCTCTTCCTCTGTCTCTCTCTGTATCAAATAAATAAAATTAAATAAATAAAATCTTAAAAGAAAAAAAAGAAAATGACCTGAAAAACCAGGACAACCTGATGGTTAACTAAATTCTGCTATTCCCTTTGTGACCTGGGAGAAAATAACAAACATTACATTTTGAAAACATTATATTTAATATAATAAATGTTATTACATTCTACATTAATGTGTCAGTTATATGTTAGTTACTTTGTTATATACTCATATGCACTGATTTTAATATTATCCTTAAAAAATAACAAAGGTGACAGCAGTCAGCTCTGCGAGTGCTTCACATGTTTTTTATAATTTTGTTCTCAGTTAACTGTGAAATAGGTGCCCTTATTTTCCCCAGGCTTCTGGACTAGAGTTTAGTCCATTCCATAAATCATATAATAATTTATGATGAGGACAAAAGTGATACAAGCTAGCTACTCGAAGTGGTTTACAGGGATCCTCTCATTTAATCCTAATGACAATTCTATGGGGCGGGTCATGCTATTGCTAACGTGCTTTATAAAGGAAGCCACTGAGGCTCGGGGAGGCTGGGAAGGTGGGATTGGAGCCCAGGCACCTGCCCTCCAGAGCTCAGATTTGTCAGTCACTCCTCTCTCCCCTGAGTGAGGCAGTACTCACATGGTTGTAGCCACACTTGGTCCCAGTCATCACCAGCCCTGGGTCCAGCATGTCACCCTCCTCCTCGGGAGCACGGTAGACATGGGTGCCCCGGCACCGGATCTGCCTCCCGTTCAAGATGATGGTGGTATCGATGGGCACTGCGTTAGACTCCAGCGGCCGGGCCTCAGAACTCTGACACTGGATCTTCCCACACTTGGCATCTCTGAGCCCAAGAGAGAGGGAGGGAGGGAAGGAGGTGGAATCAGAGGCAGGGGAAGAGCTGGGGCACAGAAGAGCTTTGGTCTTTCTCAACCAGGAGAGCAGCTCAGGTAGGGGAGGAGCCAGGGAGCTGTGTGTGCTCTAGGAACCCAGCAGGAGAGATCTCATGTGAGCTTAGACTCAGGACAGGAAAATAAGATCCTTGTCCGCAGGTAGATCTAGGCCGGAAAACCAGCCTGGGGAAGTCCTCTCTATTGCAAAGACATCTGTCTGACCTGAGCAACTGCCCACTTATCCTCCAGCCACCCCCTTGCACTTAGGGGCTGCAGCCAGAAGCCTGGTGTCAGCCCCAATGTCCCATTCTCCCTTGCTCCTGGGTTCAAGTGATTTTTGAGCCCTGTCAATCATCCCTCATATACATTAACCCTAAATCACATCACCATCCTTCTCTACCTGGATCACCCTGCCAGGGGGTTGGATCTCTCTGCCTCCTGTCTTGCCTCCACTGGAGTCCAATTTCCAAACTCCTCTCAGCCAAAGTTCAAACTGCCCTAATCATGCCTTCATGGCTTTTCATGATCTGGTTCCTGCTCAGCCATCCAGGCTCATTTGTCAGCAGCATCCCCTCCACTGTACCCCAACATCATACTTAACTACATCAAACTGTTATCACCTCCTCCTATCACCAGTTTTTCTCTGCTCATCTATGTACTCTCCCATGTGCCCGCACCATTCCCCATCCTGTTCAACTAGATAATTTCTCCAGATCTCAGTATAGGTGAACCTTCCCTTGGGACATCACTTTGACCTACGAAGACCAGGTTGGGTGGCTCTCTCCACAGTTCTGTTATCACCTGGTATTGTTAATTAAAAGTCCCACATATTCAGCATCATACCGGCACACGGCAAACGCTCAACAGATGGGTGGATGGTTGGTTGAAATGAATGAATGAATGAATGAATGAATGACTGGCTATTCAGAAGAGGGTATAATTAGCATCCCACAGAAATGACCCGAGAGAGCTGATTCCCTGCTCAACTGTAAGGTCCCAAAAGGAAGCGCAGTCAGCTCTCTAGGAAGCGCTGCCATCCACACTGTCGCTCTGACTTCCTTAGACTGAATGGAACATTGTCTAACAACGGGCCTGGAATAGGGGACTGACTGACAATTATTTGAAGGCCCAGGCTGCTGATCTGGGCAGGAATGAGGACAGAGCAGAAATGGCCCTGTCACCCTTCTTCTTCTGGAGTTAGCCCTAAGGTCATCACCTCATGTTGCACTTTCTGTGTTCCCCATTCATGTCCTTTCCACAGTTTCCAAAGGTGTCCCCTGCCACATTCACCTTCTCGAAGCAGAGATCAGGAGCAGGCCGGGCTCCTGGGTGGGCAAGAAACATTTATCAGCACACTAGCCAACTTTAGGTGAAGTCAGAAGCCCCCAAAGTACAAAGCTAGCCCTTGGTAAAGTCATGAGGTTAAGAACGTTTCTGGGGAGGGAATGGTCGGGTCCTTCTTCCTGTACCCCCAGCAAGTTGTTCCACCCCCAACTTCTCATCAAGACCTATTCATAGAAAAAGGTTTTATGTCAGTTCTTTATACCATACTGAGGTGTTATATCTGTGGGAGGTTTGTGTGCTAAGCCTTCTCTGTAATGAAAAAGCCATGTCCCATTTCAGATTATAAATTAGGTAATAAACGCACAGAATTTTAAAGAAATAAAGTATGTATTTTTCTAAGTAGCCATTCCTGTTCCTACTTCCCCACAACCCAGAGAAGTAATCACAACTAACAGTGTATCTTCTAAAGATAACTGTATCTCTCTTCTAGAAGCAATTCTTATGTATCTTCTAGAGATAATCTATTGAATAAAGAATGGCAGCAATTCTAATAACTATTCTGCAACTTGCATTTTCCACTTAATTTATTGTATTCAGTACATACAGAGTTGTCTCCTTCTTTTACTCAGCTGCAGAGGGGTCCACGACATGGGTGTACCAGGATTAATTTAATTGGTCCCTACCGAAGGATGTCTAGGGTCCTATAGCTATCACTAACACTACCTCAGTATCCTTCTAAATCTATCTTCACATACATGGGCAAATAGAGGAGTAGGATACTCTCCTAAGTAGTGGAATGGACAGGTCCAATGGGAAGCTCACATGAATTCTGATATCTTCAAATTGCTTTCCATAGGGGCTGTACCTATAGGTCTCCTCACATTCTCCACACTACATTATTACCACTCTTATTATTATAGTTATGGTATTAAAATGATATAATGATTATTATATTACTGTTTCAGTCTTTGCCAGTCCAAGATTAGAGAAATCCCATCTCATCGTAGTTATAATTTGTTTCCACTTAATATAAGTGAGGTTAAATACCTTTTCACAGCTAAGGGTCATCTGCATTTCCTTTTCTGTCTCCATCCTCTGCCCATTTTTCTGTTGGGTTATTCTTATCCATTTACCCGCTCTGAGGATTTAAAGCATCAAGGAACTGGGAAGAATGCTGTTCACTGTCTCTCTGAAGGTCTACACTGAGTCAAGGGGAAGTAGAAAGGTAGTATCTAGAGATGCTGCCTGGAAGCGGTGGGGTGGGAGGAGGGCTGCTCTGTAGGACAGTCCTTACCAGGCCCCCACAGCTGCTGGCACTGCTCCTGGTAGGTGAGGCACATGCCATTGTAGCAGTAGGCCTGGCCGCCCTCACAGGGGGTGCCGTCCATCTGGTAGAAGTTGGTGGGGCAATGCGGAGACTTGCCCGTGCAGAATTCTGGGAGGTCGCACTGCCGTGCTTGCTCACGGCACAGGGTCCCAGGCGCCAGCAGCTGAACCGAGAGGAACAAGAGGGGAAAAAACAGTCAGCCTCCTGCATGTCCTCAACCCGACCAGCAAAGGACTCGTGGGCATCCCTGTCGTGGAACAGAGTTTCCCTTTTCCATTATCCCAGGCACCGCTGTTTTGCATGACCTCATTAGCTTCAACCATCATTGGCCTTTTAAGATGAATAATGACTTAAAGCTTTTCAAAGATGCTAGCTCATTTCCTCTTCTTAGCAGTTTTAAGAACTAGGTAAGACTAATATTTAGGCAACAATTTACAGTTTACTAAGTGCTTTAGTAAGAATGGTTACTTTTATGGAGCTCCCACTTAATGGCCAGTAAGAATATTACCTCATTTACTTTTCCTGAGAGTTCTGCATAACATACAGTTATCCCTATTTTACAGAATGTGAAACCTGAGGCAGAAGAGGTTAAGCGAGGTATTGGGAAGTCCACTGGTCAGTAAGTGGCTGAAGAGCCAGGCCCACTAATAGATTCACACGAATGTGTGCACACACACACACACACACACACCATTCACACAACACCCACGAGTTTACAAAGCACTTGAGCAGTAATATATCCCCATTACTGAGCCAAGCACTGGGCTAAGTTACACATTCTGATCCTGTGTGAGCCTCACAATATCCATGAGCCAGATGCTGTCATTTGCCTCTTGGTGGAGATAAAATAATAACCTGATCGATAGCGCAACAGTGGGCAATGGTAAAGACGAAGTTTCCCATCTGAGTCTTCCCGTGTCCCTGGGTGGTCAGTGGGTCCGTGTTATTAACACTCCTCCCACTTCGTAGATAAGGAACCTAGACTCACATGGTTAGTAGGCGACCCCAGATCACACCAGAGGGTTTGAACGGAAGGTCTCGGGCTCCAAGCCTCCTGTTTCTGCACACACTTCTCTCTAGAGAATCCTTTCTGAGAACCAAACTGAATGGGCATTGTCCATGCTTATTCTCCAGCCCTTATCTGAGCCTCAAAGGACTCCAACCAGCACAGCCTCCACGGGGAGATGCCAAGTCTACCCTGGAGTCAAACTAGATGGTGAGTTTCCCCAGGCCTGTAAGGAAAGCTACATCTGAGAAGAGGCCCTCCCTACTCCCAGGGCACCCCACACCACCCACAAGGCTTTCCCAGGAGAGAAGGCAGAGAATGGCCCTGCTGAACAGTCTGCTGAAAGCACGGAGCCTCGGCTGCCAGGGTGGACCCTGGTGACACGTGGAGGAGGAAGAGGCAGGACGTGTCTCTACCACCACAGCACGAGGGAGGTGGAGAGGATGCACCTGGAGCCAGCCTGCCTGGCTTCAGATCGCAGCTCCTTAACCAGCAGTGGGGCCTGGGGCAGCTGCTTAACCTCTCTGGGTTAGCGCAGGGTCAACGGGGATAACCACCTTTTCATGGGATTGTTACAAGGACTGCCTTCAAACAGAGCACCAGAACAGTATCTAACACATAACGAGCACCTGGCAAGTAGGGGATGGAAGCGTCGGTCCAGAGTTCCTAGCCAAACTTTGGGGCCAGATGGGCTTCTGACTTTTCAGATTTCAGAAAGTAGACATTACACACGTGTACACACATATGTACGTATATGCATTCACACATTACATATGTCTATTATATGACCGCCCCAGGAAGGCCTGGGGTTATACTTTATAATCAAACACATTAATTTTTCTGCAGCACAATAGAAATATCCACTTTGAGTGTATCTTTCTTAAAAAAGACTGTCATTTGTCAATTCAGGTAAAATTTGCCACCAAATGTGTGAAGAAATTTTTTTCCCGGTTTTTAGAATTTTCTGAATTTCAGAATTACAGATAAGAGATTGTAAAGCAACAGTGGCAATGAGTAACAATATCTTCCACATCGCTACTAGGTGTGTAGGCTCCAGAAGCAGGGAAGCATGGTTCAGCCCCTCCTGGCCATGTGACTGGGGGTCAGCCACTTATTCCCTGAGCCCCAGTTTACTCATCTTAAAGTGAGGAGGATGTTAATAGATGTCTCATGGGACTTTTGTGAGGATTGAATGAGATAATATATATAATATATATTCTCTGCATAGTGCCTGGCATCTAATAAGAAGTCCATTGATATTAATCAAAATTAGGTCGATTATTACTAGGAGCTCCAAATGAAATCAAGCCTACTCTCTCTGAACACTTATTTTAAGAGAAAAAAAAAAAAGTCTCCCTTCCATAAAACAAAGTCAGGGAGATAGACCATAAGAGACTCTAAATGATAGGAGACAAACTGAGGGTTGCTGGAGGGAAGGGGCGTGGAATGGGATAACTGAGTGACAGGCATTAAGGAGGGTACGTGATGTAATGATCACTGGGGGTCACAGACAACTGATGATCACCGAACTCTACCTCTGAAACTAAGAATAAACTATATGTGAATTAGCTAAATTTAAATAAAATAAAGTTTTAATAAATGAATAAATAAAGTTGGTCTTCCATCTTCCAGGTAGCACAGCCCTCTGGGATGACTTGAAGCCAGTGAGGCACGGTACAGGAAATAGTAACCTTTATCCGGGGAGTCAGCCCAGCTGCATGTTCCTCCATCCCTTCCCCAGGATGGAGGCTGAGTCCCAGCCATTAGCCCACAGCAGAGCACTGAGCTGTCAGATCAGAACCCTGGGGTTCTGAGGGCAGTGGGGTGGGAAAAGGGCCTCTTACCTTACACCGGTGACAGCAGGCGCCGTGGGCACACTCAGCCCCTTCCCTCAGGGTGCAATTCGAGGCATTGCAGCATGGGTTTTTACATTCCTGCAGGGGCGGAGGGTATGGCCATGAGGCTCTGGGGCAGCTGAGCAAGGAGACTGGTGGGGTGAAGCCCTTCCCCCACCTCTCACACTTCCCCACCCCTGCCCCACATGCCCCTGGGGCCCAAGCTCCCTAGAAAATCTTTACCACAAAATTCGCTTTATAGGTTTGTTATGAAGCTCGTGTATATTAATCACAGAAAATATACAAAGGCACAATCATCAGTAACATCACAACACAGACACACATTTTGTAAATATTCACACACAAAATGTGCTCCTGCCCTCCCCGCCCCCACACTCCTGGGCCTGATATCCCATAAGAAAAGGCCACCGAAAGCCAAGGCCAGGCTGGAACAATCTGAAGTTTATGTCAGTCCTGAGACCTGCCTCCCCAGACTGCTCTCCCCACCTGCTGCTCTTCCTCACCCTTCACTGGCCTGGATCTTTCTGGAACAAAACGTCTTTATGGGTTCTTCCTTCTTGCCTTATGGGTCCTGACGTGCTGATGTATAGCATGAAATCTAAAAAGATGCTGAAACATCCCAATGATCCTGAGTGTCCTTATCACTCTCCTGCTATATTTGTAGGCCTATCCTAAGCCACTTGACAATATGCCAGGCCCCCTAGGTCCACCACAGCACTGTGAGGCATGATTACTGCCATTTCACAGATGGGGAAATGGAGCTCAGACAAGTCCTATGCCGGCCCGCACACACCCAGCAAGTGCTGAAGCTGAAGTTAAGCCATGTCTGCCTGGGGCGTGTCCCAAGCTTACGAATCATATCATAACCTTAACCGCCCAGCTCTGGCAGGGAGAGACACATCCCATGCCCCGCTATGATACCATCCATTTGTTTCCCTAAGAGAAGGAAGAGGCTGCTTTCCTTCCATTAATCTCCCACTGTCCTGGGCTCCAGGCAGGGTTTCCTCCCACTTCAGGGCGGGGTTCCTCCTCCAGCTGAAGTGTGCTTTCTCTCCCTGTGCTCCTCAGGAACTCCTAGCTTTGCCTTCAGATACGGGGTCAGAGGTCACACGCCCACCTGAGTAGGGCAGCTGTTCTCACAACACAGGTGCTCACAGCACATACCACTGGCTCTCCTAAGCCTCCACCAGAGATTGTCCTCTTATGCTTTTGCATTATTTGGTCAATGGATGTTTCCCGCACTAGATGATATGCTCCACAAGGACAGGAACCCTGTCTGTTTTTGCTACCCATCCTGTCCCTAGCACCCAACATAGTGCCCCACGCTCAGTAAGTACTTGCTGAACACAAGCCAGCTGGCTGAGCCCACTCGCAGACTGCTCCTCAACTCCACCGGACCCTCCATGGCAAGAGGGCTGACTCCCTCCTTTCTGATGGGTCTGGATCGATCTCTCTGAACTCGTGGTGGTGGGAGTGGCAGAACCTTTACTTAGTTTTTGTTTTATTAGGAAAGTTGGGTGCTGGCATGGGAGACAAAACTCAGGGGTGACTGGGTGGCTCAGTCAGTTGAGGTTTCAGCTCAGATCATGATCTCAGGGTCGTGAGATGGATTCCTGTGTCAGGCTCTGAACGGAGCATGGAGTCTGGCTTAAGACTCTCTCTCTCCCCAAACCCTTGCTCTCTCTTTCTCTTTCTCAAAATAAAAACAATACAAAAACCAAAAATCAAACCATAGAGAAGGTTATAACATCAAACAGTCGTATACAAACCCTCAGTCTCCCCTACACACAGTTGACTGTTTTGCATACGTTAACGTACATATTTCATCCTTCAGAAAATAGACACGAAACCGTCCAGTTCTCCTTTTTTGCAGAACAACCCACATCTGGCAAAAATGACAGAGCTATGCTGCATGCCCACCAGTTTGAAGATCAGAAGGAACTACAGAGCTTGAACACAGTTCTGCCCCTTCTAGACCTAATAGTACCTCCTACCTCCTCTTTCAATCCTCTCTTCTCCAGCCTAAAGAGCACAAGCTTGTTATTTTAAGCTTCCTCAAGGCCCAGGTTCAAGTTCATGTGTCCAACTGCGTGGCCTCTAGAATAAAGTCTGTGCAGCTGGAGGACCAAGAGGCCATCTGTAACTGCACTGGGGAGGAGACGATGGGTTTTGGTTAGACCAGACACACTCACAAGGTAGGTGGACATCACCAGGGCTGACCTCAATCTGAAAGAGTCTGCACAAATGGTGCATACTGAAGTCTTACTCCCCACATCTGATTTGTGATGGGGTGTTTGACAGCCATGCGTAGGTGGGAAATGCCTAAGACTAAGAAGTGCTCAGTTGCATTCTCCTTGATGCAAAGATTCGAAACCAGTACACACTCTCCCCTTCCCCCTAGCATTACCATGACACCTTACCTCTTCCTCCCCACAGTCACATTCTTCCCCATCTTCCAGGTACCCATTCCCACACCTCCGGCCTCCATACAGCGTCCTGGTGTCTGGCATATTGGAGAGACACATCCCACCGCCTGACTGCAGATACCTGTCCAGCTCCTTCCTGTTGCAGCCATTGAACACTCTTGGAAAGGGATGCCTGGCAGAGAGTAAGGCTGGAGTCAGCTGGGATCTGAGCACCAGGAGGCCAGAACAGTCTCAGTCCTACCGCCCATGAGGCCGATTCCACCTAGACTCAGACCCCCATAGTCCCAGGCACATGTGTTCTGTCCCCTTAGAACATCACCGATACATTATCTTACAATTGTTTCTCAGCACCCCATGACGTTCTTTTTTCCCTCACTGTGCACAGAGGAGGTATGTGAAAATCAGAAGCAGCAATTTCTGCCCTTTGTAGGAAAGGGTGCCATAAATAAAGGGTAATTGAATATGTTATAATAGGTTTCCTGAGTTTTAGAGCTGAGCAGAACACTAGCCAATCCAAACTTTCCTGAAGCTGTTATTAGATGGAGATTTTCTTGGAACAAAAGAACAGGCCAAAAAAAGCCAAGATCATGGGTTTAATTTCTTCACTGGGGCCGGGGATCTTATGACCTCTATTCTAAGGATACAGGGAGCACTCCAAACTCAACCAGCAATTTACATATGCATAGTTTTATCACAAGATTATGAAAGGTGCCGAGTCCTTTTATTGGAAAAGAAAAAAGAATCAGAAGTCATACATTCTCTAGCATTGGGTCAGTACCACAATTTAGGTCTGTAAAGGAAGAGTTCTCCTGTCCGCAATGCACTAAACCAACTAGAGGTTAACCCCTTCCATTGTCCGTTCTGTCATAAGGCATTTGTGGCCAAAAATTTTTAAACTACTTTAGTAGTTTATGTTTGTGTATAGTTTAAAACAAAATAGAGTAATAATTAATATCACTCCCAACCATATGACTATAAACATGCTTTTTAGATTGAGAGAGAAAGGGGTGGCCTTAACCGTGAGCTCTGAGGGAGTTGAGCACGACCCGTGGAGTTGTATTTTGCGCATCAACATCATCCTTTGTATGTCACAGCCAAGAAGTGACAGAAAAACACTTAACACTGGAACCCCAAGAGAGTTGCATTTCCTCTTAGGGTCACTGAAACACTATTCCCTAAGGAGCATAAGCAGGCTCTAACAGCTTGGGGTAGAGGGAACACAAACTCCCACCACGATACCTTCCAAAGAGTGACTCAGGTCTTGGAAGAACCCAATGGGTCTTGGAAGAACCCAATGCCCTCTGCTGCACGAGTTCAGATACTAAATATTAAGAGTTGTAACTAAGAATTGTCGGTGTTAACAGAATTTTCTTTCAAAAGCTCTGGTTAAAAAAACCTCTCACAGACACAGGGAGGTGTAGCTGGCTTGCTCTTGTTCCTCATGGTAAATGCAACTTGTAAATTCCCTGAGGAGTCACTTATGTGGGCATGGGTGTCCCCTGTCCTATTCCTTTTTGTGCAGGCTATCAGAACTTTGAGTCAGCACTGACCAAGTTCCCTTGGGATGAAGGGACTTAAGGGTTGAGGCTGTTCAAAACGAGTCCTCTTCAAAAATTCATGAAGTGAAAAGGATACATGGGGTCAGGCCAATTTTCCAGCTGAAGACCCTAAGACAGAAATTAAATATATCTAGGGGTCCACCAGCACCAAACCACCTGCTACAGACCTAGAGCTCCTTGCACACATTTGCTTTCTTGGTTCTCTTCCAATTTCTTTGTCGTCAACCACATTTCTCTCCAAAGCCCCCGTGAGAGCTATGACAGAGGCTCCTAGGGCCCATGGGGAGGAACACTCAGGTTGTAGCATCCTCACAGGCTCTGTTTTCCCCTCCTTGCCGTCCAACTCACCCGGTGGCAGCCGCCATGATGCACCCGCCGTCAGCCGCACTGGCCGAGCAGCAGTCCGCGGAGTCGTGGCTCATGCCAAAGTTGTGGCCCATCTCGTGGGCCATGGTGGCGGCCACGCCGATGGCATTCTCGGAGTGGTCCTGCCCAAGGAGAGAGTTCAGGTCAAGAAGACATCTCCCCCTGCTCCCTGGGTCTGTCTTTTTTTAGCCAGGCCTCACAGCTGCCCACTGATTCCACGATCAGCGTGTACAGACTCCGTGATGGAAGCCTGTGCTTTTAACCGTCATGCTACATCTGTGGTAAAAGGGCGTGGACAGACAGATGGGAGAGAAGGCCTCCTTGACATCTACTTCACAGGTCAGAAACGAGTCATCCAAACAACCCCACAGAGCCAGAGAGAACTTCAAAAGAAGGCTGGAATTTCCTAACCATGACTTTGAGATGGGCTCTTGTTTCATAATGATATGCATAATAACATAAAACCTAGGATAAAGAATATTTTTAAATCTCTACTATCTTACTATTCTCTAGTCCCTGGTTTGGAATACCTGAGAGATCTAGCGACATCACTAGATGTCATGTAGGGCTCTCCTGAGCTTGAAAACTGAGGATAAATTATAATAAATGAAAATTTACCCCTGGATACTTCCATCTCTTAGAATTTAGTGATTTCATTTTAAACAACTGCCGTACTTGATGTCAAGGGTTTTTTTCCCTGCAATTTTATATATATATATATATATATATTCCACACCCGCCCCCCCCAAGACAACCTCCTGTCCTGTAAGGCAGTTTTCTGCCTTCTACAGCATCAACATCCTGGCAGAGACTCACCATGTTGACTCCTCCAGACTGGTACACGGAGCACATGGCCATGAGGGGGGCCAGCCCAATGGTGGTGCCGTGGAAAGACATGCCCCTGCAGGAAGGAACAAGAGAAGGTCATTCAGATGGTAACTGTGAGGGCTGTTCTTCTGTGCCCAGGAGCAGGTGGCCATCATGGTGTTCCTTGGCCCCGCTGCCATTCCCAGATCGTTGCCAAGGAGAGACCCCAGTGTTCTAGGCCAGCTGGACAACTTCCAGGTCACCACACCTCTCCCTTCCTGCCACCTACTCTCTCACTGTTCCAGAGAACTAGAAAGGGCAAAAGGCCACTTTTTCCCACAGTATGCCCAGAGCCCCATTCCCTGGAAGGAAATGGGCAGGGCTCATAAAGCTGCATCCCATTCCTGCTGCAGAGGAAAAGGTCAGAGGGAGGGGCTGAGGAAGAGTGGCACAGGTTCTGACTCTTAAGTGACTCATGACCACTTCTGCCAGCTGCCAGGGTCCCGTGCCATACCCTCGGCTCTGCGGTATGTGGGACAGGGCGGGTGGAGGGACTGGGCAGCAGCTGTGGGGGCTGATGCTTCATTTCCACATCACTTTGGGACCAAAGAAACAGATGTGTCCCATCAGGAGCCTAGGAAAATGCAGCTGGGTGCAAAGATGAGCCGTTTCTGCCTTTGTTTTGCAATGGCGATGCAAACCTGCCAACAGCCAGCGACGCTCCCCCCGGCTCAATCCATCCCTCTCTCAGCTGTATCCATCCAGGGCAGGGGAGAGGGAATGAACAAAACACCAGTATTCTCGTGCACACCAAAAACAGGGAATTTATTTAAAGGATCTACATGGAAGTTCATTACGTGGGGCTCTCATAGCTCCGTTTGTCTTCTCATTTAGACCATGAGAACTTGAGAGCCAAGATGGCCTTATTTCTTTGGGGGGATCACCAGAACTGACACATGGGGGCACTGAATAAGTGTTTGCTGAATTGAAGGCAGATTCTTCTTCAGAGAAACAATTTGCAAGAAAACACATAAAATACAAGCAAATCTCTATGAAGCTCCAAAGGTTATTTTATAAACTTAGAAATGGCCTTAGGGAAGTGTTACTGGACACCTGGATTCAAGGTTTTGCCCAAAGCAGGGCAACAGGCTTCCAAAATTCAGGCAAAACACCAAAATCTCCTAGGTGAATGTACCATTGTGAAATAACCATAGCCCAGATTTTTGGTACAGTTATTTCTCCAGTTCTTTTAAAGACTTTTTTTTTTTTTTTTAATTTGACAGAGGGAGAGAGAGAGCACAAGCATAGGGAGCTGCAGAGGGAGAGGGAGAAGCAGGGTCCTCAATGAGCAGGGAGCAGGATGCAGGGCTCAACCCAGGACCCTGGGATCATGACCTGAGGTGAAGGCAGATGCTTAACCCACTGAGCCACCCAGGTGCCCTCCCCATTTCTTTTAAAGAAGCCACAAATGTTTAAATGATTGTTGATTCAGAAAGATTTTTTAGGGAACAAAAGGAAATAGCTTTACTATGTAATGTGCCTTTTCTTATAACCATCTCAGAACACCTTTTGAAGTCAACACAAAAAAATACCAGATATTCGCACCTCCCGCACCCCTGGGGGACTTCAGGGGCCCTCATGACCCCCAACACTATTCTTTTCTCTCTGGAATTGAAGAAGTTCCAGCACAACTCCCCCCACCCCCAATGTCTCCCTCCCCTCCAACGCACTATCTGCCTCTTGAAGCGGTTCCGGCTCTTGGTGCTGAGCCCCTGGGAACAAAGTGAAGGGCAAGCTGAGGAAGCTACAGCTTTGGCAGATGAGCATGCGTTCTACAACGAAGCACCACAAGGACCAAAAGGAGCCCCTTAGGCTGTTTGGAAGCAGCCCCTGACGGTCAGTCACTTCCCAAATACATGTCCTGCTGTTTCAGATGGTCAACGGAATGTGTGTAAGTCTCAGCTTCTCACCTAGATCATCAGCACTTCTTGGGGTTGTTCTGACTCTTAGGGTTTTAATATTTTCCTGGGTGTCCTGGCAGCAGAGCCCATGTCTGAGAAATAAGGATTGTTTGGACCAGAGTGGCAGGATGGCTAGGACCACCCCCACTGAGCACAGGGTGGGCGGGGGAGGGCGGGCACAGGGTGCCCACACTGCAGGCGCGTGCTGTGCACGAGGAGACACATATGCACAAAGGCCACGTACGTGATTAACTGGGCGTTGTCATGGTTCTTCTGGGTGAGCAGCTTGCGCCTCCAACTGAGAAATGACCAGAGAGTGGAGTAGGGGTTCTCCGAAACTTCACACATATTCCCATGCGTCCAGACTTCCAAGCCCACGAGCGCAATCCGGATGTTCAAGGATCGGTAAAACTGAAAACGCACACAGAGAGCCACGGCATCAGCTGTGAACACCACCCTGAGATTTACATGCCCCTTCCTAGGCTCGGCATTCAGAGTGGATCCCAGATTTCTCTTTGGCACATGCCCCCCCCCACCGGCATGGGGGGCGACAGGGGCTGTGAGTCACATTTCTCAGGAGAGAGCAGTGAGACCCTGAGAAAGATGGCCAATGTTGTGCAGGCAGAGCTGGGGTCACTTAGCTTGGAGGAAGGATAGGGCACAGGACACAGACTTGCTTCCACACGTGGACAAGGCTATCCTGTGTAGACAGCATCAATGCTGTCTCTAAACTGCTCCTAAAGTGGGGCGTGGCCAATAGGTATGACAGACAGGAAGACCCGTTTCATTTTAAAATAGGAAAAAAAAAAAATCCTTGTAACTAGAGTTAGTCATAAGGAAGCTCAGAGCTAAGCTCTGCTGTTGTCTGTGATAAGGACCCTGGGTCCAGGCATCCAGCACAATCCTCTCTCCCAGTTCCTTACATGGTTACTTATCTTTTTTATACATGTCTAAAAAGTTCTATTATACAAAATTCCTCTTAAACATTGAGGTGTAACTTACATAACCCATTTGGGGGGGGGCATACAGATCAATATTTTTAGTAAATTTACCAAGCTATAAGATGATCACCACAATCCAATTAGAGAGTATTTTCATCATACTGAGAAAGACCCCCATGTCCACTGACAGTCTTTTCCCATTTTCACCCCCAGACCCAGGTGATCACTAATCTGCTTCCTGCCTCGACAGATTTACCCTTCCTAGATGTTTCCTCTAACCAGAACGACCAGACCACACATGAGGTGTCTGTGTCTGACTTCCCTCACTCAGCGTGTTTTTGAGATTCCTCTCCCTCATGGCCTCTGTATCACTTTGTCCTTCGTTCTATTGCTAAACAGCATTTCGCTGTATGGATATGCCGGATTGTGGATGGATGCATTACTGTGTGGGGTCTCCTACACCTTGAGAGAGATGCTCATTCGCAAGTTTCCTTTCTCGTCCCTGGAGGTGTTCGGACTTGGTCACAAATACCACGAACAAGTGGCCAGCATTAGGCTGCAAAGGTCCCAGATCACCTCTCGAGTTCTGTCCAGAGATCCTGAAATTCTAGAAACGAGACCCGACCCTCAGGTTCTTTCAGAGGAGGGCGACACCTGGGCTTTGTGATGTGGTCTCTTTCATCTCCGACACGTACACACAGGAAGAGGGTCCTCTGCAAAGCTAAGTGCCACCGGAAGGCACCGGTCCCAGGGATTCTTTGGCCTACCCTAGAGATTACTGAGGCAGTTACTCTGAAAACAAAATTGCACAGAAACCCAGGTCTCGTGAGCAGAAGATACCATCTTAATCCAAAATTGGTGGGTGGTGTGGCAGCTAAAAACAACAATCGTCACATCGATGTTTATTGAGCACATTCTATGTCCCAAGCACAGAAGCTTAGGAAAGTTCAGTGACTGGCCCAGAGTCTCAGCAGGAGGACGGTGGAGGCGGGATTAAGGCCTAGACGATGAGATCGGATCTCAGAGTCACTCAAGACCCTCTTGACTTCGGGGCCGGCATATTCACAGATCTAGAGAATCATCTTGCCCCCAAGAAGCTGCAGCCTAAGATGGGTTCCAGCTTTGGTGAAAGAGCAGTTGATTGCCAAGGAAATTCTGATTTTCCCGTTTTTGTGCCAGGTCAATCGTTAACAGGAAATAAAGGGTTTTATTTAGGATTCCAATTTGAACTTGCTTCATGAGGGAGCTTTTAAAGACTTAAACTTGGCTTTTTTCACAGTTAAGGAAAAACATTTTGGATTGGGTTCCTGATTCAGCAAATTTAGTGCAGTTCATTCCAGTTTTAGTTCAACAACAGCTCAGTTCATGTAGCTAGGTCAGCAAGCCTCAGAAGTGCCTTCCTTCACCCCAGCCACAGTGACTAAAATCAGCTGCTCAGGAGAAAATCAAGCCCAGAAGGGACCAGCTAAGCAAGGCTTGGGGCTTCACGTAAGGGCTGAGGTGTAGTGTCGTCTCTCTCCCACTTTTCATCAGCACCCTTGGTTCTACCCCCGCAGACCAGCTGGAGAGTTCACAAAGGGGAGACCCAGCCAAGCTTCCCACCTGCTGGGTCTCCAGAACAATAGACACCGCGCGTGGGTGAGAACAGGGTCTGCCTCCCGTCTACCCCCCAGGAAATGAGCTTCTCTTGTTTTCCCAGATGTTGAGTGTTTGGGATGTAGGATCATTTAAATGTTATTGTTGAGTGAACTGAGAGCTAGAGAGAGGACTGAGCTGTGTCCCTGGAGGCCTTCCTTCCAGGAAATGCTCATGACTTTCACCTGTCACCAGTGTTTCCAGAGCCATCTAGGGCAAAACAAAAACATAGACCACAGACTCTCCCGCCTGATGACTTCAGAGTGCTACCACCTTTGCTTGTAAATCCATTAAAAAAAAAATTTTTTTTTAAGTTCTCTTCTTGATCTTCTAATGTTTAGAAAAAAATAATTTCTCCTTTGGACCTGGGCTCCATGAATCCCGAACAGGCCCAGAGCTGCAGAAGCACTGCAGGTGCCCTGAAATTGTACAATAAATGTTTTCAGATTCTTAGAGACCTGTGACCTTGAACATATTAAAATCTAGTTTTAAAAACTATTTACTACTAGCCTGTCCAGAGCATACTGTAATTTAAGGTTATCTATTCTACTGCATTTTGCAGTATAACAAAGGCCCTTTTTTATAAAAACAGAGTATTTCCAAGTCCCAGACCAGACTATTCTAGTAAAATTCAAGAATTTGGGTATTTCCTACAGGCATGTTTTAAAAGGACCTGGTCTAGGAAAGTTAACCGTTCACATTGTGTTTCTGAGAGAGAAATAATTTTAGAACCAATTTTATAGATGAAGACCACACAGTCTTCATGATACATGAAGTGTATAGATGAAGACTATATACTCAATTTCTAAGGCTTTGTACCTTTCCCATGCTCACCTACCTCAATTCTCCCCTAACTCAGAAAACTTCTGGGCTTTATGCCTGGAAGGAACCTTAGAGAACCTTAAAGCTTTCTTCAGCTGGGCTCTTCTGTGTCTTATGTTGCCTGGAAGCCATTTGCAGGGCTGAGGGGAAGGAGCAAGAGGACCGCACCCTGGATGCTCACCCCTGCCTTGAGAGTCCGTTTTTATCTTTTATATTAGACACGGCATAAGATTTCATTGAAAAGAAGAGTTCCACCAGAAAAACAAAAATTTTGAAAGCCACTGATTCAAGCCAGCCCCTCTACTTTGTAAATTTAAACATAACACAAAACTGCAACCCAAAGAAGATAGCTCCCTGGCTAAGGTCACAGAGTTGAGAGCTTGGTCGTGACCACCCTGAGCCTCTATGGCATTGCTATTCCATCTCAGAGATTGGCTGGGGTGACCAATCCCTGAGGCAGCTCAGGTGCCATGCCATCTCCTGTCCTGTGGCCCCTCGGAGGTGCTGGCACCTTTCCCACAAAGTACACACCTGGTCTCACCTTATCAACGTAATTGGCGATCTCCATCAGCTTGTGTTTGGTGGCGTCCTGGTCTCGTCGATTCTTCTGAAACTAAATGGAGCAAGCAGAGCTAGGTGAGGCCCCAGAATCCCTTCCTGGACCCCATTTCTTGTCTTTCAATGAGCTTTTATTTTCTCTAGGCTTCTATGAGAGCAGTTATTTTTATACAGTTTCCTCTCTCCCCACACCCTCCCTACAGTGTCAGCTCAAGGAGGGCAGAACCTGGGTCACAGTCATCTTGGTATCCCCAGCTACCAGCTCAGTGCAAGACACACAGTAGACATGTCATAGTTGTAGAGTAAACTGGATTCTCTTCCTCCAGGCCTTGAAGTCAAACCCGTTCTCCAGTCCTCCAAATTACCAGGTCTCCTGCAAACTCTCACAGGGGTTTAGACGAGGGACCAGTCTGATCCTTGTGTTGGTCATCGCTCCAACATGAAGCCATCATCACAGGGATCTCACGAGGCCTCCCTACATGTGATCAATCATCACTGATCAAATTGCTGCTAAAAGCTGCCATGTGCAAGGCATTATGCTTGGCACTAGATGGGACACAGTGTGAGACCCTGGTAATGGTCCAGAGGACCCTCCATTAAAACAGAAAGAGAAGGGCATCTGGGGGGCTCAGTCGGTTGAGTGTCTGACTCTTGGTTTCCACTCAGGTCATGATCTCAGGGCTGTGAGATTAAGTCCTGCATCAGGCTTGCACTCAACAGGGAGTCTGCTGGGAATCCTCTCCCACTTCCTCTCCCTCCCCCTTCCCCCTGCTTGCTCATTTGCTCTATCTCTCTAAAATAATCTTAAGAAAGAAAGAAAGAAAGCCCAAAATAAAACAATGGCAGAATCTGTATTTAAGAAATACACAATTAAAATGGGCACATAAATAATGGCAATGGGAAGTCACGTGAATGACACACTTGGGGGCTGGCAACCAGGACCGTAAGACCTCGGCACACAGGATTCGTCTGATATGCCACTTGGATCGACTGGCAGGGCCTTCTACAGTGAGAAGAATTCTGAGATGGCATGGGCTTCAGCAGGAAAGAGTGTTGTGCTCGATTACAAATGTCTGCCATGGGAACCAGTAGGGAGGAGACATTCCAGTAGGTAGCCTCACATTTATCATTCCTGCCTGAGAGGGAATAGATCTCCTTCAGCTGCAATGATGAAGGAAAGCTTCACAGTGTAAAGAGAAAATCTGCTACAACTGTAACCTAAATTTGCAAATATGGGCATGTCCTGTATGCTGCCATTGTCACAGAGAATCAGGGTGCCTATCTGATCTACCTCGCACACATTGTATATGGTACTTCAATTCCAACACTTCGCATCCTTCCTCCATCCCATCCCAGAAAAACATTCAAGCAAGAATCACAAAGAACAGCCAGATAAAACACCCTGGGATATCTGTTGGGACTAGGGTGTGTCTGGCCATGAGCCGGCGAGAAAGCCACTGTTTCTATTCTCCCACTGCTTGTGGACTTTCCTGGGCTTCTTCGGAACTGTGGCTCACCTGAACCGTCCTCTCACTTGACCCTTGCTTTTTAGAGGGCAATTCGATGCAAAGCCCTATGACTTGGACCTATGACTTGTGAATCCTGAAGTTTCTTGGTCGTCCCATTTCTAAATTGGTCTCACTGCAGAGAAAGGGTTGCAACATTTACTGAATATTTATTAGAACATCAGAGTCAGAGTTCACTGTTTTTCAAATCTATTAACCCTGTCTTTCAACAACTGCCTGATAAATACCACTGTAGTTGAAGACATGTACCATGTTTTCCAGAAGAGAAGACTCAAGCAGGAGTCGCAAACTTTCTGTAAATGGCGAGACTGTGGATACTTGAGGCTCTGCGGACACGCCGTGTCCCTTCTACTCCACTCCGCCGCGGCAGCTCAAAGCAGCCACGGACAACACATACAAGCAGGAAGCATCTCGGCCAGTAGGACTCAATTTACAAAACCTGTGGTGGGCTATAGGCTAGAGTTTGCGGACCTCTGATGGGAAGAAAGAAGTATCTCAATCTTATACTTTCTAGGGTGACAAAGGAAGTAAAATGTGGCACATCACCTGGCCTTTGCCGGCCACCCCACTAGGTGTCCGGAGCACGACAGCAGTCTGCAGGCCTGGTTGTACAACCATCCCACATCCTCCTGCAACAGACTATGCTGTTTTTTCCCTGCCTAGATTTCCTATTTCACCTGTGGAATGAATAAAGGGAGAGTGGCCCCAGGCTGCTTGGTCACTTTTACTGGGCTCTCTGGGCGGCTGTGCACCCTGGGCCAAATTCAGAGCCCAGAGAAGAAGCCTGGCCTGTCTCAGCACCAGGCTGTAAATCACAGATAAGGCAGCCCTCCCCTTCCCTGTCTTCCCCACCTCTCAGATTAACTAACTGTCAGGAATTCACTTCTGCCCCTTGGAGAGGGAGTCTGGGAGAGGTGGTGTAGGAGGTAGGGATTTGGAAGCCTGTGAACCTAGCCTGGCTGATTACAACCCCCTCCAGTGAATCATTCGAAGCCCAGGACGCTGAGCAACGAGCACGGGCCGACCCACAGTCACTCCCTGAACGAGTCACTCCCTGTAGTCAATGCCTATGGGGCCAGCGCTGGAGGCTCTCTCCTCTGGAACAAGATGGCCCTAGACCACACCACAGTCCTAGAGGCAACTTGGGGGCCACTTTTCCTCCTGGGGCTCTGTTGTGACCCCTAATGCCATGAGACTGAAGATGCTCAATCCCTACCCCACCCCCACAACTTCAGTTTCCCGAGTTTCACACCCAGTAGGTTTTAGAGCCCTCCAGCCAGATGCTACTGGGCCAAGTGCAGGGTTGAAGGGGAGGATCATCCCACCTTCACATTAGAGCAGGAGCTTTGGGGGGCCTAGGAGCTTTATCTGTACAAATGATTCTGTGGCTAAAATATATATATATATATATATATATATATATATATATATAAAGGAAAGTTTCAAGACCACTATATGAGATGATCTTAGATATCTAACAAAAGCTTAAATGGAAAAATGTCCTAGAGTCAGAGGAGCTCAGCTTTTTTCCAGCAGCCCTCTCACTGCAAAGGCAATCCTGCCGGGCAGGGCCAGCGTCATTAACCTCTCCCCTTGACCGTGGAGCCTCGGCTTTTAAATCAACTTTAGATTTTGCTCCCCCACACTACTCCCCTGTCCTACACACACACCAGCCTTTGGAAAGGAAAACAAAAGAGAAATTTAAAAAAGGAAAGCGTGCTGGAAAAACCAATACCTACATCAGTTACAAAGCTGAATTCTTCTCAAAGCAGAACCTGATGTTCCCTCGGCCTGAAATGCCCTTCACCCACACCCTTCTGCCCAGTTAAGACCCCCTTGCCCTTTAAGGCAGCTCAAGTCCACTTGCTCCTGTCACTAGCGTTCTTAAAGGCAGCTCTTCAGGCCTGAAGCCTAGTTTCTTTCCATGACCTGTTCTGCTCCAGGTCCCATGCTTTGGGAGTGTGGACTAGATAAAGCTGCCTTGGGATGAGGTCTTTTCGGGGAGCTGCTAACTACAGCATCTGGATAGGACACGAGACAGACGGAGCTCTGATGAGTTCTGTCCTAGGGGAGCCCCAGGCAAGGCTGTGGCATTAGATCATGGTGAGTGCTCAGCTCATGGTGATTGTCCCTGCCCAGATGTGCTTAGCTGTGGCTGAGTCACTACATAGAGTGAGACTTGGGGGTGAAACATGGCTAGTGGAGGGAAACACGTGCTCTGGAGCCTGAACCTACTCTCATGTGTCAGCGCCAACATCTTCCCCTTGGAGCTTTCCCCAGTTCCCAAAAGCATGATCTTTCATGATCTTTGCTCTAATCCTCCATAACGATCAATCTTGGCAGTCACCACACTTGAGTTTTTGTGCTGCTATTGTAAACTCTGATGTCAGGGATAGGACTGTCTTAATCTTCTCAGGCCAAACACTGTGTTTGACACACATGAGAAAACCAAGATTTCGTTGATGAACAGATGAAATGAAAGAGTGAGAGATGAGTGTTCGTCAACTTTGAGGAGCCAAGGCCCGTGAGAAGCTGGCTCATTTGAGAAATACAGAATTAAAGGGTAAACAGCTATTCCTTAGGTCAGTAGTTGTCAAACTTGCTTGTGTCCAGAATCACCCAGAGGGCTTGTTAAAATAGGGATTCTTGGACGCCGGCCCCACAGATTAGGACTCAAGCAGGTCTGGGGTGGGGCCCAAGAATTTACACTCAAAAGTTCCCAGGTTCTGCTGATGCCTTGGTTCCCATGGATCTAATTTGGCACCAAGGGGATTATAAAAATGGACCCACACATGGGCAGGAAAATTGTATTCAATAGGATGACTGATTATCCTTACTATCTTTGCAAAAATTTTTTTGGCAATTTCTGTAGAGAATTTATGGGCTCCCTAAGAATAAGCACTAGAACCAAAAGGTCTTAAGACTCAGTTTAAGAAATATTAATCCAGGGGCGCCTGGATGGCTCAGTGGGTTAAAGCCTCTGCCTTAGGCTCACATCATGATCTCAGGGTCCTGGGATCAAGTCCCACATCGGGCTCTCCGCTCGGCGGGGAGCCTGCTTCCCCCTCTCTCTCTGCCTGCCTCTCTGCCTACTTGTGATTTCTCTCTATCAAAAAAAATAAATAAAATCTTAAAAAATAAAGAAATATTAATCCAAATAATGCTAGTTGCCGATCTTCTATTTGATTAATGTATTGAGCCAGAAGAGATTCTTTCTTTTTTTTTTTTCCCCCAACTTTATTTAAAATAGCTAGAAGAGCCCTTGGTCAGATTTAAGGACAAAATCACATGACATACTGGAGAAAGAGGAATGTTTCAGCATGTCCCCAAAGTGGTTGGAAGCCTGAAATGGAAGCTATCAACAGAGTAGCTTTTCCACTAAAACCCACTGCCTCCCCCTTACCTCTGCATAATCAGCCACGAGGTAAAGCTCCACATACTTCATGGAGTGTAAATCTTCCCTTTTCATCTAAGAAAGAGATGTGAGCGGATCAGAGCTGTAGAAGTGGTGGGTGTGGCCTCATTTTAAAACAAACTGCTTAGAAATGGTACTGGTTAATAAGCAGTGCCCCCCCCCCACTGACTTCACACTTGATGCTGGCCATAGTCCCCACCACCGTCACGACACCTTCCGCCCACCATCTTGGTTATTGCTGGGGCTGCTCTGGGACTATGGGTCCAGTCCTTCATACTCAAAAACTAATGAGCTGGGCTGGCAAGTACAGGGGCCACCAAACTGTGAGGCAACATGCTGACAACCAAGTTCCCAAAACGCACTGAAACCACATACCTCTATTTCCAGTACACATAAATACAAGTATTCTGTGCGTATGGTTAAGCGGTTATTCCAAAAGGAGAGACATATTTTTTTTTCTCACATTTTAAAATTTCTGAAATCAGCATCTCAGGGTGTTTTCAATGTCATAGCATTTTTCCCCAAAACAGTTATTCCATCCAATACAAGTGTATCTCACAGCAGTGAACAAGATAGTGACTTAGAATTTTTATTCTAAGAGAAAGGTTATTTCTTCCTCCCTGGCCATCTCCTTTAATTTGGAAATACTCCTGGATCCAAAGGAAGGATACTCAGAGGGGACAAACCTACCCCCAGGTTGATTCCTGCACTGAGACTCACCCTGCGAGGTCGTTTCTTGGTCTGGTTGGTGAAATGAAGGACCCAGTCCCCCGGGGTGGACTTGGAATGTTCGGCCCCACAGTTCCCCAGGGGTAGCTTGAGATGTTCAGATCTGTAAATAAGGTGGTGGCCCTTGCTGTCAGGCAGGGGCTCGATGATGTAGCTGAGGTTACTGCTCACCACAATCAGTCCCCTGTCAACGGGAGAAACAGAATCTCTGATCAAAGATTATAGTCTTGGAAAAGTTTCTTGCTCAGGTCTCAGGTTTTCCATATGCAAAGTGACATGGTTGGTTTTGATCGTTGGTTCTCAACTTTACTATAGGGTCATGAAACTTTTGGTAAGAATCTGACACCAACTTGGACTTCTCTCCAGGGAAATCTGTACATGTATATGAAAGGTGGTACACAATTTCAAGTACTGAAAGCTGGTTACAAAGAAGCTGAAAGGGTCTAAAAAGGCTCACCAAGGACAGTTAATATATAAAGGATGGTAAGACAAGGATTCCAAAAAGCCCCCCAACTCAAACATGGCATATGACAAATCAAAAGTTAAAACTTGGAGACTGAGAAAATGATGATCTGGTGACTGGAAAGGAAAACAGTGGCCTGAGGGTGAGGAGTCCAAGTTCTGGTGTTCACTCCAACGTTAAGCTGTCAAATGGTCTTCAATAAACCTCTTAAAAAAAAAAATCACTCACTTTTCCCATGTGTAAATGCAAATGATAATTAACTAATTTAACAGGACTCCAGATGGTTAAATGGAAAGATTTTTGTGTACAGAAGAAACTAGAGGCATCACCAATGTCATTGCTACTAGCCCGAGTAGGGCCGCTCTTCAGTGAAGTTATGTCCACAACCAAGGATGTGAGACTATTCTTGGCTTCTGGTTATAGACACAAACACTGAACTCAGAATAAGGACATGTGTTCATTCATTTTATTCTTTCACTCACTGAACTTTTCACCTGTACTAGATGTGATCTAGACATAATCCCCGTCCTCAAGTCATTCTCAGTTTCACTGCAGGACGGTCACTCATTCCACAAGTGTTTCCTGAGCTCCTGCTATGTGCCAGGCATCGAGCCAGATGAGGAGGATGGAGACACGAACAAGACAGACAGAGTCCCGGACCCCGTGGAGCTTAGACTCTGAACCTGGGAATAAACCACTAGAGTACAAAACAGAGTATATAACAGAGCACAAAGGTTTCATCACCCCTAACACGAATGGATTGGACACAGCTGCCTGGGAGCATCACATCAATGAGGGTTCCAAGGCCATGACCCTCTACTGATCACTACCACACTATAATCCATGGAAGGATGAGTATGGGCCCATGTAGCAGGCGTCTACCTTCCTTGATGCAGTGAGATGAATACTGTAGCAAAGGAAGGCATTCAGTCAGGGCTCTGCGGGAGGAAGAAGCCTAGTAATAAGTCCCAGGGCACCAGTATGGGCTCCAAAACCTCAGGCCCTCATCTGTCCAGAAATTTCAAAGCTAAGATATCTCCAAGTTGGTTTTTGCCTCTCCAAACTGGCAGGACCTCTCTCTGGCTGCCCCAGCTTCCCCCTCCACCCCTACCCCCTCAAATCCCCACCCAGGTTTTCCCTTTTGGGAAGAGCCTGTGATGCTTGCTGGAGAGATAGCGCCAGGCGGATCAGCAGCAGCCTTCCTGGAACCCATCCCTGGCTGACCTCATTCCGGTGCCAGGGAGCCTGACGACTTCCCGGCTGCCTCACCCAGGCTGACACAGCAATCCCCTCGGCAGGACACCCAAGGTGCTCCCTGAACAGCTGGAGGTGGGAGTGGGTGAACAGCCAGGGTCACATCCGCTCTCGAGTCCAGACAGGAAAGGGTAGAGGGCAGAGCCACTGTGGGCATCCTGTTCCCAAGCTTTCTGCTCATCTCAGCTGACCAAGGCCCCTCCCATGACCTCAGTTTCCCCCAGGGACTCCAAACATTGGAAACAGAGGGCTTGACAGCAAGTCAGATGATGGTTTTATGCCCATCAGGTTGTGGCTGCGAAGATAACACCCAGTGAGTGGAAAGTTCCGCACAGGAACCAGTGAAGGTTCCCGTGTGGCTGACCAGGCAGGCATCACTTGAACATGCCTCTGGGTCAAACAGAGCAGAGATCAAGCCAAAGTTTGATCCATGGTGAGTAATATTAATCATGGTGGCTATGTGGAGGTTCTGCTATGGTCCAGGCACTGTGCTGAGTATTTCCTTCTTCACCCTAACATTTCTGACCCCCATTGTGCAAACAAGAGCACTAAGGCTAGGTGAGGTTAATAAACTGCCCCCAAGTCACACAGGCAAGAACACCAGCAGTCTGGTCCCAGGTCTCACAACCTTAACCACACTGTCACACTACCTCCGTCACACAGCCCTGTAGAGTGGGGCAGAAAGATACTCCCGGTTTATAGATGGCTACAGCTGACAGGCATGAGTAACTCCCCGCAGAGGTGAGATCGGCCTGTCAAAAGCAAGATACCAGTCTGCAGGGAGATAAGAAGACAAAGGAGGCATTTAGCCCATTTTCCTTGTTAGAGGCCATTTTTTTGAGAGTTAACCATAGGCCAGGCTCTGGGCTTATAATCATCATTCTTTTTTTCTTTTTTTCAGCATTATAAGGCATCATCATGAGTCCCATTTTATAGATGAGGAAACTGAGCCCCAGAGAGGTTGCATAACAAGGTCTGATGGGTATCTGGAGCCAAAGATTTAAGTTCTGGCAGCCTCTGGGCCATCTGCCTCCATCAGTGAGTTCCAAACCGAGGGGTCATAGATCTCCAGGATCAGAGCCCCCAGAGCTACCTATCAGACTGTTCTGCGGTGTACATTAACGTGACAGATGTCGGAGACTCTGATTCTGGGGCTGGAGTATCTGCAGCGTAAACAAGTCGAGCGGTAATTCCAGCGCAGGCACACTCGGGAAGTCTGGCCTGGAGCTCAGGCTCGGGGGCAGAAGCCTGTCCTTTCACAAAGGCCCAGATGATGCTGCTTCGGAGAGTGGCCGATACTAGGTCTCAGAAGGACACTGAGAACTCGTGGCTACTCCCCACCCCTCCCCCTACTGTGGCCCCTGGTCACGGCCCCATGGCACAGCTGCAGTCCTCCCCGACTGCCAGGGTTGGAGGAGTAGCTGGCGTGAACCCCAGCACTTCACAGTGAGCACTGGCTCCCACGATGGTCAGGGGATGTCTCAGAATCCACTTCCCGTGGCACCCCCATCACCACCCCCAAAATCTTGCTAGCTGCTCTCCTCCGAGCACCCACAGGTCATTTATCTTTCCAGGAGCCTCAGATGATCTAATTTGCTAAATGTAAGCACTGGCAGAGCTCAGTCAGGGGGCACAGGAGGGGGACGCAGGAAGCTGGGAGGCTGGGACCTCACGCGCTATTTTCCAGTCCACTCTCCACCCTATTGCTCATTGTTAAGAGCTTGATATAAATGAAATTATACAGAGGAACCTTGGCAGGGAAGTGCAGGCAGGCAGTGGTGGGTGATGCACGCTTAACTCCTCAATGATCACGGGTCTCACCCAAATGCACCCTTGAACAACCTAGGCAAGAAGTGCCTCCTAGGAATGTGTCCATTCAGAGCTAAACCTAAGGGGACACACCCCAGGTCCCTACATCCAGAGCTGCCCTAAGAGGTAACCACCCTGGTTCCCCTTCTTTCCCTCCCCTCCCCGCCCTGGCCACAATCTGCATCCAATGAGTAAAAAATATTGTGAGCATCAAAATCGGCACAGAAGGAAGAAGGCACATAGGTGATGTGCTCCCTTGGGTATGGGGTGCCAAGGCACAAGTGGAGAGCGTAAGCTCAGGAGGGAGCACACCTGGGCTCAAATTCCGGCTGCTGTCTACCAGCATTGTGCTAAGTCCACAGTGCTGGCCGGCTCTCACGGTGGCTGTGATAACTGACCGGAGTACAGGGAGCTGTTCCCTAGCCACTCAGCACACATATACGGAACCTACAATGTGCCAGGGACTGTTCTCGGCACCGCGGAGGTAATAGGACTGAAAGGAGTCCCTTGCTCTCAAGGAGACCGCCCTCATCCCCTCATGTAAATCCACTGAAGGTGTCGCAAATGTTCTCAATTTATAGGCGAGAAAACCGATGCCGGGGAATTAGGTTCTAGACTGAGACTGGTTCAACTCCAGGAGCTACACGTCCACGGCTTACTCTGTGCTGGACACAGAGGCAGCATTTATGTTGTGTTCTTCAGAAGCCAGGCCAGGTTTTCAAAGGCAGAAGGCCATGCCCCTCCCCGGGAGAGGGGCTAACAGGGCTGGCTTGCTGCAGGGCGTAGGAGCCACCCCCTCCTGCCCCAGGCACTCTCTGTAGCTCAGAACTTCCAACGTTCAACAGTCCTTTGCATGATCTGATCTGTTTTCTTTTTCAGATGAGAGGATCCAAAGCCCAGGGAAAAAGGAACGTGCACGGTTACCCAGTGAGTTAGTGTTAGAGCTGGGGCAGATCCCAGCCTCCTGGTGAACAGGCTCCTCATTCCCCAGGGGGGCCCTGACCCCAGCCCCTGGACCCCAGACCCACGGCCCCCTTCCAGCCTCTGCCCCATGAGCACCATCCACGACGAAGGCCCACGGGAGACCCCAGTCCAGCCAAGGCAAAACTCAGAGTCCCCATCTCCAGGAGGTGTGGAGCCTCAAAGGTGGGTCCCTTGACTAAATTCTGAGCTCCTTCCAGGCCATCATGCACACATTCTTACACGTTCTCTCGCATTTTCGATCTCATGTTCTCTCTCCTGCCCTCTCCCACAGACCTGGATCCTGGGGCGAAGGGTCAGTATAACCACAGTGGACGTGGGGCCCAGGGTTTTGAGGACAGAGCTGCTATCAGATTTACTATATATCCTTGAAAGACCTTCAATGTAATTAAACTTGCCTGACATTCATAAAGACACTATTTAGCCATTCGAAGAATGAGCTAGATCTATGTGTGCCTAAGGCATAATGTTAAGTGAGAAAAACTTTTCAGAGCGTTATGTATAGGGTTATCTTATTTGGATTAAGAATCACCATGTATACACACACTTATGTCTTTCAGTTATATATATCCCCAACAGCAACTGGTTGGAACAGTGGGAGGGGATAAGTAACTTCCACTTCTTTTAACTTGACACTAGATTATTTGAATGGTTAACACATCAGTTATGCAATAATAACTTTTAAACAGCATTTTGTTTAAAAATAAGCAACTTACCAATGAGGTTAAAAAAAAAGTTTTACTGCAATCCATACCTCTCTTGCTGGCAGAGAGCAAGCTAGGGACACATACACATGCATATACACACACAGCGTGTCTCCTAGAACCCACAGGTTCACTCACGGTCACTTCATCCTGATACTGTCTGGATTCCTTCACAGATAACCATCCCTCCTTACATTGATTCTATGTGCTCCTCTGCAAAGCGTTTGTGCATGCAAGAAGTCAGGTGAACATTTAAAGGATGAGTAGTTGATCAGAGACAGGCTGGGAGGCCTGGACACCCAACATCCCGAGTGAAATGGTATGCCCCATCTTTCTGCTGGTGTTTTTCGTAAGGATCCATAGCTGTCACACAATTCTCAAAGGTGTCAGCAGCCCAAATACGATTGTAAAACAGGATCTGACCTACCGATGTTCTTTTTTCACAAGAAATATTTCTAAATGGATAAACAAGAAACTGCTAACAATGGCTGCCTCTGGTGGAGGGGGGGCCTGGAAATTCAGGGTGAAAAAAGACCCCATCTTTCATTGTACCCTCTCTTTTGTACTACTTGAATTTGTTTTTACCATGATCATAGATCACTGCTCCAATTAAAGTCACTCAAACATTGCTTTGGAGAGAAGAGGGGGGCCCGCAACAATCTGGAAACTCTGCAAACTCAGGGGAACTCCTCTGTATTTGTATTACCAGCCAAAGATTCCATTTGATATAAATCCTACCTATTTTCTCTAATCAAAAGAGCATGTGCCCAGGAGAGAAGCGCCGTCACTATGGAGGTTCCTCCACGAAGCATGGCTTTATGAGCCGTGGGGAGGGACTTGAGGGTTACATGGGTCTGAAGTCTGCTGCTGCTGCAGCTGTTCCTTCTCTAGGGTCCGAATGAGACATCTGGTATACGTTTCTGGCTCTTAAGCCAGCCGGGCCCTCAGATGCCCTTCAGTTCTTCAGGTGTGCAGTGAGAAGGCTGGGAAAGTAAGATGGGTGACTGCAGCAGAGGGAAGCGTGCAGAACACAAACACATGGGCGGCTCACCCGGTTTCCCCCTGTCAGCACGGCTGCGGGAATGATTTGTGAGAACCCAAGCCAAGTTCCCACTGCTCCAGACCACGGACACAGAGGAAGAGGCAGGGAGAAGCGAGTCACACCTGCGTGTTCCCTTTCTTCCTTCTTGGGACAGACGTTGTTTACTTGCAGACTGCAGGTGGTGGCAGCTGGGCCTGTAAACACCACTGGAGACCAGTTGGCTTGACTCAACTGGGTCATCTGAGCAGAGGATTGGGAGCCACGGTTATGGTCTTCCAGCCAAAGCTTATTTCCTGCCTAATTCCCTCCGGCAGACGCACCGAGAAGCCTTACAGAGGAGACATGGCCCAATTTATAAACAAACACATGGGATCTCAGCACGAGGGGTCTTGCACTTGCACGTGAGCCTGGGTGAAGTCTCAGCACAGGGCTTCACTGTAGAGGGCCGTAGCTAACATAGATTCTCTGCCTCGCCTGTCATCCTGAAAATCACCTAGCTTCTCCTTTCTCTTCCTCCCTCCTCTTCTCCTAAATGCCCAGTTCCTTTTTCATCTCCTGCTAGTTCTGAGACCAGCAAAGAGCAAAGGAGAAGTGGGAATAAGCGCTCACGTTCATTTCAAGCGCATGAACCATGACTTTTATTTTCTGTGTTATGATGCTTTGACAGCTGGGGCCTTGCCCTTCTCAGGATTAGCCGATTCCTAGGGACGGTAAACAACTCTGAGATGCAGGCTCTCACCCTCTCGGCCAGTCCCCCTGCCCAGATCAGCCCGGGGGCAGGTGCCACCCGATCTGCCAGTCCCCCTGCCCTGATCACCCTGGGAGCTGGTGCCAGACAACTAGGAACAGCCCTTTTGCCCCAGATCCCACTGCAAAGTGGCCAATCCAAAGCCAGCTTACCCTGCCGTGCCGGTTTCTTCCTATAGAAACTGAAGTGAAGACTCCTGCCCACATCCCCTCACCTCCCACACCCTGGCCCCTGACTGACCCCTGTGCTTCCCTGTGTGGTGTGCCCCTTCTCTTAGGATCTTGAGAACAGCAAACTGTTTTTTCAGTCATAGTCATCTCCTGACCTGCTGGCTTCCCCATGCCTAAATAATAAAGAAACCTCAAGCTCCTCAAGAAAGAGAAAGCTCAAGCCCAGTGAATCTGTGGATTATCTGGGACTTTCCTTGTCTCTCTGAAGCTCAGCCCTTCGTAGAACTGGCTTGCATACACTCTCAATGGACAGCCTCTCAAGGTCCCTGCCCAAGGCCAGCCCTGCTTGTCCTAAAAATTCCACGCGTACGGGGTGTGACAGGTGCCCCCCAGCGCTGCCAGGGCCTCTTACCTCATTCCCCGGCACGTGCTGAGTGTCACGCTGGACTGCTCGGCATTCCTCACTGTCCCGTGGTAAAAGCAGTGGTCCTAGCGAGGAGAAGAGGGGGCTGGTCAGGCGAAAGGACACTGATAAGCTTGGCAACGTTCATGTCCCGTGAGGGTCAGGGACGATTATGCATGCCCTAACTTACAGTCTGCAAAGAGCTTCCTAAACCACCCTTTTATGTGATCCTTGTAATAGTCCTGGGACAGAGCAGATGTCATCATTCCAGTGAACAGATGAACAACTGAGATTCAGAGAAGCAGAAAGATTTGCTGAAGGTCTCTCCCTGTTAGAGAAGCCAGGACTTCAGGTCTAGCTCAGGGCTCTTGCCAAGACACGTGGCTACACGCCACGATGGCTTCTGAAGAGCCTGCCTCCCCGCTCGAGTCACCTCCAGGATCCCCAGCAGAGCTGAGATGAGTGTCCTCCCAGAATCTCAGAATGGGACCTTCTTTGGGACAGGGTATTTCCAGATGGCATTAAGTTCAGATGAAGTCATACTGGACTGATGTCCTTAGAAAAAGAAGGGCGGACACAGAGAGCCCGAGGGAGAGAGCAGAGACCCTCTGAAGTCAGCTGCAGAGATTAGGGAGATCCAGCTGCAAGCCATGGAGCACCGTGGACTGACGGGGGCCGCCAGAAGCTGGAGGAGGCAAGGAAGCATCCTTCCCTAGAGACCACAGAGGAAGCCTGTCCCTGCTGACACCGTGATTTTGGACTTCCAGCCTCCGGAACTGTGTTCTGCACCTCTAAGCTCACAGTGCTTCGACACAGCAGCCCTGGGGAGACGGAGAGCTCCTCACTTGCCCACCTCCCTGAATCCCTGTGCGCCTGGATCAGACCCGATTTGGCCCCTGCACCCACAGACGCCTGGAGGGCTGATGCTGCTCTCGCATCGGTGTGTCTCACAGCCATCTGGTCCTCCCGACCTGGCTGGGCTCCCCTTGACTACAAGCAGCTGCCAAATGCCGCTCCGGGCCAGGCCTCCGGTTACGTCCGGGAGACACAACAAGGAGAGAGCACGCACGTCTCCAGCCTTCCTGGGACTTAGCGTCTTGCGAGAGCCAATCTTAATTAAAAAGCCATACAGAGATTTAATTACAAACTCTGAAGAGAGGCTTGAAATCCAAGTTGGAGGTGCCAGCAGAGTGTATTGTAAGTAGGGGAACCAGAGCATCTACGAGGCCACCCGGGACACAGCTGGGAGCAGCGAAGCACCAAAGAGACCGATGGGCGCAGCCCACGACTGTCCCCCAGCACACATAGGGGCACACTCCTACAAACTTCTTCCCACATAGTTCAAGGGAGCTCAGCTGCTCAGAACAGAGAGAAGGAAAAATCCCCGGGGCAGAGCCGGGTTTCGCAAAGGTGTTAGGAAGGGTCTGAGCTACGCAGCTGCAGACCCGGGAGTTTTCTCTTTCCCCACAGTGCCCAGGCAGGTCCAATCAGAAATCTCGGGCATCTGCCTACGGATCTGCCCAGCGATCCCTCAGGTCGTTCTTCGGTCCAAAGCCGGCAGGGACAGGACCCAGGAGGCCGCAAACCCATTTGTTCGCAAACCCATTCGTCTGCACTCTCTGGCCCCGCCTCCTGCCCAGCTCTGGGCAGGGCAGTGGCCTGATGATTAAATGCAGGCACATTGGTGCGGCCGGGCTGGATCTACATGCAAGCGCCCACACCTGCCCGCGGTCGAAACAGTTCCACAACCTCCCTCCGACCTCCAGTGTCTTTGGTCTCTACCTCAAGAGGTGCTTGTGAGAAAACTCTCCATTGAGGACCTGCGGCAGGCAACAAATCTTAGTGGTCGTGATACAGGCCTTGAAGTCTCATCGTCAAAGGTGGGATATGGCCACGAGGGAGCCGGAAGCCCACCAAGGGCCTGAACCCTCAGTGGTCCTACACCAGTTCTGGGTCATACACAGCTGAGCCACATGCCAGGTCACAGGCTACGGGCCAGGCCGGAACTCAGCTCAGGGGCAGGGTCCAGAGCACTGGTGCCCTTTCTCGTGGCGACAACCCGCTGGCTGGCAGTGTGGCTCGGCTCCTCCACCCGTTCTAGCTCAGGACAAGAGATGGGCAGCGGCTTCTCTCTTTGCATCAAACTCTCCTGGACTTCCAATGCGCCAGATGCCGGCATTCAGAGGAACACTGAGGAAAGGCGTTGTGCCGGCACCTGTGAAGGAAGGGGAAGGAGGCATAACCCTCCTTCCAGCCAGGATTCCACCCGCTGGCAGATGCCGGCCTGTCACACGGTTCTCCCCCTCCGCCAGACTCCCAAGACGTGGAGACATATCATCAAACTCGCAGCTTCTGAACCGATCCTTAGAACTCAGCCACAGGGCCATGAACTCCACAGCCCAAATCATTCACCGGTGGAAGACGAGGCCAGGCCCATATAGGGTCAGTGGGGTTTGCAGATGTTGGAATGATGG
The DNA here is from genome assembly GCF_020171115.1 of Neogale vison. Lineage (NCBI taxonomy): Eukaryota > Metazoa > Chordata > Mammalia > Carnivora > Mustelidae > Neogale > Neogale vison. The sequence continues at coordinate 268,747,267 of NC_058091.1, read as the reverse complement.
AGAGTCAAAAAGTTCAGAAATGACGATCAGTTACAGTTTCAAAAATCCGGGTCCCTCTACAAATCAAGAGAATTCAAATCCAGGGATGGACACGAAGACTCCCCGGGCCTCTTCCCATCTTTGAGATGATGCTAATAGTGTTCACCAAGGTGCCCTCTCAAACAGCATAACAGCGGACTTTAATAACATGCTTTAGATCGACCAAGCGCTTTCACACACATCATCACACATGCTAATGATACCTGCCATTTCTGTTGTAAACCATGAGGCTAACATCCAGCCAGCCCTGCAGACTGGAAAAAAAACTAATGGAGATTTTTTTTCCTTTAATTCTGATAATCTCACAGCCTTATGAGGTAGGTATTTTAACTCCCATTTTTTAAAAAGGGAAATTAAAGGTGGGAGAGGTTTCCTGTGGCTCACCAGGTCACACAAGCCAGGAGGAGACTGGAACCACGGCAGCCTAACTCGAGACTCAGCAGCCTCTCCGAGCAAAAGCAGCCCCAGGAGAGTGTGCAGGAATGAACTGGTCACAGCTCTACTCCCTTCTAGCCCCACCAGGGACTTAATTCTAGTCTAAGCCTTGCCACTGGCTGGTTATCTGAACATAAACATGTTACTTTCTCCCTTCTCAATTTCCTCATGAGTAAAATGTAGCGCTGGCAGATATGTTTACAAATTCCCACAAATTCGGTGACTCATCTTACCCTTCTATAGCTCTGAGAGTCAGATCTTAATATATCCAATTTTCTGATGAAGAAACTCAACCCCAGTGTGGACAAAAGCATTGGTTAAGGTCACAAAGCTGGTTAAAGGCAAGTCTACATGCCTGGTCTCAGACTCCAAATCTGGAACTCCTGCTGGCTTGAAGGATGGGTCTGATGGTTCCCAGGGCTCCCAGTAGCCCAGGCCAAGGCTGGTTGCAGGGCGTAGCCCTCCATGTTTGGGTCAGACACAGCTAAATGGTGTATTCTATTCTCATATCTCTTTGAAGTCATCAGCTCCCAGGTAAGAAAGCGGAGTAGGAGTTCCATGGGGCTGGATGGGGGCTTTGCAAGAGTCCAGTAGGAGGGATGTACAAAAATAATGGGTCGTCCCATACTGCAGCTAGGATGTGTTTTGGTCAACAGGACCTTCAGGAAGGAGGGGTGTTCTGGGGGTGAGGGGAAGTTCTCTTCCATTCCTTTGTTTCTGAAAGGCCCTCACAGCGTCTCTGCCTGACTCGGAGCGCACAAAGAACAAGTAAATGAACAGTCATGAAGTCACCGCATTCCTTCTCAGCTTCTCGGCCTGAGGGGGCCACCCAAGGGGGCTTTCACAGCAGGAAGTATGAGCTCATGGCAAACTTGTGCACTGAGACCCATTCTTGAGCTGCGGGTGGAGAAGTGCCAAAGCCAAACTCAGAGGACAGTGCTTGGTGAGGTCCTGGGGCTTTCGAGGCACGCCTGCTTCCTCCCTGTCTCCCTGGAGGCAGAGAGTGGAGGTCTCCATAATGGAGGGAGTTTCGACCAAGGGGCACTGAAGAAGGTGAGGAGCCACACCTGGAGAGCCTCCCCAGAGATGAGAAGACAAGGCCAACTTGCCCGCCGTGGGTCCAGGCCACACTGCCAACTCCTCCCCCTCCAGAAAGGTCTTGGTGAAGAAGACAGCATTGATGGAACACAGCTCCTCAGCTACCTGATCACTATGCTCCCAAACTTTCAGATCTGTCAAAACGTAGAAGTCCTGGGTCCCTTTCCCCATTAAGGCTAATCTGATAAACTAATCTGAGATTTTACTGACGGAGAGTGGCAGTCATTGTCTTCTGGACATCTGTGCTGCAGCAGAGATCTTTTAAAGATGAGTCATGGAAACCCATGAAGCTTCTCTGATTCCACGAGAAGCTTCCAGAAGAACACGGAGGCTAAGGGGCCTATCCTGTTACCCTATACACCACACTCCGCATCTGCATGCCACCAACGTCCATGATGTCCTGCCCCAAAGGCAGAAGACCACTGCTGCTCCTGCTGGAGTCCATCCTCCCTCCTTCACCCTATCTCATCTGCTCACACTGAGAAAGTTCACTCTAATCCAGAGTTTCTCATCTTGGGCACTGTTGGGGCCGCATAACTCTCTGTTGTGGAGGGGCCACCTTATGTATTATGGGACACTTAGCGGCTTTCCTGGCTTCTACCCACCAGATGCCAGTAGCATCCACCTCCCAGTCGTGACAGTCAAAACTGTCTCCAGACGCTGCCAAGAGTCCCCTCCCTTGCTGGCTGACATGGTCAACCAAACAAATAGAATATTTTTTGGTAACTGCATCTGATTAAAATTGACCTCATCAACATGAAACCTACTTTCTTTACGTTAACAAAAGTTTAAGTAAAAGAGATGATTTAGGCAAAATTACTCCTAGCTACGAACCACTGTTCTGATCCCGCCAACACTAACGGTTCCCTGGTAGGAAACGTCAGCAAACTGTGAAATGGGTACAGTTCACTACCTTAAATGCCCACCAGTGGCATGTGGTGAAGCACACTAAAATGCATCCATCTGACAAACGATTTGACAGACTATTTTTTTTTTAAACAGATTTTACTTATTTATTTATTTGAGAGTCCAGCAGGAGGAGGGAGAAGGACAAACAGACTCCAAGTTGAGTGCAGAGCCCAATTCGGGCTCAATCCCAGGACCCTGAGATCATGACCTGAGCTGAAATCAAGAGTTGGATGCTAAACCTACTGAGCCATCCAGTTGGCTGAAAGACCCTGAAAGACCATTTTTTAAGTGATAAATCTTTGTGCAAATATCTGAACTCAAAAACACTTTGAAAGAAAAAAAGAATCCAATATAAACATGGCAGCGAAACAAGAAAATCTGCATAGCCTGAAATCACATTGAGAAGGCAGACTACAAAACCCTATCCATCCATATGGGAAAGGATCAATTAAACATCTAATTAAGTGACACGGCAGGATCCCTGGTAACTCATTTCCTTCACTTACACTTTTGTTGATATGTGGGTGATTAACATCCAACAAAGAAAATGTATGCTTTGTAATTATTTATACCAATTTTAATCAGATGCAATTACCTAAACTACTGTTCGTCTGACCATTTTAGCCAGCAGAGGAGAGGGAAGCCTTATGAGACAACAAATTCACAGAATGCTTCTCCTGCTCACGCCCTTGGTCTTGGGTCAGGGCAAACAAACCCTTCAAAGGGGGGTCTGTCTCCACCATGCATCTCCTCACTCCCCAGGGGTGGGACAAGGATAGGCCAACTGCAGATCTCTATTGACCTGAACTTACCTCAGATTTCAGCCTGGTGGTCTGAGGGCTGCCACTTGGAGTGTAATGGGTTTCCGTGTAGGCTGGAGCAAAAAGGTACCTGCAAAGAATAAACACAGGTTTTTGTCTCTTTAGGTGATGGCCTCTGCCCTCCTGGAAACAGCGGCCAGCCATTCTCAGTGACCCAGGAAGAACCACCCAAGCTTCTCCTAGCACAGGAAAATAAGCCGCCATAAGGGCCTCAGGAACAAAAAGAAAACCAGGAGGAAGGGGATTAGTTTGTATTCAGTGGGTTCATCACCTAGTTTGGACACAACCAGATGAAGCAGACAAAACTAAAGCAGCATTGCAACGCTTTCTGCAACCTAGAATATACACACGCGAACACATCCTCAGAACTTGCCAAGGTCCGTGGACTCGGATCTGGGACCTACACTGACTGGTAATGTTAGCACGGCACCCACCAGCTTTCAGTATGCCAGGTTTTCTTTAAGGGAAACTCTCTTTCCTGTTGCATGTCTTAGTGTCCCACCTGGCCCTGGCCAACGGTGTCCCACGATCCAAACTAAGCCAATGGAATGACGTTGCAAAAACTGACCAGATGGGAGTCATTCATCTGTTCCTTTGTTCCCGCTGCGTGACTTCCCCGCACGGCCTTTGCCTGCCTTTTCTGAGACCTAGTGGCTCAGATTTCTTGAGACCTGCTGCTTCTGTGCATTACCCTTACAGATAATTCTTTCTTTTCTTTTCTTTTCTAAAATTGGACATTGGTTTCCCCCTTGCCACAGACCCCTTGGGCTGAGGCTGAGAATCTCTCACCAAAGGCAAAGGCAACACCAAACAAGGTTCCTAGAATTTCTCTAAAAGTTTAAAGAAAAATAAAAGAGCCAAGTGGAGGTTTCAATTAGCTCAGCCACATTAAAAGCAAAACGCATCTATAGAAAATTGAAATCCAGGGGCAAAGAGGTGTCTAAGGTTCCTAAGAGAAGAGAAATTGGGATCTAACAAAAAAAGAATTAAGTGAAAATGCGTGAAGAAAGCTTAACGGCAAGCCTAGACGCACAGAGTGAGCTCAGTAAAGGTCAGCAATCATCATCATTGCTTCCACCAGGAATAATGACAGAAGAACCCAGAAAAAACCGATGGAATGTACCTCTTTCCCCCTAACTGTCCCCAGCCATTAATCCTCCAGCTGATCACTTGAGAGAGTTGAAAAAACAATTAGCTCATTCTCACAACCCCATTTCCTGGGTCTGCTTTCAGATAGCATTATGGACAGCTAGTCATGGGTTCAGAGTTTAATGGTCTATCTCAGTGCCAGTGGGAAATCTGAATTTTCTCACAGGAAATGCACTCCTGGCAAATACATTTTTAACCTCTTTTTGAGTCTTAGGGAGGGAGAATCATTGATTCAGTCACATGAAGATGCTCCGAAGAGAACATTCCAGATTGAACCTCAGAGATGGCCACATTCTTGTCAGTCCCTGGCCATGTCTTCAGCAGGGTAAGCATTGTTCTGTAGCTTCTTATGTTGAGGATCTCATCATAGGACTCTCAGAGCCTCAGGGTTAAAAGGGACTTTTGTAATCATTTAGCCAAACTCACTGGACTGTGGGTTCCCTGAGAACAAGGGCACAGGTGCTTTGTTCGAGGCTTCTCCCCACCTCCCAGCACCTCCCAGCAGGCAATACCAGTTTACTCTGTGAATTAGTGGATGAATGGATGAATGAATAGGTGAATGAATGAATCTTCTACTTGTGTGGGAATCTGCCAGATGGCCATTCAATACTGGACATTTCCAGCGACACAGAGTTCATGAGAGCCCCCACTCCATTTTGGAACCCATTTAGCAGTCAGAGAAAGTTCTTACACAGAACCTCTCTGTAACTGGTGCCCACTGGCCTCATTCTGTCTTCTGAATCCACATGAAATGATCTGCTTCTTTTTCCGCCTAACAGCCATTTCAGGACCAGTAGCGTCTAGGAATTAGTTAAAAATGTAGATTGCAAGGCCCCACCCCAGATGTACTGGGGCAGAGAGAAACTCAGCCATCTTTTGTAATAACTCCCGAAGTGATTTTGATGCAGAAGCACCACCCTAGACCACAAGTTAGTGAGTTAACTTTTGAGGTAGGCACACCTCAGAAATATCAAAGTGTCTCACTCCCCAAACCCCCATCATCTTCCTGCCTCTACCACATCCTGGATCATTCTGAACCTGAAAAACCCAGAAAAGTTCCATCAAAACAGCTCACACATATTTAAGTGTTAAACCATCAAACATACCCACGTACAACAGACTCCTGAGGTAGGTCCTAACCCTTTCCCCACTGTGTGACTGAGGACCCTGGAAACTCCACATTTAACTTGTCCAAGTTCTCCCGGCATGATGTTAGGGCCAGGTTTCAGACCCGGGGCTGTTGGCCCTGACCATACTTTTTAAGCACTTTTCTGCTCTGTTTTTTTCTTAGAAAGTGGAAGCATAAAACTAAAACACTTCCAGGAACCAGTGTCCAGACCACAATTTGATGATAACGATAGCAGCCTTGGGGTCATACGGGATGTCACAAAAATGTCATGAGCTATTAGATGTGCATATATGCAGAGAAAAATATGGGTAAGCAAAGCACGCAGCAGGAGAAAGATGATGAATACATAAGGACTTCGGGGCCAGTTTTTTGAAACAACAACCCTTTCCCCAAATGGGGTTGCCAATGTTGGCCAAGGTCCTTCTTTCCAGAAGCAAAAGGGTCACGTTTCATCGCCACCATCCATGCAATTTTACTGAGAGACAAAACACCACTTTCATATCCTCCCCACAGCCCTGGACAGGCCCGCCCATGCCTGTGTGTCCAGGTGGTACCCTGGCAGTGCTCTTGGGACTCAGAGAGGGGGCTAGGGGGTCAATGAGCAGCCCAGCTTGGCCCATCCGCCCCTTCTACGGCCACATCTTGTTCTCATCTCCTCCCTGACAAGGGGCTGGCTCAGCAGCTCAGCAGGAAGCCATCTCTCACCACTGGAGTGTATTAGGATTTTCAGGAAACAAGTTGTGAGTGAAGTGCGTCCAGGAAGGGAGAAGGACTATCCAAGATTTCCCACCCCACCCCCTCCTTTTTCTGGCTTTGATGGAAAAGCAGTTTCTATGACATTCTCCCCCACTGCATACATACACCCTCTGGGCTCACAAGCCCACAAGGCAGGCAGAGACAGTATTCCAGTGCTAATAGAAGCCACCACAGAAATGCTCACTTGGGGCAAAAACCAGACTGATCAGACCCTATGTCCTCCAGCAAAACCTTCATCTTCCGAATCCCACCTGGGAAAAGAAGCTGTCCCCCAAATACTAGACATAAGAGTGCTCTCCTGGGAAAGACAACAGAGCTGCCTGGGGGCGGCCGGGGCCCTATGCGGAGGCACAGCCAGACCCCAAAAGTACACCACAGTCTGAAACAGCCCTGACCCCTCTCCCCAGAGGCTCAGCACCTTCAAAACCAGAACAACCCCTTTAACGACTATTCCATTCGCTATGAGACACATTTCAATGGCCTCTCCGAACTTCAATCTCTAAAACTCCCTCTGGGGAGAGAGGCAGCAGGGCTCAAAAAAACAGCTTTTCGGAGCTCAACCCTCCTTCCTCTGCTTGAGATAAGCACCCGGTGAAGACAAAGTGATAACAACCTGTGCAGCCTTGCTCGGCACAGGTCAACATTACTGAGCTCATCCCACAGTGGTTAGTCTCACGGACACCTCATGCCCCCAGAACGTGCTCCTTCTAGGTCTGTCAAGAGTATCCTGGTGCTTAAACACTGGGGAGGTACAACCTTGCTGGCCGCTCTCATTTTCCTCGGAGGATCCTCACACTGTCCACCCATGCCGATGATAATGCAAGCCTCCATCATCTGTCGCTCATACTCTCAATGCCGTTGTCATGGGACTTAGACCAGGAACTGCACAACACCCGAAAGCGCTGTGAAAAACTATAAAATCCCAGGCCGCATACTGGCCCCACTGAGAATTATATTCTCCAGAGGACGGAGAAATCTGCATTTGTAATAGTTTTTCCAGGTGATGCATTTCCAGGCTCTGAGAATTCTCCTGCTCCACTGGATCTAGATCTCTTTTTCCCATTTTTAGGCTCTTGATCACCCCCTCCAAACCGGAAGATGATACCAGCCCAGTAGAGGACAAGTCAAGTCTCCGAAAGCTTTGGTTTAAGTACCATCAACACTGCTCTCTAGATGACTGTCCTTTGAAACCCTAGAAATGAGGCCAAAGATGACCACAGTTGCTTTCAATTTCATGGAGCTGAAGGCTCAGAGAGGCCAGGCTAAGGGTCTTCAGACTCCATGGGGGTGGGCGGGGGGGGGCGGAGGGGTGGGTACCACTTAGTTTTTGAAAGACTAGTCAATTAAGGCTGCTCTGCTACAACCCTGAAAGATGAGATGTTAACTTGTCAAAGGCTAATGAGGTACGATAGAGATGCAAATGATTTCCACCCAGTAGAAAAGATGACTCCAAAGGTTGTGGTTACATTTCCCGTAAAATGATATTAACCAGTTTTAGATCCAACTTATTGATCTTATCTCAACATTCATTTTTTCACTATTAAAAAAAAAAATACACGCCTACGTATATGTTTCCCTTATCCAACTTTTAAACCAGTTTTAACATCTTTCTGGCTCCCCCATGAATGAGATAAATCAAACTTTGACAAGTGTTAATTAGCATTTTAACTGTCATTGACCAAAGGAACTTGAGCCATCTAATCCACCTCCAAGGTTTAGCTGACCAAAATCCAACCAAAAAGAACAGAGTAATAATTACTATCTCACAGCATCGCTGAAAGGATCAAATGAGAAAATGACATTCGAGCACTAGCTCTGACACTTCAAATTCAGGGGAGCTTGGGCAAGTCAGTTAACCTCTCTGTGCCTCTGTTCTCATCTATAAAATAGGAAGAATTTTAGAGTCTACTTAACAGGGTTGCTGTCAAAAGCCTATGAAATTTTGTCAAGTAAAATCAACAACTATGAAAGAACTATTCGTAAAGCATAAAGTATTTGTGTTCTACAAATCATTGTTATAATTTTCTCCAGGAATAGCTAGGTGCACATGTGGCAAGACCTTGATAATTGGTAAATCCCGAAAATGCGTATCTGAGGGTTCACAATACTAGTCTCTTTCTTTATGGGGCTTAATTTTTTTTTTTTTTTTTTTTTTTTTTTTAAGTAGGCTCCACGCCAACACAGGGCTGAACTCACAACCCTGAGATCAAGACCTGAGCTGAGATCAAGAGTCAGATGCTTAACCAACTGAGCCACCAAGGTGCCCCTGAGTGTTAAAATTTTTTAACTGGCTAGGGGACATTATGCCAATCACAAGCTACTTGGCATTAGTCCCCCTTTCAATCAAGCAGAAATAGTCTAGGACAGGGAGGCACGGGAAGGATTTTTGAAAAGCTGAGTGCTGTTCTAATGTAATGCCCAATGTTTGCCCATATTTGGAACAAAAAACAAATTCAGTAAGTATTGTTTTCTTTTGTTTTCGAAGGAGAAAGTAAAGGGGAGAAGAGACAGCTGTTTCAGAACCAAGATTTCCAAACCAGTGCTCATTCCACCTCTGACTCCAGAGGAATGGAAACAAACCAACAAGCCAAAGGCATGGGCCCTACCTCCAAATAAGGATTGACAAGCCCAGGGGCCCACAGGCAGAAGCGTTCCTTTTGGAGGGAACAGAAAGGCCAAGGAAATAGGAACTTTAAACACTGGTCCTAATCTCAAGAGTGGGGATCTCCTCCTATCCCAAGGACTTCCTTGAACAAGTATCATCATTCCTGCCAGAAGACCAGCCCCAGAAGCAACACTTTGAGGCAAGATGGCGCCACCCATAACCCTGGCAAGAGGCCGAAGCTACATGGCATGTTTTCTTTAACCTTTTATTAAGGAAGTTTCCAAACAATGCATTAAGTCAACACTCATTTTCACCAACTGCTTCTCATTACATCTTCTCCCAGTCCGCACAAGACCTGGCATCCTTCCGACCAGCTCCTGGTCCTGTGTTTTGCTTTTATATACCAGAGGATGTTTAGATGAGCACTGTTTACTCCTTTGACCAGCAGGGTCTTTATTTAATCCTCTTCATGCCTCTCTCCTGGCTAACTCCACAAAAATGAGTAACCTCTCTGTGCAAACAGTGCTGATTTCTTGGGATCGGGGAGCTTAACTGTCAGGAACCTGAGGTAAGGGACCTAAAAATGGCTCACCCAAGAGTTAATAAATTTGTTCTGCAGTGTGCTGAAAAGCCCATGACGAGCATTTATTGGACTACGAAAGAAAAAGAAGGAGGAGGAGAAGGTGAAGGAAAAGAGGAAGAAGAAGAGGAACCACCACCACCACCACCACCACCATTAAAGGAAATGGGGCACTATCTCTATTTCTTAAAAAAATCAAAAAAATGAAAACATTGTCAGATAGCTGCCTCTCTAACAACCCATTTTTTTAAAAAAGATTTTATTTATTTATTTGCGAGAGCAAGCAAGCGTGAGCACAAGCTGAGGGAGCAGCAGGCAGAGGGAGAAGTTGCCTCCCCACTGAGCAGAGAGCCCAATGCGGGATTCAATCCCAGCACCGTCGGATCATGACCTGAGCTGAAGGCAGACGCTTAACCCACTGAGGCACCCGTGCATCCCTAAATACCAAATTTTGATAAATAACCATAGTGCCCATTTAACAGATCAACCTGAAGGGAGAGGCCAAAGAAAGAGGCAACAGGCATACTGTAGAGATACACTTTGTGATTAAGACAAAAGGTAAGTGAAGAAAAGGAAACTCTGGAAGATCACTGGGCCTCTGAGAATATGCTAGGAAAAAGGGGAATGGAGGACCATCCTACAACAAACAAACAAACAGCACATGGGTGAAGACCACAAACCAACCTGCCCTAAATGTGTGCTTGATCCCTTTCAGACTCTGAATGAATATCCCAGTAACTTTGAAAAACCTCATCCCATGTTTCCTGGCCTCCTAAACCATAGCTCTGGCACAGTCAAGAAGGTCAGATGTTGGAAAGCCCTCCTCGATCGTAGCAAACAGCTATCACCCCAGCCTCCCGCATCCCTGCCACCTCCTTGGCAGAAGATTGCCCCGATTTGCCTTGAGAAAAGTGTTCTCCTCTCAACTGCATACTAACTGCAGGCACCTGGGGTCATAGTGACAAGCCAGGACAATCAGGTCTTACTTCACCGAATTCCATGGTGGGTGACATCTGGTGAAAATGGCTGGAGCAGAATCACCCCAGTGGTGGAACCTGAAAAGGCTGCCTATGAATTCCTAGACCCTGTCCTTTTTGAGCCCTAGTACTTCAGTTTCTTTTCCCAACACATTCTATATGTTTCAGGATACAAATGGCAGAGTTGACTGCCACAAAAGCATCTTTATTTGCTACCTTCTCTGTCCAATACTTCCCCTCAATCCACTTTTATAGAATTTGAGAAAGAGCAAAAGCAGCTCACCCAACATCACATAGTTGTATTTTGCTTCTGAACCCATCAGTCTCAATAAACAAAAGCCAGCTAAAGGTCAGTGGCAGGTAATCCTAGAGTTGGCCGTTCAGACACTCCCAGGAGGCAGAGAGGAAGGAAGGACATTTGTGCAGGAGCATCATTAACCATTTATTGAACAGCATCATGCCGTGCAAACTGCGGGGCACACAGCCCCAGCAAGACCCAATTCCTCCACGTTTGAATTCACCCTGTATTTGCGCTGGGTCACCCACCAAGCGGCAGAACCTCTTCTGAGCCTCAGGCTCTGCATCTGTAAACCCATTTACTCATTCGACAAATATTGACTGAGGCCAGGGGTGTGCTGAGCACCTGCCAGGAGACTAGGGGATGTGAGTGAAGCAAGCACAGGTTTTCCGTCCTCCACCCAGCACCTGCATCTCCCATCACGAAGATCAGAGGAGGCAGAAGTGGGGCAGAATAGGCCACTCAACAAATATGCCACTTTAGCACGAGGATTGGTTTGCACTGAAGATGAAAGAGAAGCAGCAGATACAAAACAAAAACAAAAACAAAAACAAACAAAAAACCCAAAATCAATCCGACCAAACAAAACCACAAAACCTCTCTGTCCTCCCCCTATTTGCCTAAAAGTAGGACAAAACTTCAAAGGTGTCCCTCCTCCCCTCTCTACCAGGAAGGACAAAAGTTAATCACCAGAGACAACTTCAGCTTTTTTACTGACTAGCTTCTTCTGCCTCCCATTAGTTCCCCATATATCTACCTCTCCACATTTTACCATCTTTGGAAACCTAACTGCTTTCCTCTGTCCTGTCATTTCTCTACAGATTTATTGTTCTTTGGGAAAGATGCTACATAAGCCTGAATTCTACCTCTTGGAGTTACTGCTCATTTTTCCCTGGGTATCTCTTATGAACACGTTAATAAACTTCTGTTTGTTTTTCTCGTTAATCTGTCTTTTGTTACAGAGTTCCCAGCCAAGAACTTAGAAAGGTAGAGGGAAAATGATTTTTCCTTTCCTACAAGGTCGGCTATGAAAGCACTTGGCAAACACCAACAGACCACACAGAAGGTGGGTATGACCATCTGGTCGCTGGAGGCCAAGTCACTGTTAAACAGCCTATCTTCCTTCCTTCCTGGAATTGCTGCAAAGCCATTAGCTAACCAGCTTCCAAGTACCCCTAACAAGCTGCCTACACATCTATGGAGGAAGGGTGCTTATGCAACTCTGTGTGTGTGTGTGTGTGTGTGCACGCGTGCGCATGTGTGTGCGTCCGTCCATGTGCGTGAGTGAGTGTGTGTTGAGGACAGAGAGGAAGAGTGGAGTAAAGGAATAGGAACTAAGGGTCCTTATTCAACATTTCTGCTTTCCTTCCCCCAGCCGTATTCCCCCCACCACATAACTGAAAGTCTAGTTCAGTCTTTGCACCCTTACCCAAGCCCCAAATTTAGCACCAAGAACTCAAGAGATAAAGAGCTTCTAGAATACAAGAAGCCTGCTATCTCTCCCAACACTTAGATCACCTCTTTCCCTAGCATTCCAGTCTCCCTTCCAAAGTAATCCCTTCCCATGACTTGCCTTTCCTTTCAGGGGAGGAGGGGGCTTGGAAAAAGAACCATGCCTGATATAATGCAGCCATTATAGCCCCTGTGGCCCATGTGGACCTCTCTCTGGGGAGACTGATGCAAGAGGAGAAAATGTGGAGGCTGCCAGTTTTCCACAAATCTGTAACCTCAGGGAGAAAGAAGGAAAGGGGGCAGTGGGGCACATGGGAGCTATGGAAAGGACTGGAAAAGAGCCATAAGTACAGAAGTCATAAAGACCCTATTTCTCCTTAAACCAGCTGAGGAAAGCCTGGCCCAGCCCCACCCACTCAATGATATCATTGTTTTAAACAAAAGCGGGTTTGAGAACCCCCAGAAAGGCCCCCAGTGAGGCCTCAGCGGCTAAACAGGCAGAGGTCTCACCAGTTCCTGGGTGATTAAGTGCTTAGAATTACAGATAAGGAGGGAAAACTATGTAAAAGCCCAAATTACAAAGATAACCAGGGTAAGGACAGACGTTGCTTCTGCCCAGCCTTTTACGGTCATGGAAAGAGAACAGGACACTACTTTACACTTAGATTTTATTTGTGGATCCCCACCATGATCCCACAAAGTTGGTGACTGGAGATTATTGTTTTTATCTAATGAGAAAATTAAAAACCTGAAAAAAAGAAGTGGCTTGTCTGAGGTCCCAGCACGAGCTAAGGACAAACCCAGGGACTGGCAGCTTTGTCCTGCTACCTACTCAGTCAGGACGCTCAGATTGGCCCTGGAATCCATCTCCTCTCTCAGCCCAGAGTCAACGCATCTCTCAGTCTCCGTGACTCCCCGCTGTAAACTCCTCTGTAATGCATCCTCTTCTCTTCATATCAGCTACCTCTTCCCTAAATTCGACCACCATAATTTCTCACTCAGATGATGATTAAACTTTTGAATGGGTCTTAGAACTTCCCTAGTCTTGCCCCTTGGAATCCCTCCTACACTTCAGTTGAAGTAGTCCTTCTCGAATGCATTTTGGGGGCTATTACTACCTAAGTTTCAAAATACTCTTTAGTTCCCCATTGCGCTCAAGGTAAACAGCTAAGCCATTTAAGAAGCCTTTGAGGTCCTCCAAGGATTCACCCTATCTACCTAGCCAACTTCTTCCCTCACCGCTTCCTCCAGTCCCCTCCCTCTCTGCTCTAACCACAAAGAACTTCTTTACATCTCCACATGTTAATCTTGCTGTTAGGCCTTTGTTTCTGCCACTTGTGCAGCTTGAATATGACAACTCTATCACATCCTCCTCCCCCCAACCCTACTTCTTCCTTACTTCACTTCCTCCCAGAAGCCATCCCTTCTCCCCAGTTCAGAGTATGTTTGTTCCCCTTCCCCAGGTCCCACAATGCCCTCCTCTTCCTCCAAGACAGCCCTACCTTGTTCCGTAATAATTTGATTCCCTATTTCCTCCACTAAGCTCTAAGCCCCGTGACAACAGAGACTGTGTTTTGCTTACCACTGCTCTCCTGGGAACACCCATGACCCAGCCTAACACCTGCCACATGGCTGGCGCTCACAATATTTGTTAAATGAAGGAAGGAAAGACAAGAAATTAAGAACCCCCAGTGAGTAGTCTAGAACTCAAGCCCAGTACAATAGAAACTCTCATCAGAAAAGTCAGTGATTTGGGGTGCCTGGTTGGCTCAGTTGGTAGACCTTGCGATTCTTGATCTCAGGGTCATGAGTTCAAACCCCATGTTGGGCATGGAGCTTACTTTAAGAGAAAAAAAAAAAAAGAAGAACCAGGGATTCTCTGATCCAAAGTCTCCCCACAGCTGAGTCTGAGCAAGACCTACAACTTGTACCATGGTGCCCAAGGGCCGATTTATTTAGTATTCAAGGTGTCAGCTAAAGGTCTGTTTATGGCACTAAGTTTCACACAGAGAAAGAGTAAGCTCATTTTCTTAAAATCAAAGTATTTCCCGGGTGAAGTGTAAATGCAATTTCCTTCTTAGGACAGAACCGATCCAGAGGCTCCAGTATTGACCCCCTCTTCCCTTAGATTTTTCTTGGGATACTCATGCTCCATTGCCCAAGCACAAAGGTTGGGGAGTGGAAATATCCTCCAACTTCTAGAGAGTCTAGATGAAGAGCCTAGATGCATCCTAGCAGCTAGGGAGAAAATAGAAGTCTTGAAAGTGGAACTTCCACACTTCTCCCAAGCCCAAAAGTACATCCTCGCATCCATCTGCATCCCGCCCACCATGCTCCACTTCTTAAGAGGCTTTCTCCAATCCCTAAGTTGGGAAGAACTTAGACTCACCCCTGTCTGTCTTAGGCTCACCCCTCAGTCCATGACTCCATCTACTTGACTCAACCTGAATTTCCTTCATTGGGGAGGCCAGGAGGAAAAGCTTCTTCTCATCCCATGTGTAAAAAAATACAGCCTAACTTTAGAGTGTACTTCAAGCATCTTTCATCTTTCCTGGAAGTACCCCACCTACTTCCCTGATCACATGGTTTTACCTGAGGGAAGAGAGTCCAACTCAACGTCAACAATAAGAGAGACTAAAAAATTGAGCTTCAAGGCACTGAAATCATTCGGTAGCAAGATGTGGAAGGAAAAATAAAGACCTTCCCTATTTCCTACATAATACCCTTCTGAATTAAAATGATTTGGCTATTTGGAATACTGAATTCCTAAGAGATTATTAGTACAGCTTTGGCTCCCCTTGATCCAGATCAAATATTTATATATTAATTTCTCAGTTTGAATTCCTTTCTCATTCTTCCACTCACCTCTCCTCCCTCCCTCATCCAAAGTTTCCCCTCCTTTGGACAAACCTAGAAGGTAAAATGCTAAGTGAAATAAGTCAAACAGAGAAAGACAAATAACATGTAACTTCACCTTCATGTGAAACCTAAAAGCCAAAAACAAATGAAAAACGGAAATAGACTCATAGATAACAGGAAACAAACTTGGTTATTGGAGGAGGGGGGGCTTGAAATAGGCGAAGGGGATGAAGCGGTACAAACTTTCAGTTATAAAATAAGTCATGGGATTGTCATGCCCAGCATAGGGAATATAGTCAATGATACTATAATAACTTTGCATGGTGAGAGATAGTAACTAAATTTATCCTGGGGATCATTTCATAATGTATAAAAATATCAAGCCAGGTACCCCTGAAACTAATAGGCTATTGTACATCAATTATATTTCAATATAAAAGACAAAAAAACAGCCTCCCCACCTTGCTCCTGCAAGACAGAGCTCCAAGTGACTGTCCTTAGGGAAGCTTTCTCTAACCCCAGCCAGAAAGTCTCTATTCCCACCTGCCTCCTCAGCCCTGTATTTTCAACTCTGTTATTAAATTTGTAATTTGCCTTGAGTTATGCTGCCTGCATGTTTTCCGTCTCACAGAGAGCAAACTACCAGAGGGCAAGGATGGTGCGTTTGCATATACTCCCTACAGCATATAGCGTAGGAGTGTACACCTATGTGCTCAACCAGCATTTGCTGAAATCAACCTTGGGGAATGGACCCAAGTTAGCTCTGGCTTAGTAGGCAGCAGATCCATCAACTGATGAATGAATGAACAAAATATGGTATATCCATGCAATGGGACAATATATAACAACAGAGAATGAAGTACTTATACATGCTATTCAACATGGACACAACTCACAAACATTACTGTAAAGTGAAGAAGCCCAATCACACTCACACACACACACACACACACAATTACATAATCTCTTTTATATGAAATATCCCAAATCGGCCAATCTCGACATTAGTAGGTCAGTGGTTGCCTGTTGCTGATGGGTGTGTGGGAGAATGAGGAATGCCTGCTCATATTAGTTTGTCAGGGTTGCCTACATGACCACAAACTGAATGGTTTAAAAAACAGATTGATTATCTCACAGTTCTGGAGGCTAGAAGTCTAAGATCAAGGGGCTGGCGAGCCATGCTTCCTTTGAAAGCACCAGGGAAGGATTTGCTCCAGGCCTCTCTCCCAGCTTCTGAGAGTCCTTGGCTTGTGGCAGCATGACCTCAATCTTCACACAGCCTTCTTCCTGAGCACATGTCTGTGGCCAAATCTCCCCCTTTTATAAGGACACCAGTCATGCTGGATTAGGGGCCCGCCTTTCTCCAGCATGATTTCATCTTAACTGATTAAATCCACAATGATTCTATTTTCAAATAAGGTCATTCTGAGGTCCTGGGGTTAGGGCTTCAACATACAAGTTCAGGGGACACACTGAACCCATAAAACGACTAATGGCTTCTTTTCTGGAGTGATACAATGTTCAAAAACTAGAACATGTGGAGTTACACAACTCTATAAAACACTCAATTGTATACTTTGAGTGGATAATCTATCTGGCATATGAGTTATAGATCAATAAAGCTGTTTTTAAAAATGGCAGGAGAGCTGGGTTTAAAGAGTGTCCCCAAGCTCCAAAATCAACCCCTTGATGAAAGTGTATGAAAACAAGTTCTCTCCACAAGTCTAGAGGATGTAACTTGGAGAGAAGCCAAAGAAAATGTGCCTTTATCCATGTGTTCCATGTAGTTTCCTGATCCAGGGACTGAAACCTAGAAGGTGATTTCTAGAAGTACCTTCCAAAGAATACAAGGGTGTTCACTTCAACACTGTTTGTTAAAAATGGAAAAGAAGGAGAAGAAGAAGGAGGAGGAGGAGGAGGAGGAGGAGGAGGAGAAACAACAGCTTGAATGCCCATCAATATGGGGTAATTACATTAATGGTGACATCTATATTATTACTGAATCTGGATGGTGGGTATATGGGGATTCACTATTTTATTCTACTTCTGTGTGCATTTGATGATTTTTCTTATAAGAAATTTTCAAAGTTAATTATGGCATACACATACAATGGAATATAAAACAGCTATTAAGAATTGTTGCATAAAAAATCATCTGTAAATTTACATGGATATGTGTCTATCATGAGCTCTCACATTCTGCTTTCTGACTGCAAAATGGTACAGCCTTTCGGGGGTAGACACTGTGGAATGGGAGGTACAACTGATGCAAATTTAAACCATTTTCAACATATATGCTATATGACCTTGCAACTCTATCTGTAGGTATCCATCCTACAGAGATGCTTGCAAGTGTTCTCAAAGACAAGGTGTCAGCTGATTACTGCAGCATTATTTGTAATAGCAAGAAATTAGAAACCTAACTGTGCATTCATAGGGAAATTAATAAATTTCGATCCATCCATTTAGTGGCATCTTATGGCACCATTAAAAAGAATGAGACAGACCTATAAATATGCTAATATGTTAAGATATCGAAGATAAATAATAAAAAAGCCAACTATGGCAGAGCATAGAGAGCATAATCTCATTTATTCTGAAACTCTATTACGTGTGTAATTTTTTTCCTAGTATTTTATTATCAAACTTTTCACACACTCCAAGAATTTCTTGTGTAAAATTTTTTAAATGATTTGATGCCTGTCTGTGCTCTATTTCTAAGTGAAAGAAATACACACATAAAACTGAGGATACAGTATAACCCCATTTGAGTAAATTTACATGGAAACTTACAAAGGGTTAAAAAAAGTAACCTACGTAAAATGGTAAGTTCGGGGTAAATGCTCCCACACCGGAAAGCCCGTGATCGTTGTTATCTTAAGGTAAACAACCTGATGGCAAAGGGATCCTCAAACTCAAGAAATCAATCCTGACTTCCTCCAAGGGCACTGCTTCCCTTTGCTCTGACCATGGTCCATCTAAGGCCAGCTGACAGCTTCCTCCCATTCATTTCACCCCGTGCTCCTGCTGCAGGGCCGCCAGGAGAAATAAGCCTGAGACAAAAGAAAGCCATGGACATCCTTCCTGGCTACACAGGCAGCCCTGGCTGTGGGTCCCTGGAAGGAGAGAGAGCCGGAACCGGCGAACACATCCTGGCCTCCTTATCGCACAGTTCAGGGCCTTGCCAAGGGAGTAGATGGGCACTGAGTCCGCAGGCACAGAAAAGACGTACAGTTTGGCTGGCTGGAGAGCCTTGCAGAGCTGGGTTCATGAGATACAGTGAGATCAAACTGGCTGTAGCTGGAGAGCAGGAGTGACTTTCCTCTCTCAGGCCATGGGTTTTAAGGTCAACCCTTCCAAATTACATTTGGAAACCAACTCAGGGGAATTCCCTCTTACTTCATTCTTAACTGTTTTTCCGACCCTGCAACATACAAATAATAGCGACTATTTATTGCACTTTCATGGCGCACCAGGCACAGTGTACATCCTTTAGCAGCATTACGTTATCGAATTCACACAACATCCAGCAAGGTGGCCACTATCATGAGCCCCACCGAGTGAATGAGGAAACAGATTCACAGAGGTGAAGCGACTTGCCAAAGCTTACATTGCCAGTGGGTGCAAGGAGCCAAGCTCCGAGTCCAAACACCTGGACGATACTACTATCCCACACTGAAGTCCGGATACTAATCAGGGCCTAGGACAGTTAGGAAAAAAGGGAAGCGGGAGGATAGGATGGGGAAGTAATGCCAGTTCTAACAAGACAGAGCCTACTAAGCAAGAATAAGGCATCTGAAGACATCTGTCTGTTCACAGCTCCAGCTAAGAGCCTGGACTTCAGAGTCAAACAGATCTAGCTTCACATCCTGGCTCTCCCCTTCCCACGCATGGGCCCCTGAGCAAGTCACACTGCTCCATAACTCAAGGTCCTCATCTGCCACATAAGGCTGATCCAAGTACCTCCGCCTCAGAGTTGTTGTGAGGATTCACTTAGATGAACCATCTATGGACCTCAGAACAGTTCCTGCTACATAGGCAACTTCTACATGGTAATAGCTACGATTACCGTAATTGCTGACATCGTTATTAATATGTGACCATCATCCTCAGCCAGAAGCGACCTGAAGGCAGATGGAGCATCCGAGAACATGACCGGAACTTAGGAAATGCTGATGAGTGATAACCACACATGCTATTTCTCAATATGTTTTTCTCTTGTCACCTCATACTTGAAGATATAGCCCACAGGGGCCACATGCAATGCTATGCATTACCCAGATATTTCAGAAAATATTTGTTTTTGCTTTTGCATTAATAAAAGTTAACGTGTATTGAAACCTGCTTGTTATGTGCTGGGCATTAGACCGAGCACATCCCAAGACATTACCACTAAACCTCATGAGGTGTATTTGTTTCCTGTGGCTGCTGTCTATTAACAAAAACTTAGTGGCTTTAAACAACAGGAAATCCCGGTCCTGGCAGCCAGAAAAATGACAATAGTCCTACTCAAATCACCAGGTCAGCAAGACTGCATGCCCTCTGGAGGTGTCACTCCTTGCCTCAGCAGGCTCCCAGGGGCTGCCTGCATCCCGTGGCTTGTAGCCACATCAGTCCGGTCTCTGCCTCAATGGTCGCACTGCCTCTTCCTGTCTACGATCAAGCATCCCTCTGCTCCCTCTTACAAATATAATTGTGATTTCACCGAAGACCCACGCAGATAATTCAGGATAATCTCTTCTCAAGATCTTTAACTTAACCACATTCACAAAGACTGCTTTTTGTCATATAAGGTAACATATTCTCCTGTCCCAGTGATTAGAATGTGAATGTCTTGGGGAGGGCAGCCTTTTCCAACTTAGCCCACTCTGCAATGAAAGTATTAATATCTAATTTCTATGCATGTGGTAGAAGATAGTAAGAGATGGATACAACTGAGTTTGACTCCTGGCTCTGGCTGACATTGGGTAAATTACTTAAACTCCTTCCATCTGAGTGTCCTCATTTATAAAATGTGAATAACAGTAACACCTCTTCGAAGGGGTGCCATGAGGATTATCTAGAACAGTACTGACGTGCCTCTGCAGTGACGAGCTCTCAGTACATACTCACTAAGGAGTGAGTATTATTATGAATACTGATGAAGAAATATTCAGAAGGCAGGTGACTGCCAAAGGACACCTACCCAGGAAGTGTCAGTGCCTGGAACTAAATCTGGGTCTCTCTGGCACCAAAGCCAGAACCTGTTCTACTCTATGGATTATGGAATTTCGGGCTTACATGCTCCTGGCCTTCAGAATCAACACACCTAGGTTATTTCAATTCTAGACCCTCCCTCATACTCTGTGTGGCAAACGTATGGCTGCATCTCTTCAGAGCAGCACTCTTAATTACCGAAACTGAATTTATGCAATGGCCCCTAAGACAGCAATAGCATGTCTCCAGTGGTTTGGAAATAATAAAGACCTGCTTATGAGAGAATTCGGCTGGCAAAAAGATCACCTTAAATTGGCTGGCAGTCCATATGGTCTTCAACTCCAGGGGTTCTGGACAACAGGGGAAATGCAGATGAAATCAATCTCAGCCTACAAAGCTACAATTGGAAACTACATCTCAAACAGGACCACGAGGTGTCTCTGAGGCAAGGTGCCTAGCACAGCGCTTGGAATTTGTATCCACTTACACATTCCCTGCCTCAGAGTCAACACAGCAGGGTTAACTCAGTTCCCTATGCTTGAGAAAACGTTTGAAGTAAATTCCAGACCCTCAGAGGCAGCTCTCATCAAATTCTGGTGTCCCCACCCATCCACTCAACCATTTCCTCGGCACCGGGCTCTCTGGGTTACACGATCTCCACTGCAGGGAATGGGGAGCCCAGCTGCGTGCCGAGTTTGGAAAAACATTTTGAATGCTTTAGATCTGCCAAATACTCGGTTAAGGAATGATATCCTCTAATTTCTTAAGCCCTGTGTATTTTAAGTGAAATGTAATCCATATGTCTGTTGACTCATTTCAATGAGACTCCGTGAAGCATGGTTTACCAAGAGCATTGGGATAGCGCCTAAGCCTTTCTTAAGCTTCTCTTTGATCCAGGAAATTGAATTTTGCCAACAACAAATGAAGCTCCTGACAAGAGAGGGTCAAACAGAGCAGTCCTTTATCCTAGATAAGATGTTAAAGCCTACTCCCACCTCAAGAGGAAGCTGGGGAGGTAGATGCAGCAGAGAGTGCCGTGGCCTGCATGTAGTCAGGATCTTACTCTGGATCAGCTATGTATTTCCACCAGGCTTCTTTGGAAGAGAAGTGGAACACTAAGAGGTGGCAACTAATCCAGCCTGTGTCTTGCTGAAAACTCCTTTTTTGCCTGCTCTTCTCTCCTTCTCCAATCCTCCAGTATTATAGAATTCAAATAGAATTGCAGGGGAAAGGAGAAAATGAGGGCTCTAGATCACTCCCTTAGCAGTGAATGAATGTTGATTTTCCAAGTTGTCTCTTGACTTCCAGGACAACAAAAGCAGTTTGCTTCACAGTGACATCTCTGAGGGACTAATAAGAAATTAGAGAGATGGGCGCCTGGGTGGCTCAGTGGGTTAAGCCGCTGCCTTCGGCTCAGGTCATGATCTCAGGGTCCTGGGATCGAGGCCCGCATCGGGCTCTCTGCTCAGCAGGAAGCCTGCTTCTCTCTCTCTGCCTGCCTCTCCATCTACTTGTGATTTCTCTCTGTCAAATAAATAAATAAAATCTTAAAAAAAAAAAAAAAAGAAATTAGAGAGATGAGGAGAGATGAACGTCAGAAGTAACGGTGGACGCCACAATCACTGAGCCTCTAAAGGCCCAAGTTCTACCTCAACAGTTATTGTTCTCCATGAGGTCTGGAGGTAGACATACACACAAAAGAAAACAAATGTCCATTCTTATTAGCTAGACTCGTGCAAACAGGATCTCCCTTTCGCTAGCTGGGCTGGAGCACAATGAGTGGAATGAGACCAAAAGATATCTCTCCCTTTCCCAAGCCAAAATCTGAATCTTATCATCGTTTGGACTCAAGGAAGGACAGTATACTGAGGAAATTAAGAGCTCCAGAATGTGCTCAAGAGACCAGCAGAGAAAAGTGCATGGCCAAAGGTCCTCTGGGCAGAGTGCCCACTAGTTGAGCTGCTCATATGTTTTTGAAGGTGACCTTGTAACCTAGTGATCCTGCCCTTGAGTAATGCAGTCCAATGAGCATCCTGCAAGCTGATTCAACAGCTCAGTAGGCCCTCCTTGGGGAAAAGTATATAAAGGAGAAAGGAGTGAGCCAGAGCCTACATTTCCTGGAGGTGTTCATCTCCCTAGATGCTTACAGCTAAGGAGGATTCCATTTAACTTCAGCAAACAAATTTTTGTTCAGTACAGCTTCTGGGTTGATGAGGCAGTCCTCAGGGCATGGGGGAAATTATATGCAGAAACAATATTTGTGGCTTGTAGAAATAGCAGCCTATAATTTCTTCCCTGTCATTTCCTTTCTTGTGTTTATGTTGCCTAAGTGGTGAATCCTGAGCTAGGAGTTCATTCTCAACTTCAAGGTCCATGGTTTTGCGGCATTTGCCTTTATCCCAGTGCCCTGGTTTCGAAGATGTCTCTAAACTGAATGTCTCTAAACTAAATGAAAAGAAAACTCCCTGAGGCCAGGAGTTCTGTTCTATTATTCTACTGACACCAAGTCCTTTAAATAGGTAGTGTGAGAAAAAGCTCTTAGAGCTCAACGGGGTCAAAATCCCCATTTTACGGATGAAGAATGTTGAGTTCCAGGAGAGCCAGCTGGCATGTTGATCATCATTGTCTGTCTCGGAGTTCAGTCCTCACTCCACAAACCACACTGCCTCAATCACAAGTAAGGCTCTCCTAATAACAGCTCTGCACCAACCTTTGCAAATTATGTGTATGCCTGTTGAATGAAGCAACATAATACATAACATAACAACATAATACTTTTATTAGAGTAGAATACCTTCAGATGTACAGTTGAGTCTAAAAAAACAAGTATGGAACAAGATACATAGTATAATCTCCCTGCTCCTCCCTCCCCGACAAAAATAGCTGCCAGTGTGAGATTGTGTTTTCGAGTATCTGTGTGCATGTTCTCACACATGCAGACAAGGTCCAGGGTATCCCAACAAACTGCTAACAATGGATTCTTCTTGAGGTTGGGAGACTTTCACTCTTTTACTTACCATATTTTGGTACTGCTACATGTTTTACGACATGTATGAATTACTTTCACAGTTAAAAAATCCTGAGCAAGAAATAATAGTAGCTGCCATTTACTGAGTAGGACTGAAGCCAGGCAGCGTGCTGGCTTTCCACACACCATCTCATTTCATCCTCCCATGGTTCATGGCATGGACTATCTTTATATCCCAGAGAAGGAAACTGAGACTTAAAGATCACACACAGCTAGTAAGCTGCAGAGCTAGAATCTGAACCTAGGACTGTCAGACATGAAAGCCATATTAAGATTAGCCCTAGAGCGCCACTCCTTCTCAGTAAAGCGTGTGTGCCTCCAATGCGGACGCATCCACTTATCCTGAGTTGCTTCACAGAAGGAAAAGGCTGCCGGTCGTCATGTTATCAAATTAAGACAACGTGGGGTGTCTGCTTCCTGAGCTGAGGGCCCGTTTGCTATGTGCCTGCTCTCCTGGCCCACCCCCCGCTCCTCCATCCTCACCATTCTTGGCAATCTCTTCAAGTGTGAATTCCATTAAAGGCCTGCTCACTGCTATTTTGGGCCACACATTAGCACGCCGGCTCTGACTTGATGGGAGAAGGCCAGACACCTCGGGATGATGAAAAATAAATTAGAAATGTCCTCTCCCTTCCCTCACAAGCTCCAGAAGCCCTTGCCCACAGCCGTTGCCTTGAGAGGCCCGAGAAGTCAATATATGGGGAAATGCATGGGGCGGGGGGGCTGGTGAGCTGCGGAGAAAGGGAACCTTCATAACCCATCAGGGGCTTTGAACTTGTCTCTTGCCTCTCCTTGGACTTGTCTTCTCTTCGTCTTCCACACACTCACTTCCTCACCTCTTTCAGGTCTTGACTCCAATACTAATTCACCACCAAGGCCTTTCCTGACCACTGTGTTGAAAAGGCCCTCCCTCCAGACCTGTCCTCCCGCCCCCCACTGTGGTCTTGGGGCATACCACAGTTCCCTTTATTCTTTTGTTTACTGTTCCTGCCATTAGAATATAAGCTCCACAAGGGCAGAACTGTTCTGCTTACAGCCAGGTCCCCAGTAGGGACGCTGGGCCAGCAATGCTATAAATGCATAATGGACGAATAACAATGAATGAATCTGTTGAGGAAATTCAGAACCAGAGCTTGAGAAGTCACCTGGCACAGGGCCTAGCTTCCCCTCAAGTATCATGGGATTACAAAAACTTTAACGCAGCGCTTTGGAAAAAATCAGAAAAGCCTCACTCCCTGACCCCTCCCCACCACTGAGCTGTTTTGAATCCGGACTCACAAGCACCATGAATGAACAGGCTTGGGGAAATAAACACACTAGGAAGTCGTGTGCAGTTAGAGTTCCGCTTGCTAACACATGTTCAAAAACAAAAAGCCCAATTTAGACAAAAATAGCAGGAAGCCGTCCCCCAGGGATACCTGGTGAGGTCATACTGCTTGGCTCGGCTGCTTCCATTTTTGTCAAGTCTCCTGCCTTCTGCCAGCTCAAGGAGGCCAGGAACCGTATCCAGCCCCCCGCTGCTCGCTGGGAAACCAAAGGGCTGCGTGGGGCAGCAGACAGTAGAACTACGGGAGGGCTCTGCTCCGGAAGCTGTCAGTGTGGGACCGTAAAACTCAGCACCCTGCTGCTCACTCACCATGCTCTGTCTTGAGCACACTGCCTCATTCACAGCCACCCTATGGCGGTAGCTTACTACCCTCGTTTTATAGATGAGGACACTGAGCTGACATACGTCGTAGCAAGCTGACCCAGGTTATACAGTTAGGAACTAAACCGGTGTTTTTTCCAGACCCAAGCCAAGAACACAAATGATCCTAGTCTCTCCTCTCTCAATTACTTGCTGTGCAACCTTAGACAAGTGCCTGCCTATCTCTCTCTGATTCAAAGTTTCTAAGACTATCACACAAATGGCCAACAGCGTAAGACCGTTGCGCCCAGTGTTTTCTAAGACATCTTCCTCCTTGAACTTCCTATGGCCTCTTGCGCAGGTTCCAAAACGTGAGGGAAGAATGAGTCCCGGGATCCCATTTGTCCATGACATCCCCCCATCACTTGGACCGCCCAGAGGAAGCTGAAGGGTCAAGGGATCCTCTTGAGGCCAAATAGGACAGATTAGCCGCGGGTGGCAAGAGGGACATTCAGCCTGGAGCTAAAGGGCTAAACGAAAGCAGACTCCCGAGAAATCACCAAGAAGAGACCCTCGGAAGGCATTTCCTGCAGGACCAGAGGAAAACAACACAAGGAGAAATCCCAGGCAGGCAGGGTCGACACCTTCTGGGGACACAGCCAGCCAATTCTGTTCCAATCAAATGGGACAAAAGGAAGCCATTCTTGTGGTGGTTTCACTGTTAGGAGGAAAGCAGCAAAAATGATCAAGATGCCCAACTTTCCAGCTTCCCGGAGGTCACCATATTCTGGAGGCAGAGGAAAGATGTGGATGAAGCCAATTCCTGTCCATGCTGCTTAAGGCATGCTTTTACCACACTACCAACACGACTCACCCTCCTTTGCAAGTATCCAAAAGCCCAAATTTGGAATAATTTATGTTCTTGCCTCCTATCCAAGCTTAGCAGCCATTCCCATCCTTCTGGATACGGGAAGGTCCCTATCCATCCCTTTCTTGGCAGTGATGCGTCTGATTACTCATCTGCTTCCAGGGGACTCCAGAGGCTGCCAAGAGGAGGCAGGCAGTTCTCTGAGCCATGCAGTCTTATCTGGGAGGTCTGCGGGGCAGAACTAGTTAGTGGGAAAATACCAGAGGCCTCAGCATCCCCCAGCCAAGGAAGGAGAGTGCTCGGGTGGCCAGGCAGATTGGGAATGGCCCCCGAGCAGCCATGCTTTATGTCTACTCACCTGCTCAATAACATGAATCAAGACACAACTGCGCTCGATAGCAAATCAATGTGGAAATTATTCTGAGCCAGGCAGCCACCCGAGATGAATGAGGTTAGGAAGATGGTGGAATCAGCTTGATGAAGCCAAGAGACTGCTGACCATGCTCTTATCGGCAGAAGCTCAGACTTATCTGACCCAAAACACATGGAGCAGCCCGTGTTCCAGGCACGAAATCCCACAACACTCCACCCTGCCTCTCTCTCTGCTTTCTGCTGTTTTCCTCTAATCTTCACTTCCTGCCATGCGCTGTGCTGGAGCTAGTAAGTCAGCTGCCAAAGTCCTCCATTCCATCCCTCCCTTCGTCACACACACACACACACACACACACACACACACACCCCTGTGTGCCTGCAGTGAACTCTAGGAGGCCCCGGAAATACAGTCAGAGGAAATTCAAGGAAGACGTTAAACAGTCCAGTAATTTCACAGCAAGTCAAGAGATTGTGGATATGCTGTCTTTGCAAGATACTCCCCGCAAAGGAACCACAGATTGAGGGCTTGGTGATTTCACAAACTGCTTCCTTCCAAAACAGTGGCACCTGCATCCGGCATTGACATGGAAGTGAATTGTTTCATTATGGATAAATGAGGAGTCCACTTACTCATTCTTCTCGAGGTCCAAGATGAATTCTCGCCCCTCGGCCTTTATCCTGAGCTCAGCTCTGTGTGGATGCTGAAAGCAACAACAAAAGAATGTCAGTTCCTAAAAGCGGGGGACGAGGCTCCCTGGAACAGGCACAGGATCTAGCACAGTGCTCTGACATTGATCCACAGGAAGTGAACGAAAAAGGGTCAATTACATTTCCAGCCCAAACATGAAATGACTTCAACCCCCAAAGGACCCGGTTCCCCTCCCCCATCTGCCTCCTCCTCACACACAAAGGAAAGGAACTCCAGGCTGAACTATGATGTAAGTGCTTCCATGCAGGTCTGATCAAGGCACACGCTCAACGATCTTGGATGGTCAATTTTCTGTGCAGTCAGATCTGGATTCCAGGGCTGGCTTTCACACTCCAGGTACGTGAAGCTGGGCATGCTACTGAACCACCCTACCACTCAGCTTCCTTATTTGTAAAACAGATAATAACAGTCAGCCTTTTGGGAATCTTGTACCAACTAAGTGACATAGCAAATGTAAATAATTTGTCACAGAGCTGGCGCAGAGAAAACCACTGATACTTGTTGGGTATTATAAAAAATACCAGGAGACCACTCTTCCAAGTGAGTTCGTATTTTATTTCATTTTGGCTCTCAGTTTCATTTTGGGTCTCAGTTTCCCAACCATTTCAGAGGAGACAGCTGGGAGAAGACACATTTTACACATGAGAAAAACTTATAGATGGCCAAAGAGCAGCACACCCAGAAGAGATCACATAAGATATCATACAGATGGCTCATAAGCACAAAAAACATGTTCAACATCAGTGGTAACTGCTCCCCACCGAAAAGGAAAAATTTTTAAAGATACCTTAAAAAAAAAAAAACAGTGACAGAGATTTTTAAAAACCCGTTAAGTCACAATGAGCACACTGAAAAATAGGCACTCTCATACCCTACAGTAAGAATTTAAATTGATACCAACTCAGTGGAAAATAATTTGACAGATGGACAAGAGTTTTTAAATGTTTAGACAAAACTCTGTCCGAAGAGAACAAACGGAAACAGGCAAAGGTTTATATACAGGGATACTCATTACTTATAATAATGGCTAATGAAGTATAATTTGAATGTCCAAAAAATAGAAGAATAGTTAAATAAATGATGACCAATCATATGACAAAGTACTCTACAGTCATTAAAAACAATGACTTGAAATAATTTTTAAACTATCAAGAAAGTAGACATGATAATTATTAAGCAGACAGAGGCTCAAAACAACACTATATATTTTATTTAAATATACTTTTGTAGAACAAAATAAATCAAAACGTTACCACAGTGACCTCTCAGCAGTAGTACCATGGGTTAATTTTATTTTCTTTGTGGATCTTTCCATGTTTTTAGAATTGCTTTGATATTTTTAAGTAAGGGACTTTTCATCTCTTTTTACCTTACTATTGTGGAAAATTATATAACGAATGAATCATTGAACACTACAACAAAGACTTGATGTACTATATGCTGGCTAACTGAACATTAAAAAATTAAAAATTAAAAAAATGTTTAAAAATTTAAAAAAAGGAAAAAAATTTCAAGTCATAACAAACTTCCATGCTTCAACAGTTCAGCTTGAGGTGGTTGAGCTTATTTCGAAGGTACAGTTATTTATTTAAAATGAGATACTTACATTTTTAAGCATATTAAAAACAGGCTCAATTCTTTGGTGTGTTTTAAATATATGTTCTCTAACTTGGGACCAAGGAACTAACAAATTCCTGAAGTTGACCCCAAAGCTTAGTTTCAGCATTGGAGAAAGTGGGTCCACTGCTTTGCCACCCCTGGTTGGGGGCCTTCCTCTTCCAAGCACACTCCTCTTTTTATTTGCCCCAAACTGCACTTCCCTTTAGGGTCCTAGGCACTGGGCATCCCTGAAACATTCAGGCCACCAAGGGCTCCAACGAGATCTGAACATTCTGATCCAGGAAGCTTGGGCAACCCTGTCCTTTACTATTTTTGTATGAATTCATCTTACCGACTTCTCTTAAAAAAGGACATTTCAAAACCACGGGAGAGGAAGTTAGGTGGTTGTTTGCCCAATAACTTTCACTAAGGGATCCACATCCCTGCCTCTAACGCCCTGATTCAGCCCCGATAACTGCTATTCTGGTAGCTGAGGCTTTGCCACTTTACGCCAGATATTCCAGAAGACGGACCCTGTCCAGTCACATTAAGCATCAGGGACACAGTCGCAAGTGGGCATCTGAGGAAGAGTACACAGCAACAGAACTGCAGCAGTTCCCTTATTCAAGCGTGACAGTCCACACAGAAAAGGAAAGTTGACATCAAATCACTGTCACCTCTCCTCCAAAGAGACACAAGCTGCAACATGAGTAACAAATGCCTACAAGTGGGTAATCCAAAAATATTTCTCTCTGGTGTGGAAGATGCTCAGTGATATTTAAAATATGTTGTCCCTTGTTTCCAAGGGACAACTCAAGCAAAACAATGACACAGTTCTGTCAGGATCTATGGATCTCCCCTGCTGAGCTTTTCCCTTGCCATTCCACTCTGCGCTAGGAAGAGGCAAGCTCACCTCTCCTAGGAGGTGGAGGGAGCCAACCCGCTGGTTATACTTCCCGTGAAAGGTTAAAATTCCTTTCTCTTTAGGGGTAGATTAAATAGATCTTCAGCTTCATAGAGTATCAGAAACCTGTCCTGTGTATGTGCACCCGCCACTTAAGATCTAGTACAATACTTACTATACAGTCAGTGTTCAATTAATGTTTGGTGAATGAATTAATTACAGAAATGAGAATAAGAGTCCTGACTGAAGTCTACCTTCTACACCCTCTCTGACATTCATTCATTTGTTCATTCAACAAGTACTTCTGGCACCAGGCACTGTGCTGACTATTCCTACAAAATACAATGACCCAGATTCTGGGCAGACAATGGCTAGGAATAAAGACGGGATCTGGAGCTCCACTTTGTTTCTCAGGCCCTTCCTGAGGATGCCAGGCACCCACATCTGGAAGGAACAAAGAGCCTCTACAGAAAGTATTGGATCCATTCCTCAAGAAATAACAGATATGTTGGACTATCCAAGATCCTAATTTTTAAAAATAACCTGCTCTAGGAAGGCCATCCATCAATCTGTCTAGATTCTTCCTGAAGCTATTTTCAGTCTTTCCTACTTTTTGATGAAATAAGGTCCACACATTTATTGTCTTTAGGATAAAATGTTACTTTCATTTCTCCCAAAATTTTTGCTGGAAATTCCCTTAATAAATTCAAAGGGAAGCATTATGGACATGTGTGTATTACCCTAGCCATAACTTCAAGGATTCCAGGCATTTGTCCTCTCCATTTCTAACATTTTCCTGACACAGTTCTCTCTCCATTTTCTTCTACTATAATCTTGCTTTTTTTATATGCTGCCCAATAAATCATTGTCCTTTTGAGCCCTAAAGGACCTTATTAACTATCGCTTCTCCCCAGCCCTCTTTATTGCTATCCCCTAGAATCCCTATTTTATAAATGAGGAATTGGAAGTTCAGAAAGGGGAAGGTCCCATAGCTGGTTTCTGGCACACAGCAATTGTCCTCCTTTCTAGCTCTTTCATGTCTCACTTGAACTGTAAAGACCAGAACCACAAAGAATATCCAGGTCCTCTTTGCATAATAGGTTAATGTTTTCTGTCTTGTTCCCAATCCCCATGATAAAGCTGGTGCATTTTCCTGGTGTCACGGCCCAAGGACACTATTGCATTTTAAGATACATCCCCCAGTATGAGATCCCTCCCTTGTCTCTTAAAAATAGCTTGAATTATTATTTTTCTCTCCAAGTACATTATCTCATCAATAAAGTAAAGCATGTATTATATAAAGCAAAGATAACAGTGACAATATTTAATCAATTCCATTTGAGAGCTGGTGATTTTTGTGACATATATTTGCACTTAGCTTGTGTCAGCATTAATAATTTTCATTTCCTCAACTAATAGCATTTGGAAGTGTTCTAGAAATTTGTCACACAATGAAGGAAAGTCCCATCTGGGATTTTCAAAACCAATGCACAGAGAGGACAGAGTAGGCCTGAAACAGAACTAATAGCAATGACTGGCCTTTCAGGAAAGTTGAGAAGGGGGCCCTGCATGTCACAGAATGGACTTGTCAGCTCCTGCCTCTGAAAATGAGATATTTTGTGTCTTACCTTTTCTTTGGTGGGGCTTCCTGCAGTCTTCCACTGAGGTATTATTCGTTCATGCTGTAGCTGGGGGCTGCCTTCCCCATTCCCTCCTGCCAAAACAGGATGCACAACCATTGGCATTTCAGAATTCTGCACCCCAGCTAAGCTAAGCATGCACTGCCAACTGGAACAACCCCCTTCCTGGGTCACTAGACTACCTGCTGGGTGCCAGGCTCTTGGCAGTTACTGTAATTCAGGCACTGTTAGCTGTTGGCCATATAGTGGTAAACAAGGAAAACAAGGTCTCTGTAATCCTCACAGTTTACCTTCTAGAGGTGGGAGATGCACAATACACAAATATTCTCAAATGGCCAGTGGGGTCATGGAGTAAAGAGACACCGAAGAGGAGGTGCCTATTTTAGACTGGATGGTGAGCAAAGATGGCATTTGAGAGCTGAGAGACCAGAAGAAGGCAGCCATGAAAAGACCTGGGGGAAGAGTGCCCCCAGGGAGAACGACCAGCAAGGGCAATAGTCCTGCCTGAGTGGAAGATGACTTGGCCCATTTAAGGAACATGCAGAAGGCAGAGCTAGCTAGAATCTAGCAAGTGAACAGGGAAGCTGGTAGGAGACACGATCAGCAAAACAGCCATGGTTCTGAGATCCCAGAGGCCATGACAAGTGTCTGGATTTTATTATAGATAGTCTTGGAAGACACTGGAGGGTTTAGACACAGAGCAATATGATCTGCATTCAGGTTTTTAAAAGATCATTCGGCCTGCTGGGTGGAGATGGAGGGTACACTGGGGGAGGGGTCGGCATAAGAATAGAAGCAAGAGAGCAAGTCTGGAGACGTGGTGAGAGATGACGGTGGCTCAGACTAAAATGAGCTCAGTAAAGAGGAATGAAGTGGTCAGATTCTGGGTATGTTCTGGAAATCAGGCCCATGGGTTTTTCCTCCTGAGCTGCAGTTTGCTCATCTGTCATATGAAGACAGTGATACCAGCCTGCCTATTCACAGCAGTACTGGACAGAGTCACCATGAAACTGCTCCCACATCCACAAAGCATCATCACACTACCCCGAGCTTCCTAACGGCAAGACTGTCTTTGTAGATCACTTTTTACTTTCTTAATCACTATCAATCAACCCTTGTCATCCTCAAGACAAGACGGGTAGCAGGACTTCTATTTTCCAAGAAAGGTGAGCTGAAACTTGTTTGGGGAAAGACTTGTTCTACATACCTCTGACCTCAAATTACTTTTTGCAGATCCCCTTAATAAAGCAGTAATTCCCCAAGACCTAGACCAATTAGTCTTCACAAGAAGGGACCAAATCCATAGGACTCCCGGGGTAGGAGTGAGGATTTCAAAATCTGTTCTTTTTTTTTTTTTTTTTAATTTTTTTAAATTAACATATAACGTATCATTAGCCCCAGGGATACAGGTCTGTGAATCACCAGGTTTACACACTTCACAGCACTCACCATAGCACAGACCTTCCCCAATGCAAAATCTATTCTCTCTAAACCAACCACATTGATCACATAGAATACAATAAATGGCATGAAAGCCAGCCACAGTTGTGCTGGTAAAATGGCAGGATTATGAGTGATTAATGTTGCTTTCAGATTACTGATAGGATGTATTCTCAGTCAAATACATCTGAAAAATAATCCCATTAGACAAGGGTTAGTTCCATCGTACTAGTAAAAATCAGAAGCAATGTACTCATTTATTCATAATGTGTTTTCTGAATGCTTAACTAGCAACCAAGTACTACGCTAGGTGCTTGATATTCATGGGGGAACAGAGAGGCATATTCCTGCTCTGGTGGCTCTGGTAAGTCTAGATTCTTTGCAATAAAAAGGAATTATATGATATTTAATGGAATGTTTAAAGGAATGAAATTATCTTTATGATTGCCAAAAAAGTACAGAGAGCAAGGCCAAGTGATAGAGGCACACAGTACATCTTAAGAAAAATTGTTCAAAACTAGCATATGAGGCAAAAAGCAAGCAGGATTGTCCTTTCAATGTCACATTGGAGCACTGTTTAACAGGCCCTCCCACTGATCACCACATTTTTCTAGGGGAATGCCCCTTGGTTTGACTTTTTAATTTTACAACAAATCAAAAAAACATACTCTGTGAAGTTACATGTTAGCTGTAGATTTTTGTCTAGTAGAGATGCAAATGACTTCCATATGATAGAAAGAGAACGAAGAATTAAGGTCCCTTGACCCTACGGGGGCACTGACCACTTTGTATCTGTCCCAGCAGCGACTTCAACCTTTTCTCAGTGCTTGTAGCACCCATTCTTGTCGAGCTTTGCACTAGCTTTACCATTCTACTCACCACCTCATTAATGAATTGAAGGAATGTCTTCCTCCCATTCATCCTATATTTGTATGTTATGTTTTTAACTTTTTGAAAATTACACTTCTGCGACTTCTTGACGTAATCTACAGTCATTAAAATCATGTTTTTGGAGACTGTAACGTTGTGGGCTCATAATGTGAAATGGAGAATGCAAGGCACAAAACTGTACATATGGTATGGTTCCAGTTTTATCGATATATATTTATAGGAACACACACACCAAGACTGGGGAGGAAAAGCAGCAGAAAGAGAAACCAAACGCAGAAAAACAGTGAAAACAGAGAAAAGCAAGCCAGGGAGGGGACCGGCTGTTTTCTGCTTGCTCTGGGTCTCCCGGACCCCCACCACCTCCAGGGGCGCACAACGTGGGAACAAAGCCCGGACTCCCAGGCTGCGCGACCGCGGGGAAAGCCCCGCGGACTTGGAGGGGGCGACTCCCAGGTCCTCGGGCCCCCGAGCCCACCCGCCTCCATCCTCCCCCAGACCCCCTCCCCGGACCCCGCCACTTACTTCTGGTCCACGCCTGCAGGGCGAGCGCCAGCAGGCAGAGCCGGACGGCGCCCACGCCCCGGGGCATGGTGGCAGCGGCCCCTCGCGCGCTCCGCGTTCACAAGCACGCGGCCATGCCAGCCCCCCGGCCAGGCGGCGGCGCGTCTGGAGCCCACTGCTCGCCCAGCACCTCCCAGCCCGGCTCCCAGCCATCAGCCGCGACGCTCCGCCCTCAGCTCCGCAGGGCTCCGCCGCGGGGTGGAGGAGGGGACGCGCCCGCCAGGATGGGGGCGGGAGGGACCGTCGGGAAGGAGCCCGGAGGACCCCTGGGAGCCGGGTCGACTCAGGTGTTGGGGAGCAGCGGAGGGAGGGTGCGAGCCCGCGGAGGGGCAGGGTTCACGGTGGGCGCGGCCTGGGGAGGGTCGGAGGCTCGGGCTTCTAGGAGTTAAACTGGACCCCTCTCTGCCCTGGGGGCCGTTTCCTCTGTCCCGCACTGTGCTAGACGTCTTGGGTGACACCCAGAGGCTGCTCATCCAGCACCGTGCCTCAGAGGCCGCTACTCGTGGAGGCAGGCTCTGAAAGAGTTAACAGAACCACCAGGCACAAAGAGCTAAGTGCTATATGGAGTTGTTTTCTTAGCAAGACACAAATCAAGGAGCCAGTCCTCTGCCTGGGAGCAGGAGGGTAGTGGAGAGAGGATTCCCAGTGGAGAAGACAGCTGCGCTCTGGAGGAAAAGAAATGGAGCATCAGGCAGAGAAAACGGAGTAGACAAATACACTAGGGCAGCAAAGCCTAGGGGCTGTATTGGGGGGAAACAAAATTAGGTAAAGTTAGGATTTAGGGCTTTAGAGGGAAATGAAAGGAGATGAAGCCTGAAAATAATAGTAAGGATCTTACTTACTGAGGACTTAACTATCTGCTAGAATAAGGCGGGGGTGGGGGGAGGCAACTAAGATGGATACAGCCTTTTCTAAGTGCCAGAAACTGTCCTTGGCACTTTGCATACATTAACTTAATTAATTAATGAATCTAAGAAAATAACTACCTTTATTGTCCTTTAAAATGTGCTGGGGACTCCGGATACATCATCTCTTAATTAACCAGTAATCTCTGGGGTAGGTACTATTATTCTGTTTTAGAGATGAGAAAAGCAAACTTGTGCGAGGTCACACAACTAATGTCAGAGTCTAGATTTGAGGCCACATCTGTATAACTTCAGAGCCTGATGCAGCACACTTTATTTTACAGATGGATAATGATAATCAGAGAGAAGTGGCTTGCCTAAGATCCCTTAGCAAGTTTTGGCCAAGCCTGGTTCTAGAAACCAAGCTTCAGACCTCTTGTCGTCTGTTCCTTTCACTGAGCCTCTTTCTTTAAACCCAGGTTTGCACAAGTCAACAAAATACTGTGTATTGGGATGGACAAGACACTCCTGAAGATGATGACTAGGTAGGTGGGTCTGTCAAAACCACTGGGCACCCAGGGGATAAATAAAAGATATCGTCTTGCCATTGATGTATTTAGACGCTGTATTAGTCTGCTTGAGCTGCCATAACAAAATACCACAGACTGGGGGGCTGAAACAATGGAACTTATTTTTTCACAGTTCCAGGAGGCTAGAAGTGCAAGATCAAGGTGCTAGCTCTTCTCTCTGCCTCTTCTTAGAAGGGCACTAACTCCATCAGGTCAGAGCCCCACCCTTATAACCTCACTTAATCTTTATTACCTCTGTATAGGCCCATTGCCAAAAACAGTCACCGCGGGGGTTAGGGCAACATGTGAATTGGAGGGAGACCCAGTCCATAACATTTTCCTTTGACCCCACCCCCTAAAATTCATGTGCTCATTATATAGAAAATACATTTACGTTATCCCAACAGCCCCAAAAGTCTTAACCCATTCTAACACCAATTCCAAGTCCAAAATCTCATCTAAATATCACCTAAATAAGATACAGATGCAGTTTCAAGCATGATTTATCCTGAGGCAAAATGCCTCTCTACCTGGACACCAGATGACTTATGTGCTTCCAAAATATAGGTATAAGATAGACATTCCCATTCCAAGAGGGAGAAATCAGAAAGAGGGAAGGGGTGACAGGTTCCAGACAAATCCCCCAAAACCTAGCACACAGATCTTAAACCTCTAGAATAATCCTTTAGCTGAATTTTCTATTGCCATCCCTCTGCCCTAGGCAGGAGCCCCACCTCCTCGACTCTGGGCAGCAACCCCATCCCTGTGGCTTTTTGGTGCAGCCCTGCATCTGAAGCACATGGCAGGGATGGTCCAACTCCCTGAAACCAAGAGTAGGCCTTACCCTCTGAACCTGAGAAGGAAATAGCCTTGCCCTCTGGGCTGAGTACCCTAGGCATATAGTGGGAATGGCAGCCCTGATGATCTCTGAATCTCCTTCAAGCTCATTCTTCCTGTCTCTTGAAGAATAAAGCATATTCACTGCCAAATAGCTCAGCCATCCTGTACTGTAGAATCCTGGAAGTGCAACAGCCTTCTTAATTTTGTCCCTTCTTTGTTCCCTTTGGTCCAAAGTGGCAGTGTCTCTTGCTAGTATACCTCTCATCTCTATTACCGGTTTCTGCTGAGATGTCTGATGAACTGCATGGGGGGTTCTCCTTCTAGAGTTGTTGGCCTGGCACACCCTTGGTGTCCTCCCTAAGACATGCATTCTTGGTTGTTTTTGTTTGTTTGTTTTGTGTTTTCTTGTTGTTGTGGTGGTTGTTTGTTTTTTGCCACATGGGTGGGCTAAGAATTTTCCAAATCTTCAAATTCTGTTTCCTTTTTTGCTTAGCAGTCCCTTCCATTTATCCCTCTCCTCACATGTTTTATTATAAACCACAAGGAGAAATCAGGCCGCACCTTCAACACTTCGCTTAGAAATCTCTTTAGCTAAATATCCAAGTTCATCACTTGCAATTTCCACTTTCCATAAAACACTGCAACATGGTTCAGCCAAGTTCTTTGCCACTTTGCGGTTAGGATCACCTCTCTGCCAGTTTCCATTTCCATGTTCTGCATTTCCATGTGACACCTCACTAGAATTCTACGCCTTTAAGGTTCACAGTTCTACCACATTCTGTCCATGATGATGTGTGTCTTCTCTAAAATAATAGATGCTTTCTTTAACAGTTCTTCTCTTTTCTTCCTTAGCCCTAACCAGAACTATCTTTAACACTTGATTT
Source organism: Neogale vison (assembly GCF_020171115.1). Lineage (NCBI taxonomy): Eukaryota > Metazoa > Chordata > Mammalia > Carnivora > Mustelidae > Neogale > Neogale vison. Next base: position 268,710,187 of record NC_058091.1, on the reverse strand, counting down.
CTACCAACAGTCCCTTTAAGGCCATCTAGGTGTTTTTCCTAACATGTACCCCAAATTTTATCCAGCCTCTGCCTATTACCCAGTTCCAAAAACACTTCCACATTTTTAGGCATTTGTTACAGCAATAACCCCACCAACAACAACAACGTCTTGGTACCAAAATCTGTATTAATCTGCTAAGGCTGCCATAACAGAAAACCACAGACTGGGTGCTTAAACAACAGAAATGTATTTTCTCACAGTTCTGGAGGCTGAAATTCCAAGATCAAGGTGTTGGCAGGGTTGATTTCTAATGAGGCCTCTCTTCCTGGCTTGTAGACAGCCACCTTCTGCTGTGTCCTCTTGTGGCCTCTTCTCTGTGGGTGTGCAGAAAGAGAGAGAGAGAGCTCTGGTTTTCCTCTTCTTATAAGGACACTGATCCTACCAGATCAGGGCCCCATCCTATGACTTCATTTAATCTTTTTTACCTCCTTATAGGTCCTGTCTCCAAATACAGTTCACATTGCAGGTTAGGGCTTCAACGTATGGATGGGGCATTGGGGGGGAGGGGGTGGATACATAATTCACTCTATAACAGGGGCTTTTACCTTAGAACCATGAGACGAGGATTCTAGCTCCAGCTCTCTCCAACAAGCTCTGTGACTTTGGGTAAGTCACTTCTTTCTGGGCCTGAGTTTCTAACCAATGACCTGGGAATGGTAACGGTTGTCCCAACCCATTTCACCCAGAAGCTATGAGAAGATATTGAGGTAATTAATGGCAGTGAAAGTGCTCTGCCTGGTGAAAAACACAGGTGCCAAGTCTCACTGATTCTATGGACAATATACTTGCAAAAGGCATACAAACTCCATACCTGAAACTTGCTTCCATTTGGTGGCATTCAGGGAACAATATTTAATCAGCATGTGGCCCTGAAAATTGAGCAGTAGCTCACAAGAGAAAAGGTCACATAGTTACTGCACTGACCAAGTACTGATAGAGTTCCCAGTTCTGTCTCTCATCCAACCCCCTCCATACTTACACATACACAAACATACAAACAACTTTTGACCCCGTAGAAGCCTTTCCATTTGTTTGTAAAGAATATATTTGTTGTTTTTAAAGAATACTACATCTCTGTGTAATCTTTAAAATATTCTTGACATTTAACCCAGTAATTACATTTCTGGGAAACTTATCCTAAAAAAGTAATCTACAAGATTTATGGACCAGAATGTTAATAGTGGTGTTATTTATAATAGTGAAAATATTGGAAATGACCTAAATATGCAACTGTGAAGGAGCGGTTAATAAATTGTAGAATATCTATATGATGGATTATTATATAGCCATTTAAAATAATGTTTATGAAGGGTTCATGCTCTGATTTTAAGTGAAAAAAAAAGCAGGGTCCAAAATTACATTTATGTATGATCTCAGCTATATAAATAAAATACTTTTTTTTTTTTTTAAAGACTAGAAGGAAATGTGCCAAAATGTTAGCAATATTTACCTCTGGGTGGTGAGACTATGAATGGATGAAGCTTTTTTTGTTTAAGTTGGTTTCTTGGGTTTTGTTTGTCTTTTATTTTTTTTTTGCCTCTTCCATTTTTTATAATAATTCCATATTACTTTATTAATGGGAGAGTGTGGGCAAATAGCAAGCACAGGAAAGGATCCCAAGAGGAATCACAGTTTACCCTGGTGTCTTACACAGAGTTTTGCATGCTTGACTCTTCCCTCTGATGTTAGGGAAACTGAGGTAGAGTTAGAACAACCAGTTCCCAATTTGGGGAGTTCAGGTGAGCAGGTCACTGTTCCTCTCTAGCTCCAGTATTCGGTCATGGTTAGGAGATGGCCGTCACACCAGCGTTTAATTCCCGTTGCTATTCTTTACAGCTGAGTGACCAGGGGTAAATAAACTTTTCTATAATGGCTCTTAGTTCATAGGGTTTTTGTGAGATTTAAATGGGTGCTTAGAATAACACCTCTCACAAAGTAAGCAGTCCATTAAATACTAGCTTTTGTTATCCTCATTCTACTGCTATTAAGTACAGGGATAAGGAGTGTATTCCTAATTCTTAGCTTGTCCTTTTAATTGTGTAATGTGTGAAGAGTCTAATTATATGCTTGTTCTTTAATTATTATCAAAGATAACAATTATGTTATACCGTAATTTTCTTTTTCTTACCCCACTCCCACTATGTTGTGAATCCTTTGTGAATAGGAGATGCCCTGACTCCTTTCTCATCCCCCTAGCATTTGGAAAGCACAATAAATGTTTAATCAAATAAATTATAAGTTAAATAATTAATAATTATTGTTTCATTCTGGCTCAGAACTCTTCCAAGTTGCTCTTAGGAGAATTGTCTCCATTGGCCCTTACTATGGTAATAATGTTGACCCAGTGATAACTTTGCTTTGTAAACCATTTCCTCGGCAACTAGCTCTTTTTTAAAAGTCTGGTTTATATGAGTATAATTTACATATGCTAACATTCTCCATTTTTTTTTAGTGTACATGACTATGAGTTTTGACAAATACATACAATCAAATCACCACTTCCACAATAAGGATCTCCAAAAACTTCCCTCCGGTTTCCTGTCACTCCCAATCACTAACAGTTACTGATCTGCTTTATGCCCTTATAGCATTGCCTTTTCCAGAATATTATATAAATGGGACTATTCAGAATTTAGCTTGAGTCTGGCTTCTTTCATTTATTAAAACGTATTTAAGATTCATCCATGCTGTTGCATGTATCAGTAGTTCCCATCTTCTTATTCAGTAGTATTCCCTTGTGTGAATGTACCACATTTCCTTTCGCCACTCACCAGTTGAAGGACATTGGGTGTTTCTAGTTCTTGACAATTGTGAATAAAATCACTAGAAATACTCAAATTTTATGTGAATGTAAGTTTTCATTTCTCTAGGGAAAATAATTAGGGGTGAATGTGCTAGGTCTTGTGGTTAAATATATGTTTCCTTTCATAAGAAACTACACAAAGTATTTTTCAAAGTGGTTGTACAGTTTTGCATTCTCACCAGAAATATAAGAGAGTTCCAGGTGATCTTCATCCTCGTCAGAACTTGGTATCATCACTTCTTTCAATTTTAGCCATTTTAGTAGATGTGTATTTTCCCAGCAACACTCTTGTAATTCAAATACTCTGTGACGGAACAAGTTTAGGATTCTTGGATCCATTCTGACAGAATGAATTAAAGCCTAAAGAGGTCTTTTACTCAAGTCCCTTGGTTATGTTCAAGATTTTAGTCTTTAATTCCTTTTTTTGACCCCAGTAATCCACAAGAGAAGCAAAGCCTCCCAACCCCTAGGAAACCTATAAAACTCTTGGAATCACTCATTCAGTAGCATTTCTTGAGCACTTATTACATGCGTAGCATTTGCTAAAATCTGCAAATACAAAGATTTCTAAGACAAGGTCTTCACTATAATAATTAGGGTAGAGAGGGGTCAGGAAAAAGAGAGATGGGAGTAGGAATTGGGCAGTAAATGAAATGACAGTTACAGAGAATGATCAAGTTTCTTAATGTATGTCTTGGGTCCTTTGATTTCTCAACAACAGGTGCTGTCCCTAGGATTGTGGATAATAATAATAATAATCATGATCATGTATTGAGCACCTCAGATGGTAGCAAGCTCAGTGCCTATATTATCTCCTTGAGTGATAATAGTCCCATAAGAGATATAAGGTCAAACCACATGGAATTGTTGATTTTGTAGGTCAGAATGGGTCAAACTTTGGCAATGTAATATGTCCACCTAATAATAGTAGTTATGATCAATTGCACAAGGCTTACCATGTGCCAGGTGCATTATCGCATTTTATCCTTGGGACAACCCTTCACCGTAAGTACAACTGATATTCGTACTTTGAAGCTAGAGGTGGGTGGCAATGGAAGCCATGTTCATGCACTTACTAGATTGGAGAAAAACCCAAATTCAAACTGAAATATGAGGAGCTTCAGAGCCCCTGAAGCCATTATGGTCTGTAACCACTATGCTGCTGTGGTATTATTACAGATGAGCCCACTGCGGCTTGACAAAGTGGGGTTGCCTGAAGTGACTGTGGGATCTACCATGCCCGAGTTCACAGGGCACCCCAGCTTCAACCTCCTGGCCACATTGCCTTTTTTCCTCATCTCCTCCTTGTCGCTCCGGAAACTGGGCTGAATTCAGGTTTTTCTGAGAAGAACAGGGTGGTGGTAACTCCACAGCTGGCAGAACAGCCAGGAAAAGGTTTTGATATTTTTTTTTTGTACAGGACCCTAAAGGAAATATATTTTTCGAATTAACAAACTTTATTTTTCAGAGAAGTTTTAGGTTCACAACAAAATGGAACAGAAAGCATAAAGAATTCACTATACTTCCCTTCCCCCCCAACACACAACCTATGCCACTATTGACATCCCCCACCAGAGTAGTACCTTTGTTATGATTGATGAAATGAGCCTACACTGATAACATCATTATCTGCCAAAAGTATCTGGTTTACACTCTTGGTGTTACAAACTTTATGGGTTTTGGCAAATGTGTAATGGTGTGTATCTACCATTATAAATATCACACAGAGTAGTTTTGCTACCTTAAAAACCCTCTGTGATCTGCCTATTCATCTCTCACCCCAAAGCCCAAACTGCCTGTCATGGATCTTTTTACTGTCTCTCTAGTTCTGCCTTTTCTGGAGTGTTGAATAGTTGGAATCATCGATATATGGCCTTTTTAGACTGGCTTCTTTCACATGGCACTATCCAGTTAACGTCCCTTAATGTCTTTTCATAGCTTGTTAGCTCCTTTCTTTTTATCACTGAACAATATTCTCTGTTGTTTTGATATACCAGAGCTTATTTACCTAAAGGACATCTTGGTTGCTTTCCAGTTCAGGGCAATTATGAATAAATACACTATATATAACATGTGCAAGTTTTTGTGTGGACATAAGTTTGCAATTCATTTCCAGGAGCATGATTGTTAGATTGTATGTTAAGACTATGTTTAGTTTTAAAAATAAAAATAAATAAATAAATAAAAGAGTATGTTTAGTTTTGTAAGAAACTGTCAAACCGTCTTTCAAAGTGGTGGTACCATTTTGCATTCTTAGCAGTAATGAATGAGAGTCCTTGTTTCTCCATACTATTGTCACCACTTGGTGTTCAGTGTTTTGGATTTTAGCCATTCTAATAGGTGTGTAGTGGTATCTCATTTTAATTTGTGATTTCCTAACAAAATATGATGTCAAAGACCTTTTCATGTATTTATTAGCCATCTGTATATCTTCTTTAATGAGGTGTTAAAAATTTGGACCATTTTTAAATCAAGCTGTTTATTTTCTTATTGTTGAATTTTAAGTGTTCTTTGTATACTTTGTTTAAAAAAAAAATTTTTTTTTTCATTTGAGAGTGAGAGATAGAGCATGAGCAGCAGGGGGAGAAGCAGAGCGAAAGGCAGGGAGAGAAGGAGAAGCAGAATCCCCACTGAGTGGGAAGCCTGACATGAGGCTTGATCCCAGGATTCTGAGATCATGACTTGAGCTGAAAGCAGATGCTTAACCAACTGAGTCACTCAGGCACTTCTGTTTTGGATAACAGTATATTACCAAATTTCTTTTGCAAATATTGTCTGTGGCTTATCTTTACATTCTAATGATATTGTCTTTCACAGAGGGGAAGTTTTTCATTTTAATGAGGTCCAGCTTATCCATTATTTTTTTCATGGATTGTGTCTTTGGTGTTATATTTAAAAAGTCACTGCATACCCAAGGACATCTAGGTTTTTTCCTATCTTACCCTCCATTCTGTGATCCATTTTTAGTTAATATTTGTGAAGAATGTAAGGCTTTTATCTAAAGTCCTTTTTTTTTTTTTTTTTTTTTGGTATATTGTTGTCCATTTGTTCCGATGTCATTTGTGGAAAGGAAAAACCTTTGCTCTATTGTATTGCACTTTGTTCTTTCTCAAAGATTAGTTAATTATATTTATGTGGGTCTATTTCTGGGAACTTTATTCTATTCCATTGGTCTATTTGTCTATTCCCTTGCCAATATCATACTGTCTTGATTAGTGTAGCTTTATAGTAAGTCTTGAAGTTGAGTAATATCCAACTTTGTTCTCCTTCAATAGTGTGTTGGCTTTGCTAGGTATTTTGCCTCTTTATGTAAACTTTAGAATGACTTTGTCAATATCCATAACATGCCAAGATTTTGATAAGGATTGCACTGAATCTGTAGATTAAGTTGGGAAGAACTGATATCTTGACAATAATGAATTTTCTATCCATGAACATGGAATATCTCTCCATTTACATAGTTCTTTGATTGCATTAATCGAAGTTTATAGTTTTCCTTATGTAGATCTTACACATATTTTGTTAAATTTGTGCCTAAGCATTTCACTTTAGGGGGTGCCAATATAAATGATGTTGCATTTTTAATTTCAAATTCCACTTGTTCATTGCTGGTATATAGGAAAGTGATTGACTTTTGTGTATTAACCTTGTATATCTTGCAACCTTGCAAAAATTACCTATTAGTTCCAGGAGCTTTATTTGGTCAATCTTTCAGATTTTTTACATAGATGGTTATATTATCTGCAATTGAAAATAACTATTTTTTCCTTCAAAAGTTTGTACATCTTTTGTTTTCCTATTACATTAGCTAGACCTTCCAGTATGATGTTGCAAAGGAGTGGTGAGGTGCATCTTTGCCTTTACCTCATCTTATTGGAAAATGTTCCATTTCTCATCATTAAGTATGATGTTAGCTGTGGGTTTTTTATCAATAGCTTTTATCAAGCTGAGAGTTTTTATCATGGATAGGTTTTGGATTTTGTCAAACACTTTTACTGTATCTATTGATATGATCATGTGATTTTTCTTTTTTAGCCTGTTGATGTGACAGATTATATTAATGGATTTTTGAGTGTTGAGCCAGTCTTGCATACTTGAGATAAACCCCACTTGATCACTGTATGCAATTCTTTTTGGACATTGTTGGATTTAATCTGCTAATACTTTATTGAGAATTTTTGCATCAATGTTCATGAGACATTTTGATCTGTAGTTTTCTTTTCTTGCAATGTCTTTACCTGATTTGGTGTAAGGGTAATGCTGGTCTCATATAATGAGTTAGGAAGTGTTCCTTCTGCTTCTGTTCTCTGAAACAGATTATAGAAAACTGGTATAATTTCATCTTTATTGTGTTTAGTAGAATTTACTAGTGAATCCATGAGTCTGGTGCTTTCTGTTTTGGAAAGTTATTAATTATTGATTCAATTTCTTTAATGGAAATTTGTTTATTTGTTCTTGTGTCAGTTTTGGCAAATTGGATCTTTCAAGGAACTAGTCCATTTCCTCTAGGTTCTCCAATGCATGAGTATAGAGTTGTTCATAGTATTACTTTACTATCTTTTTAATATCCATGGGATCTGTACTGATGTCCCCTCTTTCATTTCTGATATTGGTAATCTGTGTCTTCTGTCTTCTTTTCATAGTTAACCTAGGAGGCTTATCAATTTATTCATCTTTTCAAAGAACCAGCTTTTGGTCTAATTGACTTTCTATATTGATTTGTTGTTTTCAGTTTCACTGATTTCTGCTCTAATTTTTGTTATTTATTTTCTTCAGCTTACTTTGAATTTAATTTACTCTTCTAGTTTCATAAAACAGAAGCTTAAGGTATTAATTTTTGATTTTTCACCCTTCTAATATACACATTCTATAAATTATCTTTTAATCACTATGTTCACTGTATCTCACAAATTTGATGAGCTGTTTTTCATTTTCATTTAACCCAAAATAGTTTTAATTCTTCTTGAGATTTCTTCTTTGACCCATGTGTTACTTTGAAGTGTACGATTTAATCTTCATGTGCTTTGAAATTTTCCATTTATCCTTTTGTTACTGCCTTCTAATTTAATTTCACTGTGGTCTGAGTATTGACATAGTATGATTTCTATTCTTTTTAATTTGTTAAGACGTGTTTTATGGCTCTGAATGTGGTCTATGGTGAAGAATGTTCTATATGATCTTGAGGAAAATATGTATTCTGCTATTGTTGGATAAGCTAGTCTATAGGTGTCCATTACATCTAGTTGATTGATGGTGTTGTTGAGTCCAACTGTGTCCCTACTGATTTTCTGCCTGCTAACCTTGTCCATTTGTGATAGAGGGGTGTTGAAGTCTCCAACTATGATAGTGGTTCATCTACTTCTCTTTGAAATTCTATTAGTTTTGGCCTCACATACCTTAATGCTCTATTGTTAGGCACAAACACATTAAGGATTGTTGTGTCTTCTTGGATATTTACCCCTTTATCATTATGTAATGCTCTGTTTTATCCCTAATAATTTTCCTTGTTTTGTTATCTGCTCTCTCTGAACTTAATAAAGATGCTCTTATTTTTATTTGAATAGTGTTGGCATGTTATATTTTCCTGCATCCATTAACTTTCAATGTATACATGTCTTTATATTTAAAGTGGGTTTCTTGTATACACCATATAATTGGGTCTTTTTATTCACTCTGACAGTCTCTCTCTCTCTCTTTTTTTTAATTGGTTCACTTAGACTATTGATATTCCAAGAGCTTATTAATATAGTTGGATTAATATCTGTCATATTTGTTATGTTTTCTATTTGTTGTCCTTGTTCTTTGTTCTTATTTTTGTCTTCCAGTCTTTTTCACCGTTTTGTGGGTTTTTTGAACATCTTATATGACTCCATTTTCTTTCTTAGTGTATTGATTGTATTTCAATACTTTAAAAAATTGTTTTAGTGGTTGTTCTAGAGTTTGCAATATGTATTTACAACTAATACAAATCCACTTTCAAATAACACTATACCACATCAAGGATAGTGTGAATACCTTATAATAACAAAATAACCTCAATTCTTCCCTTCTGTCTCTTGTATCATTGTTTTTATTCATATCACTTATATATAAGCATATATATACTAATTCTTTGTTCTCAGGTAGTGCTGATGTTGTTGATTAGAATGCATATTTTGAGAACCATTGTTCTTGGGTGCCATTAAAAGAAATTGCAATTATCCTTTTGCCTCATTGACAAATTTTAGATAATTTTTGTCAACAGTTACCAACATTAAAAAAAAACTCGGGAGTTGTTTTTGTTTTGTTTTGTTTTTAATCCTGATCCTGGTTTCTTTTGAAACTTTAAAAGGTTGGATAATAATAAGCCTAAATTCTCCCATGGTGAAAACTGGCAGATAATATTAGTTGCTCCTTTTAGGGAGAACATTTGTTCTCCATTTTATCACAGTCACCACCAACCCCAGCCCACATCACTCATTAATTTATAGATATTTGATTTTGTTACCCCTCCAAAAGATGGCAGAGATATATAATGCAGAATTTTGAGGAGTGTCATCAGCATAGCTGGTTAATCCTATCAAATTAATTCAGACATCCGTGGCTGGCTTCACAGAAGTGGAACCCAGGCAGATGCACAAGACTCCACTCTCAGAAGGGCCCCATACTTGGCTTAAGGCTTTGCTGTTGCTACCTTGAAATTCTTAATAATTCTGGACATTTTGTATGGGAATCCAGAAATTAAGTGGCTGGTCCTAGAGCCACCTCACACTTAATGATAACCTTCTTATCACCAGATTGCTAAGGAGGGGAGAAAAATAATTCTGGGATCTGATATCTGAGGGGACACTTTAGAAACCATCTTATTCAGCAGATGGGGTAATTATTTCATTTTATAGCTAGAGATACCAAGGTCCAGAAAGAGGGAATTGACTTCCTCAAGGTCATGGACAAACCCTGAAAAAGGAGCCAAATTGGAAGTCTAAAGTGATGAGTCTGCAAGGCAATGAATACTAAGGCTGCCAGTGAGTTTATGTATCTGATGTACTTCTGCATACCAATGAGAAAATTCCTATTTGTCACTTAGCTCAGTCAATTTTAGGTTGATCTGATTGAAGCAGGTGAAGGAGGTGGATAAAACAGAAGGGTGGGAGCATGAGATTTAAACAGATCAAGAAAACTGTATAAACAGACTTAGTTTAGGATAAGGATTGGGAAGGAGGAAAATGTTATACATGAACTCCACACCTATGTTTGTTACAAAGGGCAGACCTCCACCTAAAACCCAAATACATTGCAAAGGGCAAAGGCATTCAGGGAATGCCAATATACTGCCTGAATAAAAACGGCAATCAAGGTTCAGGGAAGCACTTAATTTTAGCTGGCCTCACTTAGCTGGAAAATAGTTCAATTACTTGTAGGTCTCAGCTGCCTGGTTTAGGTTAATGGCTGCATATGCCCAGTGAGAGAGCTGAGTCCCTGCAGCTCATCAAGTGGTAAGTAGGACTGGGAGTTAGGCAAGTAATTAGCTCCAAGTGGTCTTGCACTTGTGCACATCTATGCTTGTGGTTTGGATGGGGTAGAGCCTCCTCTCTCACCCATCCACCCACTCAGAGACAGTCAAGGAACCAAGGCCTGGGTGTAGAACTCCATCCCCATACCCACTATGCTTGGCTCAGTAATGGGTATATGGCTCTGAGCTGGCACAATGAACATCCTCCCCAAGATTCTTGACAACGCTATCAAAAAGTTGCTTCCTTTTCTTCTGAGCTGGTTAGCAGTGTAAGCTTGGGACTATGTGGGTAGTTCTTTTGCTCCTCTGTCAGAAAACAACCTGTCTTAAATGAAGTCAAATAGTGACAAGAAATAGAAAGAAACAAGAGCCTAATAATATTATTTGAACTTGTGGATCCAGTCACATCTGAAGGAAACTTACCCCTTGAATTTCTCAATTACATGAGCCAAAAAAAAAATTTTTTTTTTGTTTAATTCTATCTGAGTCCATCTGAGCCACTCTTGTGGTTGAAAATGTCTCATTAACATAAAGGCTCTCACTTTCCTAAGCAGTGTGCTAGGTATGTGCTGGGGTTAAAATAGTGGGCAAGACATACATCATTCCTATCTTCAATGGTACTTAGAGTCTAGTGGGAGGATAGTAACAAGCAAGCAACTACACAAATAAATCAAATATAATAATTTTTCATTGGGATTTGTAAACAAGAGAAGCTAAGCCAGAGAATAAGAGGAGGAGTACTTTAGACAGCATAGGTGGGGAAGGCTCTCAGTTGAGTATTTTTAAAGCTGGGAGTTAGAAGTACGAAGAATAGGGGAACAAGATTTCTGGGCAGAGCAAATAGGACCTGCTCTTAGGCTTGAAAAAACCCAATTCATTCAAGGAATTGAAAGAAGGCCCTCATTGATTCATCCACTGACCCATTCAAATGTCAATTAGTCCGTGGAATGATGCTAAGCACAGGGAGACAGAGACAAATAAAAGCAGTCCCTGACAAGTTGGCAAGATATATTGTAAATTGTAAAAATGTTCAAACCATTTGATTTGGCAATCCCACTTCTAGGAATTTAGTCAAAAGAGAAAAAAAAGGTATATCTGCAAAAATACAGCTACAAGAATGTTCATTGCAGCATTTCTTCAGCTTTGTATCAATGTATGACATACATGTGTGTATTGGGTAAACATATAATAAAGTATAGTGCTCACCTGTTTCACAACCTAAACACAGCCATGATTGGTCCCAGATCAAGAAAGAAGACATGCCCAGCCCTCCAGAAGCCCTCTTTTGCCCCTTTCTACTCACAGATGCCCTTCCCGCCAAGGGGAACTATTAGCTTGACTTCTAACAGTAAAGATTAATTTTACTCTTTTTGTACTTTATGTAAATGGAGTCACACAGAATGTGGTTTACATTGCACAGAGTGGGGGGAGAAGGAAGAAGGTTGGGATGCCCTGGCTTCTTTTACTTAACACTATGTTTGTGAGATTCCACTATACTGTTTATGTAGTTATAAGCTGCTTGTTCTCTATAGTAGTCCATTACTGGAATATACCACAAGTTATTTACTATTCTGCTATTTTTGGACATTTGGGTAGTTTCCAGACTACAAGACTGTTGTAAACAGTGCTGTTGTCAACGTATTGTGGTTAAGATATATCTGCAGTTCTTTGGAGTATATAACTGGGAGTGACAATGCTGGGTAATCACATATGATCCACTTTAGTAGATAGTGCTACGTAGTTGAACAAAATGATCGCACCTGTTCGCACCCCCACTAACTTTGTAAGAGAGTTCTGGTTTCTTCACATCCCTGATGAAACTTTAAGAAATTTTTAGCCATCTGGTGGGTGTGTCAGTATCGAGGTGTGGTTTCAATTTTCATTTCCTGATGATTAATGAAGTTGAAAACGTCCTAGAATTATTGGTCATTAGATATCCTCTTTTCTGAAAAGTCTGTTCAAATCTATTTCCCTTTTTAAGGTGCCTTTTTACTCACATTTGATTGAAAAAAAATTCTTAATATTGTCAAATTTATTAATTTTTTATGTTTAGTACATTTTTGAATCCTATTCAAGAGATTGTGCACTAGCCTAGGATCAGAAAAATGTTCTTCCTCTAAAAGCTTTACTGTTTTCATTTTACCTTTACATAAGCAATCTATCAGAAATTGATTTTGTTTACGGTATGAAGTAAAGGTCTAGGAAATATTTCCATATGGCCATGGTTCCCAAACCATGTACCAAGTGACCATTGGAAGCCATAGTGAATTCACAGGGTGCTGGAAGATATTTTACATTTTTGAGAGAAGCACAGTGACACCTGTTGGATACCACAAAAACTATTAACTTGGAGTAAGTAGTTCACAGTTTAACATTGAATCATACTACATTCTCTTCAATGATATCATATTTTTGCAAAGCTGGGTTTTTTGAAGTTGCTTGTGGTAAAAGTAAATGCCCCTTGAAATCGGAGGTATGAAATGGTGTTCAATATGATTCAAGGCCCAAGAAGCCCTACAGTGCCCAACAGGAGTATAAACCCATTAACAAATATTGTGATTGCTTTGAAGTAAAATAAAATACTATTTTTCTTTCAAATTATATATACTATTTTTTCAAATGATTATGAAATTGTTAGGATATAAATATTTACTAAATTGTTTGGATCTAACTACTTAATTAAAAAAATGTTAGGTATTTTTTCTGGGCTATAGGTGCCATGAAAAAAGTTACTGAGACATTACAGGTGCCATGTATCAAGCAAGTTTGGGAAACTCACTGAGACAGAGTCGAGGGCAGCCGCTATGATTCCCACACTGGTGCTTATGTTCTAGGGTGATCCCTTCCTCATGAGTGTGGGTGGGATCTGTGAGTTGTCTCTTACTCATAAAATATCGCAAAGGTGACAGGATGTATGTGATTATGTTACTTAAAATTGTAGCACCCAATTAGGGAGGAGTCTCTCTCTGAGCTACTCCATGGAAAGAGGCATGCAGCAAGGAGGTTAAGCATGGCCTCAAGCCAAGAGTCAACAGAAAACTGAGGCTCTTGGGGAGCCTCAGTGGTTCAGTTGGTTAAGCATCCAACTTTTGATATTGGCTCAGGTCATGATCTCAGGGTTGTGGGATAGAGACCTGCTTCAGGCCCTATGCTCAGTGGGGAGTCTGCTTGAGATTCTCTCTCTCCCTACCCCTCCCCTCACCCTACTATCTCTCTATCTAAAATAAATAAATAAATCTTAAAAACAAACAAACTGAGGCTCTCATTTTGACAGCCTGCAAAGAACTGGATTCTCCCAATAACCGCATGAATTTGATTGCAGATCCTTCCCCAGTTGAAACTTCAACAATACTGCAACCCTAGCCAACACCTTGATTGCAGCTTTGTGAGACCCTGAAGCAGAGGGCCTGCTTAAGCCATTCTAAATTCTTGTCTACAGAAACTTTGAGATAACATGTTACATTGCATTAAAGTACAAGTTTATGGTAATATTGTGACCCAGCAATAGATAAAAATACACCTGCCATATGGGTATCTCATTAATCAGCATCATTCAAGGAAAAGACCATTCTTTGCAGTGTCATCTTTGGCAGAAATCAGACACTGTGTTTTTTATAATAATGAGAAGTAAAAACCACTAAATTTCCAATAGAGGTTTTTTTTTAAAATTAACATATAATGTATTATTAACCCCAGGGTATAGGTCTATGAATCGCCAGATTTATATTTCACAGCACTCACCATAGCACATACCTTCCCCAATGTCCATAACACAACCACCCTCTCCATACACCCCTCCCCCAGAAACCCTCATTTGTTTTGTGAGATTAAGAGTCTCTTATGGTTTATCTCCCTCCCAATTCCATCTTGTTTCATTTATTCCTTTCCTACCCCCAAAAAACCCCATGGTGCCTCTCAACGTCCTCATTCAGGGAGATCATATGATAATTATCTTTCTCTGATTGACTTATTTCACATAATACCCTCTAGTTCCATCCATGTCATCGAAAATGGCAAGATTTCATTTCTTTTGACGGCTGCATAATATTCCATTGTGTATATATACCACTTTTCTTTATACATTCATCTATGAATGGACATTTAGGTTCTTTCCATAGTTTGGCTATTGTGGACATTGCTGCTATAAACATTCGGGTGCACGAGCCCCTTCCGATCACTACATTTGTATCTTTAGGGTAAATACCCAGTAGTGCCATTGCTGGATTGTAGGGTAGCACTATATTCAACTTTTTGAGGAACCTAAATGCTGTTCTCCAGAGTTGTTGCACTAGCTTGCATTCCTACCAACAGTGTAGAAGGGTTCCCCTTTCTCCGCATCCTCTCCAACATCTGTCATTTCCTGACTTGTTAATTTTAGCCTTCTGACTGGTGTGAGGTGGTATCTCATTGTGGTTTTGATTTGTATTTTCCTGATGCCAAGTGACATGGAGCACTTTTTCATGTGTCTGTTGGCCATCTGGATGTCTTCTTTGAAGAAATGTCTGTTCATGTCCTCTGCCCATTTCTTGATTGGATTATTTATTCTTTGGGTGTTGACTTAGATAAGTTCTTTATAGATTTTGGATACTGGCCCTTTATCTGATATATCGTTGGCAAATATCTTCTCCCATTCTGTCAGTTGTCTTTTGGTTTTGTTAACTGTTTCCTTTGCTGTGCAAAAGCTTTTGATCTTGATGAAATCCCAATAGTTCATTTTTGCCCTTGCTTCCCTTGCCTTTGGCGATGTTCCTAGGAAGAAGTTGCTGCAGCTGAAGTCGAAGAGGTTGCTGCCTGTGTTCTCCTCAAGGATTTTGATGGATTCCTTTCTCACATTGAGGTCCTTCATCTATTTTGAGTCTATTTTCTCGTGTGGTGTAAGGAAATGGTCCAGTTTCATTTTTCTGCATTTGGCTGTCCAATTTTCCCAACACCATTTGTTGAAGAGACTGTCTTTTTTCCACTGGACATTCTTTCCTGCTTTGTCAAAGATTAGTTGACCATAGAGTTGAGGGTCTATTTCTGGGCTCTCTATTCTGTTCCACTGATCTATGTGTCTGTTTTTGTGCCAGTACCATGCTGTCTTGATGATGACAGCTTTGTAATAGAGCTTGAAGTCTGGAATTGTGATGCCACCAACTTTGGCTTTCTTTTTCAGTATTCCTCTGGCTATTCGAGGTCTTTCCTGGTTCCATATAAATTTTAGGGTTATTTGTTCCATTTCTTTGAAAAAAAAATGGGTGGGATTTTGATAGGGATTGCATTAAATGTGTAGATTGCTTTAGGTAGCATTTACATTTTCACAATATTTGTTCTTCCAATCCATGAGCATGGAACATTTTTCCATTTCTTTGTGTCTTCCTCAATCTCTTTCATGAGTACTTTATAGTTTTCTGAGTATAGACTCTTGCCTCTTTGGTTAGGTTTATTTCTAGGTATCTTATGGTTTTGGGTGCAGCTGTAAATGGGATTGACTCCTTAATCTCTCTTTCTTCTCTTGTTGTTGGTGTATAGAAATGCAACTGACTTCTGTGCATTGGTTTTATATCCTGACACTTTGCTGAATTCCTGTACAAGTTCTAGCAGGTTTGGAGTGGAGTCTTTTGGGTTTTCCACGTATAGTACCATATCATCTGCAAAGAGTGATAGTTTGACTTCTTCTTTGCCAAATTAGATGCCTTTAATTTCTTTTTGTTGTCTGATTGCTGAGGCTAGGACTTCTAGTACTATGTTGAATAGCAGTGGTGAGAATGGACATCCCTGCCATGTCCCTGACCTTAGCAGAAAAGCTCTCAGTTTTTCTCCATTGAGAATGATATTCGCTATGGGTTTTTCATAGATGGCTTTGATGATATTGAGGTATGTATCCTCTATCCCTACACTTAGAAGAGTTTTGATCAAGAAAGAATGCTGTACTTTGTCAAATGCTTTTTCAGCATCAATTGAGAGGTTCATATGGTTCTTGTTCTTTCTTTTATTAGTGTATTGTATCACATTGACTGATTTACAGATATTGAACCAAACTTGTAGCCCTAGAATAAATCCCACTTGGTTGTGGTGAATAATCCTTTTAATGTACTGTTGGATCCTATTGGCTAGTATTTGGTGAGAATTTTCACATCTGTGTTCATCAAGGATATTGGTCTGTAATTCTCTTTTTTGATGGAATCTTTGTCTGGTTTTGGGATCCAGGTAATGCTGGCCTCATAAAATGAGTTTGGAAGTTTTCCTTCCATTTCTACTTTTTGGAGCAGTTTCAGGAGAGTAGGAATTAGTTCTACTTTAAATGTTTGGTAGAATTCCCCTGGGAAGCTGTCTGGCCCTGGACTCTTGTTTGTTGGGAGATTTTTGATGACTGCTTCAATCTCCTTACTGGTTATAGGTCTGTTCAGGTTTTTTATTTCTTCCTGGTTCAGTTGCAGTAGTTCTCTAGGAATGCATCCATTTCTTCCAGATTCTCAAATTTGCTGGTGTATAGTTGCTCATAATATGTTCTTAAAATTGTTTGTATTTCTTTGGTATTGATTGTGGTCTCTCCTCTTTTATTCAGGATTTTATTTATTTGGGTCCTTTCTCTTTTTTTTTTGATAAGTCTGCCCAGGGGTTTATCAATTTTCTTAATTCTTTCAAAGAATCAGCTCCTTGTTTTGTTGATTTGTTCTACTGTTTTTTTGGTTTCTATTTCATTGATTTCTGCTCTGATCTTTATAATTTCTCTTCTCCTGCTGGGTTTAGGTTTTCTTTGTTGTTCTTTCTCCAGCTCATTTAGGTGTAGGGTTAGGTTGTGTATTTGAGACCTTTCTTGTTTCTTGAGAAAGGCTTGTATCACTATACATTTTCCTCTCAGGACTGCCTTTGCTGTGTCCCAAAGATCAAAGATTTTGAAGTGTTGTGTTTTTATTTTCATTTGTTTCCATGCATTTTTTTCAATTCTTCTTTAATTTCCTGGTTGGCCCTTTCATTCTTTAGTAGGATGCTCTTTAGCCTCCATGTATTTGGGTTCTTTCCAAATTTCCTCTTGTGATTGAGTTCTAGCTTCAGAGCATTG
The DNA here is from genome assembly GCF_020171115.1 of Neogale vison. Lineage (NCBI taxonomy): Eukaryota > Metazoa > Chordata > Mammalia > Carnivora > Mustelidae > Neogale > Neogale vison. Next base: position 268,692,805 of record NC_058091.1, on the reverse strand, counting down.
TGGTCTGAAAATATGTAAGGAATGATCCCAATCTTTTGGTACCATTTGAGACCTGCTTTGTGACCCAGGATGTGATCTATTCTGGAGAATGTTCCATGTGCACTAAAGAATGTGTATGCTGTTGCTTTGGGATGGAACGTTCTGAATATATCTGTGATGTCCATCTGGTCCAGTATGTCATTTAAGGCCTTTATTTCCTTGTTGATCTTTTGCTTGGATGATCTGTCCATTTCAGTGAAGGGGGTGTTAAAGCCCCCTACTATTATTGTATTATTGTTCAGTGTGTTTCTTTGATTTTGTTATTAATTGGCTTATATAATTGGCTTCTCCCACATTAGGGGCATAGATATTTAAAATGTTAGATCTTCTTGTTGGGCAGACCCTTTGAGTATGATATAGTGTCCTTCCTCATCTCTTATTATAGTCTTTGGCTTAAAATATAATTGATCTGATATAAGGATTGCCACCCCCAGCTTTCTTGTGATGTCCATTAGCATGGTAAATTGTTTTTCAAACCCCTCACTTTAAATGTGGAGGTGTCTTTGGATCTAAAATGAGTTTCCTGTAGATAGCATATTGATGGTTTTTGTTTTTTTTTTTAAATCTATTCTGAATACCCTGTGTCTTCTGATTGGGGCATTGAGCCCATTTACATTCCAGGTAGCTATTGAGAGATATGAGTTTAGTGCCATTGTATTGCCTGTGAGGTGAGTGTTACTGTATATTGTCTCTGTTCCTTTCTGGTCTACTACTTTTATGCTCTCTCTTTTCTTAGAGGACACCTTTCAATATTTCCTGTAGAGCTGGTTTGGTGTTTTCAAATTCTTTTAGATTTTTTTGTTTATTTTTTTGTTTTTTGTCCTGGAAGCTTTTTATCTCTCCTTCTATTTTCAATGATAGTCTAGCTGGATATAGTATTCTTGGCTGCATGTTTTTCTCATTTAGTGCTCTGAATATATGCCAGTTCTTTCTGACCTGCCAGGTCTCTGTGGATAAGTCTGCTGCCAATCTAATATTTTTACCATTGTATGTTACAGACTTCTTGTCCCGGACTGCTTTCAGGATTTTCTCTTTGTCACTGAGACTTGTAAGTTTTACTATTAGATGACAGGGTGTAGACCTAGTCTTATCAATTTTGAGGGGAATTCTCTGCACTTCCTGGATTTTGATGCTTATTCCCTTTGCCATATTAGGGAAATTCTCTACAATAATTCTCTTTAATATACCTTCTGCTCCCCTCTCTCTTTCGTCTTCTTCTGGAATCCCAATTATTCTAATGTTGTTTCGTCTTATGGTATCACTTATATCTCGAATTCTCCCCTCATGGCCCAGTAGTTGTTTTCTCTCTTTTGCTCAGCTTCTTTATTCTCTGTCATTTGGTCTTCTATATCACTAAATCTCTCTTCTGCCTCATTTATTCTAGCAGTAAGGGCCTCCATTTTTTATTGCATCTCCTTAATAGCTTTTTTGATTTCAACTTGGTTAGATTTTACTTCTTTTATTTCTCCAGAAAGGGCTTCTTTTATATCTTCCATGCTTTTTTTGAGCCCAGCTAGCACCTTGAGAATTGTCATTCTGAACTCTAGATCTGACATATTACCAATGTCCATATTGATTAGGTCCCTAGCCTTCGATACTGCCTCTTATTCTTTTTTGTGTGTGTGTGTAGTGAGTTTTACCACCTTATCATTTTATCCAGATAAGAATATATGAAGGAGAGGATGAAATACTAAAAGTGTGGAAAAGTCCCCAGAAAAATATGAGCTAACCAAATCAGAAGAGACCCCAAATTGTGTGTGTGGGGGGGAAATAAAAGGGGTAAAAAGAAGTTCAAAAAAATTTTTTTAATTAAAAAAAAAAGAAATTAAGAAAATATAGATATTAGCCTGGTGAACAGAACAGAGCCACCCACTTAATTTTGGGAGTACTTTGGTCTCTAGAAGAAACTACCTCCCAAAATTTTAAGGTAAGAAACACACACATACGCACGTACACACACACACACACACACACACACACAAATAAGTGTAAACGTGATGAAGGGATGGAATATGACTGTAAAGATGAAAATTTAAAAAAAAATTCTAAAAAAGGAGTTGATAAGTTGGTTGGGAAAAGAAAGAAAAAAAAAGTGGAGAGAATTTGCTCAGGCTGGAGACTAAGCCCTGTGCTAGATTTAGGGTATATTTTGATCTATTAGAAGAAGTTGTATCCCAACATTTTTTAGAAGAAAAGACCCTATGTGTACACAAAAAGTAAAGTTAGATACAATGAGGGCTAAAATATGACTATAATAATGAAGGTTCAAAAAAAAATTTTATGAAAGGTATTGTTAAGATAAACTAGTTAAAAAACGTTAAAGGAGGAAAGAGTAAAAGTTAAAAAAAATTAGAATAAGAAAAAAATAAAATAAAATAAATCAATTAACTTTGCCAACCCAAAGAATCATGGAGAGAAAGACATGAATTCCATGCTTTGCTTTCTCTGGAATTTCTCTGGAATTCTGCTGTTCTCCTTGATAAGTGAGTTTGGTCTGGGCGATATTTCTTGCTGATCTTCTGGGTGATGGGCCTGTTGCAGTGATTTTCAAGTGTCTTTGCCAGAGACGAAATTGCACTGCCCTTGCCAGGGCCCAAGCTAAGTAATCTGCTCAGGTTCACTCTTGGGAGCTTTTGTTCACTGGATGCTTTCTGTAGAGCTCTGGAGGATGGGAATGAAAATGGCAGCCTCCCAATCTCTGGCCCAGAGGAGCCGAGAGCTCAGGGTCCCACTCCTCAGTGTGCCCTTGAAGAAAAGCGCTCTATCACTCCCATCTCCCTGGCCTCCAGCTACGCGCTGAGCTCACCCAGTCTGCAACCCAGTGTCTCTGTCTCTGGCACACAGCCTCACCTGAAGTCCCCAAACCCAGCAGATCACTGCCGCTTTTCCAGGGAGCTGTCCCTGGAGTTGCCACTTGTGGAGTCCCTGCTCAAAGATCAGTGGTCTGACAGTGCCACAGATCATGTTTAAGGTAACCCCAAGCTGAGAGCTCACGCCTCAGCTCCATCCCTGTAGCTGGCTTTCCTGATCTAATACCTGTAAGCTGTGCAATACTCAGACATCCCCGATCCTCTGGTGACCCTGCAGGACCCAAGACCATGCTGTCCCTGTGAGGGCTCCAGCCTCACTTAGCCTTGGAGCAATGTCCCTCAGTGCAGCAGACTTTTAAAAGGTCTGATTTTTTGCTCTTTTGCTCCGCCACTTGCTGGGAGCCAGCCCCTCCCCCTGCAGTCTATCTTCCCGTCGCTTCGGATTCACTTCTACGCGGGTCCGACCTTTCAGAAAGTGGTCGATTTTCTGTTTCTAGAACTGCTGCTCTTCTTCTCTTCAATCTCCTGTTGGATTCATAGGTGTTTGGAATCGTTTGATAAGCTATCTAGCTGATTTCCTACTACGTGATGTCATCTCAGCCTACTACTCCTCCGCCATCTTGACTCCTCCCCCTCCAATAGAGTTTTGATGAATTGCCCATGATACCTTTTCTACTTGACTAAGAATAATTGATAACCAAGAAAAATCATGAGGAAAAACAGCTAATTAGATGGGAAAGTTTTCACAGTGTATCACGTAAGTGAAAAAATGAAGTTATAAAGTCATATGTTCAATTATATTGTACGTATGCAAAATGTGAGTTTTGTGTGTATCTGCATTATAAAAAGACTGTTAAAATGTCTTTGGGAGGGGCCCCTGGGTGGCTCAGTCAGCTAAGCATCCAACTCAGATGATCTCAGGGTCGTGGATCAAGGCCCACATTGAGCTCCACACTTGGTGCAGAGTTGATTCAAATTCTTTCTCCCTCTCCTTCCCCATCTGCCCCTTCTCTTTCTCTTTCTGTCTGTCTACAATAAATAAATAAATAAATAATCTTTTAAAGAATGTCTTTGGGAGAGAGGGGATTATAGGTGTTTAACAATGTTTTTGTGTGTTTTAAAATTTTTCTATAGCAAATTATCCCCCACTTTTCTACAAAGAGAATATGTTACTTTTATACACACACAAAGCCATACACACATATTTTTTAAATCAAAGAACAGTCTCTGCTTGAGGGAATTTATAGTACAGTAGGAGATATGTTATAGACAAATAAGGGTGCTATAAAGTTAGACATTGTATATTCATGACCATTTGGGGACCCAACTTGAACTGTCTTAACACAAAAGGCTCACAGACTGTGACTGGCCTTGCTTGGATTGTATGCCATCCTTGAACCAATTGCAATATCCAGAACATGGGGTTCCAGGTCTGGATCACGAGACCACCTGATAAGCCCTGCCTATCATCAGCACCTTATTGAGTGTGGTGGTGGTGGGGTTGAGGGGACTTCCTAATGAAAAAAGGGTGCCTTAACCAGAAGATATAAGGAGATGTGACAGCGAAAGACCAAACAAGAAGCAACGGCACAGAGGAAGTGACACTTAACCTGAGTGTTCAAAGGTGAGGAGGTATTTCCAGGCAGCTGGGATCAGAAGGGCATTTGAGAAGGATGAAGGTGAACAGTATGAATAGTGGTAAAGAGAGAGAGAGAGAGAGAGAAACAAGATCCTCCAGGCTAAGATGTTGAGCCTTCATCCTGAGGGTAATGGGGAGTCCCAAAAGGATTGAAGGCTAGGACAGATGTGTTTGATAACCTTTGTTTTACCCTGCAAGGTACAATGCCTGATGAATATTATTACAAGTAAGAATAGTAATATTTTCTGTCTCCTGCATGAGACTCCATGAACTCTCCAGTGACTTTGAGAAGGGTAGTTAGAGGAATCTTTGACAATACCCTTCACTAAACCAGTGTGTTTCTGTGTTTTTGACCATGATCCTCAGTAAGAAATACCTTTTATATCAGAATTCAACTGAATTTCACTGAATCATTTAAACAAACAAACAAACAAACAAAACCTCTGCCCTGGACTACCTACTCCATAATGGCAGTGACCATGACTGTATGACTCTTTTGATTATCACTATACCTTCTATGTCTGGCACAATGTTTGTCCCATGGTGGGCCCATAATATTACTATTATTACTAAGTACGTTTTCACTGAATGAATGCATGGGTGGATTGACAAATGATTCAAAATGCCTTGCTAACTACAAAGAGTTATATAGATGCCAATAATTGGTCTTAGCAACCAACTCAGAGCTATGTTTATGAGACTGTGTGGTAGACAAATCACCAGAGCAGACAGTGGGAGGGGATGCTGAGTGCAGGGCAGAGTTGGAATTTAATGCCAACGAGAGGTGGTGCCCCATGTACCACATTGGAGTGATTCATATTACTTCCTGGGCCACAGTCCTTGTCCATAGCCCTGCTTCTTCTTTTACAGACTGAGTCATTTAAGTGGTATACGGGGACCATGAGTCAGAGAATGGAGATGAGACAGTTTCTTTTGCTGGCCCAAAGATTCAATCTCAGAGACTGCAACAAATGCACAAATTAATATTTTTCTCTGAATACGGACCTGGGTTTAAAAATCCATTGTTGGGCGCCTGGGTGGCTCAGTGGGTTAAGCCGCTGCCTTCGGCTCAGGTCATGATCTCAGGGTCCTGGGATCGAGTCCCGCATCGGGCTCTCTGCTCAGCAGGGAGCCTGCTTCCCTCTCTCTCTCTCTCTCTCTGCCTGCCTCTCTGTCTACTTGTAATCTCTCTCTGTCAAATAAATAAATAAAATCTTTAAAAATCCATTGTTGTACATATCTTGAAAGTGCATTTGGCTCAAGAGGGTCGCCAGGGGCCACTTAAGCCTGTCATTTCCTCCTTGCCTCTTGAAGGTTATTGATCAGTATCAGTGGCAAAGCCCTTCCTATGCTTTCTCTGTAATCAGGTTCTTTACACAGAAAGCCAAGTCAAGGAAATGACTTTAAAAGAAGCAGTTTGCCCAAAGATTAGCAGTGCTAACTGGGGCTGAGCAATGACTTCCTCCCAGTGTCAATATTCCTTCAGGTTTGAGGATTAAGATCCCATTTGAAGAAGGGCTTATCAGAAGAAATAATGATTTTCTGTCTTTTAAAGAGCTAGAAACCTTCATGATAGACAAAGTCATTATTAAAGATCTTTAGTTCAGGACTGCACTAACAACTTAATAGTTACAGATGACTGGGAAGGGGTTAGAGGAGGATTTCCAATACCAATCACAGGGAGCCTTTTTCATTGAACAAGCAAGGCAAGAGTTGAAACCATGTTCTTAAAGAGGCCTTGAGCTTCAAGATTAAGGGACTTTGGGAACCAGCATATCTCTGTAGGGTTTGTCTTTCCCCTGTCTGTGTCTTCTAAGTAATCACTTTGGTCAAGTTAAAGAACACACCTTCCCTGAGCCTCAAATTCCTCAGCTATAAAATTTCAAAGATTTTTGAGGATTAGGAAAAAAACAAGTATAGAAAAGCATCTAGTACTGTAGTTAGCATGTAATTGTTAAACATAGTTCTCATGGTGGTGATGACGGTAATGGTGATGGTGGTGATGATGGTAATTCTTCTTATTATTATTATTTTATTTTAAATTAATGTTAAGAAATAGAATATCAAGTTAATATTCAGAATTCAGTTGGGAAGGTGAGTTGGATTTCCAAATAAACATAGTGCCAAGCAGTATTTGAGAATAGCCATTTCTATCTTCCTGTCTTTACACAAGCTGTTTCATCTACTGGAAAAGACTTCTCACACCAGGTTCTATTCAAACAGAGCCAGACTTCATTTCACATGCTTTTATATAGAATAAAAGAGAGGGCTGTCCTTGGTCACTCAAGTCAAGCTGTTCTCCAAGCTCCCCTGTTTCTCTTACCTTCACTTGTGTGATTGTCCCCCTATAGCCTTTCAGTTAATACTGCCTCTACTTGAACTAACTTGAGTGAGTTTCTGTTTTTGCAACCAAAGAGCTTTGATTAGGATACCACCAATGAGTGTGGTTTTAAATGTTTTAGGTGAGGGTGTTGGGAACAGGAGGACTGAAGCAAGCCAAATAGAAGGTGGGATGCTGAAGTCATGGGTTGATCATCAAAGGTCTTTAGAACTCATGAGATCTCTGTGGAGGGAAAGAGAGATGATAGAAAAGACTAGAAACATGACTGACTTCAAGAAGAGCTTAGATAAATTTTTGTCCCACTAAGTGAAATCACAGTATCTAGTGTGTATAGCCAGCACAATCTAGGCACTGGGGAGAACACAAAGAATAAACACAACCTCTGCCCTTCAGGAAGCCACAGTTCTACCTACAACTTCTACTGAGTACAGATGAAGTGTAAAGATGACTCTCCAGCAGTTTTCTTAGGAGTCTTAAAGACTGATATGGAGGAAAAGTGGGCTTTATAAATGGAAAATAGCTTTGTAAATATAATGGATGTTAGTATTCAGATCAGGAATAATAACAGTTCAGTTATGATCTACTGCACCAAACACAATTACAAATCTTTTATATATATCATTTGAAGGAAAATAAAGTGCCCTGCAAGTAGGTACGATTTACAGATAAAGAAATGGAGCCTCAGAGAGATTAAGTCTTTGTCCAAGGTCATAGCCAGAGAGTAGCAGGGCTAGAAGTCAACTCACATTTATGTAACAACTGGATATCTGTATGAAAAAAAAAAAAAGGAATTTTGGCTTTTACTTCACATTACATACAAATATTTCTTCAAAATAAATCATAGAGCTAAAAGCAAAAGCTAAAACTACAAACTTCTAGAAGAAATCATAGGAGAAAATATTCACAACCTTGAGGTAAGCAAAGATTTCATGGACAAGACAAAAAAGTTTAATAAAAGGAAAAACTCACTAATTAGACTTTACCAAATAAAACACCACTGCACTTTTGAGAGACACTACTAAGAAACTGAAGTGGCAAGCCACAATACGAGAGAAAATATTTGCAATGCAAATATCAGATAAAAGACTTGTAACCAGAATATAAAAAGAACTCTGGAAAGTCAATAAAGAGAGGTAGTTCAATTAAAGAAAAATGGAGAGATTTTAACAAACCCTTCAAAAAAAGTGACGTACGAATAGCCAATAAGCACATGAAGAGATATTCAACATGATTAGTTAGAAGGGAAATGAAAATTAAAAGCACTATGAGATGCTATTTGATACCACTGAGAGGGACTAAACTTGAAGGGATAGCCAAAACCAAATATTGGTGAGGGTGCGAAGCAACTGGAACTTTCAGTTACTCCACTTTGGAAAACTCTTTGGCAGGTTTTTACTAAGTTAAACACACACTTATTTTATGACCCAGCAATTCCACTCCAAGATATTTGCCCAAGAGAAATGAATGCATATATCCACAAAAAGATTTTTACATGAATATATATAACAACTTCATTCATGATAATCAAAAGAAGCAAACTCAAATGGCTAGACAGATTGTGATATATCCATGCAATAGTATATTATCAGCAATGCAAAAGAACTGTTGATATATGCAATAACACTGATGAATCTCAAAAATTTTAGTCTAGTGAAGGAAGTCATGACCAAGATAGTACATACTTTATGATCCAATTTATGTGAAATTCTGGAAATGGCAAAACTAAGTTGCAGTGATAGAAAGTAGATCAGTGGTGGCCTAGAGTGGAGGCTGGGGGGAGAGGATTGGCTGCAAGGAGCAGGTAAGAATGTTTTTTTTTTTTTTTAAAGATTTTATTTATTTATTTGAGAGAGAGACAGTGAGAGAGAGCATGAGCGAGGAGAAGGTCAGAGAGCGAAGCAGACTCCCCATGGAGCTGGGAGCCTGATGTGGGACTCGATCCCGGGACTCCAGGATCACGCCCTGAGCCGAAGGCAGTCGTCCAACCAACTGAGCCACCCAGGCGTCCCGGTAAGAATGTTTTTGAGGTGATGGGGTGGTGGTGGTTGTATGGGTGCCCACATTCATCAGAGTTTATCTAGTGTATGTGCACTTAAAATGAGTACCTATAATTATATGTAAATTATATCTCCCAAAATAGTTTTTTCAAAAGGAGAGAACCTTGAAACATGGAAAATTGTTCCACAGGTGCTGTGGCAGGGAGAGGGCCTCCACCAGCAGACACGTTGTGGAAGATGTTGAAGCAGACGACAGCTGGAAACCTTCAGAGAACATTTGGTTTGTAAAATCACTTTCTGCTTTGCCAAGACCTTTCGTTCTCTAAGAGGTGACAATCCCTTCTCAGGTTCTATCAGACACCAGGTGCTGGCCTGACAAGAACAGAACTGTCCAGAGGACGACAAAAGGGAGAAAGGGGCCCAGTTTTCTTACTCAGCTCCCTGGAATCCAAGAAGATAACCTGATTTATTCTGAGTTCTCTGTGAAAACCCTCATGCCTCTCTCCTCCTCTTACCTCACATCCCCTCTCACTTCCTTAGAAGCCCCTCTCTGGCTCTCACTCACAAGATCCCTGAAGCAGCACAGAGACTGTACATAGCCACCAACTCCCAAGCCCTTTGCTTTCTCCAGAGAAACCACAGGAAACACTGCATGGAATAAATCCCTCCAGTCACAATTATTCAGACATTCTTATAAGTACTGTTCTTTTAAAAAGCTGGAAAGTTGGGTTGAGGAGTTTGGGGCTATTATTAGCACCAAACACTATAAAAAGGAAATGCCACTGATAAACTTGGGTAGCTATATTTTTATATGGGATAATTCAAGTTAACTTCTTTGAGTTCCCAGTCATAAGAAATCCTTAATAAAAATACTACCTCAGGTCATACCCTCAAACCCAGCTTAAACATTGCTGAAATCCACAGGGGCTATTCCAGTCAGGGCTGACTAGGAGAACTAAGATTGTGTTTTTAGCCTATTTTTATGGCTGTTCCCTTCTGAGTTGCTCAGGTCTGTCCTACCAAAGGAAAATAATCCATCAGCCCACATACAAATATTTACTTGTAGTGAGTATGTGGAGACAGCATGGCAAAGGGGTTGGTATGCAGGTCAGACTTAACCAAGCTTGGTCCCATGAAGCATCAGACAAGTTACTCAACCCTTTTGAACTTTCCCTACAAAATGGGTTGCTTTCAACCCTATGAGTTAATGCCTGACACCTGAGACTTGGTAAATTTTCAGTAAATGTTAATTCATTATTATATGTTCAGTCATGTCTCTTACCCTAGGAACTGCAAAAATGTGATTTTACCTTTGGAAATTCTACACTCTCTCTTGACACACAAAGCATGCCAACAGGAGAATAAAAGAACAACAGAAATAATGAGATCTTGTGTGGGTAAAGTTGTTAAAAAACGTACTTCAGAGACCCTGCTAGCCTCCCACTTCCATCTCTATTGGAGAGCAATTTGTCAATGTGCGTCAAGAGCCTTTAAAATATGTTTGCCCTAAAGAAAACAAGCCTGTGAGCAAAAATTTATAGTGGATATTAGAGTAACAAAAAACTGGTAATAGTCTAAGTGTCTATCAAGGAAACTTTCATGAATATTTAGACATTACAATTGAACATTTACTCAAACCAGGTCATAAAACAATATGTACACTATGGGTCCAATCAAGGGTATGAACTGAAGCATTGCTTTCATTAAGAATTTCTTGTGACCAGGAGCTCTAAAAAGAAAAGTTGATTTACTCCCATATAAAAGTATAGATATGTGGATAAATGTATACATACATGTAGGAAAGGTCTATAGACCATGGCTTGACACAGTAGATTCATGTGTGGGTGCTGCTTTTGAGTGGGTTTTTTGTTTTATTTGTATTTCTATAGAGATACGTTTCTTTTATATTAGGAAAAAAGTCCTCAAAATTTAGATAAACAGTTCAATGAATCTAGGAAAACAGAAAAAAATACAACACAATGGGTAAATAAGCAGTGGCCTATATTTTGCTTGATGTTTCTAAGAATTCTACGCCCTTTATTTAGCTTTCCACAAATAACACCGATTCACTGTGTGACTGGGCAGATTATTCCCCTCTCTGGCCCTCAGTTTTCCATGTGTAAAATGCACGAGTTGGACTAGATTGGGGATGGCAAATGAGTTTACCTTGAGTGTCAGCGCTGTATCATTGCTAGAGACTGCCTGGACCACCTCTGTGATGAGAATGAATGTTTGAAAGTGGCTAGAGCTCTGTGACTAACAATGTGTGTCATGGATGTAAGCATGTAGAATGACACAGGAGGACCATGCAGTTCCTATATGTAGACTAGATAACTTTAAGGTTTCTTGAAACACTATGAGCCTGGGGCATCTTCCAGCAAAAATATTAATATGAATTTGAAAAGTCACAGGGGTTGGGGGAACCTAATGCCAAGTCACTTTCCATCTTATTTTATGGGAACCAAGACATAATTTGGGGTTTATTGAAGAAGAAAATAGTCATGGCCTTTGTGTCTCCATCATATTTGCCTCCACCACCTCCCATCCCCAGAACAAGGAATAAATGTGCAGCTGTTGTTTCAACTTCTTCAATCTGAAAGAATTTGAAAGCCACAGCTGTTAGAGGCATAAACCTGACTCTAGATCTGTTCTTGGTCCATGTCTCATGTTTCATGGAATTCTCTAAAAGCCACACCTCTGAGAGTCGAGTCAAGGAAGGCCACTTCTGTCAATCACTACACTCCCAGGATCAGAAGTGCTAAGTGCTCATTCCCAAGGGGACTTTCCTGTATGAAGTAGCACCTGTTCCTGTCCAGATTCAGTGGAACCAAGCTCCTGAGAGGGGTGTTGATGTTCCTAAGGTCATATAATGAGTTCAGCTACCACCCAGCTTTTCCCATTTGCAAGCAGACATGGATAATTGGGCAAACATCAGCATCTGGCTGCCAGCAGATTGGCTATTTGGAGGAGGGGCAGGTTGGAGGGCTTTACTGCATCTCAACTTAACCACACTAATCTACCCTAACTTTCACAGAGAACAGCAGGCTATACTCAGGGATCTCGGCAACAGCTGTGCCTTCCAAACCAAGATGCTGTTCAGAAAGATGATCCAAATGCAGGCTATGTGTTTCAGCAGGAGGTGGTGGGACTTTCCTGCTCAAATGGTCCTTTGTGTACTTCTAGAAGATGGGGCATTAACCTCACACGTGGCTAACCCAAGATGGATGACTTGGCATTCTCAATTTACATTTGGCTGGTGGTCAGAACTGAACTGTCAAAATGCCTGGGTATCTGAAGCACACAGTGCCTGACTTGTTCAGACTTGTTTCTGATGAAGTGGGTGGATCCTGGGGCTTTTGCTCTAGCCAGATTTGATAAGCTAAACAAGGCTGGACTGTTACAAAGGCTGGCTCCAGTGTTCCCCTCAGGGCAGCAGAAATCAGTATTCTGAATCAGTGGCCTCTATTATCAACTTCATGTATATTCAGCATCTTCATCTATTTCTGGGTCTTCCCTCACATTACCCACTTGTTGCAAGTGTGGTTCTGCCCAAGACTGGGGTATTGGGAACACAGGGTCTGTGCTCAAGTTGCTTCTACTTAGCTCTGTAAAGTCACCTGCTGGGTCTTCTTGCCTTTGTAGTCAGACACTTTGCAAGTACAAAGTGCTTCTGGATTCATCAGTGCTCTGAATTGCCTTCTCAGGGCAAGGGGAGTCAGAAGTTGGCCTGCTGTACCCCTACTTGTCATGGGCCTGCACCATTATATGACAAAGTTCAACACTTCCAGGATGGAGCTAGGAGGGTTTTCTCTGCCTCCCTTCTCGTTCAAACTAGAATAGAGATAGAGCTACTAAAGATTCCAGAATTATTCAAACATCTTGATTCCCAACAAAAGTTGTGAAGGAAACTCAGGCCAGCCTCGTACACTGACTCCTTGAGTACGACAAGGTATCACATGGGAAGAGCTCAGCTAAATACAAGTCTCACAAGAAGTTGTAAACCCAGAATCAAGGCATTATAGTCCTAACAAAGGATCAAGGAAATGATCCCAGACAATCTCTTCTGGCCTGGCAGCCCTTTACTCCACATGGGTGCTGAGACCAATGTGTGGGCAGCTCCCCCATGAAGAAGGGGTGCCTAGGATGAGGGTAGAGGGTGGCTGCATCTGCCATGATGGACCCCAGATTGATAGGCAGCCTTTGCACTAGTCACTGGTTTAGGCCACGGTAAAGCAAAGTAAGAGCAACCTCACTAGAGTGAGATGTACTTCCACTTACCCTTAAACTCAGCCAGCCATTATGCCGTGGCCTAGTTTGGAGTTATCAAGAGAACCTCTTAGTAAGTTTAACTCCTTGGAACCTTCTCAAAGGTCATATATTTTGAGCGCTGGCTCTGCGTTTACTTATAGGAATCTGGTCTAAAGAAAGGAATTTGTTTTGGCCAAAAGGCTATTATATCAGTGCTGGTAATCGCTATACATGTAAGGAACAATTTAAATTCCAATAGTAAGTGATTGGTTAAAGAAATTATAGTCTATCTATATGAGTCAACCATTAAAAGTTGTGTTCTAGACTAGTACCTCCTGGTGTAAATGCAACCCACCACCTAAGAAATATTATGATCAAAACTCTGGATCTAACTACTAATTGTTAGAAAATTTAGGGCACAAACATGTTAAATGACATCAAGAGGATACAATCAGCAAAATTCAGAAGTAAGCACTCTACAAAACAAACCTAGCTTCTTCTTTAACAAACAAAACAAAATGACATTAGGCATACATAAAGAAAAAGAGATTTGGGAAATATCTGAAACAAATGCAGTAAGTAGACCTTGCATAAATCCTGTTTGAAACATGTAATTGTTTTTTTTTTTTAAGTCATTTATGAGACAATTGGGGAAGTTGAACACTGGATATTTTATGGTACATATGAACGATTGCAATTAGTTAAAAGAGCTCTAATCTTGGAGCACGTGGGTGGCACAGTTGGTTGAGCATCCAACTCTTGGTTTTGGCTCAGGTTGTGAACTCAGGGTTCTGAGATTGAGCCCCATATCAGGTTCTGAGCTCAGGACAGAGTCTGCTTTGGATTCTCTCTCTCTGGGTCCCTCCCACTTGTGATCTTTTTCTCAAATAAATAAATCTTTTTCTTTTTTTTAAAGAGTCCTATCTATGAAAAACTCACAATGAATATCATTATCAATGGGAAAAGCTGACAGCCTTCCCTTTGAGATCAGGACCAGGACAAGGATGTCCACGCTCGCCACTGTCGTTCAACATATTCCCGGAAGTCCTAGCAACAGCAATCAGACAACAAAAAGAAATAAAAAGTATTCAAACTGGCAAAGGAGAAGTCAGAAAAGGAGTCCTAGTCTTTTAGAGATATATACTGAATATTTATGGATAAAATAATATTTACAATTTGCTTCTTAAAAATTTTTCTTCAGTGTTCCAAAATTCATTGTTTATGCATCACACCCAGTGCTTCATGCAATACATGCCCTTCATAATACCACCACCAAATCCACTGAGTAAAGTGTGTAGGGGGTATATACTTGGTAGTTGCTGAATGTGGGTAATAGGTACAGGAAGTTTATTACAATGCTTATGCTATTTTTATATAGTTTGAAATTACCATAACAAAAAGCTTTAGAAAACATAGTGTAGAGGAAAATCTGTGTCACAGGTTAAGTGTTTATGTCATATTACATGAAAAGAGAGAGTCTACAAGGGGTTGTATCTTAAGTTCCATCTCGTTTTTGTAACTGTGTGCATATATGCGTGAAAGAATCTGCTGAAATACGTGAACCAAAATGATTAATGAACTATGATAAATTATGAAGCCTGGACTACAGTAATTTTTAATTTTTTTCCAATTTATTTATTTTCAGAAAAACAGTATTCATTATTTTTTCACCACACCCAGTGCTCCATGCAAGCCGTGCCCTCTATAATACCCACCACCTGGTACCCCAACCTCCCACCCCCCCCGCCACTTCAAACCCCTCAGACTGTTTTTCAGAGTCCATAGTCTCTCATGGTTCACCTCCCCTTCCAATTTACCCAAATTCCCTACTCCTCTCTAACGCCCCTTGTCCTCCATGCTATTTGTTATGCTCCACAAATAAGTGAAACCATATGATAATTGACTCTCTGCTTGACTTATTTCACTCAGCATAATCTCTTCCAGTCCTGTCCATGTTGTTACAAAAGTTGGGTATTCATCCTTTCTGATGGAGGCATAATACTCCATAGTGTATATGGACCACATCTTCCTTATCCATTCATCCATTGAAGGGCATCTTGGTTCTTTCCATAGTTTGGCGACTGTGGCCATTGCTGCTATAAACATTGGGGTACAGATGGCCCTTCTTTTCACGACATCTGTATCTTTGGGGTAAATACCCAGGAGTGGAATGGCAGGGTCATAGGGAAGCTCTATTTTTAATTTCTTGAGGAATCTCCACACTGTTCTCCAAAGAGGCTGCACCAACTTGCATTCCCACCAACAGTGTAAGAGGGTTCCCCTTTCTCCACATCCTCTCCAACACATGTTGTTTCCTGTTTTGTTAATTTTGGCCATTCTAACAGGTGTAAGGTGATATCTCAATGTGGTTTTAATTTGAATCTCCCTGAGGGCTAATGATGATGAGCATTTTTTCATGTGTCTGATAACCATTTGTATGTCTTGATTGGAGAAGTGTCTGTTCATATCTTCTGCCCATTTTTTGATGTGTTTGTCTGTTTCGTGTGGGTTGAGTTTGAGGAGTTCATTATAGATCCTGGATATCAACCTTTTGTTTGTACTGTCATTTGCAAATATCTTCTCCCATTCCGTGGGTTGCCTCTTTGTTTTTTTGACTGTTTCCTTTGCTGTTTTCTTATACACTAACAATGAAAATACAGAAAGGGAAATTAGAGAATCGATTCCATTTACTATAGCACCAAGAACCATAAGATACCTGGGAATAAACCTAACTAAAGAGGTAAAGGATCTGTACTTGAGGAACTATAGAACACTCATGAAAGAAATTGAAGAAGACACAAAAAGATGGAAGACCATTCCATGCTCTTGGATTGGAAGAATAAACATTGTTAAAATGTCTATACTGCCTAGAGCAATCTATACTTTTAATGCCATTCCGATCAAAATTCCACCGGCATTCTTCAAAGATCTGGAGCAAATAATCCTAAAATTTGTATGGAATCAGAAGAGACCCCGAATCGCTAAGGAAATGTTGAAAAACAAAAATAAAGCTGGCGGCATCACCTTACCTGATTTCAAGCTTTATTACAAAGCTGTGATCACCAAGACAGCATGGTACTGGCATAAAAACAGACACATAGACCAGTGGAACAGAGTAGAGAGCCCTGATATGGACCCTCAACTCTATGGTCAATTAATCTTTGACAAAACAGGAAAAAATATACAGTGGAAAAAAGACAGTCTCTTCAATAAATGGTGCTGGGAAAACTGGACAGCTATATGTAGAAGAATGAAACTCGACCATTCTCTTACACCGTACACAAAGATAAACTCAAAATGGATAAAATACCTCAATGTGAGACAGGAATCCATCAGAATCTTAGAGGAGAACATAGGCAGTAATCTCTTTGATATCAGCCACAGCAACTTCTTTCAAGATACGTCTCCAAAGGCAAAGGAAACAAAAGCGAAAATAAACTTCTGGGACTTCATCAAAATCAAAAGCTTCTGCACAGTAATTTTTAATTTTTATGGCATTTAATACTCTGAGTTTTTTCCCGTAATCATTGTTACTCTTAAAAGCAGAAAATAACAATAAATCTATTTATAATTAGGAAAAATACATGCATAACTGTATTTTCACAGAGGAAGTTATAGAAGAGAGTACTTACAGAAGAATTTGGGACTTTTCTGTGTTTTCCTAATTCACTCAAAGAGTACAATTTGTTTGTACAAAGAAGTTTAGAACAAGTACACCTCAGCTTTATATTAGGCATTTTAAGAAAATGTCTGAATATTTCATAACTAATATCTAATGATTCTACACCTGTACAAAGTTGAACTTCTCCCTGGCAGACCTGAGTTCTGCTCTTCCAACAAGGAGGAACTGTTTGATGTGAGACAAGTCAATGGCTGTTCTCTGGGTCTCAGTTTCTTCACCTTGTGTTTTTCATGAAACTCAAATGGGAAAGCAAATTGTTCTGGTTGGCTTTATACAAGTGTCAGGAGGTGGTAGTGGCTACTACTCTCCCAACAATTATACCATCACATCTTAAGCAGGAAAAAAAGCCAACACTGGGGCAGGTAAACACCTGAGTAAGACAGATTTATTTCCCTCCCAATCATGTTCTCAGGGTTGACCTTGTTCTAGCAACCCGGAGGTGTCCCAGAGACATTATAAAACAGAGTGGTGGGGGGGATGCTGTGTGCCATCGCTGAAAGGGAAGAGGGAAACACCAGGACACAACTACTGCTCATAATATGCCTCCAGCATTGTGCACAATCATTAATCCTCCAAAAAATCCTGTGAGATATGTATAATTATAATTCTTATTATCCAGAAAACGGGTTCAGAGAGCTGAAGCTACTTGCCCTATGTCACACAGTTCCAGAATGATGGAGCAGGACTCTTTTCTAATTATGTCTGATCCCAAATCTTGCAGAAATTCTTAAACATTATTCTTTACAGTATCACTAGAGGTAAAAAATGCACATTGTAAGCAATATTCAGAGTTTCAAGAGTTGACTGGATCCTTGCACCACATGAAGGAGACTCTTTACATGTCCCTGTGATTGTCAAGACTAATATGCAAGAAATAAAAGCGTACCACCATTGAGGAAAAAAATGCTTGAACTAGGTAACTGGCTCAAGAACCAGTATAGGCAGTTATGAAGAAAAGCTCTGTGGTGACTGGAACCAAAGACTCTGGATTCTCTGTCTTCCTTCTTCTGCTTTTGTGTTGGTGTCATCCACTCCTACCAGAGATGTGCCTTACCCCAGAGAGAGGAAACATGGCCATGTATGTCTCCAAAGTCACTTCTTAGAGAATCATTTTTGATGAGGGAAGGAAAGCTGTCCCTCCATATCCACTTAGAAAAATCCATGTGAAGGCTCTGACTGTCCTGTTGACTAGTGCAAACAGTTCGGGACCCAACACTGCATCCAATGCACTACTGTGATTGCCTGCAGCAGAGAGAGCCACTTGGCTTCAAAGGTCTCCACAAGAATGGGTAGGGAGTGATAGTCCCAGGAGGGAAAATGTGGAAGTCCACCACTGTGCTCTGGAAGGTGGTGATAAAATTAGGGATGAGTTGATGGCCCCTTTAATCTTGCAGCTTCCTTTCATGTTTTCTTTTACCCTAAGTTAAATCAGGCTTCCACGTCTGGTGGAAGAGAGTTCCATCAATTTGTGAATTCCAGCTGAGGCAGATTTTATTCCAGAATTGTTTGTCAGCAAGGGAAACATGGTAAAACACGATAAGTGTTGAGTTTGGAGGCAGAGAGACTTGAGTTCAACTGTCAACTCTTTTGCTAACTTGCTGGGCTGCCTTGGATAAGTTACTTCACTAGTTAAATAAAGATGATAACACCTATTGACAAGGTTCTCATGGGGATTCAGTGAGATAATCATATAAAATACCAGATACAGTGGCACATAGCAGGTGTTCAACAAAGTGTAGCTTTTATTTAATTAATTCCACAAATACTTAATGAGTATGTACTACATTGCAAGACACAGTGTTGGACATAAGGAATCATGAATCAAGAAAGAAAGACAAGGTTTCTATTGTCCTGGAGCTTCTCACAGCAGGGGTTGGTGAGGAGAAAATAAACAAGGAAATAAACAATATAGTTACAGATGGTGATAACTACTTTGGAAAAAAATGAAATTGTTTCCATACTTATAACTGATATAAAACCCTCCAGTTCAATCTCTTTCTCCACCCTTTTATCTATGTGTTGGGAGCTTCTCAAGGAGTTCAGCATTTACAGTAAGCTTGAACTTGGAAAGGCATTAAACCATGGGCTCCTAAGGGACATGAAGGAAAATGGATTGTTGATAGGAAAATCCTGATAGTCTTCTACAGGATGTCCAAGTGCCATTTTGTCAACCTTTGCCTGGTAGGGTCCAGAATCACCCCGGGGAGCCTTTAAAAGATAGTTCCCAATTCCCATCCCCAAATGTTTAAATTATGGTGGTCTAGGATGTTTTTTTAAGCTTTTTTTTTTTTATGGGCAATCAGATGAGAAGCATTCTTGCCAGCCAGTCTATGAATTCTATTAGTCACCAAGGCTGAGAATACAGAGCTGCGTCTATTGCTCTGCTTACTACCATATGTTTGTTTCTAGTTTCTAGGATATTTGTGCCTATTGGACCTCAAGGGGTTCAGACTCTAGCAGGAAATATGAACAAAGGTGTTGTGGGAATATAAAGCAGGAACAACGTAGTCTGTGAGGGTTGAAGAAAACTTTATGGAAGGGAAGAATCCTGGATAAGTTAGAATTTGGTTCAGCCGCACCTGACAGAAAGCACAAAATTATAGTGGATTAAACTAGATAGAAATTTCTTTTTCTGTAACATAAAGATCTTGAGGAAAGTAATCCTTTATGGTGAGGCCTAAACAGTCCAAGATGATTGCTCAGATTCCAGCCCTCACTTCTATATTCCCTCCAGCAAGGACAACAAAGGAGCAAAGAAAGGCATAACCTCTCCATTTAAAGGTATATTCTGGAAGTTGCACATGAAAATTCCTTTGACATTTTATAGTCCAGAACTTAGGTACATTCAAGAAATGAAACATAACTAAAAATATTAAGTTCTATTACCAAAAATGAAAAGGAAAGCATTGGGAGACAACTGGAAGATCTCTATGCTGAGATATTAAAAATTATTAGCCATTAGGGAGGGTAAGTCACAGAGTGGGCTCAAGAAGAGCGTACTAGTGTGTCTCCATTAGCAGGATGGGACACCATGCCACACTTTTCTTTCCACATGCTCTGTTCATCACCCTTTATATTGGGACTCGAAGCCCCCCTAGAGTGAGCCTATCTACCCTGGCCATTCAGTGCTGAGTTCTAATATGACCTTTAAAATGATATCAAAACCCCCATGTCACTGGAATAATGGTTGCTTAAAGGTACTCCCACTCCTTTTGGTCTGTGAGAGAGCTCACTTTGAAATCACATCATTGAAATTACTAGGACAAATTACTGAAACCAATTTGGAAAAAACTACAATCGTAACTCTTTCATGTGGTTAATTATGGCACATCTGCCTGAAGCAGTGTTATGTAAGTATGAAAGGTAATCAATTATAAAGTCAAAGAGCATGAAAAATAGCTCATGATAAAATACTGAGGAAGTACACATAGTGTGTGCATATGTTGTGATTCTAGTTATGTAAAGAATGTGTATATGGACAAATATTAGAAAGAACATCATAAAACAAGAGCAGTTGTTGGATGGATGAAAGGTTTTTCTTTTCTAAAAGCCAGTGTGGAATTTGGGTAAATTGGAAGGGGAGGTGAACCATGAGAGACTATGGACTCTGAAAAACAATCTGAGGGGTTTGAAGTGGCGGGGGGGTGGGAGGTTGGGGTACTGGGTGGTGGGCATTATAGAGGGCACGGATTGCATGGAGCACTGGGTGTGGTGAAAAAATAATGAATACTGTTTTTCTGAAAATAAATAAATTGGAAAAAAAAAGCCAGTGTGGTTACATTACCTTTATGGCAGATACAATTTGAAATAAGTCGCAAAAACTTTATATGCTGTCAAATGTAGGTGTGCTGAAGAATTACCTGAGGAGCTTATTAAAACTTCAGATTTCTGGATTCTAGCCAAAGAGACTGTGATTCTATAGGTCTGGGGAATGACTGCATTCTTACCAAGCATCCCAGATCATGTTGTGGGAAGTGATGCACTAACCACATTTGAAAACCTGTACTGGTTAGTGTTTCAGAGAACGTCAAAAAGTAGTATAGAGTTGAGACATTATCTGTGCTAAAGGAGCCCAACTTTGTGTTGTTTATTGTCTAAGTGAGCTCCAATGAGCTCAGCCCCCGCAGACAGTGTCTCAGGGAACACAGGCAAATACTTAGAGTTCTGAAGAGATTCCCTTGAAAAAGAATACATGTAAGATGCTGTTCATTATTTTTAGAAATAAAAATTTTCTTGGTTTCAGAAAAGGAGCCAGAGATATAAGGGTCTAGCAAGCAGAACCCCCAACTTCCCTATGAGCATTCATCACTTGGTGGAAAGTTTACTAAGATTTGTGTATGTTAAAATTATCAGAAAGGAGACAGGAGATAGGTAACGTTGCATCAAGTAGTTAAAATGCAGAATGTAGAGACAAAGGGTACATATCTGTCCAGTGGATGTGGAATTTTTCATCAAGAAGAATTTGAATGTAACTCCTTATACACTTGTTTTTAGAAAGCTGATTTTATTATGAAGCCTTTGGAATTCCTCTAAAATTCAAAAAGTTTAAATGATTCAGAAAGCTAAAAATATGATGTGCCTCAGCAATCTGTTCCAAAATGTAGGCCAGAAATTTTTCAGAATTACCCTGCCCACATCAAAATTATACTGCTTTAAAATAGTGCATGTAGTTCATAGAATCCCCAGAATTTCAACTTCTGTTCTAAACTACAACTTTCAAATGTAGCTTATAATTTTTTTGGCTCAGGAACAATCCTACTGACAGCTGGTTTGCACTGTGGAAAATATACTTGTATGGGAATTTAGCACATTTGCCCACTTGAATTCTTGGGCGTAATATCAACTTCCATTAGAGAAAGGCAACTCACAACTATAAGTTTCAGTTCTTTACCTTTTTAAGATAATCAAATACTTGGGGCGCCTGCGTGGCGCAGTGGGTTAAAACCTCTGCATTCGGCTCAGGTCATGATCCTAAGGTCCTGGGATTGAGCCCCGCATCGGGCTCTCTGTTCAGCAGGGAGCCTGCATCCCTTCCTCTCTCTCTGCCTGCCTCTCTGCCTACTTGTAATCTTTGTCTGTCAAATAAATAAAATCTTTAAAAAAAATAAAAGATAATCAAATACTTAGTGCAAAAACAAAACAAAAAAACAAAAACCAGTTTATTTAGCTCCTAACGCAGGAAACCATATGTGAAGTTAACAATTGAAGACCAAAGCCACCAGCTATAATTGTATTAGCAACTGCCAAAGTGGATTCTATGAGATGTTAGCAGACATCGATAAAACAAAAAAAGGGAGTCTCAAGGCAGTAAGTTTGGGTAGCACTGAAATAAACTGTTAAACATGATTCTTCACCGCAAACCTTTTGACCACCTTTACAATGATAATGGGCTTTCACAATCTCCAAGGTGGGGAAATAGTATGTGTTTCCCAAACTTAAATATTGTCAGAATCTCTAAAACGCTTGGGTTCCAGCTAACATATTTAAAGAAACACTCTCTTGCCTTTCTAAATTTGATAACTAAGCTCTTGAAAATTGGGATTATATTTATTTTTGTTTTATTTTCACGGAGAGCAGTTTTCTTAATTTGCAACTAGCCAGAGAAGTTTTGTCCAAAGCATAGAAAAGTTTGACCTTTTAAACATATTAACATTTCAACACACTTTTAAAGAAGGCTAGTCTTATTACAAATATAACCTCTTATTTATAAGGACAAACAAGGCAATGAATTCTATTAGAATGTGCTCATGGCTCTAAGCTTAGAGAATTTCACTCTGATGACTTGGAGAGGCAGATGAATTAGTGTCAATGGGGCAGGGCTTTGTTTAGTCTGTAGATCTCTAGTCTGAGTCAACTGTGATTTAAAGAGCTAGAAGTGAGCAGATAGGGGCATTTGTAGCTAGGCAGGCTTATTAGTTTTCCGTATTTTTAAGCCCAAATTATACTGTGGATCTGTACAGAATCTAAGCTCCTGACTTCTGATCCCAGTACTGTTGCTCATCCTCAAACAGCCATTAAGGAGAAGGAAGGAAGGAATTGTTGGTGCCAGGCTAGTCTGAAGACAGTTAGGAAACACTAAACAATGCCCTATAACATTCAGCTGTCTTACAAAGGGATTCCTCCAACCAATTTGTTTATAAGAATAAGGTCTGTCATCAAAACCCAGTTTAGTCACTATGCTGTCATTAAAATGAGACAGGATTGGGGCACCTGGGTGGCTCAGTGGGTTAAGCCGCTGCCTTCAGCTCAGGTCATGATCTCGACTTCCCCGGATTGAGTCCCGCATCGGGCTCTCTGCTCAGTGGGGAGCCTGCTTCCTCCTCCCTCTCTCTGCCTGCCTCTCTGCCTACTTGTGATCTCTCTCTGCCAAATAAATAAATAAAATCTTTAAAAATTAAATAAATAAAAAATAAAATAAAATGAGATGGGATAAAATGGGTCAAACTGTCACACACATTTTTTCCTTCATCAATTGTGAAGACAACCAGATGTTGCTTTAGTTCCTACATGAGGTTACACGTTTGCTCTCTCCACCAAGATATTTGTTTTGCTCTTTAACCACATTGAAGTGACATTGCACAGAGTGATAAAGAATATAAAATATAAGAATAAAATTTTTATTGGATAGAGGAAATCTTAGATACAATTAAGTATAAGGCTGATGAAATGTATTAACAACCTTTTCTTAAGGAACAAATGCAAACTTAGTAAAGGAAGAGGTTGGAAGCTTAGAACAACTTTCCATACAAAATTTCCAAGTAGTTTTAGTAACAAAATCTCAATTTGCATAAATTATACACATCATTGAAGGAAAAGTATATTGGTTTGTGGCTACTTCTGATCCGCAGTTCAGGTGCCTTGTAGATCTCTTCTACCATGATCCCAATTCTGGTGGTCCTGATCCTGTTCTAAATAGGTTCTTTCCATCCATAGTGGACACTCACCATGAGGACACATCACAAGAAGGATTTTTATTGTTCACCGTGAATTAAACAAATTCCATGTGCTCTTACACATGAACTCCATGGTTTCAGAGACAGCTGCTTGCACCAAATCTGGAGGAGCTCTTCCATTTGTGGGGGTGCTTAAGTCACATGTACAACACATGTAAAGAGTTTAGAAATAGCATCAGAGTATGTGCACAACATCTTTGTTGAAAAAGTTTCAAGTCTCATGTAAGCTAACAGGATCTGTGCAATTCTGGAGACTATTAAGTAAAAATAAATTATCTGTATGTGGTATGGAAACCATCCTCATTTGAACAGTACTCGTTCTGTTTATTTCTATCCCTCAAACAGAAAACATCCAACAAGAACAATTTTATCTATGTTTATTTAATTATAACAAAAGTAGAACAATGCATACCAAATGGAAAAATAAATCCAAAAAAGATGATGAAAATGTTTAGGAACAGAAATGACTAATTTAGCTGAAGGAATTACCCAAGTGCCATGAAAACATATTTGAAACTTATAATTGGTTATTAAAGTAAATTAAATTTAGTAACTGAGTCTCAATTCATTACTAAAAATTATTAAAATATTTTCAAACTGTTACATAAAAACAGACAATATCAATAAGTATTACATAAACACCAAACAAAAAATCATATGAGAAAAATAAATAAATGTACCCTGAGATAAAATACAAATCACACTTGTCATGCCAGATATATACTCCCTATCCCCTCAATAAAATTGTGAGAATTCAGTATTTTGCACATTCCAAGATAAAGTAATGATAATATATGTTGATACAAATTTCAGACACAAAAATAAATTACTTCATATCTTAAATATTCCTATGATGAAACATCAGGACTCCAGTTTCACTAATCAAAATTTTATAAAGGTATAAATTATGTTTGATTTGACTCCTCAAATCATGGCTGACAACTCCCAGCAAAGCATTCTAGGCTCTTTTTTTCTCACACCAACTGACCCAGAATATATTTTAAGAAATGTTTATTTTCTGTGCATATTTGTTTTAAAATTATAAATTTCTGAGCACTTTTTCTTCTTCCTCCTCATCACTGTCAGTGACATTGACTTGCTGGATGCTAGAGGGAGTTGATGTTGGGGCTGTGAAGACATTCTCCAAGGCTCCAATGTCCAGCTGAGGCATGGGATTTAAATATTCTTCCCCACTGTGGCTATGACTGTTATAGTAAGAGGTCCCATCCATGCTCTCACAACTCCGAGAATCTTCACTGTGTGTGCGTTCATCTGGATAGTCTCTAAAAGGATAGTCTCTATTTAAAGCTGAAAACATAGCCTCGTGTTTTTGGTACCTGTCTTCATAATAACCAAGGCATTCTGGCATTGAGCTTGGAAAATTTCCATAGCCAAAGGGAGGCCGACTATAAGGGCAGGTGCTGTAACAGAAAGATAAAAAAGGAATTAGATCATGCCTTGCTCCCATGCTGACTTGCATACAGACTAATTGAGCAAGTTTAACTGCACCCTCTTTGGGGCCTGGAAAGTGCCCAAGATAACTTTCTGCAACCACTTCATGTATTCATCTGCACTTTTACTACTACCAAGTCCCAACATAGAGTAAATGGCAAAGTAAGCCTGTGACTCACCAGAGCTAGTATCTAGTATCAGCCTTGGACTTCTTACCTTTGACAACCCTGACAAAGAAAAATTGCTAATCTGGACTTTTCTCTCATGACACCATGTAAGATTTTGGAAATGTAGGCTTGTGTTACATTGTGCTAAAAATCAATGCTTAGTAAGTAGTACAACAATTGTTTTTACTAGTATTTGAAACAAAACTTATGGGGTGGGGAGACATATAATTGAGTTGGGATCAATACTCATCAACTGCATTTTTCACAAAACTAGAATAAGTAATTCCTAAAATCTGAGTGGAATCATAAAAGATCCTGAATAGCTAACACAATCTTGAGGGGGGAAAAAAGCTGGCAATATCACAATTCTATATTTCAAGACATACTACAAAGCTACAGTAATCAAAACAATATTTCACTGGTACAAAAATAGACATATAGATCAAAAGAACAGAATAGAGAACCCAGAAATAAATCCATGATTATATGGTCAATTAATTTATGATAAAAGAAGCAAGAATGTACAATGGGGAAAAGACTGTCTTCAGTAAATGGTGCTAGGAAAACTGAACAGCTACATGTAAAGAGAATGAAACTGGGCCACCTTTGAACACCATACACAAAAATAACTCAAAATGGATTAAAGACCTAAATGTGAGGCCTGAAACCATAAAAATCCTAGAATGCAGGCAATAATTTCTTTAACATTAGTCATAACAATTTCATAACAATTTTTTTATTTTATTTATTTGTCAGAGAGAGACAGAAAAAGGGGGAATACAAGCAAGGGAAGTGGGAGAGGGAGAAGCAAGCTTTCTGCTGAGCAGGGAGCCAGATGTGGGACTCAATCCCAGGACTCTGGGATCATGACCCCAGCCAAAGGCAGACACCTAACTGACTGAGCCACCCAGGCATCCTGATAAACTAGTTTTGAAAAGGCATCTTAGGGGCACCTGGGTGGCTCAGTGGGTTAAAGCCTCTGTCTTTGGCTCAGGTCACGATCCCGAGTCCTGGGGTCGAACACCACATAGGGCTCTCTGCTCAGTGGGGAGCCTGCCTCCTCCTCTCTCTCTCTGCCTGCCTCTCTGACTACTTGTGATCTCTGTCTGTCAAATAAATAAATAAAAATTAAAAAAAAAAGAAAAGGCATCTTCATGTGAGGCTAAAATAATGCCATTCTAAAATGTAGCTTTTTGACATTCTAGCTAGATTCAAGGATTCTGGAGGAATGGATGTTTGGAGTGTCTTTTTTATACTCTAAGTGCTCACAGTCTGTGTGGACAGAGGCATTTTTTTTTAAATGTACAGTAGGAACATTTATTTTAACACTTCTAAAAGATACTTCTCCATGCCTGATGATTTGATATAAAAATCAAACACATCATACTTTCCCCATCAGTCTTTCCACATCAAGGGCAATCAGAAATTTGTACAACATGAATATTTGCTTCTGAAACAAAAATTACAAATTAAGTGATAACAAAAATACACAAATCAACTGGACCCTAAACAAATTTCTAATGCAGTCTTTCCCCTTTCCCCCAATCACTCACCATTTTTCTAGATATGTTTCCTAAGACAAGAGAAACTAAAGCAAAAATGAATGATTGAGACTATATCAAAATAAAAAGCTTCTGCACAGCAAAGGAAACAATCAACAAAGCTAAAAGACAGCCTACTAAATGGGAGGAAATATCTGCAAATGACATATCAATAGTATCCAAAATATAAAAAAAAAACTTCTACAATTCAACACCAAAAAACAATCTGATTAAAAAATGGGCAGAGGACCTGAATAGGCATTTTTCCAAAGAAGATATACAGATGGTCAACAGACACATGAAAAGACGCTCAACATTCTCATCACCAGGGAAATGCAAAGTAAAACCACAATGAGATATCATCTTACACTTGTGAAAATGTCTGAAGTCAAAAAGACAAAAAAATAACAAGTGTTGGCAAGGATGTGGAGAAAAGGGAACCTCATATACTGTTGGTGGAGATATAAACTGGTACAGCCACCATGGCAAACAGCATGGAGATTCCTCAAAAAATTAAAAATAGAAATACCATATGATCCAATAATTCCACTATGGCGTATTTACCCAAAGAAAATGAAGACACCAATTCAAAAAGATATACTCACCCCTATGTTTACTTTAGTATTGTTTATAAAAGCTAAAAAATGAAAACAACCTAAGAGTCCATCATTAGATGAATGGATAAAGGAGATGTGTTTTATCATGAATGAAAGAGGAGAGATCACAATCAACACTGGCTAAACACAAACAATTATAAGAACATATTATAAGCAACTATATGGCAACAAATTAGGCAATCTTGAAGAAATGGATGCATTCCTAGAAATGTATAAACTACCAAAAATGAAACTGGAAGAAACAGAAAACCTGAACAGACCCATAACCAGCAAGGACTCTGAAGCAGTAATCAAAAGTCTCCCAATGAACAAGAGTCCAGGATCAGATGACTTCCCAGGGGAATTCTACCAAACATTTAAAGAAGAATTCATACCTATTCTTCTGAAGCTGTTTTCAAAAATAGAAATGAAAGGA
The DNA here is from genome assembly GCF_020171115.1 of Neogale vison. NCBI lineage: Eukaryota > Metazoa > Chordata > Mammalia > Carnivora > Mustelidae > Neogale > Neogale vison. The sequence continues at coordinate 268,664,904 of NC_058091.1, read as the reverse complement.
AAACTTCCTAACTCTTTCTTTAAGGCCAGCATTACCTTGCTCCCAAACCCAGACAAAGACCCCACCAAAAAGGAGAATTACAGACCAACATCCCTGATGAACATGGATGCAAAAATTCTCACCAAGATACTAGCCAATAGGATCCAACAGTACATTAAAAGGATTATTCATCATGACCAAGTGGGATTTATTCCTGGGCTGCAAAGGTGGCTCAACATCCACAAATCAATCAATGTGATACACTACATTAATAAAAGAAAGGACAAGGATCATATGATCCTTTTGATAAATGCAGAAAAAGCATTTGACAAAGTATAGCATGCTTTCTTGATTAAAACTCCTCACAGGATAGGGATAGAGGAAACATACCTCAATATCATAAAAGCCATATATGAAAAGCCCACAGCAAATATCATTCTCAATGGGGGAAAAGACTGAGAGATTTTCCCCTAAGGTCAGGTACACAACAGGTAGGTCCACTGTCACCACTATTGTTCAACATAGTACTAGAAGTCCTAACCCTTAGCAATCAGACAACAAAAGAAATAAAGGTCATCCGAATTGTCAAAAAAGAAGTCAAACTCTCACTCTTTGCAGATGACATGATACTCTATGTGGAAAACCCAAAAGGCTCCATCCCAAAATTATAAAATTCATACAGGAACTCAGCAATGTGGCAGGATATAAAAATCAATGCACAGAAATGAGTGGCATTTCTACACACTAACAATGAGACAGAAGAAAGAGAAAGTAAGGGGTCAATCCCATTTATAATTGAACCCAGAACCATAAGATATTTAGGAATAAACCTAAGCAAAGAAGCAAAGAATCTGTACTCAGAAAGCTATAGAAACCTCATAAAAGAAATTGAGGAAGACACAAAGAATCGGAAAAATGTTCCACACTCATGGATTGGAAGAACAAATATTGTGAAAATGTCTGTGCTACCTAGAGCAATCTATACATTCAATACAATCCCTATCAAAATGCCATCAATCTTTTTCACAGAGCTGAAAAAATAGTCCTAACAGTTGTATGGAACAAGAAAAGCCCAAATAGCCAAAGGAATTTTTAAAAAGAAAACCAAAGCTGGTGGCATCACAATTCTGGACTTCAAGCTATGTTACAAAGCTATAATCATCAAGACAGTACGGTATTGATACAAAAACAGACATCTATTCAATAGAACAGAATAGAGAACCCAGAAATGGAACCCCAGCTTCATGGTCAACAAGTCCTCAACAAAGCAGGAAAGAATATCCAATGGAAAAGGGACAATCTCTTCAACATATGGTGTTGAGATAATTGGACAGCCACATGCAGAAGAATGAAACTGGATCATTTCCTTACACCACACACAAAAATAGACACAAAATGGATGAGAGACCTAAATGTCAGACAGGAATCCATCAAAATCCTAGAGGAGAACACAGGCAGCAATATCTGTGACCTCAGCCACAGCAACTTCTTGCTAGACATGTCTCCAAAGGCAAGAGATATAATATGAACTATTGTGACTTCATCAAGATAAAAAGCTTTTTCACAGCAAAGGAAACAGTAAAAAAAAAAAAAAAGACAACTTATAGAATGGAAAAAGATATTTGCAAATGTCTTATCAAATAAAGGGCTAGTATCCAAAATTTATAAAGAACTTATCAAACTCAATACCCAAAGAACAAATAATCCAATCAAGAAATGGGCAGAGGACATGAACAGACATTTCTGCAAAGAAGACATCCAAACGGACAACAGACACTTGAAAAAATGCTCAACATCACTTAGCATCAGGGAAATACAAATCAAAGTCACCATGAGATACCACCTCACACCAGTCAGAATAGCTAAAATTAACAACTCGGGAAATGACAGATGTTGGTGAGGATGTGGCAAAAGGGGAAACCTCCTACTGTTGGTGGGTGAAAGCTTGTGCAGTCACGCTGGAAAACAGTATGGAAGTTCATCAAAAAGTTTAAAATAGAGCTACCCTATGACCCAGCAATTACACTATTGGGTATTTACCCCAAAGATACAAATGTAGTGATCTGAAGGGGCACATGCAACCTGAGTTTATAGCAGCAATGTCCACAATAGCCAAACTGTGGAAGGAGCCTAGATATCCATCAACAGATGAATGGATAAAGCAGATGTGGTGTATATATACATATACAATGGAATATTACTTAGCCATCAAAAAATGGAATCTTGTCATTTGCAATGACATGGATCAGATTAGAGGATATTATGCTAAGTGAAATAAGTCAGTCAGAGAAAGACAATTATCATACTATCTCACTGATACATGAAATTTAAGAAACAAAACAGAGGACCATAGGGGAAGGGAGGGAAAAATAAAACAAGATGAAACCAGAGAGGGAGAAAAACCAGAAGAGACTCTTAATCATAGGAAACAAACAGAGTTGCTGGAGGGGAGAGGAGTGGAAGGATGGGGTAGCTGCATAATAGACACTAAGGAGTACATGTGATGTAATGAGCACTGGGTACTATATTAGACTGTGATGAATCAAAGACCTGTACCTCTGAAACCAGTAATACATTATATGTTAATTTTTTAAAAAGATGTGTTTTACACACACACACACACACACATATACACACACGGGAATATTATGCAGTCATAAAAAAGGATGAGCTCTTGCCATTTGTGACAACATAAATAGACCTAGAGGGCATCTATACCAAGTAAAATAAGTCAGACTGAGAAAGACAAATACTATATGATTTCACTTGTAAGTGATATCTTAAAAGGTAAATAAGCAAAAAGCAGAATCAGAACTGTAAATACAGAGAACAAACTGATGGTTACCCCAGAATGGGAGGTTGTGCAAAATGAGTGAAGGGGAGTGGAGATACAGTCTTCTAGTTATAAAGTAAATAAGTCATGGGAACAAAAGGTATAGCATAAGCAACATAGTCAATGATACTATAATAGCAATGTTTAGGCTCAGATGGCAGCTATACTTATGATGAACATAGCATAATGTATAAACTCATCAAATCACTATACTGTACATCTGAAACTAATATAAAATTGTGTGCCAACTATACTGAGAAAAAAAAAAAAGAGAGAGAGAGAGAGAGTTCCTGGGCAGGGGGGCCGTGACCCTGGAACAGAGGATAACAACCTAACTTTTTAATTGAATCTCCATAATAAGTTAAATTAAAAATATTGTTTCTATTGGAAAGATTTAGAATGAATATTAAACTCTGGTTTTAAAGATATTTTCCACATAAAATTTTTGCAAAGTGAACAACCAAAAAGATTATTTTGCTGTTTAACAAACTGTTTTTAAGGCAATTCTAAAAATTCTGCCATCCCAATCTGTTTGCTAATTTTTTTTTTTTTTTTAAGAATATTCTCTCTTTCAAAGGTGCAGAATGGGAATCATAGGAAGGGGTATACAAATGTCCAAGCGAGAGTTCCCTGGACTCATGGACTCCATCTAGTGACAGAATAACATAAACATAATAACCACACTCAGCAAAACCCCCAAGTTGAGGGTTTCACTTCATGAGCCCACATTTTTTTTAGAGGGCACGGCTTGCATGGAGCACTGGGTGTGGTGAAAAAATAATGAATACTGTTTTTCTGAAAATAAATAAATTGAAAAAAAATAAAAAATAAATAAATTTAAAAAAAAAGATCAACTTTGTTTTCTTCCCTTTAAAATATAAGTACAATTGACAAACTAGACTATTATCTCAAACACTGAAAATATGGGGGTATCTTGAGTGCTTTGGTATCCCACCCCCAAATGTCCCAAGTGCTGGGTACCTTACCCTTGTTAAATATCACAATAATGAGGCTAAAGTTCCAAAATGTTTCAGGTTTCCTTTCCTACTGCCACATCTTCCTTCAGGCATTTTTAATATAACACATATGTCCTGAACACATTATCCTTTTAGCTAGTATGACTTTGCTTCTGTAGCTCTTCTAACCTCAGCCCTCCATCTACTGAATTACACAGATACCTCTCCCTCCATAAAGCACTCACTTCAGCTAGAAATAATTTACCCACTATTGTGTTCAGGATGTAACAAGATATTACATAATGTAAGCAAGATATTACATAAGACTTGGTGGAGAATTTAATTTTAAAAGAAGATCTAGAATCTAGGTATATACTAGACATGTGCTAAAGTCTATAATGCGAACTCAAACATTACATGGCCATGTAGATATTCAGAAAGCAGATCAATTAAGATAAGAGTATTCAGAAAACAGATCAATTAAGATAAGATTAATCCTAGAAGTTTGCATGGATGAAAAATAAGTTTAGAAGCACTGTGGTGTAGTGGGAAAAGTATCAATCAGAATTATTAGAATGGTAATATTTGTCAACATGTTAACCAACAATAAGCATTTAGTAGGTTCTCTAGGCATTAGCCAAGGAGTTTATGTGTTATCTCAATTATTCTTTAGAACAACCATATGAGACAGATAATGTATCTCCATTTTACAGCTGAGAGTAGAGAACCTTAAAGAGATTGAGTAACTTGCTCAAAGTCATATAATTAGTGAGTAGTGAAACCGAACTTGTTCTCCCGCGCCACACTACATGGGTATCTACTCTGCCACTTAAAAACCTGGTAACCTTAAGGAAATGTAAGTTTTTCTGAGCCTTGGACACCTTATATAAAACAGAGATAATATCCCCTGTTCTGCCAACTTAAAAGATCTGTCAGGAGGAACCTGAGAGAGGATATCTATGCATACTTTAGAAATGAAAAACACTTTTAATGTATTATTATTTAGTTTTACAAGAAGTTACAGGTAATAATATATTCATAAACTCAGACACCTACATGTGTGTATAACATTGATTTTCAAAAAGAATGCAAAGATAGAACAAAAACTAACTGAAATGCTGGCATGTAGGAGGCAAGATAGAAGTAGGGAAGAAGTAGGCAAAGAAGTTAGACTTCTGAGAATGGACTTTGCCTTATGGTTTTGACTTTGAAACCACAAAATTACTTTACATAATTTTAAAACAAATGTAGTATTTTAAAAAGTAATTCCTAAAAATTAAAAGCAAATGAAAACTGATGAACCCCAGTTATATCAAGCTGCAGTTGCCTTAACTACACAAACATTATATCAGGATAATTTAAATCTGGTATTTTTATTGTTCCTTCCTGGCAAGATACACCCTAAAAAGAAAAGAATCACAAACAAATCTTACACTGCATTTGGTAATTTTATTGTTTGTGACAGTGCTGCTTTGAAACTATTGATATAATTGTTTTGAAGTTATTCTCTCTCTATATATATACATACATATAAACACACATCAGAAAAAAAAACATGTTTGGTAAGATAAAGCAAATATGTTATTACCATTAGGAAACAAGATTTTTAGGGGGAAAGATACTAGCACATAAGATCAATGCATCTCATTTGAAACTACAATATTAAATTTATTTTGGAAATATCAACATAACACTCATGAAGTATTTTTCCTCAAAAAAATACATATTTTCTCATATTCTACACTGCAAATCCCTAGATACTTTTTTTTTTTCAGCGTAACAGTATTCATTGTTTTTGCACCACACCCAGGGCTCCATGCAATCCGTGCCTTCTCCAATACCCACCACCTGGTTCCCCCAACCTCCCACCCCCCACCCCTTCAAAACCCTCAGATTGTTTTTCAGAGTCCATAGTCTCTCATGGTTCACCTCCCCTTCCAATTTCCCTCAACTCCCTTCTCCTTTCCATCTCCCCTTGTCCTCCATGCTATTTGTTATGCTCCACAAATAAGTGAAACCATATGATAGTTGACTCTTTCTGCTTGACTTATTTCACTCAGCATAATCTCTTCCAGTCCTGTCCATGTTGCTACAAAAGTTGGGTATTCGTCTTTCTGATGGAGGCATAATACTCCATAGTATATATGGACCACATCTTCCTTATCCATCCCTCCGTTGAAGGGTCTTGATTCTTTCCACAGTTTGGCGACCGTGGCCATTGCTGCTATAAACATTGGGGTACAGATGGCCCTTCTTTTCACGACATCTGTATCTTTGGGGTAAATACCCAGGAGTGCAATGGCAGGGTCATAGGGAAGCTCTATTTTTAATTTCTTGAGGAATCTCCACACTGTTCTCCAAAGTGGCTGCACCAACTTGCATTCCCACCAACAGTGTAAGAGGGTTCCTCTTTCTCCACATCTTCTCCAACACATGTTGTTTCCTGTCTTGCTAATTTTGGCCATTCTAACTGGTGTAAGGTGGTATCTCAATGTGGTTTTAATTTGAATCTCCCTGATGGCTAGTGATGAAGAACATTTTTTCATGTGTCTGATAGCCATTTGTAGGTCTTCATTGGAGAAGTGTCTGTTCATATCTTCTGCCCATTTTTTTATATGATTGTCTGTTTCGTGTGGGTTGAGTTGGAGGACTTCATTATAGATCCTGGATATCAACCTTTTGTCTGTACTGTCATTTGCAAATATCTTCTCCCATTCCGTGGGTTGCCTCTTAGTTTTGTTGACTGTTTCCTTCACTGTGCAGAAGTTTTTGATCTTGATGAAGTCCCAAAAGTTCATCTTCGCTTTTGTTTCCTTTGCCTTTGGAGACATATCTTGAATGAAGTTACTATGGCTGATATCGAAGAGGTTACTGCCTATGTTCTCCTCTAAGATTCTGATGGATTCCTGTCTCATGTTGAGGTTTTATCCATTTTGAGTTTATCTTTGTGTACGGTGTAAAAGAATGGTTGAGTTTCATTCTTCTGCATATAGCTGTCCAGTTTTCCCAGCACCATTTATTGAAGAGACTGTCTTTTTTCCACTGTATATTTTTTCCTGTTTTGTCAAAGATTAATTGACCATAGAGTTGAGGGTCCATATCTGGGCTCTCTACTCTGTTCCACTGGTCTATGTGTCTGTTTTTATGCCAGTACCATGCTGTCTTGGTGATCACAGCTTTGTAGTAAAGCTTGAAATCAGGTAACCTGTTCTCCTGAAGCTGTTTCCAAAAAATGAAGCAGAAGGAAAACTTCCATATTCTTTCTATGAAGCCAGCATTACCCTGATCCCCAAACCAGGCAAAGATCCTACCAAAAAGGAGAATTTCAGACCAATATTACTGATGAATATGGATGCTAAGATTCTCAACAAGATCCTAGCAAACAGGATCCAACAGCACATTTAAAAGATTATCCACCATGACCAGGTGGGATTCATCCCTGGGCTACAAGGATGGTTCAACATTTGCAAATCAATCAATGTGATAGAACAAATCAGTAAGAGAAGAGAGAAGAACCACATGGTCCTCTCAATTGACGCAAAAAAAGCATTTGACAAAATTCAGCATCCATTCCTGATTAAAAGGCTTCAAAGTATAGAGAGAACATTCCTGAACTTCATTAAATCTATCTATGAAATACCCACAACAAATATCATTCTCAATGGGAAAAAGCTTACAGCCTTCCCATTGAGATCAGGAACACGACAAGGATGCCCACTCTCACCACTCTTGTTCAACATAGTATTAGAAGTCCTAGCAACAGCAATCAGACAACAAAGAGAAATAAAAGGTATCCAAATTGGCAATAAAGAAGTCAAACTCTCTCTCTTTGCAGATGACATGATTCTTTATATGGAAAACCCAAAAGCCTCCACCCCCAAACTACTAGAACTCATACTACTAGAACCCAAACTACTAGAACTCATTCAGCAACGTGGTAGGATACAAAGTCAATGTACAGAAATCAGTGGCTTTCTTATACACTAACAATGAAAATACAGAAAGTGAAATTAGAGAATCAATTCCATTTACTATAGCACCAAGAACCATAAGATACCTGGGAATAAACCTAACCAAAGAGGTAAAGGAACTGTACTCGAGGAACTACAGAACACTCATGAAAGAAATTGAAGAAGACACAAATAGATGGAAGACCATTCCATGCTCTTGGATTGGAAGAATAAGCATTGTTAAAATGTCTATACTGCCTAGAGCACTCTATACTTTAATGCCATTCCAATCAAAATTCCACCGGTATTTTTCAAAGATCTGGAGCAAATAATCCTAAAATTTGTATGGAATTAGAAGAAACCCCGAATCGCTAAGGAAATGTTGAAAAACAAAAATAAAACTGGGGGCATAACGTTAGATACTTTTTAAAATTCAGTAGCAATGAGCATCCTTATTGCCCACATTGTGATTTCAGTAAAAGGAACCTGGATTTCTGGGTAAAATGGCTGATTCCAGGTCTGGTGTGCACAAAATGTACAAGATGAGCCTAGGACTTATTGTGCCAGAGAACAAAAAAGCTATCAAAGATTAAAGACACAGAATATAACTTGTAGCCAATTGGACAAATCAAAGATAAATAAATGGATAATTTGAGCATCAAAAGATATAATAATGACTGCAATGTATAAAAACATACCAAATATACAGAAATCTACTTGTTCATGATGGTGTTCCTAAAACAAAATAAGACTCAATGATAGGGGAAAAAATCAAGAATTTATCCTACCCTTCGGTATTTCTGAGTAACCAATTGATGAGGGTTAAGTTTTTCTTCAAAAAAGCATTCTAGCTAATGAGTGAAGGAATACTGAATCAAAAAATGACCATTTTGCAATCTCATGGTTCTAGGCAACAATCCCCATAGGCACTAATCATTGCACTGGTATTTCTCAAGCTTAACTGACCATTACAATCACCTGGAGAAACTTTTTTTTTTTTAAAGATTTTATTTATTTATTTGAGAGAGAGAGACAGTGAGAGAGAGCATGAGCGAGAAGAAGGTCAGAGAGCGAAGCAGACTCCCCATGGAGCTGGGAGCCTGATGTGGGACTCGATCCCGGGACTCCAGGATCACTCCCTGAGCTGAAGGCAGTCGTCCAACCAACTGAGCCACCCAGGCGTCCCTCACCTGGAGAAACTTTTAAAGAATTCTGCTGCCCAGGTCCCACACACACACAAAAAGTCCAATTTATTTGGTCTTAATTCTTCAAGTGACGCTACTGTATAGCCAAGAATTGAGAAGCAGCACTTACCTATCATGATAATACCTGAACCTGCAGATTATTCTTAACATCACTGTTAGAATAAAACAAACGTTATGTACCTCTTGATGTGATACACTACAAATTACACAGCACCACCCATGAGGTATCATTTCCCAAAAAAAGAGAAATAGAAAAGAAAAAGGAAGAGAAAGGGGGAGAATAAAAGAAAAAAAAAACTGAAACAGAGTCAAATCAAGTTGCAAGAGCTATCATTTCACAGGGGGGGAAAGGGTAATAAGGGAACATGTAAATTATATCCAAGGATAAAATAAGCAAAATCCAGGATGAGGATAACATGTTTCTTCAATGAATACAAGGCATTAAAAAACAATAAAAGAGGATAGAGAACTGTTCTAGCATGAAAGAGGCTTAAAAAACATAATCACATCCAATATGTATATCTTGTTTCGATCCTGTTTATATTCTGCTGTTTACACATACCATAGTTTATCTATTTACCTACTGAAACACATCTTGATGCTTTCTGTTTTGGCAACTACGCATAAAACTGCTATAAGCATCTGTGTGCAGATTTACACATTTGTGTAAACACAATTCTCTTTTTCTTTTTTCTTTTCTTTCCTTCCTCTTTCCTTCTTTTCCTTCCTCTTTCTTTCTTTTCTTTCTTTCTCCTTCCTTCCTTCCTTCCTTCCTTCCTTCCTTCCTTCCTTTCCTTCCTTCCTTCCTTCCTTCCTTTGTGGTAAATACCAAGGAGTGTGATTGCTGGATCATATGGTAAGAGTATTTTTAGCTTTATAAGGAACTGCCAAACTGTCTTCCAAAGTAGGTATACCATAACGCATTTCTACTAACAATAAATTAGAATTTCCTTTGCTCCACATCCTGACCAGTATTTGGTGTTCAGGATTTGGTGTTGTCCATATTTTGGATTTTGGCAATCCTGATAGATTTGTAGTGATATCCCATTTAAATTTGTAATTCCCTAAAGATACATAACGTGAAGCATCTTTTCACGTGCTTAAATGCTATCTGTATATGTTCTTTGGTGAGGTGTCTGTTCAGGTTTTTGGTCCACTTTTAATAGGCTGTTTTCTTATTGTTGAGTTTTAAGAATTCAAATATTTTGCACATTTTGTGTAACAGTCCTTAATCAGATACATCTTTTGCAAAAATTTTCTCCCAGTCTGTGACTTGACTTTCATTCTCTTGATACCACAGTATTTGATATAGTAGCTTTGTATAGTAAGTTTAAAGTCAGGAATTGTGAATCCTTCAAATTTGTTTCCCCTTCTCAAGATTGTTTTAAAACTATTCTGGGTCACTTACAGTTCCATATAAACTTTAGGGTCAGCTTTTCCATTTCTGTAAAAATAAGTCATTGGGATTTTTGAGAGGGATTGTATTGATTCTGCAAATCACTTTGGGAAGTACTGTCTTCTTAACAATAGTAAGCCTTCTAAGCATGAACATAAATACTTTGCATTTATTTAGATCTTTACTTTCTTTCAGTAATGATTTGTAGTTTTCAGTTTGTAAGTCTTATGCCTCTCCCTCATTAGATTTATTCCTAGGTATTTTAGTCTTTTTGATACTACTTTAAATAGAATTGTTTTCTTAATTTCCTTTTTGGATTGCACATTGCTAATGTATAGAAAATTCAAGTGATTTATGTATATTGATCTTATACCCTGCAACTTATCATTAGCTCTAATAAACTTCTGCAGATTCTTTAGGATTTTCTTTATATAGGATTTTCCATACATAGGATCATGTGTAAAAAGAGATAATTTTATTTCTTTTGTTTTGGATGTCTTTTAAAAAAATTTTTATTTATTTTTACAATTTCTTTTCAGTGTTCCAGAATTCATTGTTTATGCACCATACCCAGTGCTCCATGCAATACGTGCTCTCCATAATACCCACCACCAGGCTCACCCAACATCCCAACCCCCACCCCTCCAAAACCCTCAGATTGTTTTTCAGAGTCCACAGTCTCTTATGGTTCGTCTCCCCCTCCAATTTCCCCCAACTCCCTTCTCGATGTCTTTTTTTTTTTCCCTTGCTTAATTTCTCTGGCTAGAACTTCTAGTACAATGTTGAATAGCAATTGTGAAAGCTAACATCCTTTTCTGGTTCCCAGCCTCAGGAGGACAGCTTTTGGTCCATCAACAATGAAGATGATATTAACCTTGGGTTTTGTTCAATGTTGAGAAAGTTCTTTTCCTGTTGAGGAAGTTCTCTTCTCTTCCTAGCCTGACGATTTAGTTTTGAAATCAGGAATTTTTTTTTATAATAAAAAAAGATGTTGGATTTTATCAAGTGCTTTATTTTCTGCAACAATTGAGATAATCAGGTGGTTTTGTTCCTTCATTCTATTTATAAGGTGTATTACACTGATTTTCAGATGTTGAACCACACATACATTGCTAGGGTAAATCTCACTTGGTCTTGGTATATCATCCTCTTAACATCCTGCTGGACTCAGTTTGCTAGTATTTTATTAAGCATATTTTACAACTATATTCACAAGATATATTAGTCTGTAATATGTGGTATCTTTGTCTGGCTTTGGTAGCAGAGTAATGTTGGTCCTAGAAGTGTCCCCTCATATATTTTGGAAGAATTTGAGAATTGGTGTTAATTCCTCTTTAAATGTTTGGTAGAATTGACCAATGAAGCTATCTAGCCCAGGGCTTTTCTTTGCTGGGAGGTTTTTGATTACTGATTCAATCTCTTTTTTAAAAATTAACATATAAAGTATTATTTGTTTCAGGGGTACAAGTTGGTGATTCATCAGTCTTACAAAATTCACAGTACTCACTATAACACATACCCTCCCCAGTGTCCATTACCCAGCCACCCCCCCACCCCGCCCAGCAAACCTTGGTTTGTTTCCTGAGATTAAGAGTCTCTTATAGTTTATCTCCCTCTCTGGTTTCATCTTGTTTCCTTTTTTCCCTCCCTTCCCCTATAATCCTGTGTCTTGTTTCTCAAATTCATCATAACTGATTCAACCTCTTAATATAGGTCTGTTCAGATTTGCATTTTCTTCTTGAGTCAGTTTTGATAATTCACTTATTTGTCCACTTTATCTAGGTATCTAACTGGTTGGTGTACAATTATTCACTGTATTCTCCTATAGTCATTTTTATTTCTTTAAAGTTGGTAGCAATGTACCCAATTTCATATCTTATTTTAGTAATTTATGTCTTCTCTGTTTTTCTTAGTCAGTCTAGCTAAAGTTTGATCAATTCAATTGATCTTTTTAAAAAGCTAACTTTTGTTAATTTTCTTTTATTTCATTAAGCTCTCTTTTTTCTTCTTTACTTTTCTCTAATCATTCCTTTCCTTCTGCAAGCTTTGAGTTTTGTTTGCTCTTCTTTTAGAAGAGAAGGTTTTGTTTGCTCTAGTTAGGTTTTAATGTTCTTATTGATTTGAGATCTTTTTGAATGTAGGTCATTGCAGCTATAATTTTTCTGTTATTCTATCATGGTTGGAGAAGAAACTTTGTATGATTTAAATCTTTTTAAGTACTTTTGAGACTTGCTTTGTGATCTAACATATGGTCTATCCTATGTGCAATTGTGTGCCATTATGAAGAATCTATATTCAAACATTGGGTGAAACATTATATATGCCTATTATGTAGTTGTTCTTTCCAGTATTGTATAGTGTTCTATTTCCTTATAATCTTCATTCATTTTGGAGGAATATCTATCCATTATTTAAAGTATTCACAATAAAGCTGGCGGCATCACCTTACCTGATTTCAAGCTTTATTACAAAGCTGTGATCACCAAGACAGCATGGTACTGGCATAAAAACAGACACATAGACCAGTGGAACAGAGTAGAGAGCCCAGATATGGACCCTCAACTCTATGGTCAATTAATCTTTGACAAAACAGGAAAAAATATACAGTGGAAAAAAGACAGTCTCTTCAATAAATGGTGCTGGGAAAACTGGACAGCTATATGTAGAAGAATGAAACTCGACCATTCTCTTACACCGTACACAAAGATCAACTCAAAATGGATAAAAGACCTCAACGTGAGACAGGAATCCATCAGAATCTTAGAGGAGAACATAGGCAGTAATCTCTTTGATATCAGCCACAGCTACTTCTTTCAAGATACGTCTCCAAAGGCAAAGGAAACAAAAGCGAAAATAAACTTCTGGGACTTCATCAAAATCAAAAGCTTCTGCACAGCAAAGGAAACAGTCAAAAAAACAAAGAGGCAACCCACGGAATGGGAGAAGATATTTGCAAATGACAGTACAGACAAAAGGTTGATATCCAGGATCTATAATGAAGTCCTCCAACTCAACCCACACGAAACAGACAATCATATAAAAAAATGGGCAGAAGATATGAACAGACACTTCTCCAATGAAGACAAACAAATGGCTATCAGACACATGAAAAAATGCTCATCATCATTAGCCCTCAGGGAGATTCAAATTAAAACCACATTGAGATATCACCTTACACCTGTTAGAATGGCCAAAATTAACAAAACAGGAAACAACATGTGTTGGAGAGGATGTGGAGAAAGGGGAACCCTCTTACACTGTTGGTGGGAATGCAAGTTGGTGCAGCCTCTTTGGAGAACAGTGTGGAGATTCCTCAAGAAATTAAAAATAGAGCTTCCCTATGACCCTGCCATTCCACTCCTGGGTATTTACCCCAAAGATACAGATGTCGTGAAAAGAAGGGCCATCTGTACCCCAATGTTTATAGCAGCAATGGCCACAGTCGCCAAACTATGGAAAGAACCAAGATGCCCTTCAACGGATGAATGGATAAGGAAGATGTGGTCCATATACACTATGGAGTATTATGCCTCCATCAGAAAGGATGAATACCCAACTTTTGTAGCAACATGGACGGGACTGGAAGAGATTATGCTGAGTGAAATAAGTCAAGCAGAGAGAGTCAATTATCATATGGTTTCACTTATTTGTGGAGCATAACAAATAGCATGGAGGACAAGGGGCGTTAGAGAGGAGTAGGGAATTTGGGTAAATTGGAAGGGGAGGTGAACCATGAGAGACTATGGACTCTGAAAAAACAGTCTGAGAGGTTTGAAGTGGCGGGGGGGTGGGAGGTTGGGGTACCAGGTGGTGGGTATTATAGAGGGCACGGCTTGCATGGAGCACTGGGTGTGGTGAAAAAATAATGAATACTGTTTTTCTGAAAATAAATAAATTGGAAAAAAATTTAAAAAAAAAATAAAGTATTCACAGCTAACATCATACTCAATGGTGAAAAGCTGAAAGCTTTTTCTCTAAGATTACGTTTAGGAGGGGTACTGGGTGACTCAGTCAGTTAAGCAACCAACTCTTGATTCCTGCTCAGGTCATGATCTCAGGGTTGTGGGATTGAGCCCTGCATCAGATTCCATGCTGAGCAAGGAGCCTTCTTAAGATTCTTTCTCTACCTCTCCTTCTGCCCTCCCCTTTTTACGATCTCTCTATGAATAAATAAGATCTTAAAAAAAAGAAGAGAGTAAGACAAGGATGCTCACACTTGCCACTACTATTCAACATAGTATTGGAACACCAAGCCAGAGATATCAGGCAAGAAAAAGAAATAAAAGGCACCCAAACTGGAAAAGAAGAAGTAAAACTGTCTCTATTTGCACTGGTATATTATACTTAGAAAACCCTAAAGATTCCATTGAAAAAAAAGTTAGAACTAATCAAAAAATTCAGTAAAGTTTGAGGATACAAAATGAATAAAAAAAATCCTCTGCATTTCTATACACTTAAAAAAAAGCTACTATAAAAAAGAATTAAGAAAACAATCCCATTTACAACTGCTTCAAGAAGAATAAAATACCTAAAAATAAATTTAACCAGAAAGGTGAAAGACTTGTATGCTGAAAATGATAAGACGTTGGTGAAAGAAACTGAAGAAAACATAAATAAACGGAAAGATATTCCATATTCTCATGGATCAAAAGAAGTATTGCTAAAACGTCTATAGTACCCAAAGGAATCTATAGATTCAATGCAACCCCTATCAAAATTCCAGTGGAATTTTTCACAGAAATAGAACAAACAATCCTAAAATTTGTATGGAACCACAAAAGACCCCAAAGTCAAAGCAATCTTGAGAAAGAACAAAGCTAGGGACATTATACTCCCTGATTTCAAACTATATTATAAAGCTATAATAAAACAATATGGTATTTGCATAAAACCAGACACAGATCAATGGAAAAGAATAGAGAGACCAGAAATAAACTCACACATACATGGTCAACTAATTTACAAAGGAGTCAAGAATATACAATCAGGAAAGGATAGTCTCTTCAATAAATGATGTTAAGAAAACTGAACAGTCACATGGAAATAATGAAACCCCTATTTTATGCCATACATAAAAATCACCCCAAAAATTAAAGATTAAAGACTTGAACATAAGACCCCATATCATAAAATTCCTAAAAGAAAACATAGGCAGTAAGCTCCTTGACATTGGTCTTGCTGATGATGCTTTGGGCTTGACATCATAAGGCAATAAAAACAGAAATAAACAAGTGGGACCACATCAAAATAAAAAGCTTCTCCACAGCAAAGGAAACCAGTAACAAAATGAAACAGTAAGCTACAAAATAGGAAAAAATATTTGCAACCCATATATCTGATAAGGCCTTAATATCCAAAATCTATAAAGAACTCATACAAGTCAATAGCAACAAAACAACAATCCAATTAAAAAATAGGCACATATTGGGGAGAATATGTGCTATGGTGAGGCTGTGAAGTGTGTAAACCTGGCGATTCACAGACCTATACCCCTGCGGATAAAAATACATTATATGTTTATAAAAAAATAAAAAATAAAGATTAAAAAAAAAGCAATACCAACATACCTCAAAAAAAAATAGGCACAGGATCTAAATAGACAGTTTTCCAAAGAAGACATACAGATGGCTAACAGGTACATGATAAGGTACCTCAACGTCACTAATCATTGGGGAGATGCACATAAAAAAACACAATGAGACATTACCTTACACCTGTTAAAATGGTTTTATAAAAAAGATAAGGACTAACAAGTGTTGGTGAGGATGTGGAGAAAAGAGAACCCTTGTGTGCACTATTGGTGGTAAAGTAAATTAGTATAGCCACTATGAGAAAAAATATGAACATTCCTCAATTAAAAATAGAACTGTCTTATGATCCAGCAATTCCACTTCCGGGTATTTATTTGAAGGAAATGAAGACACTAACTTGAAAGAATAACTGTATCCCCATGTACATGTACAGAAAAAGTTCCATACATACAATGGAATATTATTCAGCTGTATAAGAGGGAAGAAATCCTGTAATAATATGGATGAATCTTGAGGACATTATGCTAAGTAAAATAAGTCACAGAAAGACAGTTATGGTATGATCTCACTTATACATGGAAATTAAAAATACATGAATTCATAGAGAACAGATTGGTTGCTGCCAAAAGAGGTATGCGGGAGGAAATGGGGAAAAAGGGTGAAGGTGGTCTAAAGTTACAAACTTCCAGTTATAAGATATATAAGTCCTGGAGACAGAATGTACAGCATTGTGACAATAGTTAATAATACCATGTTGTATATTTGAAAGTTGCTGAGAGACTAAATCTTAAAAGTTCTCATAACAAGCAAAAAAAAAATGTATGTTGTACACATGAAACTAATGGTATATATCAGTTATATCTCAAAAAAATATTTAAGACATAAACTGTCATCATTAAGTTTATCTATTTCTCCCTTTAATTCTGCCAATTTTGGCTTCATATGTTTTGGGGCCCTTTGTTGCATATGTATACGGTTATAATCACTGTATCTTTTTAATGTATTAACTTTTTATCAATATGTAATGTCCTTCTTTGTCTACTGTAATAATTTTTGACATAAAATCTATTTTGTCTAATATTATTATGGAAGCCCATCTCTTTTTGGTTACTATTTGCATGGAATATCTTCTTCTATTTTTTCCCCTTTCAACCTATTTGTGTCTTTGGATTTAAAGTGAGTCTTTTGCAGATAGAATATATTTTGATACTATTTTTAATACATTTAATACAGAATGTATATTTAATACATTCTGCCAATTTCTGCTTTTAATTAGAGAATTTAATCCACTTATATTTAAATTGATTACCAGTAAGGAAGAACTTATTCTGCCATTTTGCTATTTTGCTTTATATATGTCATTTTTTGGTTTTTCCTCAGTTTTTCCATTAAGGTCTTCTTCTATACTTAATGGATTTTTCTAGAGGGCTACTGTGTTCTCTTGTTTTCTTTTTGCATATTTCTAGTTATTTTCTTAAATCATTGCCTTGGAGATTACAATTAAAATCCTAAATGTATAACAATCTAATTTAAACTGATATTTACCTTCATTGGCATATGAAAACTCTGTATAAAACATCACTCCCACTTTATATTGTCATTAATTATATATATACACTTTATTTATCCATTGACATAGATTTATAATAATTGCTTATGCATTTACGTTTTAAATAATACAGAAAAAAAAGAGAAGTTACTAACCAAAAATGCAGTAACACTGGGTTTTATAACTACCTATATAGTAACTTTTACCACTGTTCTTTATTTCTTTGTTTGGCTTTGAGTTACTGTCTAGTGTCTTTTTTCATTTCAGCTTGGAGTAGTCCCTTCAGCATTTCTTGTAGGACATGTCTACTAGTTCTGGAATTCCTCAACTTTTGTTATCTGGCAGGCTTTTATTTCTCCTTTATTTTTGAAGGATACTTTGTCAATTATAGAATTCTTGGTTGATTACTTTTTTCTTTCAGCACTTTGTATCCCACTGCCTTCTGTCCTCCATGGTTTCTGATGTGAAATTGGCTGTTAGCTTTATTGAGAATCTCCTGTACAAGATAAGTCATTTTCTTCTAGCTGCACTCAAGAGTCTTTCTTCATCGTTGATATTTAATAGTTTGATTATAATGTATCTCAGTGTGGATCTCTTTGTATTTATCCTAGTTAGTATTCATTGAACTTCTTGGATTCACATCCTTCTTCAAATTTGGATCATTTTTGGCCACTATCTCTTTAAATATTCTTTCTGCCCTTTCTTTCTCACCTTTTCTCCAGAAACTCTGATGATTATGTTGGTAGATCTGATGGTGTCCCACAGGTCCCTTAGATTCTGTTTACTCTTAACTATTTTTAATTCTGCCTCTTAGATTGGATGATTGCAATTGACCTATCTTTATATTCACTAATTATATTTTTATATTGATCTTTATATTCACTAATTCTTTAAATTCACTAATTCTTTATATTCACTAATTCTTTCACTTTATATTCACTAATTCTTCTGTCTGCTCAAACATGCTTCTGGGTCTCCATAGTGATTTTTCATTTCAGTTACTGTAATTTTAAGATCCAAGATTTCTATTTGGTTCCTTTTTAAAATTTCTGTATTTTTATTGATTTTTTTCTCTATTTGGTGGTACTCTGTTCTCCTTGCTTCATCTAGTTCTCTGTCCATAGTTTCTTTTATTTCCCTTTAGCTCAAGACTGTTGATTTAAAAAGTCTTTGTCTAGTAAATCCAATGTCTGGGCTTCCTTGGGGATAGTTTCTGTTAACTTTTTTCCTTGTAGATACCATACCTTCTTACTTCCTTACATGTATAGGAATATTTTGTTGAAAACTGGACGTTTTTAGTATTATAATACAGTATTTCTAAAAATCAGATTTCTGCCCCTCCCCAGGGTATGATGCTGTTGTTTCTTTTGAGTTGTACTTATGTGTTTCATTGGTCACTTTTCTAGACTATTTTTGTAAAGACTTCATTCTCTGTCTTTTGTGATTATTTAAGTCTCTGTTCCATTAACTTAGTGATTTGGCAGAGCGTTCCTTAAACATGTAGAACCAGACAAAGCAAAACAGAGCAAAAAACACTCTCCCAGTCTATGCAGATTATTTCTGAGTTGGGGTACTCCTTCACTGCTTGTCCAGACTGTTTACAGTTCTTTCTTAGACTCAATTTTCTACTTACACAGAGCCTAAAGATCAGTCAGAGGTGAAAGCTTACAGTCTTCTCAGGTGCTTGTTGAATATGTGTCTACTAGCCCTGGATGTGTGTGTGCCATTCTGGATTTCTCAGTATATATGGGAGCTTCTCAAAGCTCTTACTCCCCATGTACCTCCTTTCCCAGCCTCTTCTAGGATTTTCAGTGTGCCTCCTGCTTGCCCCAACTGTTGTCCCTTACCCCCAGAAAGCTGAAGTAGCGTATGCCTTTGAATATTTTTCACAAACACCACTTGAAAGATAACTCAAACCCTGAGAGTATTTTGAGGTTCATGAAACAAAGGCAAGCCCTTGAACCAATTCTTCAGGAAGCCACCAAATAAGTCAAAATGCACAACCATAATGCTTTGAGAAAAAATGTCTATATTGCTTCCTCTAACAGCAAAAAGTTGCACCAGAACATGAGTCACCGACCCCTCGACCACCACTAAACCATAAAATGGGGAACAGTTGTGGCAAACTGAGGTAAGGCCTTGAAAACAAGCACTCTTATTATGAATTGGAGTAATGTAACATATACCTGAAAAGTTCTTTGAGCTATTGGTATGCCTAAGTGGGAAGTAATTTTACTTTCCTAAATAAGTAACAATAGAAGATTGGTACTGAACACGTAACACTCTAATCTCAGTAGTAACTATCTGCTTATGCACTTAACAATTGAAAAGTAGAACTTTTACTATATTAGAGTATTTGCTAGGAAGCTAAATTCTAGCACTCCAAAATGAAAAATTATAAATTTGTTTTCCCTAGATGCTTTCCTATAAAAATCAATTCTTTCACTGATAATTTATATGGGAATTTTTTGGGTTAAAAAGACAACTGTGTAACTTTGAACAAGTCATTAAACCTCCCAGACCAAGCACTTTCCTCTATAGTGTTGCTATTCAAAGTTTGGTCTACAAACCAATAGAACTGGCATCACTTGGGAACTTGTTAGAGATGCAGAATATCAAGCCTACTATACCCTGGTATAGATACTGCTCTACCCCAGACCTACTGACTCAGAATCTTCATTGTAACAAGATCACCTAGGAATGATACACAAAAAATAAGTCTGAGAGGCACAAGTCTATGAATAGGGTATGGGGAGAGTAAGTAAATGATCTTAAGGACCCTTATAACTGATTCTTCAAAAAAAAATCAGATCTGACAACATTGGAGCCTGTATTATCTTGTGGTGATCATCAGCTACAGCTGAGTAGCAGCTACCCCATTAGATGGGGTATGAACTCTCTTTGGCCTCCTAGCCCTCATCTAGCCTGCTTCATGTATTTATATTAACTGCCTGGCCCCTGTTCAGCCTCTAATCTAAATCAGATTCCAACCAGAATTGAGGGAGTCCCTTTCTAAATAAGGGGTACCTTCAGAGGTAAAAATTCATTAGCTGTATGTGTCTTCAGGTGAAAGAAAAAAAATGTTCATTTACCTTGATGGGAAGTAGTGAGGTCCAGGTAGGAAGTAAGGGTGATGAAAAGAAAATCGTGGTGGTGTCCCAAACAACGTGGCTGGATGGCCAAGGGGAGGAGCTTGGTAGACATGTGAGTGTGGAATAGGAGGAGCCTGGGGGATTGGAGCACTTCTGGGACAAGTGGAAACGCTGGGATACTCCTTGGGAGGTTGGATGGTTGAGGTTGCAAATCTGGCATGGGCAGTACTTGCACTAGTTGGAATCCTGTTGGTGTTCTCCAGAGAGACGGGAGTAGGTCTCTTCACGGAGCGACTGGCTCCGGAGTGCAGCCGATGAGTGTCTGTTTGGGAGGGCCCCGCAAAGCGCTGGGGTGGGAGTGCTGGACGGAGGGGCAGGCTTGGAGCCTGGATGCCCACCTGGGCAGTACTGGAGACGCTGGGCTGGAAAAGTGAGATGGGGCTTGGGCGCTGGACCGCAGGTGTGGGCAGTTGGATGGCAGGTGGGGCGTCACCTTCAGAAATAAAAACAGTATAGGTCTGGCATTAATTGAGCTGCTCCATGTTTTTCTTTATCCAGAATTTAATAAACTGTACAACCAGAAGTCCTCACTAACCATCTCACCTAATAACATTACCACACCACACCACTCTATTTCCTTTATAGAATTTGAACAAATTGAAATAATTGTTTGTATATATTTTTTTGTCTCTCTTTCCCATCTAGATTCTAAGTGCCATAAGAAGAGAGACCTGTTCTGTTTTGCTCCCTGCTGTATATCCAGGGCTCAAAAGTCTGTAGGGCCTTCAACAAATATTTCTAAAAGGATAAGTAAAGGACTAAAGTTGAGTGATTGAGTGAAAGATGAAAACATACAAATGCTAATGTGTATATATAAATGTTTCTTTAAAAAAGTAATATGAAACCACTGACAGTGGTTACTTCTAAGGAACAATCATCTGGGAGAAGGGACAGAACAATGGGCAGCTAGACTTTTATTATATATCTACTAGTACTGTTTGAATTTTCTATTGTGTAAATATGTTAACCTTCCTTTGAATATTGAGATTTCAGGGTAGTATATGGGTCATTTTTCTACTATTGCATATACTTCCCTATATTAAATTGACATTAGAATGATGTTTAATTTTTTAACTGAAAAAATAAACAATCAGTAAAATTAATTTGCTTCATTGCATTCAATGTCAATGCTATTACAAAAGGAAATTCCCAGGTGAGAAGAGGACTTGCCACAGGTCAACAATTTGTGACAGATATGAAAACAGTATTTTGCAGCAAGGCATAACAAATATGGCAGAATTTTATAGGTAGGTGAAACAATCATGCTCTTGAACAAGAGAGGACTACTAATTGAGTGAGTTACCAAGTTATTCAAATAACACATCTAGCCTAAACTTAATTAAAATTTCCAAAGAAATATAGAGGGAAGCCACAGCAATAGAGTCATGATCTGGTTTATTCCAGTGCAGTTAGATCTCCAGTGCAGTCCAAGAACAGACTATGATTAGAAATATGTCTCTGCAAGAGGCTGAAAGAAATGTAGATCTTTTCTTAGCATTGCCGAGGGAAGGCCTTTCCTTCCTTCTTTCTCTCCAGAAAAGGAATATAATGCTCCTCCTAAACCTGCAAGTAGGGAATTAAGGGATCGATCTATCTGTTTCAAAAATGGCCCCTGACCCAGTCAAGCACAGACAACACAGGGTCAGGGTGTGCGTGAAGCTGTCCTGACTCATAGTTGTTAAGGTTATGTGCCCCCCTCCCCCAGCCCCCATGAGGCACAGGCCTTAGACCTTTCTTGATTGATCAAGCATAAAATAATTTCCCTCTTCCATGTTCCCTTAGAACATGTAAGTCTATAACTTATCACAAAATATTATAAATCTCTGTTACTTGCTTCTCTGCCACCCCTACCCACAATCACAAAACTGGAGGCTTGAGAGCAGGAGCACTTTCTTTCAAACCTGCATCCAAGTTTTTGGCATGGAACTTGGCTAATAATAGTTAGAAAGCTATGGCTAGATGGGGGAAAGGAAACCCTAACAAATAAACCTATACCTGATAGCACTTCTACCACTGATCTGCTATAAGGAGAACTCCCTTATCTAAACAACCATGAAGCCAGAATGACTTGTAATTGAATTATCACTGTACTCAAAACATCTGCTCCTAAAAGTTAGACCTCTGACCCAGGCTTCTCCTCCCTCTAGCTAGTACAAGAAGCTCTTAGTCCTCAGTAAAGAAGTATGATCTTCCTAGGCAAAGTAAAGTTATATAGATCAACTGGTATTATTTTAGTTACTGAAGAAAGAAGGAACTCATTTTTTAGCTGACATGAAATGTTCTTTTTTACCAAAGATATTTCTATAAAAAAGCAGTACGAGGCATGAGATGATAAATCATGCATCCTTTAACTCAATATTCACCAAGTAACCAACATATGTCAGGCACTGTTTTGGTCTGAGGTTAAAAATAAAATAGATGCATAGAGAGTTACATAGAAGTATAAGGAAGATGTCCTAAATGTTGAAATTCTGGTTGCTAAGCAGGAAGTTAAAGTCTGCAACATCCAGTCATTTCCATAAACTGTCAGTGAAGAGAGAAGACTTGTGGGAAGGGCAGAGCTCTAATGTATCAAACTTTAGATAAGGGATTGAAAAAACTAGCCAGTCATCTGTTTTCTCTTCTTCTAGCACATAGTTAAATTACCTTTCCCAGCCTCCCTTGCAGTCAGAGGAGTTGCCATGTGGCCAAGAGCTACCTAATGGAAGGTAGAAGAGATATGCACCACTTCTGAGCCTGGCCCCTGAAAACCTTTCAGGAATTATCTTCCATGCTCTTTCCTGTTCTGTAGATTCATGCACACTAGTCCAGTGGCCTTGGGTGCCACATATTAAAGATGGCAGTGCCACAGCAGAGAAGTAGTTTGTGCCCCGGAGTCACTCCTTCAAAGACATCTGTACACTGACTAGAAATACCTATTTTAGACTTTAAATGGATAAAAATAAACCATAATTCTGTTTAAACCATTATGTTTAGGTGCTTATAAAGCAGCTAGCATTATCTAATCATTACATGAGATAAAGAGAAGAATTCTAGATCTATGATATAATACGACAGGAACAAAAGAAGTTATTAATTTTCAATACTCCCCCACCATCTCTCCAAAAGGGAAAGAATCCACTGTCTGTACTGACTGGACAGAGGGTGCACTGAGGCTTTTGTTGTGTGACTGGGATAAATAGTGAAGGAATGAAGAATGGCAGAAACTGAGAACAAACCAAATTTCTCTACAAGAAAAAGTTATATGGAGGTAGTATGGAGAGAAGGACCAGCATGTGGCTGAACAATAAGAGAGGCAGAGAGAGGAGAGGGGAGAGAAATGGAGTAACAGGCAGAGACACAGAGATAGAGATGGGGAATGGAGAATTGGGATAAACACAGAACTGATTTTTAAAAAAAAAAAAAGTGAGATTTTGTAAAGAAACAATGGTAATGAGGAGTCCCAAGATGACTTAGAGTATGTTGAACCATGTGATTCTTCCTTCCCTGCCCCCATCAAGAAAACCTACAATAAAGAACTACATCACTTTTCAAAGAATTTTTGAGCCAGATTTGTGTTTCTCATGGACATGATACTTTGCTGGAATGGATCTTAAGGCAAAGAGAAGACCAGACTTTTTTGGATTATAACAGTATCAGAATAATGGAGGTTTTTTGGTTTGTTTCAGTTAAATAACTGAAAAGGCACCATATATCTACTACCAAACAACTAAAATAGTAGTAAACGTTTTAAATTAAAAATTTAGAGAAAATGTATAAATTCAGAAGAGTGAAAGATGTCAACTGATAATATAATAAGGCAAACCAATTTTGGGCTTTAGAAATAAAATGTAGAGAACAAAATAATTCACCAGAAAATTCATATTATGTATAAAGTGACATTTAAAAGCCAGCCTAAAATAAATATAGCTTCCACCAGAGTTCTAGAAGACTTTAAAATAAACAAATTTGATATTTAATATAAAATGAGAATGCTGGCAGAACCAGCATCAAAGACATTTGATAAAAGAAAGATATCTAAAAAGAATTCTGGATTATCATGCTGTAATCATTTTTGGAAATGAGAAATAGAAGAGCTTGGAGTATGGCATTAAATATGAAAGACACAGTGGACACAATGCATTGGTCATAGAAATAATAACAGATAAGGTGCTATAGATGCCATCAAAGAAATAGTAAAATTACTTGTATTGTTATCTATTCTTTCTACAACAACCCTATAAGCTCTTCAATAGGAGACTATCAAGATACCTTTGTATTGTATCTCAGACACAGAGTTTGACCTATATTTAGTACTTAATAAACATTATGTAATGGGGGATAGGTAGGCAGGCATGCATATATAACAGTGGAATATACTACAGACTGAGAAAACATCTGAGATAGAAACATTCACCAAAACAAGGGAGAATACCAAATTATATTGCTAGATTTCAAATAGATTAACTTCATGAGATAAAAATATACTAAGATGCATGCATCTTATGTATTATAGTACATAACACATAATTGCTTATTAGAACAAATAGGTTTAGTAGAATACACAGTAAAATGAGATAACCTTGATTGAGAACCAAATAATGGATAAAGACTAATATAAAGTGCATGAATTCTGTGTATATGAAATATACAGGCAGTAGTGATCACAACATATTTATATTAAGATCTTAACAACAACAAGAAAAGACAAAAAAGTCCACCCTGGGGTTATTAGATTTTTGGAAATACAGATGTCAGCTAGGGGGAAATAAAGCTAATAGGGATAACTAAAATTAAGAGTTCATTAAAAAATGAAGGCTATTGGGGCGCCTGGGTGGCTCAGTTGGTTAAGCGGCTGCTTTCAGCTCAGGTCATGATCTGGGATTGAGTCCCACATCGAGCTCCTTGCTCAGCAGGGAGCCTGCTTCTCTCTCTGTCTCTTCCTGCCACTCTGTCTGCATGTGCTCGCTCTCCCTCTCTGAGAAGGAAGTAAATAAAATATTAAAAAAAATGAAGGCTATTTTATATGATAATGCTAAAAACCCAGAAGGAAAAATTGTGCCTCAAATAAATCAGAAAGTTTTAATGGTTAACTGAGCAAATCAGAGAGAACCTATTAAAAAGGAAAGACATCTTTTTTTTTTCAATTTATTTATTTTCAGAAAAGCAGTATTCATTATTTTTCACCACACCCAGTGCTCCATGCAAGCCGTGCCCTCTATAATACCCACCACCTGGTACCCCAACCTCCCACCCCCCCGCCACTTCAAACCCCTCAGATTGTTTTTCAGAGTCCATAGTCTCTCATGGTTCACCTCCCCTTCCAATTTACCCAAATTCCCTACTCCTCTCTAACGCCCCTTGTCCTCCATGCTATTTGTTATGCTCCACAAATAAGTGAAACCATATGATAATTGACTCTCTCTGCTTGACTTATTTCACTCAGCATAATCTCTTCCAGTCCCGTCCATGTTGCTACAAAAGTTGGGTATTCATCCTTTCTGATGGAGGCATCAGAAAGACATCTTTTAAAGATGAAAAGCTTGTCCAAATGTGTAAAATAAGAAGTCCAAGTGTATAAGTGCAAATAAAAATTAGGCAGTCCAAAGGAAAATTGAAGGAGTCATATCTGAGGGACCTCAAAGTCAATGCTAAGTAACTCTATCACAGAAAGAAGAAACCCAGTGGAATCAATGGAATAGTCATTACAGTATAAAAGGCAACTGAAAGAACAGGGAGAAGAACAGAAAGACTCAATAAACCCCTTCTGACACAAAAGACTGTAAGATGTCTGAACCCCAATTCATTTTCATAGCACATATGTTAAGAATATTACACTACTGTGGTATAATGGCAAGTTCACAGAGTGTTCTATTCCAGATTGACAAAATTAATAGAAGTAGATCTTAGGTGAATGCCACCTAAGATCTGTAAAGAAACTCCAAGTCAGAACTGAGAAAATATTAGCTGAAGTAAATACAAATGGTCTCATAAGGCATTTAACTGTGGAAAGAAGCAGATAAAAGAGAGGTCTTAGAAAAAGGAATAAGGAGAAAACATACAGATTATGAAAGTAGAAATCATAAATAACATAGCAGACAAAACAAAGAAAGTTAAGAAAAGCATAATTAAGCCTAGGTTGAAATACAGAATTAAAGGAGATACTGCCAAATAGTGAAGTATGGAAGTGTTTGACTGTGCTGGAAGAGAATAAGGCAATAGAATGAGCTTTCTGCATCTTTCTCTTGATACTAGACATCCTGACTGTGGCTTTGTTGCTGTCAATTGCTATAATGATACACAGAGAAAAAAAAACATTGAAAATGTGTAATATTCTAAGAAGTCAATTTTTAAGATATCTAAACCTCTCAGCACATAGGGGTGGCTTTATTACCAAAAGGATCTGAGCAGGTGGAAACTGGAAAGAGCAGTAGTTTTAGGCCAAGTAATAGTAAGTAGTGAATGTATAAAGCTCTGCCTAAGAGGTGGTTAAAAGAGATTCTGGAAGAACAAACCAATGATGGGACAGCCCTACAACAAGTTCTTAAGATACTAGTTTTTCAACTTTAGGTAATTAAAAGGAACAGACAGGAATGTTATAAAGAACTGATAATAGAGGAGAAATTTAGGTAAAGACAATATAGAGAACCAAATATTTGGTAGAAAACAGATTACTTCCACCGCTTATCTAGAGCAGCAAGAGAATGGTCTTAACAGATCAGTCATCATTGCTAAATTCCAGAACAGGATGCTCTGTACCCCATTAGCAAGGCATTCTTTTATGCTAATAGTAAAAAGATACTCCTATTTCCTTTTGAATTACCTCATCATTTCCTGCATTATCTGCCTAATCTATGGGCTTATCCAATTTAGTTAAATACTCTGAGGTTTTACACACAGAACATTTGCTACTCTGGCAAACCCAAATGCTTTCATATCTACTGAAATTTTTCTTTCTCCAATTTTATGTTTTTACTTTCCTCTTGATTTTTTTCCCTTAATACTATTGTTCTAAAAATTCTTAAGTTAACAAAAACAAAATTTCAACTAAAGGTAAAATTTTCACACAACTATTAAAAATTCATAATCTACAGGGACGCCTGGGTGGCTCAGTGGTTTGAAGCCTCTGCCTTCGGCTCGTGTCATGATCCCAGGTCCTGGGATCAAGCTCTACATCGGGCTCTCTGCTCAGCGGGGAGCCTGCTTCCCTTCCTCTCTCTCTGCCTGCCTCTCTGCCTACTTGTGATCTCTGTTTGTCAAATAAATAAATAAAATATTTTTAAAAATTCATAATCTATAATAAACTCACCAACTGGATGAGTGATGGTGTTCTGTAGGCTGGGAATTACCACAGAGTAGGTAGGTGAGCGATAAGGATATATTGTTGTAGGATTTGTAGAGATGATATTCTGTGTGGTACCAGAAAATACATTGGAAACACTTAGAGGGAAGCGTTTTCGCTTCCCTGGACGAGGTTGATAAACCCAACCTATAGAAGAAGATAAGCAATTTTTAATTTGAACATAAGGACCCTATTTAGCCTTTAAATAGTTCTTTTCACAAAAAAAACTTCTTAAAAAAACAAATTATTGTCTAAAGTAAAATGTCTTTTCCAACTTTATTACGCAATTTCTGTGCATTTTAATGTCTATATAGTTTCCAACTAGTGGTCAATATTGTAACCCATAATTCAAAGGAAGAGTGAGATCAAATGTTTTATATCCAAAGACACATATTGAATCCACAGTAAAATCAACATTAAAGAAACTGAGTTCGAATCCCAAAGCTTTTCCTTTACCTATAAGACAATGCCCCTGTAAGCTATTCATTTCCTCCTGTTCCCTCATTTCCTATGAGATATAATTGTCTATATCTTACAATGGAATGGTCATTAATGACCAGTCACTATTTTTATACCTAGCTTAGGAAGAGTCACTCTCCTAAACTTGGCAGTCTCAAGTCCACAAACAACCCAATTTCCTTCCAAAGTCAGAAGAATAGAGTTTAACAGTTTGCAGCCATTGTATAACCAGAATAACTGGTTCTCTGTAACTGTTGACTCTGACACCCAAAACCTTTCTTCTCATATTTTAGAAAAAAATATTTTCTCATCATGCATGATCATGTTGGCCATATACGCTTTGCCTTTACCCAAGCTTAATCGAAATGCCCTCGTGGCTGGGGAGTAAATCAGAAATTGTTTCAAACGACATCATGATGAGGATAAATTTGGCAATTAGAAGACATAAGTGTGTTCTGATAACCATATAACATCAAAATGGAGCCTGGTGCCAATCCTGCATTCTCATTGTCTTTAAGTGTATGACGCGTATTTGTTTCTGTTGCCATGATTTTAACTCTTCATTTTCTAGTATATTTGCAAAATTGTAGACTTACATTCTGGAGTTTAACTTCATTAAATTCATATCTATATTTATTCAAATATTTAATCAAATATTTAATCAAAACCACAGTAAAAGGGGTGCCTGGGTGGCTCAGTGGGTTTAAGCCTCTGCCTTCGGCTCAGGTCATGATCCCAGGGTCCTGGGATCAAGCCTCACATCGGGCTCTTTCTCCCACCCCAACCCGCCCGCCTGCCTCTCTGCCTACTTGTGATCTCTGTCAGGTGGATAAATAAAACCCATAAAAAAAAAAAAACAGCAAAATTATGTCCCCCAGTTTGTTATTAGTTGGCAAATATGAGACCAGATATTCCTCTACTTGCTTCTATTTAAGAAAATGTATGTCCTGTGTCAATTCCATCATTACTATACTATTAGCCTTTATTCTCTTTATTTTACATATTAGATTAGAAAAAAATATGCATTTTTGTCTAATCTTTACCTAAATCAATTTAAATTAGAAAGAAGTTTCATTTGATTACCAGGAAATTCCTCTCTGTGCTTTTCTTTAATCTTTTGTGCTTCATCATAATAAGGTTTCTTTTGTTCTTCACTAAGTTTGTTCCACTCTAACCCGAGCTGGACACTGATTTCTGCATTGTTGGCTGCTGGGTTAGCTTTAGCTAGTGCTGGTCGGTGAATCCTTGCCCAAACCATAAAAGCATTCATGGGTCGCTTCACATGACCATTTCTGTCCTTACTGAAGGGAGTATCTGGTATTCCTACATGACAAAAATTAAAAGACTGAATTAATGTGCCATACACACAGATGCAAACACAATGTTAAAATGAAGTGCACCTTCATCTATATTTATTTTTAACTGGAGGAAATACAAAGAACTGCCAGTATTCCAGAATGCCTCATAACCCCTGAACTCAGCATTCTAAACTACAGCTTAGACTCTTCTTTTCCTCAAAAAAATATTGTTGAAGATATTGTAGGAGTGATAATGTTGAAGACACCGTAAACTGTTGGCTTATTACTTCCTTGGGCTTTGGTAATACCTCTACCAATAGTTAACATTTAGTTTCTTTCCCATTTAAAATCTTCTATTACTGGGGAACAGGAACTAGGACTTACTCATAACTATAATCTTAGCACCAGCTAGGTGCTCCCTAAATGTTTAAAGGAACTCATTTACATGCCCCTGTAGTGTCCGTTAAGTAAAAATATTTGTAATATACTATATTCCATTTCATTATGAAGATGAAGCTCTTGCCAAAGTGGGTGATTGACACTAATCCTATAACCTGGGAGAAAAAAATAGAAGAAAAATAATAAAAGTGACTTTTAGAGAGTCATAGAACCAGTTGAAATTACAATAAAGGATGGTGGCTAAATTCACATCTCTCACCTAATTCATCAAAAACAACTGTCTATAAACTTCTTATATTGTCTCTCTTTATTTTAGTTACTTATTATACAAAATTTTTTAAGATGCACAAAGGATTAAATATTATAAAGAAATCTTTCCCTTTCTCTCCTTCAGAAAATGAAGTTTATAAAAGAATGAGGGTGACATGGAAAGGATCAGTAAGGAAAATAAGAAAACAGATATAAGAAAACAAAGAAAACAAATATAAGGTGAATAAAAATATGAACTGATTTTCCATGACATTGGCATAAAATTATCTGAATTAAATCTTAAGAATTTCCTAACTATATATTTGTAACTAATGAGTAGTGACAAAATATCTATTAGTTGTTACTGCTAACTATAGTTATTTTTGAAAACAATTTCTAGCTTATTCTATCTTCGTCTTCTGTATTTCTCTACATTCTTAGCTTTTAGGATACTAAAGTATTACATTAATCGTGTACTGTTTTCTTAGAAAAATGGTTTACTATTCATTTTTAAAGAAGACAAATCACCTCCAAATCCAGTACCAACTTTCCTATTTGAATATAAACATTTTTTCAGTAAACACTATTTAAAATATTCTTCTTGGGGTACCTGGGGGGCTCAGACTATTAAGCATCTGCCTTTGGCTCAGATCAGGATCCCAGGGTCCTGGGATGGAGCCTGAGGTCCTGCTTCCTGCTCAGTGGGAAGTCAGCTCTCCCTCTCCCTTTACCTCCCCTTGTTTGTGCTTTCTCTCTCACTCACTCACTTTCTCAAATAAAATGTTTTTAAAAAATAAAATTTTCTTGATACACATAAAAATATTGAACTACCACAACAAAGTGTAGCATAGAAACTGAGGGCTGAAATAACAGTGTTTATAGTGAGAATATTCCTATTTTGTGTATAAACATTAGTTACCTCTAAAACTCATCATTCACTGGGCCTTAAAATAGATTTTTAGAAAAATGGGAATCTTGGAACATCTTAGTGTATTTTACTGGTATGTGAACAAGTCAACTGGAAGTGATACCTGTGCGGACTTTGCCCTGTAATCAATCAGTTCCATGATTTTATTTTTCTAGTTTAGGCTTCTGAACTGCTAACATGTCAGCTATGGGGCAACATAGACGAAGTTTGAAAACCAGATTCCCCTGCCGTCTAATACCTGCATCTGAGGGAAGCACGGTGAGCGGGACATCTTTGGTTTCAATTTTTACAGAAGGCTCCAGTAAGGATTGCATTTTAATAGGCACTGGTGTCAAGGGGACCTTGGTCAACCGTATCAGCTCTGAAGGCGGAGGTCCCTGAAATTGGATCCGGGCCCCAGGGGGGACCGTGTGGAGAGTCAAAGGGATCCTGAGGTCTTGCTGGTGTGGCCCAAAGGCACTGGATGGCTGGGCCAGGATGACTTCTTTGTTGCCGTGGACCAGGCCATTGGACGCGGGCTCCGTGCCCAGCCTGCAGTCCTCGCGGAGTCTCTCGGGCTCCTCTGTTTTGATGACTCCTTCTCTGATGGTCGCCAGGGTTTTGCCCTCCCCGCCTTTCACCACGTCCCTCATGACCTCCTCCGCCTCCAGCTTGCCCTTTTTCTCGTCCCCTCCGTGGCCGTCGAGAGCTGGCCCCGGGCCTTCTACCTTGGCCGTCCTGGAGGCTCTAGAGCCTGCCTCCACAGGCCTTCGCGTCCCCGCCGATGGATCCAAGTCGGGCCCCTGCTCCTGCTTCTCAGCCTTGACGTGTAGCGCTCGGGACTGCACCGGGTGCAGCTCCGGTCGGCAGGGGGCGCCGTCGGACGCGGGCGGAGGCGGTGGCAGCAGCAGCAGCTCGGGCCTCAGCTGCAGCAGCCGTGCTTGCGCCGGTGAGGCGACGACGCCTTCGTCCCGGGCCTGAGCCAGCGGTGGCCCTGGCGGCAGCAGCAACACCTGCTCCGGCTTCACCTGCAGCAGCCGCCGCGCCGCGGGCTGTACACCCGACGCCTGAGCCTCCCCGCACGACGAGGCCACGGTCGCAATGGCGGCCGCGCACGGGGTGGGCGGCGACGGGGGGAGCTCCGCGGCCGCAGCCCTAAAGGAGGCGCCCTCGACCGGCAGCTGTGGGGGAGCAGGGCGGAGCGGGCGCGGCGGGGTCGCCCTCGGCAGTTGGCGCGGCTGAGGTTGCGGCTCCGGCCTGGCTCTCTCCATGGGGGGAGGGGGACGCCCCGGCCGGGTCCCGGCCCGGATTGTGAGCTCAGCCGTTTGTTGGCGACCTTCCCCCTCCCCCTTTCGGTTAAGACCCTTCCAAGGTCCTTGCTACCCAGAACCCTACGCGGTTCAAAAAGCGGCCCTTCGTCTTGGCCTCGCCCAATCACAAGCGTCCCGATACCCCCGGCCCTCCAATCACAGGCGCATTCTGCGGCCCCTCCGGCCCTCGGCTCTCTCCTCGTGCTGCGCCCTCGAATCACCCGCGATGGCCTGGGCTGTGGCTCGTGCTGCCCATTTTCCCCCTCTGACTTTGCCTCTCTTCCGGAGTTCTCATCCGGCCGTTGTCCTTAGTTACCCCTCCCCCGGCCGGAGAGCCCGACAATGGTGTTGCCCAGGAGACGGTGCGGTTCCACGCCACTGACCTCCGGAGGATAAAGTCCAGTGAGTCCCATACACGGCGTGGGGAACCTGGCCCTGTGTGTGCGCTTTGCTCTGCTGAGTACACTGAAGGCGCCGGGCATCACTGGGGGCCTTTGGATCCAAACCAAGGGGAAAAGGGGGAGGCTTTGCAACTCCCCCTTTTATGCAGTAACTGTACTGTTAATAATCATAAGGTTCTTTGGGCTCTACTTGCAGAAACACAGGCCAAATCCGTCTCCTAAAAAAATCCTAATGGCCTTCCACCGCCATTACTCTTGTTCCAAGCTTCCATCATCTTTCGCCTGGATACTGCCATGGCTGTGTGAATAGTCTCCATTTTCACCCTTGTTCCACTATGTTCCAGCTACCCGAGATCTTTTTTAAAGTGCAAATATAGTTCTGTTCTGTCACACCTCGCGCTCCTAAATATTCCCGTGGCTCCCCACTGACCGCATGATAATGGTCTAATATACTTGCAAAGCATATAAAGCCCCAAAAGGCTGTGGCTTTGTGGACTCCAGCCCCGGTGGCCTCTCATCATTCTACCTTAAGGGGCTTTGAACGCTGTTCTCCTCTTGTGTCTCCTTGCCTCCTGCTGCGCATTTTTAAAACTGCAGTCCAAATGTCACTTTCTCAGAGAATTCTTATTATCTGATTCTGAAAATCAGGTCAGATCTCCTTTATGCACTCATATGTCCATCATTTCTTTTAAAACTTTTACCATAATTCGTGATTATGTATATCTTTATGTCATTATTCTACTGACTCCACTACTTGACTATAAACTCCTTGGGGACAGGCAGTGTTTTGAATCCTCAATGCTGACCCATAGAGCCTGGCTTTAGTAGGCATTCAATAAACACTTGTTAGGTAAATAAGGACTGCCATAATCTAATAATAACATAGTAATTACTATCCATTTTAAGAGTTTACTCTTATCCTAGGCGCTGCTCCAAGTCCTTTCCATGACTATGCTTCTCCTTTTCTAGGACTGTGCCTATTTTCATAAAGAAAAAGAAACCTTGGATTAACATTTGCTACATTTCTAAATGATGTCCTGACTAAAAACTATAGATTTATCTTGAGGCAGATGATTTTTGCAACCAAGACAAGTTATCTTTCAAAGAAGATCTACCCAGTTCTCTAATGCCCTGTTGTCCAATGTGACAAACAGGAGTTCTTATACCTGGCAGGTAGACAGGGCAGTGGCTCTCCTACTTTATTATCTTGGAACCATTTGCACCCACAAAAATGATTGAAGATTCCAAACAGCTTTTTATTGATCAATATTTGTAGTTTTATCTGTCAATATGGTTTTACTTATAAATACTTGCCATATTATAAATAAAAACTAAGGACTTTAAAAATGGTTATCAATTCATTTAAAATGTCAGTAATAAACCTAGTATATATTAACATAATACAATTTTATGCTAACACTATGTTTTCCTCAAAATTAGAAGAGTGGCATTTAAATCTAGTGTCTGGCTTAATTTAAAAAAAAAAAGAAAAGAAAAGAAAACACTTGGATTCTCATGTCTGCTTCATGCGGCCTGTTGTGTTTTACATGTCATATTGAATGCTTCCCTGTGTATTCAGGAGGGAGGAAGTGATAAAGGCAAATGTTGTCTTAGAATTACTGTGAAAATAGTTTTAACCTACCAGACTCAAAGAATTGGTCCCTGAATCACCCCTTGAGAACTGCTGAACGAGGGTTTTAATAGAAGAGCCAACTACGTGACAAAGAATGATAAAAGAGGCAGAGAGATAAATCAAGTTAGTGTTGATTTTGTGCACAAATAGTTCACATTCCAACATGAGTTAGTAATCTAAAATGCTGATATGACAGTCCTGCGTAACAGCAATTCAAATAGTATACAAGGAATATATTTTAAGCAGAAAGCAGTCTTTTTTTTTAACAAAAAATAGCTCCTTTGACATTTGGTTTCTATGTTTACAATTAAATTACAATTTGATGAGTTTTAGTGAATTTATAAAGTTATAAACCATCACTACAATCTCATTTGAGAACATTTCCATCAACTCAAAAAAGGTCAAAAGTGAAACCCAAAAAACTTTCACTTCCATTTGCAGTAAATTCTGCCCCCACCTCCAACCCCAGGTGCTTTCTGTCTCTGTAATTTTCTCTTTTCTAGAAATTTCCTTTAAACAGAATCATATGTAAGCTTAACTGTTGTCTTCTTTAACTTAGCATAATTTTTTTGAAGTTCATCCAAGTTGAATGTATTTGTAATTCATTCATTTTTTTTTTACTACAGAGTAGTATCCCTTTGTATGGAAATACCAAATTGTACATAGATATTTTGTTGTAAGATGTCTCTCATTGATCTGGTTTATCTCTTCACTAGCTGATGGGTATTTGGATTATTTCTAGGTTTTGGCTGCTGTGAACATAATGTCCGTTCATACACAAAATTTGTGGCACCTAGGAACAGAATTGCTAGGTTATATGATAAATATATGTATAACATTTTATAAAACTGTCAAAGTGCTTTGTATAATGTATGTACCATTTTACATTTTCCACTCACAATATATGAGGGTCCCAGCTTCCCTGCTTCTTTCTAACATTTGGTATCATAAGTCATTTAAATTTTAGCCATTCCAGTGGGTGTGTATTATAAGTAGTAGTAAATAATTGTGACTTAAAATAAAATCACATTTTCACAGGGTGGCTTAGTCAGTTAAGCATCTGCCTTTGGCTCAGGTCTTGATCCCTGGGTGCTGGAATTGAGCCCCATTTCGGGCTCCCTGCCTAGTGTGGAATATGCTTCTTTTGCTTATGCCCTTTCCCCAGCTTGTGTTGCTCTCTGCTCTCTCTCTCTTTCAAATAAATAAATAATTTTAAAAAATAAATTAAGTTACATTTTCACAATAAGTAATTGTTACAGTGTTAACAATAAGCAACACTGAGTGTTTTTTCATATGTTTAATTGCTATTCATATATATTCATTGCCTAGTGTCTATTAAACTTTTTGCCCATTTTTTTTAGATTACTCTGTTGTTTTTCTTAATTTTGATTTTTAATGGTATTTTTCAAAGATTTTATTTACTTGACAGAGAGATACACAGCGAGAGAGGGAACACAAGCAGAGGGAATAGGAGAGGGAGAAGCAGGCTTCCTGCGGAGCAGCGAGCCCCATGCAGGGGTCGATTCTGGGACCCCGGGATCATGACCTGAGCCAGAGGCAGACACTTAACAACTGAGCCACCCAGGTGTCCCTAGGGATTATTTTTATTTTAGGGCTTCTTAATATGTTCTGGATACAGGTTCTTTATTAGATACACATTTGCAAATATTTTCTTCCAGTCTGTGGCTTCTTTTCATTCTTTTTATTTTTCATTCTTAATGATGCCTTTTGAAGAGCAGAAGCTTTTAACTTGAATGGAGACTAATTTATCAATATGCCTGTCATCATATCTAAGAAATCTTTGCCTAACCTAAGGTTAAAAAGGTTTTTCTCTGAAAGTGTTCTTTCATACTGTCTTGATTACTACAGCTTTATGGTAAATTTTGAAATTGGGTCAAATAAGTCCTCAAACTTAGTTCTTACTCAAAATTCTATTAGCTGTGTTTGGTCTTTTGGATTTCCATATAAATTTTAGCATTAGCTTACCAGTTTTTACTGCCCCCCCCAAAATAAACTTATTGGTATTTACATAAGAATTGCATTGAATCTGTGGATCAACTTTGAGAAAAGAGATTATCTTAACAATATTGAGTCTTCTGATTACCAGACTTAAGGCATATCTGCATTTATTTTGGTCTTTAGTTTTTCTTGATAATGTCCTGTAATCTTGGTGTACAGTCTGCACGTCTTTTGTTAAATTTATTCCTGAATATTTTATACTGTTGTGATGTAATTTTTCTTAATTTCATTTCTACTTGGTTGTATATTGATATTATCTTCATATTTTCTTGTCTGTTGCACTGGCTAAAGCTCCAACCCAATGTTGAATAGAAATGACAAGAGTGGATATCCTTGTGTTTTTTGTTTGTTTTAAAGATTTTATTTATTTGACAGAGAGAAATCACAAGCAGGCAGAGAGGCAGGCAGAGAGAGAGAGAGGGGAGGAAGCAGGCTCCCTGTGGAGCAGAGAGCCTGATGCGGGGCTCGATCCCAGGACCCCGGGATCACGACCCGAGCCAAAGGCAGAGGCTTTAACCCACTGAGCCACCCAGGTGCCCCGATATCCTTGTTTTATACTTAATATTGAGGGAAAGCAAAGCATTGTCTTTCATCTTTAAGTATGATGTTAGTTGTAGGTTTTATATAGTTGCATTTCATCATATTAAAGAAGTTCTATTCTTAGTTTGTTGAGAGCTTTATTATGTTTATTGGATTTTATCAAATGCATTTTTTTACGTCTATTGAAATGATCATATGACTTTATCCTTTATTCCAGGAGTCAGCAACATTTTTCAGAAAGGACCATATAGTAAATATTTTTGGTTTTGTGAGCTATATGATCTCTGTTGTAAGCAATCAACTCTGCTCTTGTAGGATGAAGGTAATTTTAGACAACATATGAATGAATGGGTGTAATTGTATTCCAATAAATCTTTATTTACAGAAACAAAAGATATACCAGATTTGGTCTGTGGGCCATAGTTTGTTGACTCCTGCTTTATTCTATTAATATATGCACTGAATTAAGTGATATTGAGATGTTAAGTTAATCCAGGTAAACCTTACTTGGTCAAAATATATAATCCTTTTTATACATTACTGGATGCAAATACTATTCTTTTAAGAATTTTAACATGTATATTCATGAAGGGTATTGGTGTGAACTTTTCTTTTGACATATTTGCAGCTTTGATGTCAGGGTAAAATGCGCTAAAAAGTATTCCCTTCTCTTCTGTTTTTTAAAAGGTTTGTATTTAATTGCTATTATTAATTCCTTAAATGTTGATAGAATTTACCAGTAAAGGGGCATCTGGGTGGCTCAGTCAGTTGGGTGTCCAACTCTGATTTCAACTCAGGTCATGGTCTCAGGTTTCTGGGATTGGGCCCCACATTAGGCTCAGCACTCAGATGGAAGTCTGCCTGAGGATTTTTCTCCCTCTCCCTCTGCTCCTCCCCCTGTGCACTCCTCTCTCTCTCTCTCTCTCTTTCTCACACACACACACACACACTCTCTTTCTCTCTCAAATAAATAAATGAATCTTTAAAAAAAATTCATCAATAAAGAAAGCCTCTGGGCCTCAACTTGCCTTTATTTTTCAGTAACTCAAGTAAATAATGTCTTTACTTGATATTGGCCCATTCAGATTTTGTATTTCATCTTGAATCAATTTGGTCATTTCTGTTTGCAAATTTGGCTATTTCAATTAGGTTGTTATTATTGGCATAAGATTGTTTATAATATTCCTTTATCATTTTTTACATTTCTGTAGGGTTCAGAAAGTTTCCTCTTTCATTTCTAGTTTTGGTAATTTATACCTTTTTTTTCTTGGCGTTTTACTAAAATTTTATCAACTCCATAGGTCTTCTCAAAGAACTTCATTTTCATTGGTTTTGTCTATTATTTTACTGTTTTTTTAAAAACTGATTTCTACTATGATTTTTATTATTTCCTTCATTCTACTTACTTTGGTTTTTCTTTGTTCTTCTAGTTCTTAAGTTGAGAGATTACTTAATTGGATTTTTTTAGGTTATTGATTTTAAATCTTGTTTCCTTTCTAATACAAGCATTTAAGGCTATAGATTTCCTTCAGTGTACTGCTTTACCTGTATGCCATAAGTTTTGATATATCATGATTTTATGTTCATGCAGTAGGTATTTTTTCTTCTTTATTTATTTATATATATTTAAATTCAATTAATTAACATATAGTGTATTATTAGTTTCAGAGGTACAGTTCAGTTTTTTAATTTTTATTTAAATTCAGTTAATTAACATATATTATTGGTTTTAGAAGTACAGGTCTGTGACTCATCAGTCTTCTATAATACCTAGCGTTCATTACATCACGTGTCCTCCTTAATGTCCATTACCCAGTTACGTTATTCTCCCACCCCTCCCCTCCAGCAACCCTTAGTTTGTTTCCTATGCTTAAGAGTCTCTTCTGGTTTTTCTCCCTCTCTGGTTTTGTCTTGTTTTATTTTTCCCTCCCTTCCCCTATGATCCTTAAATTCCACATATCAGTGGATTCTTAAATTCCACATATCAGTAAGATCATATGATAATTGTCTTTCTCTGATTGACTTACTTTGCATAGCATAATTCCCTCTAGTTCCATCCATGTCATTGCAAATGGCAAGATTTCATTTTTTGGTGGCCAAGTAATATTCCATTGTATATGTATATACCACATCTTCTTTATACATTCATCTGTTCCATCTTGTTCCATACTTTAGCTATTGTGTACATTGTTGCTATAAACATTGGGGTTCATGTGCCCCCTTAGGATCCCTACATTTGTATCTTTGGGATAAATACCCAGTAGTATAATTGCTGGGTCGTAGGGTAGCTCTATTTTAAACTTTTTGAAGAACTTCCATACTCTTTTCCAGAGTGGCTGCACCAGCTTGCATTCCCACCAACAGTGTAGGAGGGTTCCCCTTTCTCTACATCATCACCAACATCTTTCATTTCCTAACTTGTTAATTTTAGCTATTCTGACTGGTGTGAGGTGGTATCTCATGGTGACTTTGATTTGTATTTCCCTGATGCCAAGTGATGTTGAACGTTTTTTCATGTGTCTGTTGGCCATTTGGATGTCTTCTTTGGAGAAATGTCTGTCCTCTGCCCATTTCTTGATTGGATTATTTGTTCTTTGGGTGTTAAGTTTGAGAAGTTCTTTATAAATTTTGGATACTAGCCCTTTATTTGATAAGACATTTGCAAATATCTTTTTCCATTCTGTTAGTTGTCTTTTTTTTTTTACTCTTTTCCTTGCTGTGCAAAAGCTATTTATCTTGATGAAGTCACAATAGTTCATTTTTGCCTTTGTTTCCCTTGCCTTTGGAAACATGTCTAGCAAGAAGTTGGCTGTGGCTGAGGTCACAGACGTTGCTGCCTGTGTTCTCCTCTAGGATTTTGATGGATTCCTGTCTGACATTTAGGTCTTTCATCCATTTTGAGTCTATTTTTGTTTATGGTGTAAGGAAATGGTTCAGTTTCATTCTTCTGCATGTGGCTGTCCACAATTATCCCAACACCATATGTTGAGGAGACTGTCCCTTTTCCATTGGATATTCTTTCCTGCTTTCTTGAAGATTTGTTGACCATAGAGTTGGGGGTCCATTTCTGAGTTCTCTATTCTGTTCCATTGAATAGATGTTTATTTTTGTGTCAGTACCATAGTGTCTTGATGATTATAGCTTTGTAACATAGCTTGAAGAACAGAATTGTGATGCCACCAGCTTTGGTTTTCTTTTTCAACATTCCTTTGACTATTCAGGGTCATTTCTGGTTCCATACAAATTTTAGGACTATTTGTTCCAGCTCTGTGAAAAAAATTGATGTCATTTTTATAGGGATTGCATTGAATGTATAGATTGCTCTAGGTAGCATAGACATTTTAACAATACTTATTCTTCCAATCTATGAACATGGAACATTTTTTCATTTTTTTGTGTCTTCCTCAGTTTCTTTCCTGAGTGCTCTATATTTTTCTGAGTACAGATCTTTTGTCTTTTTGGTTAGGTTTATTCCTAAGTATCTTATGGTTGTGGGTGCAATTATAAATGGAATTGATTCCTTAATTTCTCTTTCTTCTGTCTCTTTTTTAGTGTATATAAATGCAACTGATTTCTTTGCATTGATTTTTATATCTGCCACTTCGCTGTATTTCTTTCTGAGATCTAGCCCAAAGACTCTCATAAGAGATGAGGAAGGACACTATATAATAATTAAAGGGTCTATCCAACAAGAATACTTAATAATTGTAAATATTTATGCCTGTAACATGGGAGCAGCCGATTATATAAGCTAATTAATAACAAAATTAATGAAACACATTGATAATAATAGAATAATAGTAGGGGACTTTAACACCCCACTCATTGCAATGGTCAGATCATCTAAGCAGAATATCAACAAGGAAACAAGGACTTTGAATGACATACTGGACTTAGATGGACTTCACAAATATATTCAGAACATTCCTTACTAAAACAACAGAATACACATTCTTTTCAGGGGCACATGAAATATTCTCCAGAATAGGCCATATCCTGAGTTACAAATCAGGTCTCAACCATTACCAAAAGATAGGCATCATTCCCTGCATATTTTCAGACCACATGCTTTGAAACTTGAACTAACCACAAGAGGAACTTTGGAAAGAACTCAATACATGGAGGTTAAAGAGCATCCTACTAAAGAACGAATGGGTCAACCAGGAAATTAAAGAAGAACCAAAAAATTCATGGAAGCAAATGAAAATGAAAATACAACTGCTCAAAACCTTTGAGATGCAGCTAAGGCAGTCCTAAGAGGGAAATATATAACAATACAAGCCTTTTTTAAGGATCATGAAAGGTCTCAAATATACAACCTAACCTTACATCTAAAGGAACTAGAGAAAGAACGGGGGGGAAAAAAGCCTAAACCTAGCAGGAGGAGAAATTTAATAAAGATTAGAGCAGAAATCAATGATATAGAAACCAAAAGAACAGTAGAACAAATCAAAGAAACTAGAAGCTTGTTCTTTGAAAGAATTAATAAGATTGATAAACCCCTGGCCAGACTCATCAACAAGAAAAGAGAAAGGAAGGCCCCAAATAAATAAAATGAATGAATGAACGAATGAATGATCACAACCAACACTGGCAAAATACAAACATTTATAAGAACATATTATAAGCAACTACATGCCAACAAATCAGGCAGTCTGGAAGAAATGGGTACATTCCTAGAAATGTATAAACTACCAAAAATGAAACTGGAAGAAACAGAAAACCTGAACAGACCCATAACCAGCAAGGACTCTGAAGCAGTAATCAAAAGTCTCCCAACGAACGAGAGTCCAGGATCAGATGACTTCCCAGGGGAATTCAATGAAACATTTAAAGAAGAATTCATACCTATTCTTCTGAAGCT
Organism: Neogale vison; assembly: GCF_020171115.1. NCBI lineage: Eukaryota > Metazoa > Chordata > Mammalia > Carnivora > Mustelidae > Neogale > Neogale vison. The sequence continues at coordinate 268,622,953 of NC_058091.1, read as the reverse complement.
GTTTTCAAAAATAAAAATGGATGGAAAACTTTCAAATTCATTCTATGAGTCCAGAATTACCTTGCTCCCAAACCCAGACAAAGACCCCACCAAAAAGGAGAATTACAGACCAATATCCCTGATGAACATGGTTGCAAAAATTCTCACCAAGATATTAGCCAATAGGATCCAACAGTACATTCAAAGGATTATTCACTATGACCAAGTAGGATTTATTCCTTGGCTGCATTGTTCAATATCCACAAATCAATTAATGTGATACACTACATTAATAAAAGAAAGGACAAGGACCATATGATCCTTTCAATAGATGCAGAAAAAGCATTTGACAAAGTATAGCATCCTTTCTTGATTAAAACTCTTCACAGTGTAGGAATAGAGGAAACATACCTCAATATCATAAAAGCCATATATGAAAAGCCCACAGCAAATATTATTCTCAATGGGGAAAAGACTGAGAGCTTTTCCCCTAAGGTCGAGTAGACAACAGGGAAGTCCACTATCACCACTGTTGTTCAACATAGTACTAGAAGTCCTAACGTCATCAATCAGACAACAAAAGAAATAAAAGGCATCCAAATAGGCAAAAAAGAAGCCATACTCTCACTCTTTACAGATGACATGATACTCTATGTGGAAAACCCAAAAGATTCCACCCCAAAGTTGCAGTAAAGATATTTTTAAATTTTCTTTGTGATTTCTTCCATGAATTACTTGGAAGCATATTGTTTCATTTCCAACTATATAAAGATTTTCCAGATTTCCTTCTATTATTGGTTTCCAATTTAATTTCAGTATGGTCAGAGAACATACTTTGTATTATTTCAGTCCATATAAATGTTACTGTGACTTGTTCTATCACAGCATATGGTATATTCTAGAGAATCTTTCATGTGTACTAGAGAGAGTGTATAATCTACTGTTTTTGGAGGGAGTGTTCTAGTTGTTTGATAGTATTGCTCAGGTATTCTATATCCTTTCTGGTTTTCTGTATAGTTAATTATCAATTAGTATTATCAATTAGTGAGAGAGAAATATTGAAATATGCAACTGTAATTACTGAATAGTCTGTTCCTCCTTTCAAAGTTATCAATTTTTGTTTCATATATTTTGGGGCTCCCTTGTTACATGCTAGTATATTTGGAATTGCTATATCTTTTTTATGAATTGACCCTGTTATAATTATAAAATATTCCTCTCTGTCTCTAGTGATTTCCTTAAAGTCTTTTTTAATATAGCCTCTCCAACTTTCTTGTGGTTAGGGTTTTCTTGGTATACCTTTTCCCATCCTATTACTTTCAGTCTATTATAGTTTTTAATGGTTGCTTCCTATTGTTTAATAGCTTTTTCTTAACCTTAAAGGACTATATTATGGAATGGTACATCTTGAGATGAAGGAAATTTGTATTTGAAATTCAGCAGTTTCTCAAGTTTGTCGTCCTTGTAGTTTCAGTGAACTTGCATTTCATGCATATTACTACATTTTATAAAATGTCATCTCAGGTCCTTTTGATTTGTCTGCAATGCATACTTAATATAGAGATTAGTCAATTTCTAAAATGTTTATTATTTTTAAGTTATTATTGTTTTAATTCCAGTGTAGTTAACATACAGTGTTATATTAGTTTCAGGTATACAATATAGGTGTACAATTTCATACATTACCCAGTGTTCATTACAAATACATTGTCTTAATCCCCATCACCTATTTCACCCACCCACCCCCACCTCCACTCTGGTGACCATCCATTTGTTCTCTTTAGTTAAGAGTCTGTTTCTTGGTTTCTCTCTCCCTATCTCTATCTCTGTCTCTCTTTTTTTGCTCATTTGTTTTGTTTCTTAAACTCCACATATGAGTGAAATCATATGGTATTTATCTTTCTCTGACTTATTTCTCTTAACGTTATACTCTCTAGGCCCATCCTTGTTAAAAATGGCAAGATTTAATTCTTTTCTATGGCTGAATAATATTCCCTTGTGTGTATATACCACAGCTTCCTTATCCATTCATCTGTTGATGGACACAGGCTGCTTCCATAATGTGGCTATTATAAATAATGCTACAATAAACATAGGGGTGCATGTATCCCTTTGAATTGGTGTTTTTGTATTTTTTTAAGTACCCAGTAGTGCAATTACTGGATAGTATGGTAGTTCTATTCTTAACTTTTTGAGGAACCTCCATAGTGTGGCTACACCAGTTTGCATTCCCACCAATAGTGCAAGAGGGTTCCTTTTTCTCCACATCTTTGTCAACACTTGTTTCTTGTGTTTTTTATTTTAGCCATCCTGACAGGTGTAAGGTGATATTTCATTGTAGTTTTTATGTGCATTTGCCTGATGATGAGTGATGTTGAGCATCATTTCATGTATCTGTTGGCCATCTCTATGTCTTCTTGGGAGAAATGTCTATTCATGTCTTCTGCTCCCTTTTTAATTGGATAATTTGAGGTTTTGGGGGGTGTTGAGTTATATAAGTCCTTCATATATTTTGGATATTAATCTTTTATTGGCTATGTCATTTGTAAATATCTTCTTACATTCAATAGGTTTCCTTTTTATTTGGTTGACTCTTTCCTTCACTGTGCAGGACATTTTTATTTTGATGTATTCTCAATAGTTTTTAATTTTGCTTTTATTTCTCTTGCCTGGGAGACTTATCTAGAAAAAATGTTGTTACAGCCAATGCCATAGACATTATTGCCTGTCCTCTCTTCTAAGATTTTTATGGTTTCAGGTCTCATATCTAGATTTTTAATCCATTTTGTGTTTATTTTTGTGTATAGTATAAGAAAGTAGTCCTGTTTCATTCTTTTACATATAGCTGAACAGTTTTCCCAAAACAATTTGTTGAAGAGATTGTCTTTTCCCATTGGATAGTCTTTCCTGCTTTATCAAAGATTAATTGACCATATAATTGTGGGTTTATTTCTGGGTTTTCTATTCTGTTCTATTGATATGTGTGTCTATTTTTGTGCCAGTACTATACTGTTTTGACTACCATGGCTTTGTAATGTAATTTGATGTCCAGAATTGTGATGCCTCCAGTTTTACTTTTCAAGATTGCTCTGGCTATTCAGGGTCTTTGGTATTTCCATACAACTTTTAGAATTCTTTGCTCTAGTTCCATGAAAAATGCTGTTGGTATTTGGTAGAGATTGCATTGAATGTATAGATTACTTTGGGTAGTATAGACATTTTAACAATATTTGTCTTCTGGTCCATGCACATGGCATGTCTTTCCATTTTTTTGTGTCCTCTTCAGTTTCTTTCATCAGTGTTTTATAGTCTTCAGAGTATGGGTCTTTCACCTCTTTGGTTAGGTTTAGGTGTCTTACTATTTTTGGTGTAGTTGTAAATGGGATTGTTTTCTAAATTTCTCTTTCTGCTACTTCATAGTTGGTATATAGAAATGCAACAGATTTCTACACATTGATATTTTTTAATCTTACAAATTTGCTGAACTCATTTATCAATTCTAGTAGTTTTTTGATGGAGTTCTTTGTGTTTTCTTTATATAGTATCATGTCATCTGCAAATAGTGAAAGTTTTGCTTCTTCCTTCCTGATTTGGATGCCTTTTATTTCTTCTTGTTGTCTGATTGTTGTGGCTAGGACTTGCAGTACTATGTTGAATAAAGGTAGTGAGAGTGGATATCCTTGTCTTGTTCCTGTCCTGAAGTGAAAAGTTCTCAGTTTTTCCCCAATGAGTATGATGTACACTGTGGGTTTTTCATATATGGGCTTTATTATGTTACCTCTAAACCTACTTTGTTGAAGTCTTTTATCATGACTAGATATTGGAGTTTGTCAAATGCTTTTTCTGCATCTATTGAAATGATCATGGGATTTTTTTTTCCAATTTACTTATTTTCAGAAAAACAGTATTCATTATTTTTTCACCACACCCAGTGCTCCATGCAAGCCGTGCCCTCGATCATGGGATTTTTATCCTTTTATTGATGTGATGTATTATGTTGATTGATTTGCAAAACACCCTGGCATCCTGAGAATAAATCCCATTTGATTGTGGTGAATGATTTTTTTAATGTATTATTTGATTTGATTTGCTATTATTTGTTGAGGATTTTTGCATCTATGTTGATCACAGATATTGACCTCCTGTTCTCTCTCTCTCTCTCTCTCTCTTTTTGTGGTGTCTTTATCTGGCTTTGGTAGCAGGGTAATGCTGGCCTCATAGAATGAATTTGGAAGTTTTCCCTCCACTTGTATTTTTTGGAGCAGTTTGAGAAGAATAGGTATTAACTCTTCTTTAAATGTTTGGTAGAGTTCACCTGTGAAGCCATGTAGTCCTGGACTTCTGTTTGGTGGGAGTTTTTTGATTACTGATTCAATCTTCTTGCTTGTAATTGGTCTGTTCAGATTTTCTATTTCTTCCTGCTTTGGTTTTGGTAGGTTATATGTTTCTAAGAATTTGTCCATTTTTTTCCAGGTTGCCCAATTTGTTGGCATAAAGTTTTTAATAATATTCTTTTACAACTATTTACATTTCTGTGTTGTTAGTTTTTATTTCTTCTCTTTCATTTATGATTTTGAGTTCTCTCTCTCTCTCTCTTTCTCTCTTTGAGTCTGGCTAGAGGTTTTGTTGCTCTTGTCAAAAAACCAGCTCCTAGCTTCATTGATCTCTTCTATTTGTTTAGTTTCTGTATTATTTATTTCTGCTCTAATCTTTATTATCTCCTTACTTCTGCTGGTTTTAGATTTTTTATTGTTCTTGTTCTAGTTACTTTAGGTGTAGCATGGTTAATATATTTCCAGGGCTTCTGAATGGCTCAGTCATTAAGTGTCTTCCTTTGGATCAGGTCATGATCCCAGGGTCCTGGAATTGAGCCCTCCATCTGGCTCTCTGCTTGGCGGGAAGCCTGCTTCTCCCTCTCCCACTCTGCTTCCTTGTGTTCTCTCTCTCACTATGTCTCTCTGTCATATAAATAAATAAAATCTTTAAAAAAATATGTTTCCCAAAGATAGGTTAATACTGCCTTAATTCTGGTAAAATATATTTCACCAGGAGAACTCCATTTCCTCCTCTTTGCTTTATACTATTATTATCATATATGTTGTAAAATGAATAATACAATATTATAATTATTGCACTGAACAAACGTGTTTTTCAAAGAAATTAAGAAAGGAGAGAAAAATTACATGGTCTTTTATATTTACCCACATATTTACTATTTCCCACTGTCCCTCTTTCTTTCTTGCAGATCAAGTTATTGTCAAACATCATTTCCTTTAGTATTTCTTGGAAGACAGGTCTGCTAGCAACAACTTCTCTCTGCTTTTGTTTCTTTGTAAATATTTTTATTTTACCTTCATCTTTGAAGACTAGTTTCATTGGATATAGAATTCATACTTGATCTCTTTTTGTTTTTTTTCTCTCAGCACCGTCAATCTGTCATTCCACTATCCTCTTTTGTTTCTGAGAAGCAAGCCAGTAGTTAGATTTTTATTTCCCCCTTACATACTTAGTCATTTTTTTTTGAAGTTTTCATAATTTGTTCCTTGTTTTCGGCTTTCAGGAATTTGGGTGTGGTTCCCCTTATGCTTATTTTATTTGGGGTTTGTTGCGATTTTCTATTTATAAGTTTTGTTTTGTTCCTCTTAAATAAAATTTGGGATTGTTTCAGCCATTATTTCTTCAAATATTTTTCCTACTCGTTTTCTTTCTCTTTTCCTTCAGGGGCTCCCATTAACACATGTTGGAATCCTTACTATAATCCTGCAAGTCTCTGATACTTTGTTCATTTTTCTTCTTCCTTCTTATCTCTATTTAGTCCTTAGATTGAATCATTTCTATTGATCTGTCTTCAAGCTTACTGATTCTAATGTTGATTATTGTTGTCTCAATTCTATTGTTAATCTTATCTAGTAAAATTTTCATTTCAATTGTACTTTTCAATTCTCAGACTTCAATTTTTTTTTAAGATTTTATTTATTTAACAGACAGAGATCACAAGTAGGCAGAGAGGCAGTCAGAGAGAGAAGAGAGAGAAGCAGGCTCCCCACTGAGCAGAGAGCCCAATGCGGGGCTCGATCCCAGGACCCTGGGATCATGACCTGAGCTGAAGGCAGAGGCTTTAACCCATTGAGCCACCCATGTGCCCCTCAGACTTCAATTTTTAATGACTTTTACTTATTAAGATTTCCAATTTGTTAGTTATTATTGTATATATAATTCTTTGAACATATTTATAGTACTTTCTTTGAAGTTTTTGTCTGTGAATCCAACATCTGGACCCCCCCCCCAGTAAATTTCTATTCACAGAAAGCTATCTTTCAATTTGCTTATGGGTCTGATAGATTTTTGCTCTCATCTCTCATCTTTCATGAAAGGGTATCAGTAATTGTCAAATAATATATGGACTTCCATAAGGTTTTTTTTTTTGACAATTTATGTAAGGCATAGTAGGAGGTATTATTTATTTACTTAATGATAGAAATCTATTGGCAGTGACTCTTTACATCAGATCCTTGTTGTAGGTTAAGTAGTATATGCAAAAATCTGTGTCCAGAACCTCAGAATGTGACCTTATTTGGAAACAAGTTTTTTTGGAGATGTAATTTCTTAAGGATTGAGATTAAATCATGCTGGATTTGGATGAACCTTAAATCAATGACTAGTGTCCTTAGAAGAATAGGAGAGGACACAGAGGCAGAGGGAGATTATGAAAAGCTGGAGGCAGAGATTGACAGGATTTCTCTTATAAGTCAAGGGATGTCAAGGATTCCTGGGAGGCACCAGAAGCTAGGAAGAGGCATTGAACTGATTTTTCCTCAGAGCCTTCAGAAGGAATCAATCTGCCTCCACCTTTATTTCAAAGTGCTATTTTCCAGAACATGAGAGAATGAGTTTCTTTGTTTTAAGCTACGCAATTTGTGGTACTTTGTTACAGCCACCTTAAAAACTAATGTATTCCTGGGGTGCCTGGGTGGCTCAGTGGGTTAAGCCACTGCCTTCGGCTCAGGTCATGATCTCAGGGTCCTGGGATCGAGCCCCGCATCGGGCTCTCTGCTCAGCAGGGAGCCTGCTTCCCCCCCCCTCTACCGGCCTCTCCATCTACTTGTGATTTCTCTCTGTCAAATAAATAAATAAAATCTTAAAAAAAAACTAATGTATTCCTTATTCTTCTCTCTCTTCTCTTAATATAGAATGTGCAACAGAAAATTCTGGGATTGGTTATTTTCTGTGGCTGCTACTATGATTGACTGAAAGCCTGGAGGAGAGCTTCCATTCACTGGTTAATTAATTTATTCATTCAGCAAATATTTAATGAACCTCTAAAATGTGTTAAGCTCTATGCTAGGTGCTAGGAATATAACAGGAGGTAAAACAAACCATTTCTCTTCCCTTACGCAGCTTACCTTTTTAACGGAAATTCTAAATTAATAACTAAACTGTCTAAGGTCACAAAAATGTCCCTTAAGGAGGCCACTTAAAATGAATCCACTAAAACAGTATTATAGATTGTATGTTTGTGACAGCATGCCCCCTATCAACTTCATATACTAACTCCCAGTATAGGTGTATTTGGAGATAGGGTCTCTACAAAAGTAAATAAGCTTAAGTGGAGCCATAAGGGTGGGGCCTTGATCCAGTAGGATTAGTGTCTTCTTGAGAAAAGACACCAGAGAGTTATCTCCTCTTCCCCACCCTCTTTGAGAATACACCTAGGAAAGGCTATATGAGGGCATAGCAAGAATGTAGTCATCTATAAGCTAGAAAGGAGCTCTTACCGAGAATGAACCCTGTCCGATCTTGATCCAGGGCTTCTAGCCTCCAGAACTGTAAGAAAATAGATGTAAGAACTGTTCTTCCAGAACTGTAAGAAAATAGATGTGTTTTTGTTATGGCAGCCCAAGCAGTTAATACAAACAAGAACCAAATATCTATGGTAATTGGTGAGAAAGGGATACTTTTTATCCTTCTAAAATTGTGAAATTGATTTGATAAAACTTACATTTTAGAAGGTTTAGATATAATTGCCACCACTTGCTAATTTTTAGAACAAACACAGAATGAACCAAATACTAATTGTTTATGGGAGAAGATGGACTTTTTTTTTCTTTTTGGACTCTCAGTACAGATGATTGAGTTTATTATTCTCTACAGTTCCGCAGAGTAGTAGCTTTACTCTGGGCAAGTCCCAATATAAATTTTCTATTGCTGTTGTAGCCATAAATTTAATGATTTAAAACAACACAAATTTATTACCTTATAATTCTAGAAGTCAGAAATCTGAAATAGGTCACACAGAACTAAAACTAAGATATCAGTAAGGGTGCTTTCCTTCTGGAGGCTCTACGGAAGAATCTGTTTCTTGATTTTCCCACTGTTGAGAAGCTACTCACATTTTTTGGCTCACAGATGTCGTCCATCTTCAAAGTCAACAAATGATCACTCTGACCTTCTAGGACCCCCTGCTTCCATCATTACATCATCTTCTCTGGCTCATTTATCTCCCTTTGCCATCTTTTAAATATCCTTATGACTGCACTGGGATCACCCAGATAATCTATGATAATATCCCTATTTTTAAATCTTTAACTTAATCATATCTGCAAAGTCCCTTTTGCCATGTAAGATAATGTATTCACATGTTGCTAGGATTTGTACATGGATATCTTTGGGGGAGCATTAGTCTATCTGCTGCAGTCCCTGTTCCTCTTTTATTTTATTATTTTATGACACTTCTATATTCACCATTTTCTATTCCCATTCCAATTCTACTTTCCCTCACTCCCATTCCCAGGCACCCAGTTTAATGTATTTAGTGTGTCTTTGTTTATGTAAGTATCATTGAATGATACGTACAGTGTTTGGTGAATACATGGATTTGGTTTTGTGTTTTTTATCAAGATTTTTTTTTGAGAGAGAGAGAGAGAGAGAGAATGTAAGTCAGGGGAGGAGCAGAGGGAGAGGGACAAGCAGACTCTGTACTGAACATGGAGCCTAATGTGGGGCTGGATACGATGATCCTGAGATCATGATCTTAGTTGGTCTGGAAGCAAGTGTCAGACACGTAACCAACTGAGCCCCCCAGGTGCCCCACATGTATTTGTTTTTTTAGTTTACATGTATCATCTTAGATACAGATTCAATTTGTTTCATTTTTTTGCCCAAGGTAATTTTTTAAATTTCTTTTTGGTTATTTGTATTTTCTCCAGTGGATGTGTTAACTGTTAGGGTTTTTTTTAGCTTATTTTTAAAGTGTACAGTTTAGTGAGTTTTAGTATAGTCACAACATTGCACAATAATTGCCACTACTTGATTCCAGAATATTTTCGTTATCCCAAAAGGAAACCTCAAAACCATTAATAGTTACCCCCCATTTTCCCTTTCCCCAGCCCCTGGAAACTACTGATCTACTTTCTGTCCTTGTGAAGCAGAAGATCTATAGAAAAATCTGTCCATGTCATAAAGGTACATCTGCCTCTGAGCTCCTGAATTCTGTTTTCTGTCAAGCACTCTTTCTTCTCCATTGCTCTAATCATGGTCTCCTGGGGTACCTCCAGCAAGTTCCTACCACAAGCAGTGTTATTAGGGACATACCCCCCATAAACCTGTACAGCAGTTTCTCTGCAGATATACCTAAGAGTGGGATTGCTAGGTTCTAGGTGTGTACCTGGAACACTTTACTAACAATTGCTCTCTCAGGTAAATATTCTGCTTCAGACTCATAATGGCAGTGCACGAGGATTTCCTGTTTTCCACTATTTTACCAACACTTTTTTTAAAGGTTTATTTATTTATTTATTTGTCAGAGAGAGAGAGAGAGAGAAAGAGCACACATAAGCAGGCAGAATGGAGGCAGAGAGAGAAGCACGCTCCCTGTGGGGCAAGGAGCCCAATGCGGGACTCAGTCCCAGGACCCTGGGATCATGGCCTGAGCCGAAGGCAGCGGCTTAACTGACTAAGCCACCTAGGCATCACACCAACACTTGGTTTTATTCAACAAATTTTGCCAATCTTATTGGAGACCACAAGTATCTGACTGTTGTTTTAATTTTCACTTCTCTGATCATTAGAAAGATTGACCATCTCATCTTAAGCTTACTAGTCTTTCAGCCTTCCCAGTTAGTAATTATGCATATTCAAATCATTTATAATATTATTGTTTCTTGCTTTTTCCATGTGGAGCCAAGGAGTCCCTTGTTTATTATAGATACTCAGACATTGTAAACATCTTCTTTTCTGTGACCCATCTGATCATTGATATCCTCTGTTGAATAGAATCCTTAATTTAATACAGTTACAGCCATCATTGTTTTATCTTATAATTTATGCTTTTAGAGTCTTGTTTAAGAAACAGTTTCCCACCCCAGGTATCTCAAAAGAATTCTTTTATATTTTCTTCCATTAGTTTATAATTTTACCTTTTATGTTTAGGTCTTTATTCTATGAGATTTTCCTTTATATATGATGTAAAATAAGGATCCAAGTTCATTTCATATCTAGTTATCCTAACAGCATCTAACAATCTCTGCTACTGTATTTTCTGCCTCCATATACTGAGTAGCCCTATGAAGAGGTCACAGGGAGAGGCCTGCAGCTTCCAGCCAACAGTCATGTAAGTGAATTATTGGAAGTAAATCTTCTAGCCTCATTCAAGCCTTCAGATGACTACAAACCCAACTGGCATCTTAATTACAACTTCATAAAAGATCCTGAGCCCAAACCACCCTGCTAGGCTACTCCTGAATTCCAGATTTACAGAAACTATGTGAGACAATATGTACTCATTGTGTTTTAAGCCACTAAACTTTGGGATAATTTGTTACACAGCAAGGATGACTAATATAGTTTTAATCCTGAATAAAGAGCAAATGAGTTCTTTGGTCTCTATCACATGGTATCCTACAGTTTTTATTACATTACTGTCAGAATAATCAAAGTTCTAGCTTTTCTATTTTGGCATTCCCTAAAATAAGACTGCAAGATAATTAAAAAGGGGGGAAGATAGAGAAAGGGAGCAAATATCTGAGGTCCCTTACAGTGTGTGTACCATGTCCTTTATTATCTTATTTGGTCAAAAGGGCATTTGGTCAGCTGGTAAAAATGTGGTTCTTGCATTTATATTATCTTGGACCTCCTGCCACATAAAATCACTATTGACTGAAGCAAAGAGGCCCAAACACTGTTGGCTTTGACTTAGCTAGAGACAAAGGTCATAAAAAAGAATGAAGCAGATTTGGGAAATACTGTGAAGGAGATGTACACATGTCGATGAATGTAATTTTTTCTAATATTCTTTAAGGTCTGTTATCTCTGATATTCTGAGATATTGGACTGTTGTCTGGTATACATACTTCTATCTATCCTTCAATAGTCAGCTTAAATGTACCATTCTTTTAAAAGCCTTCTCTAGTTCTCACAGGTGGAGCAAAACACTTTTTAAATCTATTCTTTCCCAGAACTTTCTGTATACCTCTATTTTGGAAGAGGGGTGTGGTAGTCAATATTGGTTGCTTTCCTTTTAACCATTCTCCCCTTTTACTTACTAACAAAATCCTGCCTTTTTTTTTTTTTTGAAGATACTGTGCCAAATACTGTTCCCTTAATCTGAGATTAGTCTAGAGGTGAACATGTGACCCTGGTTCTATCCACTGAGACATAAGGAACAGTCTAATGGATGGTTCTGAAGGAACCATTTTCCCTAATAGAAGAAAGAGCAAATATACAAAGAAAGCTCTTTTCTGTTCATCTCCTTTCTGCTTTAGAAATTATAGTATGAGGACATGACGTCTGTTACTATAGCAGCCATTATGTGAACACGAGAAGAGATCTCTCTGATACAGTATGGACAGTGAAGCAGAAGTGTTTAAAGTGTTGGAATCCTTAATGGCATCATTGAGCTACTGAATGAGCCCTGGAACTGCCAAACTCAGCTTCTCTATGTGATATAAGTAAATACCCATATTGTTGAAGCTTCTCTTAGGCTCCTAGTTATTTGTAACCAGAAGCATCCAAAGTAATAGAAAAGGAATAAAAATAACATTACAAATGTTATATATTTGTAATATACTTTATTTTTTTGCTAACATGTTTTCTCCCTAAATTGTTGGTGTAGGGACCTTGACTAAATTCCCAGCACCTTCTACAGTTTCCAATTTAGAATGGCAATTAAGAACTGTTTAAGCAGCAGTGCCTAAGTGGCTCAGTCAGCTAATCATCTGACTTTTGGTTTCTGCTCAGGTCATGATCTCAGGGTCATGAGATTTTGCTCTGGGTCAGGATCTACATTGAGTGTGGAACCTGCTTAAAATTCTCTCTCTCCATCTCCTCTCTGCCCCTCTCCCCCGGCTTGCTCTTATAAATAAATAAATGATGTGTTTGTTCCATGAATAGATAAATTAATAACTAATTGAATGGATAAATCCATAAACCAATGTTATGGTGTTATTAGGACGCAGTATAGAAAAACTGGTTAAGAGCATAAGCTCTGGCATTACACTTCTGGCTTCCCATCCTGGCTATACTGTTTACTAGTTATGTGACCTTGGACAAATAATTTTATCTCTATGTGCTAAAAATGCAGATAACAACAGTATATACCTAAAAGAACTGTTAGGAGTATATTAAATGTTCTATGTAAAGGGCGCAATAAAATATTTGGCACCTAATAAGCATGTTAGCCATTATTAGAGGAAATTAGAGAATATCCAATAATGATTCCAAACTTTCAAGCCTGTTGACTAGGAAAATGAAGAAAAATCTGGCCAAAATTCAGTATGGAAATGGAAAAGATGATGTTCATCTTCAAACATGTATAAAACAAAGCCTAAATATAGTTCAAGAATGAAGATACTTTAGTTGTATTTATATAGTTATATATATATATAGTTGCCACTATTTGATTCCAGAATATTTTCATTATCCCAAAAGGAAACCTCAAAACCGTTAATAGTTACCCCCCATTTTCCCTTTCCCCAGCCCCTGGAAACTACTGATCTACTTTCTGTCCTTTATATTTCAGTTACTCATCATGAAATTATGTATTTACAGAATTTTACTTTTAAATGTAATAATTTAAAGAGGAGGTAACTCCCAGACTGCATCAACCATGAATCAGAATGGGGTAGTAATTTGTGAAGGTTTGCCTAAGAACATGTTCTTTTTTTTTTTTTTTTACTTTTACCCACATTTTATTGAGATATTTGTATTTTTAAAATTTTTTTAGGTTTTAATGTAGTGTTCAATGATTTATTAGTTGTGTATAACACCCAGGGCTCATCACAACATGTGCCCTCCTTAATGCCCATCACCCACTTACCCCATCCCCCCCTTCCTTCTGTAACCCTCAGTTTGTTTCCTGGAGTCTGGAGTCTCTCATGGTTTGTCTCCCTCTCTGAGTACTAATCTTCATAAACAAAAATGTCAGAGAGAAAATATTTCCTTAAATGGCATAAATGCATGCAGTGTCAGTGATGCAGTGTGGTTCAGTCTCTGAAATCCTTTGAATTTTTTTCCTAATTTTACTTTTCAATCAATAAATAAGTGTGAAAGATTAAGATAAACAGAAGAATAAACAGAAGAAGCTATGTAAAAAATATTTAGAGGTGAAATTCTGGGGATTAATGTTCAAGGAACCACATCTGTTCCCCAGTTACCCAGAACCAATAATAAAAATCAAGCATGGTAGTTTGTTATGCAGGATTGTTGTTGTTGTTTTTTTTTTTTCATTGTTAAAATGAAAAAGAAGATCTCATTGAACTTAGGAAATAATTCTTCCCAAGCACATTACTCAAAAATTACTAACTGGATTTTCTTTTACTTTTAATTTCCATAATTTAGGAATGAGCAATAGTGTAAGCTAAAGAGAAAGTCAGATCACATTGCAGACCACTTTTAGATAGGCATGAAGATTTCAAATTCTTTTCCTCAATAAAGCAGCCCAGCCACTGGAAAAGATTAAATTGAAATATATCTGTCTGTATCAACTCACTACCAACTTATGGCCCATTCATGTCCAAATCATTATGGGGCATTCAATATGCAGCCCTATAAATAACTCCTAGTTATATGGTAGAATTTATACTTCCATGAACATGACTCTATCAATAAAAATATCTGTAATTATTTCAATATATCTTAATGTCTTGGATTTTCTAAAAAGAATTAAAGATCTTTATGATTTGGGACCTCAAATACTTAATGGATGCCAAATTCTTTTTTTTTTTTTTTCTTACCCATTTCTTTTTTTTGTTCAGGACGGCATATCTAGCATATTAAAATAGATTCTTAGTTGGCTTAGCTGCCTCCAGGCTTTTTCACTCTCATTTACCCTTCATGCCATAGCCAGATTAATTTTCCTAAAACACCATTAGATCAAGGTCAAAGTCCTTACCTTGTACTTGATATCCTCAAGTCTGATTTTGTCTCTTGGAAGTTTTTTCTTCCACACTGCTTACTTTTCATATCTCTTTTTTTTTTAAAAAAAAAAAAGAGAGAGATTTTATTTATTTGAGAGAGAGAGAGAGTGTGAGCTGGAGGAGGACCAGAGCAAGAGTGACAAGCAGACTCTGTGCTGAGCACAGACCCCAACGTGGGGCTTGATCCTAGGACCTTGAGATCATGACCTGAGCAGAAATCAAGAGTCAGATGCCCAACCAACTGAGCCACCCCCTACTTTCTGTCTCTTTTTGGGTCTCCTCATATACCTCAATCTACCTTGCATACATTACTCATACTCCTGAATTTATCCAAAAGTGTCATCCTATTTTCTTTCAAGTTCATCTTTTCTATATGAATTGCCTTTGATCTAACTCAAACCAATAAACAAGATGTTGAGTGGGATTTTTCCTTTTGTTCTTAAATTATAACAAAGCCCCAAAGCCTAGAACATAAAGTGTGAAGTAATCCATTCAGAGTTCCAGGAGCCCCTACTAAGGGCTCCATGAAGGGTCTGCTGAAAAAAACCAGAATCAGACTTGCTATATCAACCACCTCTCCACCCTGAGTTGATAGAAGAATAGGACTGAGAGGGAAAGAGTTGTTTGCATTTGGAGGAGCACAGTGGTCTTGACAAACATTTGAATACCAACACTAACATGTTTCACCTACAGGGAAGTTATGGGATCTGGCCAAGATTCTTTATTTTGTTTTATTTATTTATTTATTTATTTATTTGACAGAGAGAGAGAAAGAGGGAGAGAGCACAAGCAGGGGGAGCAGCAGGCAGAGGGAAAGCAGTCTCCCCACTGAGCAGGGAACCCAATACAGGGCTTGATCCCAGGACCCTGAGATCATGACCTAAGCCAAAGGCAGATGCTTAACCAACTGAGCCACTCAGGCACCCCTGGACAAGATTCTTTAAGGAAATTTCTAACCATCAATAAAAGAGAACATGAGAGAGCAGTTATTGGGGGAAATGAAGTTAATTTATTTATACCCCAATGAATTGAGACTTCTAAAAACCCAATTCCATATACAAAAATGGAACTTACTGGCTATATCTTTCAACACTTATTTATTGATTGCTTCCCATGTGCCAGGCACTATTCTAGGCACAGAGAATAGAGCTTTGAAAAATATTAAACAGGGCCCCTGCCCTCCTGAAACTTATAAGAGTCTAGGAGCAGCACTGATCCCAGAACCAATGCTCAATTCAATGTCCTCAAAAATCATATTCTCTATCTCCTAGATTTTTGCCTTTTGTATAGACCTAATTCATGGACAGTCTCTTCCCTCTTGAAGGCAATGTGGTCACCAGTGTAGCATTTCTAATAGGAAGAGAATCTGTTTTTCCTAGTCATTCTGGCAGCATGTCAGACTCTCTTATTGACCTGACTTAGGTCAAGTGCACATCTCTGAACCTCACTGTCCAGGTCTCAGTTGTGAGTGGGGCTATCATATTTGTGCAGGTTGGCCATTGCAAAGGGGGAAAGCAGGGCCTGAAATCCGGTATGGTCATATTTACCAAGACTTGCCTGAAGTGGGGCAAAGAGGGGCCTTTTTCTAGTTCACACTAAAACATCACAGTGGTCTTGGTCATGTACTTACTTTGGAGCAAAGGTCAGATGAGGTATTCTCCAAATAAACCAAATGGTCTGGCAGGGGAAGGACAATTGGGGGTGCCATTGCCATAAGACAGAAGGAGGGATGCTGGGATACTAGGAAAACAAAAAGAATGGCTATCCATCTTTTTTCTTAAAAACATAGCAAGGCAAAGTGATAGAGTGGAGATACTTAGACTAGTCATCAGATGGACTCGGTTCTAATCTTAGTTCTGGACACCTGAGACACTGGGCAGTTCCCACAAAGTTTGTTTCTTTTTAAATGGAGAGAATTATTATTATTATTATTATTATTATTATATAATATTATTATTATTATTCTGGCCCCTCTACACACTCGTGGAAAGGGGAAAATGGGATAATATATGACAGTATTGTTTGGAAACTTTAAGCTTCTAACACTTGGAAAGTGTTTTTAAAATAATAAATAATTATAATTATAATAATTATTTTTATTTACTGTATCCTCTCGGTCAGTATCTTGTCTTTATACATTGAAGGTGCACGATAGTTGTTTGTTAGTTGGCTGATCAACGGTATGGAAATTCACATTATTTAGGGTTGTTTTCCAAAATTCTATACAAGAAAAATGTTTTGGCAAAACGTTTATTCAACATGAAAGTTAACAATTACAGAAACATACAAAGCAAACCATCTTTTCACCTCATTATTCAGGTCATAATTTAAATACTGCTTCCTCAGGGAAAACTTCATGGACCATCCCCATCTGCCCAATTAGGGCAGAGCCTCCAACCTGTTTCACAACACTGAACACAATTCTAGTCCAAGAGTTACTTGTGAAACCCTTTGTTTAATGTCCATCTTCCTCAGCGGGCCATGAACTCCATATATTGTATTGTTTGCATCCCATCGAGTATAGTACATAGTAGGAAATTAAATACCTGCTCAATGAATGAGTAAAATTGCAGAATTAAGTGGTAACAAGGTCACATGGATTAGGAAATTCATCTAAAACCCCCTTTCTGTTCTTCTAATGTCTTTTTCCAGGCCCTCTAAATGACCATATCCTCATGACTTCTGAAACTTCTACTAAGTATTTAGAAAGATTGGGTAGTTAACAAAATATGCCCATTTTAGGACGCAACTGATGACTATTTAGAAATAAAATCCATCCACTCTGACCTATGCAAGCTACATCCCAAAGTAAAGAACAGATGTGTTATAACAATTTCAAGGCCCTGTAATCATTAATTTATTCTAGAATAATAGTTCTAAATTTTATACCCATGCATATCCTCATATATGCCGTTGTTTTTATCTGCTTCAGAACCAAGACAGAGCTAGGCAGTCCATTCCTGGAAGTACATACATTGCTCCCAGCCAGAAATTTGATTAGAGTGGTTCAGAGCAGGAAGGAGACTTTAGAGACAAATTATTCCTTCTTCTCACCCCCCCTCCACCCTGAATTTCATTTACATAATGCAGCTCTTAGTACAAATAAAATGAGTCAGCATCAGGGAAGACAACCTGAAATATGACTTCCACACCAAAGGCAATTTTTTTTTTCTGTCAGTCACTGTGATAAGTGATTTTCTAAGTAATAGAAATTTTTAGGAAAAAGAAAGAAATTTTTAGAAATAGAGGTCATGGTCCAGTTAAGTCATAAATATCTGTTGTATGCAGGATTTTAGTTATTTTTAATTGTTGTAAAATACACATAACATAAAATCTACCACCTTAACCATTTTTAAGTGTACAGCTCAATAGTGTGCATCATTTACACTGTTGTGCAGCCAATCTCCAAATTCTTTTCATCTTACAAAATTGAAATTCTATATCCATTAAACAATAACTCCCCTTCCCCCACTCCCTTTATTCCCTAGCAACCATCATTCTACTTTCTGTCTCTATGAACTGGACTGCAAATCATACCGTATTTGTCTTTTTTGGCAAGTGCCTCTCACTGCAGCCCCGGCACTGGCCAGACCTATTACTGAAGGAACTTAAAGTAGGAGACCCTGGGTCTGCTCTTTCACTCTGCTCCACTCCAACAATCTGAAATGGAGGTGGAAGCCATAGTCTGGTTCTGAGATCTTCTCCATCACCCTCCTCTTTTCAAGACTTAATCCTATTGAGGGCTGGGTTGAAGTGTAGGCAAAGCAGAGGCCTTTTTGTGTCATTGTCCTTCCACTTGGTGCTGGGAAGATCTTCTCTCTTCCTGCATTGGCATGGTGCATGGTTATCCCGAGACCATTTTTAGCACCAGCCTGATCTCCAAGGATCCCTTAGAAAGAAACACCATAGCTGCCTTTGGCCCTTCCAGCTCGCTCTGTCTCCAAATCCTCTGCAGGAGAGATGACTTTTACTCACCCAGTGGTCTCAGAGACAACTCCCAGCTCCTGCCCACCTCACCCCCGCCCTAGCCTCTGAGCTTCTTAAGGAACAAGTGATGATGATATCTTTTTCAGGCCCCAAAGGCCAAGGGGGAATGCAGTGAGATATCCCCATAGTTTATTCAGGCATACCACATTACTGATCCTTCTCATCTACTGGTCTAGGCTGCTCCAGAAACCTCCAAGTATCATGCAGTCAATGGTCTCTACATTTACATACACCCCCAAACTCAAGGGGAGCAGAAGAGGTTAATACCTATCAGGATCTCCCAGTGACTCTTCTGGTTCCCTGCTTCAGTGACAGCACCAGAAAAACTCTGCAGGTCCCCAGCTGGTAAGTAAGGAAGTAGTCCTCCCTACTTGCCTGCCTTTGAAGCCTCCCCCATCCTGGTACTACCTGTTCTGGGGGTGGGAAGTGGGGGAACCCAAGGCCGGTGGTAGTGGGCAGTATGGGGAGGGAAGAAAGTAACATCTTCCCCTGGAATTTCCAATCAAACCTCTATCTCTTCTTTTTCTTCTCTGACTTCTTTTTTTATAGACTGACTGAAGGTGGTGGGAAGAGCAGGCTGGGTGTTAGAGTTCAGGGTACAGGGCCTGTTAGGCTGCCCTTTATAACTCTTATTTTCTTTTGTGGCAGAAACTTCCAGTTACCCATGCAATAGCTTTCTTTCTTTCTTTCTTTCTTTCTTTCTTCTTTCTTTCTTTTTCTTTCTTTTCTAAGATTGATTGATTGATTAATTGATAGAGCATTAACATGCAAATCTCAAGTGAGGGGAGGGGCAGGAGAAGAGGGAGAGAATCCTGAAGCCCACACCCTGGAATGGGGAGCCTGACACAGGGCTTGGTCTGGACCCTGAGATCATGACCTGAGCTGAAATCAAGAGTTGGATGTTTATCTGACTGAGTCACGCAGGTACCCTCCCTTCTTTTGGAAGGAAGGAAGGATGGTAGGGAAGGAGGGAGGGAGGGAAATGAGGGAGGAGGGAGGAAATATTCTATTTTATTGGAATGGCCAAGTGCCCAGCTAAAAAACTACATTTCCCAGGCTTCCTTGCAGTTAAGGAAGAAGGCAGGCTTAAAATACTTCTGTAAAAGTTGTGCAACTTCAGCAAAAACCTGATAAAGAGAGATGATTTGGTTTGGAGGTGTGAGCTTTGCTCTCTTCCCCTTTCTTCTTCTTTTCTGAAACAGATAATTCAGTGGCTTGATAACTCCAGCTATCAAGGATAGTATACCCACACCAACATTGGAAAACCCAACCTCAATGGGCAACTGTGCAGAATAAATGAGATAATCAGGGGCGCCTGGGTGGCTCAGTGGGTTAAGCCGCTGCCTTTGGCTCAGGTCATGATCCCAGGGTCCTGGGATCGAGTCCCGCATTGGGCTCTCTGCTCAGCAGGGAGCCTGCTTCCCTCTCTCTCTCTCTGCCTGCCTCTCTGTCTACTTGTAATCTCTGTCTGTCAAATAAACAAATAAAATCTTTAAAAAAAAAAAAGAATAAATGAGATAATCAATGTAATATTGCTAGTACAGTACAATGTAAAGTTGCTAGTACTTTATGAATGGTCCCTGGTATTAACAGATAAACCTGGGGAAGATCTTGGGAAAGTTGTTATGGCTTTTGACCTGCCCCTTCTCTTCCAGGTTTTTATGTCATTGGAAGGGGAAGGGAGCTCTGAGCCAGATCAGGTTCTGCAACTGACTTTTTGAATGACTTTGAGGATACCTGGTAATGTTCAGTATTTCCTTTTCCTTGTTGGCAGAATGAAAAAGAAAACAAATTATTACCACAAAGCATGAGCATTATACTGGAACTGCATTTATCTTAATGTACTATCGCCCTCTATTACTGGCATGTGATACTCATTCTCCATTTATGACAATGACATAGTTTCTCTTTCAAATAAATTCACCAAAGTATTAAATAGTGAGTGAAAAAATGTGCGAGAGACTTGAACACATACTTCACAATAAAGGGTGTCCAAGTGGCCAATAAATATAAAAGATGTTAAACATTGTTAATCATCATGAAAAAGTAATACACAAAAGATTTACTATATACAAGTCAGAGTGATGCAGCATAATTTTTTAAAAAAACTAACAACATCAAGTGTTAGTGAGAATATGGAGAATCTCACATATTGTTTTGAGGAATGTAAATTTGTAAAAACACTTTGGGAAAAAGTATAACATTATAGATAAAAAATGAACAGATGGATTCTCCATGATACAGAAATTCTAGCCTTAAGTATATATCCAATTCAGGCACATGTACACAAAAAGACAAGTACAAGAATGTTCAAAGTAGCATTTTTCATTATCACCCCCAAAATGGAAGCAACGCAAATGTCTCTTCAACGATACAGTGGATAAACTGGTATGGTTATACAATGGGATACTACAGAAGAATGAGAAAAAATGAACTACAGTTACTCTCCAATTTGGTTGAATCTCCCAAACATAATGTTGATCCAAAGAGACCAAATGCTGAAGAATATGTACTGCAAGATTTCATTTATATAAAGGTTAAAAACGAACATAACTGGGGTGCCTGCCTGGCTCAGGTGGTAGAGCGTGCAACTCTTCATTCTGGGGTCATGAGGTCAAGCCCCAATTGGGTGTAGAGATTACTTTAAAAAAATGAACATAACTAATTTATAGATATTAAGAAGGGATTACCCCTAGAAAGGAGAGAGAGTAGTAATTGAAATAGACTCCTGGGAACTGAGAATGTTATCTTTCTTGAGTGGGTACTGGTTACATGGTGTTTTGTGTACTTTTCCATGTATATGCTCATTTTCAATAAAATATTTATTTTTTCCAATAAAAAGATTTAAAAAGAAGAGAGCTGACATAAAGAAAAATAGTTTTAAAATTAGGCAGCATAGTCAAATGACAAAATTCACAAAGGCCATGTAAGAATAAATTATGTTTGAGAATTAAGGGATTGGATGACCCATGTACCTTTATGATTTGAGGATTCAGAGAAGTAATCAATAATTGGCATAGACAGAAACTATTGAATATCTGGTGAATAAAAACAGAGACAGAGAGAAGAGGAAACAGTAGTGAGGAGTAGCTAAGAGCATAAGCTCTGTAGTTAAAATGCCTGGTTTGGAATTCTTGAATCATCACCTGTTGTTTCTATGACCTTAGGCAAGTCACTTAACTTCTCTCTACTCAATCTCCACATTTGTAAAGTGGTAATAGTGATAATACCTATTTCCATGCTGCTCTCCTAGCTTCTGGTGATGCCTGATAATCCTTGGCCTTTCCTGGCTTGTAGATGCATCTCTCAAATCTCTCTCTTTCTCCACATGGTGCTCTTCCTCTGAGTGTTTGTTTTCTCTATTCACATAGACACTAGTCATATTAGAGTAAGGCCCATACTAATAGCTTCATCTTTATTGATTACATCTGCAAAGACCCTATTTCCAAATAAAGTTACATTCACTATACCTTGGGTTAAACATATCTTTTGGGGTGACAACACATAACATATAAAAAAATTGGAAAAATAATAAATGCCCATATTTTTAAACATATCTTTATGGGTGACAACACATAACATATAGAAAAATTGGAAAAATAATAAATACCTATATGGCCCTCACTAGATTCAGTAATTGTTAGTATTTTGCCACTTTTTCTTCGTATTCCGCCAAGATTGAAGTTATTCTTCTTCCTAACCACACTGCTATTGTGCCAAATTAACAACAATTCCCTATTATCAACTAATAGACAGTTGCAGTAGATTGCATTATTGTTCAAAATTACTCACTTTCCCCTTCCCTGTGGGAAGATAGTACATCTCTGTCCTATAATCTTTGTAGGTTTGGAATGAAAAGACACATAGACCAGAACATCTACCTGGAGCATGGCAGTAGCCAGCTAGGAGCCTGTGAATGACTTGAGCAAGGAATAAATATTTGTTGGGTAAGCCACTGAAATTTAGAGCTGTTTGTAATTGCAGGTTTTCCCGGTGAATTTAGAGCCATTTTTAATATTTTGGGGGCCAGTATGCATTCCAGATTTTCACCTTGTATTTGGTTTTTATGTTTCTTAAAGTACCTTTTATTCTGGAACAGTGTCTACCTTTTCCCATCCTTTTTTTATTTCACTTTTTTTTATACTTCATGAAATTTATCTTTTTAAGAAGTCAGGTCAGTAATTATATAGAAGATTCCACATTATGAATTTGTGTGGTTATTTCCTTTTGGTGTGTTTTAGCCTTTTGACGTCACCTTGGAATATTATTTTATCAGTGTGTGTGTGTGTGTGTGTGTGTGTGTGTATCCATACCACAAATGGCAGCTATGAAGTCCTTCGATGCTCACAATAACTTTAGAGGGAAGCAAGAGAGGAATTGGTTTCTCCACTTAGCAAAGGGATCTGAGAGAAAAGTAACTTATGTTAGGTCACATAATAAGTGGCAGAGCCAGGGCGTAAATCTACGACATTCCATCCTTCCTTCCTGTTGCTTCGAGGTAGTTTGAGAGATACAGACGTAGATGTAGATCCATGTTTGTCTCTATCTGGATGGATATACAAGTAACTAGTAACAGCAGTTGTCTGAAGTACTGAGTTAGGAGTCAGTGAGAGACTTTTTACCATTCTTTTATATTATTTGAATAATTTTCGTGAGGGTAGCAAGAATAATGTAAGTAGGTACCGAATACAAAAGAGCTTTATAAATCATAAAGCATCATTAAAATAAGAAAGGTTTAATGTTACTATTATCTACCAACAAAAATAAAAAATTGGGTCTTTGGAAAAAGTCGAGTAAATTAATTTAGTACGTCCATGCGTTCGAATAAGAGTCTATTTTTCTTTTAAAAATCACCCTTTGAAATATTTAATAACATTGGAAAGTGGTGAAGTGGAAAAATATACAAACTACATATATGTAGGAGTACAATTTAATGTGTTCCCCGTGTGAACTAGAGATATACAAATAGAAAAGAGACGGGAGGGAACCATCCACAATGGTTGGAAGGGAGAGGGGTGATAGAAGTATTTTCTTATATTTTTCGTTGTAGTACACATTTAATACAAGTTAATAAATGTTATTTCGGAAGAAAAAAAAACAAAAACAAATCTTCAAACTTGGTCAGAAAGTTATTTTTTTACAGCTTCGTAGACTGACACGACGGGAGGAGAAAAACGAAAAAGCGTGCGTAGAGCGAAGGACAGAATGGAACCCTCCTTCCAAGCTCGGAAGTGAATTAAGGACTACAAGGAGAGTCGAGAGATGCCGGCCTCCACCACGGCTAGAGCGGCCACTAAGAGACATCGGAACTTCCGGGGCGGGGCCCCATTGGTCCTTCACCTTCCGCGGGGCGAATGTGGGCGTCTTGCAACGTGAAAGTTTGCAATTGCTGGGCCGCGACTTCCGTCCCTCTGAGACGGTGTTTGAAGTTGGGGGCCACCATGGCAAAGAGCAAATTCGAGTACGTGCGGAACTTCGAGGCTGACGACACCTGCCTGGCCCACTGCTGGGTGGTGGTGCGGCTGGACGGCAGGAATTTCCACCGGTGAGCGATTTCAGCTCGCGGCCACATGGTGCGCCCGGGCTTCCTGGGACTCAAACGCAGCTCTTCTCTGCGGCGCCTGGTTACCGGGAGACGCGACAGCCAATGAGCGCGCGGCATTGAGCATCGCGCGGCATTGAGCATCGCCCGACGTGCTGGCTGCGACGTGTCCGAACGCGAGCTGGTTTGAGTAGTTAGACTGAGGCCGAGTGCGCTCACCGTGAGCCGCTGGCCTGTGGTGCCCGTGGGCAGAGGCCTGTTAGCAAAGTCTTGATGGGAAAAGTCACTCCCTGGTGCAGTATTTGAGCTCTTCAGCCGAGTGCCTGGCTATGTCGTTAGCGGGTTTTGAGGGCCGTTTAGAGGCCTGTTAAGGTCTTGCTGTGGACAACACTTGACAGTATGTTTTTGTTTCATTATTATTAGTGACTGGACATGTCACAGAAATACGGAAATTTAATTCTTGAAAGTGTTATTTTAATAATGGTTATTGTAACTAACATTTGTGGAGCACTTCCAAGGAGCCAGGCATAGTTACACTTTTATCTCTCTCTACTCTTCAGAACAGCCCTATGAAGTAAGCAAGCTTTATCTCCATTTCACAGAAAAGGGAATGGAGACTTAGAAGTTAGGCCCCTTTTTCCCAGGGCAGGAAAAGTCTAGAGTTCTTAAAGGAATGAATGAGCCAGGTTGTAGCTAGTAGAACTAGTGCGCATCTCCCTCTCTGTGCAGTCTTTTTGATATCTGGTGTTAATGACAGGCTCTCTTCCGCTCATGCCCTTTTCTCTCTTCTCTTTCCTCTATGAAGGTTTGCTGAGAAGCACAACTTTGCAAAACCCAATGACAGCCGCGCTCTCCACCTAATGACCAAATGTGCCCAGACTGTAATGAAAGAACTGGAGGATATCGTGATTGCATATGGACAGAGCGATGAGTACAGCTTTGTGTTCAAGCGCAAAAGCAATTGGTTTAAAAGAAGAGCCAGGTAATTCCGCGGCCTAGCTCCTTCAGAATATTTCTTACCAGCGTTTGGTTTTGCTTTTTTTTTAAAAAAAAAAAAAGATTTCATTTATTTACATGACAGAGAGAGATCACACGCAGGCAGAGAGGCAGGCCTAGAGAGAGGAGGAAGCAGGCTCCCTGCTGAGCAGAGACCCCGATGCGGGGCTCGATCCCAGGACTCTGAGATCATGACCTGAGCCGAAGACAGTGGCTTAACCCGTTGAGCTTTTTTATTGCTGATTTACGGACTACAGATAGAGTCTGCGGTATTTGCAACGGCAGAATGTCTGTTTTCTGTTTAGACTATTGTACTTTCGTCTGGTATTTGAACATACATATGCCTCTCAATCTGATTCCCCTCCATTCTTCATCACCGTAGCTTCTAGATAGATCTAGTTTCTATTAAGACTAGAAACAGAGGCCATTAGAAGATTATAATTTTAATAATTCATAGGTTTGCTCTAGCTAGTGACAGCGTATATGTGCCTTACAGTATTGCGCAAAGTTTTAGTTAAGGAGGGTCTCAAAATAGACAAATTAGATATTTCATTTGGCAGATATATTGAAACTTTCACCAAAAACAGAGCATATAGCGAATTGGCATGTTTTTAAAACAATGGTTCCCTTCCTTCCAAGACTGAAACAAAAAATCTCTTGAACCATAAATTTACATCACATTCTACAGAGAAACATTTGGTATTAGGAAGTTACTGATAGGACTGGAGAGAGGTGGGCTGCTTAGTTTTTCTTGGCTCAACACATTTTGTGTTGTGGCGTGCTGAGTAGTTTGTGTAATCACTCTATTGCACCCACAGGCCCTTATCATGGTTTTGAATTAATATCTTGTATTTTCTCTCTTCTTGCTCCACCCAATGTGCCTTACTTTTGCAAGTAAGTTCATGACTCACGTGGCTTCCCAGTTCGCCTCCAGCTATGTGTTTTATTGGCGAGATTACTTTGAGGATCAGCCCCTTCTGTATCCCCCAGGCTTTGATGGAAGAGTCATAGTGTATCCTAGCAACCAGACCTTAAAGGACTACCTCAGTTGGCGGCAAGCAGATTGTAAGTAAAACCAAATAAACGGATGTAGTTAAAACCACCAATTCCAAACATTAGAGGTGGTGATTTGGTCCAGTTTTGGTGCATGTATATTTTGGTCAGAATGGCAGTATTTCAGTTTTTGTTTTTTTTAATTAGTTGAAAACAATCAAACTATTGGGAAATTTATGTAAATAATTCCTTTTTTCCAAGTCTTTTGGGGAAAATCAGAAGACCTGGCAATACTAGGACATCATTCCAACTTAGTATTGGACATAACCTGTACAGGGCAGTGACTGCTGTCTTAACACACAGACACACGTGTGCGCAAGGTGCCATAGTCTCTACCATTCTCTCTTATTCCCCCAGGGGTCACCTATTCTGCTTTGTGCTTTTATATTTAAGGTGGCCTCAGTGGGTGATTTGAGTTGTGACCCCTGCCTTACATGACTGTGGTGACATGTTTGTGAGACTTAACTCATTTTGTATATCTCAATTTTGCCAGAAGAACTGGAAAAGAGCAAGGAATAATCTAAATCAAATAACTTTGAAAGTATTCTTAAGTGTAGTTTTCAAGTTAACCAGTTCATATAATGCATAACTGAAATGACAGAATAGAACTTTTTAGGAAATAAGTTTGTTTATACTTGACCACTTCCCCACTGTGTTCCCAGTGTATGGTTCTGGGCATATCACTAAATGTCTCTGAGATCTCTCTACTTTGGAAGAGAGAGGTGAAGTTCTAGTATTCTTTGAGCTGTGAATATTGAATGAAGATTATGTATAAACAGTACGACTCTTCTCTTACAGGTCACATCAATAATCTGTATAATACAGTTTTCTGGGCACTTGTACAACAGTCTGGACTAACACCAGTACAAGCCCAAGAGAGATTACAGGTGTAAGATCTTACTGCATTAATACTTAACCTTGGGGCTGTTTTCTATACTCTTCCATGGCATTTTGCATTCTTTTAAAGCTCTCTTTACTGCTTTGTTTTGAGAGGATATAAAAATCATACTAGTAGCAGCTCTGCTGCTTGCTTGCTCTGTGACTGAGTGAGTTACTACTTTTCCCTGGGACTTAGTGTCCTCAGCTGGAAAATGGAATTAGTGACACTGGCTCTACCTTCCCACATGGTAATGCTTGTCTGGTGCTACATATTGGTTGCCTTCTTTAGACAGGGCATGTACTCTTCTTTTTCATCGGTCCCACTTGGCCTCTTCATCATGGCCATTCCCTGCTGGGTGTGTGTATTGGTAAGAGTATAGGCTCTGGGAGTCAAATAATTGTACTCAGGGACTTCTGTTTAATTTTATCTTCTCTACCTTAGTTCTTTATTTTTTTTTAATTATTCTTTTTTTAAAAAGATACATTTATTTGTGAAAGAGTGAAAGTGTGAGCAAACAGGGTGAGGGCAGACAGAATCTTGAGCAGACTCCCTGATGAGCAAGGAGCCTGATGTGAAGCTCAGTCCCAGGACCCTGAGATCATGACCTGGACAAAATCGAGAGTCAGACACTTAACCAACTGAGCCACCGAGGTGCTACCCTGCCTTAGTTCTTTATAAGTGAAACATAGGAAATAATAGTTCCCACCTCGTAGGTTTATGGTGATAATTAAGTGGCATGGTGCATGTAAAACACATAGCATAGTACAAAGCACATTGTAAGTACTTAATAAAACACTGGCTTTCATCATTAAATGACAGCGCTACTTGTAGGATGACTAACTCTGCAATGAGGTGACTTATCGTAACGGCTCCTAACACAGTGCCTGATACATTGTAATTACATGATAAATGGTTGTCATAACGATAATGAGGATTTGCAGATACCAGTAGTAGGAATACTGGTAGATTTATCCAGAGCTTGGAAGAGCCAAGTTTAGATTTTGATTTTTCTTGGAAGAATAAAAGCAATCTTTAGCTTTAGGCAACTTATATAATCTTTCTAAGCTTCAGAGTTATGTTCTCTCAAGTGGAAACGGTAATAAGGAGCAAATAAGATAGCGTTAATGATGTATGTAGTACAGAACAGGTCCTCTTACTGCTAGTTCCTGTCAGCCTATCACAGTTGTGACTTCTGAAGCCAGTTGTTTGTTATAGAAGACAGTTCTTTGAATTTATACATCTAAATAAGATTTAAGCTGCTCTCACAATGCACATTCATTAATATCTATCAGAGGTTTGATATAACCCTTCCACTTTTTGATTTGTGGAAATTTAGATAGAGGGCGGAGTGGGTAGGTACGATTATGGCAGAGAGCAGACATAAAAGTCTGTTTTTATCTTTTTATTTTTCTCAGGGAACTCTTGCAGCAGACAAGAATGAGATTTTGTTTTCCGAATTCAACATCAACTACAATAATGAGCCACTGATGTATAGGAAAGGGACTGTGTTGATATGGGAGAAGGTAATGCTGTTGTGTCCAAAGAAAAATGGAGGTCAGAAAGACAAAAGCCTGTGCTCATCCCAAGCTTTGTCTTGCCTACTACATGTATGCAGATGTGATTCTAGTCACTAACATGAATTAGATCTTTTAAAAAATGGAATGCTGTATATTATTTTGGATGCTTTTTTTTTTGTCAGTGCTAATTTTGCTAGTTAGTGTTCTTTATGGTTTAGAATTTCTTCTCTAAGTGGCATCACCAATTTTAGAATTAGTACACTTATTTTTCTGTGTCCTAAGCTCTCCAAATCAAATAAAACTCTATAAAGGGTACACTGCAGATAGAAGGATTTTTGCATTCATAGAACATTTCTTCCACACTGGATAATACCATTAAATAGTCCATCCATCCCAGGACAACTATAATATGAGGCAGTAGGTGTTGTATATGAGGGTTCTGTCACTTGCAGAATACTCTGGAGATTCCCCAGATATTCATACTTACCTTAATATTCTGTAATAAGTCTGTACATTTACCTAAATTCTTAATTTTCAATATTTTCCCTCCATAGCAGCTTCTGAGCATGATTTCTCTAAATTTATCTCCTTCCATGTAAAGTAGTTTTTCTTTTTAATGAGTGTTTCCAGGTGTTAAGTGGTGCCTTAAGAGTTTGTCATCCCATTGGCAGCTTTAGCTTATTAGTACTTTTACAGCACATTTGCTCTTTAGCACAGGCTTGGATACTTCTTAATGCAGATGAGAGAGCAGAATTACCTTTAATTCTGTAGTTACTGCCGATAAGGAACATGGAATCACTCCTTTGTTCCTAAGATCTTGTTTGGAAATATAGCAACATAACTTTTTTAAAAAGTTTTTAACTATAAGCAAATTCATAAATGTTGAGATATGTGTATCTGTATATCTACTTGATAAATATATATCACTCAGAAATATAAAAAGTAAAAAACTAAACTTCCCTCATATCCCCTCTTCTCTCCCAAACCCAGTTAACGATGTCAGTATTTTAACCTTTCCCTGTAGGTTGGTGAAGTCACAACAAAAGAAGTTAAACTGCCAGCAGAAATGGAAGGAAAAAAGATGGCGGTGACCCGGACCAGGACAAAGCCAGTGCCTCTATATTGTGATATAATTGGGGATGCTTTTTGGAAGGAACATCCAGAGATCCTAGACGAAGACAGCTGATGCTTTGCTTTTAGCCCTGGCGTGCATAACCATGCAAGACCTGCTGTTTCCCACCCCCCAAGTCTCCTGGCCTTAGGTGCCATAGGATCCCTACTACTAAGAACAGTGTGCCAGGAGTGACACATGACTGCTCTGAGAGGGAACAGGAAAGAAGGGATGGATGGGGTGGTTATCTTGTTCTGCTTTAAGTAGAACATTTTTTTACAATGTTGGAACTTGGTTCCTTCTGTAGAAGTGCTTTTTTTTTTTTTTTTTAAATCGTGGTGCTATTTTTATAAAGCAAGAACTATTTTATGCTTTGCAGAATGAATCATTTTTAGATTGTGGCATAAGTCTTATAAAAACTTGTCAAGCCTTTTCTACCTATGATAGAATATGAATCCAAACTTTACTCTTAACCACCTGTTCTTAACTACAGACTCCACTAACCTTGAAAATCTCACCTTTCCTACCCATGAACACTGACCTGGAGGTAAATAATGGGTTGGTGGCTGCATGATGCCTCTGCGTTCAGAATTCCAGGGAGAATTCAGGTTTTGTGCAGTTCCCAAGTTGGCAGCTTTGGCTGAACAAATGAGTAGTAGTTTGGATGTCCTTGTGTAAACATTCCATAGATTGATTTGTGGAGTTGTCAGCATGATCATTGTCTCACCAGGGGTATCTCCAAGGCCACTAACCTCTTTCTAAGAAGAAAGAATTATGTGTATATATGAGGAAAAATGTGAAAATGAATGAAAAAGGAAGAGAAAACACTGACTCCATGTCCTGTAAATACTTCAGTTCTAAAATTTACCTTCCTGCTGGACATCTGAAAATGATTCTCAGGTCGCCTCTATGTAATCAGAACACTGACATTTGAGTTAAGACAGTAGAGTGGTCAACACTGGGTCATAAGTGGCAGGTGTCAAACAACACCTAATGGTCCCAGCTCCTGATGGGCCCTTGTAGGTGGGGAAGGAGCAGCAGTAATTGCCTGTTGCCACGCTGCTAGCCTCTGAAGCGAGGGGTCCCCCTCTGAAGTGAGGATAGGTGGTGGGAGCACTCACATTGCCCATTGTCCTCGTTTCATATTTCAGAGGAAGATTATTTGGCTCCATCAGGAATTAATTAAGGGACACCTGAGTGGCTCAGTTGGTTAAGCATCTGCCTTCGGCTCAGGTCATGATCTCAGAGTTCTGGGATCAATCCCCACGTAAAGCTCCCTGCTCAGTGGGGAGTCTGCTTCTCCCTCTCCCTCTGCTGCTCCTCCTGCTTGTGCTGTCTGTTGCTCTGTCAAATAAATAAAATCTTTCAAAAAGGAATTAAGCGGCAGCCTACATTTTACAGTCACGAAGAAAATGTATTTTTGAAGGCAACAGCTGGTGGTCTTCACTAGCTGATACCTCATCTATCCGAATCATTTTTTCCCTTCCTGTTCTCATTATATAGGAAGAGATTTGGTGCATGTTAGGTAATTAATAAAATCTCTTTTAAAAAGAAAAAGGTTTCAACTCCATTGGCCTCGTTTTTCATTTACTTTTCTCATATGGATCCAACTTCTGTATATATGTGTCTTCTACATAAGCCAGGGTAAATGTACCTTCATCACAGCAGTGGTTCACAGACTTCAGCATACAAAAATTTACCTGGAATGCTTGTTTTAAGTGCTATTCCAGCCTCCACCTCTCCCTCTATGAAGATAGAAAGTTTGCTAGTTCAGTTTTTAACCAAAGAGGCTTGTGATGCCCATGGTAGATGATACATGACACTTGGGGCAACGTGGCCCTCAGTATACTGTGATAGGCCAAATGAGGCAATAAGGTAATGTAGCTCTTGACTGTCCAATGTAACTTAATGGTAAGTGAATGGATAGCATTTTAGGTCAAAACTTACATAAATTTTATCTACATAGGTATCGACTATATAGATGAATTTAAATATGGGCATTAAATTACAGACTTTCAGGACAAAATCACCTGAAGAAATGTGCTTTCTGTGGGTGCTATGTGATACTACAGAGGCCCAATTTTGTCCTAAGATAGGGGTGTGAGCACTTAATCATTGAACTAGCAGCAGTTTGCAGCTTTGTTTTATGTTTGGGCAGGAAGTTTTGAGCAAACGGATAGACATTTAATAGCCCTGCCATAACCCATAGTGCTCTCCGGAACACCCTTTGATGGCTTTTCTTTGTTGCATCATGTATTCTTTCCAGGATTTCACAGTTGTTTATTAACTTTCATCTTGCTTTCTAAGGTAGAGAACAGCATTCTCTTGGGCTTTCCAAAGCTTAAAGAAATGTTAAAACACAAACGGCTAGTATACAATTAACACTACATAGTTAAGGAGAGTGGTGGCAGGAAGGTGATTTGTGTGGCTTGTAGGTAACTGGAAACATCTTAGCTGTGCTGGATGAGGCAGTAATACCTGGCCTTCCGTACAGACTCTTACTTTAATACCAAAAAGCAAAAATGTTTTGCTGAACAGAAGCTAAAAAATAATCAAGTGGTACAACCAGGTCTTCTAAATCTTCCATCATCCTGGCTTCCAAGAGCTCGATCCTAGTTTCCTCCACTTGCCTAAGCAGTGCTTTAGGAAATCAGTAATCCAGTGAGTTTTCTTTAATACTAAGGTCGCTCTGGTATTAGTGCAATTTACTTTTTGCATAGGGTGCAGGAAATGGAGGCCTGGGGTCCATCCTTGCTTCATAGCTTCATTGTCTAATCCTAACTAGCTAACATAGAGTGTTTATATGCTCTCCGTATGTCTTCATTTCTTAGGAGAATTTGGTGGGTTAGGTACTATTTCTATCATATTTCAGGTGAGAATGTAAAGACCCAAAGAAGCGAAATAACTTGAGCCCAGGTAGGCTCGCCCCCAGTGAGGCTCAGCATGAAAGCGTACTGGGACTCTGCCCTCTTCCAGCCTCTTCCCACCAGCTCAAGCTGGGAGTATACTGCAGTTTGACAGCAGGGAAACGCCTAGGGAAGCTCGTTAAATGCCGATTCCAAGATCCACCCCCGGGGAATCTGGAGTATTAAGAAACACCCTAAGTGATAATGATATAATTGGGGAAACACGCGTTCAAACAGATTAACCTGTTATCCAACCGGTGTAAAGGGCCCGGCGGGCCTGAGCGCGGATAGATGCTGCCCTCCGGCGGCCACGTCGGCGCAGTGCAACCCCAGTCCGCGGCTGCGCAGTGCCGCCCTCTGGCGGCTCCGCTCCTTCTTCCCATCGGCCTCGGCTTGCGGGCCTTTCAAACATGGAGGAGCGGGAGCGGGGGGCGAGGTCGGCTCGCGCCGGCAGCCCCGCGCGCCCGCCGAGCCCGCGGCTGGATGTCAGCTCTGACAGCTTCGACCCTCTGCTGGCCCTGTACGCGCCCCGCCTGCCGCCCATCCCCTACCCCAACGCGCCCTGCTTCAACAACCTGGCGGAGTACGAGAGCTTCCTCCGGACCGGGGTCCGAGGCGGCGGGCGCGGGCGGGCGCGGAGCGCGGCCGCGGGCTCGGGGGTCCCCGCCGCCGCTGCTGGGCCCTCGGCCAGAACCCGCCGCCGCCAGGACGCCCCCGCTCCAGACCCCGAGCGCATCCAGCGCCTCCGTCGCCTCATGGTGGCCAAGGAGGAAGGGGACGGGGCCGCCGGGGCGCGCCGGCGGGGTCCGGGTCGGAGCAGGAAGGCGCCGCGCAACGTGCTCACGCGAATGCCCTGTGAGTCCGGCGGGCGCGGGCGCGGGCGCGGGCGGGGTGGGGTGGGGCGGGGCGGTGGGGGGGGTGGGGACGAGGGCCCCGCGGGCTGCCCGGAAGCTGGTGGCCCAGGGGGCGTTTGCAGGGCTCTAGGGACTTGGAGGAGGTCCGTACGCATTAGGGGGAGGGTCTTGGTGAAGGCTGCAGAGATAATCCGCCACCTTAAGGAAGTTCTCCATGAGTCAAATGGCTAATGGGGGTGTGGGGAGGGTCTTCTGGAGTCAGGAGAGATCAGCAGGAGCGGGGAGCGGGGGAAGAGTGCTAAGGCTGTAGAGGTAATAAGGAGCCATGGGAAGGGTCTGGCGGGTAAGGGTGTAAGTCAGCGGAGGTAACGGGGTCCGTACAAGTGGCTGCAGGGGTGAGGGGCCTGCAGCGAGGGTCTGCGGGTGTGATGGGGATCTGAAGAGGTGGTGGGGCCCGGAAACGGGACATCACAAGGAGGATCTGCAGAGGTGATGAGAAACCTTAGGGACCACGGCCAGAGGGGAGGGCACAACCAGTATTAAGGAAAGGAGAGTGGTTAGTGGGATTGAGGATGGTGGGATGGAGTGTGGGGAGACCTGTCTGTTCAGTTAGACCAGGGGACATAATCTCATAACTCCTGCACATTGACAGCTCTTTCCAGGGTGCTTATAGGAGAAGGGCTATGGGGTATTGATACACATGTTTGCATTACCAAATCACAAGTGCTGGAATGCAGCAGGCACACATGCCACTTAAACCCAGACACTGCTTCACAGCCATTCTGCCAGGATGGGCGCAGGAGTGTGTCTGTCAGACTCATATTGCCATATGCGCAGGTTATTTTAAGTTCTGAAGGTGTAAATGACACAAGGGAATCTCTTGGACCTTCCTAATAGATCCTTAGAGTAAAGCTGTAAACAGGGGAGGTTGCTAATGTGTGAGTTAGGTCTTATGCACATGGAATAAAAACAGCCAAGGGTTATGTCTTTTGTCATCTGGCAAGCATTTCTGACATCTGCCACTGAACGCCATGACCTAGTTAGCCATTCAAAGAAAGCATCTGTATCCTGATAGCTAAATTGTAACATTATTAAATCACTGCCTTTAGAGGGTTGTGCTAAGCAAGGGAATATTTTGTTTCATTCCTAGAAGTGTTTATTAAGAAAGAAACATCCTGAAAAGCTGTGTGCAGTTAGATGTATCTTTGTCAGATCATTTACTGTGACAGATAGTGCCAGAGCATTCTTGCCAAAGCTAGGGTGAACCCCAGCTTGCTTGCCCAACAGTAACACAAAGATAAAGTATGCATGTTCCTAAAATAAGAGCAGTTTGGGGGACCTTATTTTGCCTAGACTTTTTGCCACTATCAGATCTTGGAAATGCACTCCAAGCCTCAGACTGTAACATTTATTTCCATTTTGCCAGTTGTTGCTTTGCTACTGAGACTGGCAAGGGAAAGACTTATTTCTATATGGCAAGTGGTTTTAGCTTGACCTATAGAGCACTGTGGTATATTGGTATGACAGAGCATGAAAACACCTTTGTTGATTTTCCATGGTTAAATATATGCCTGGAATCAATATCTCAGAATGTGCTATAGACACTGAAAATTTTATTTTATTTTTAAAGATTTTATTTATTTATTTATTTATTTCAGTCAGAGAGAGAGATAACAAGCAGGGGGAGCAGCAGGCAGAGGGAAAGGGAGAAGCAGGCTCCTTGCCGAGCAGGGAACCTGATGCCAGGCTTGATCCCAGGACCCTGGGATCATGACCTAAGCTGAAGGCTGATGCTTAACTGACTGAGCTACCCAGGCACCACAGCACTGAAAATTTTAATCACATCACTAGAAACAGCTCTTTCTCGTATACATGATAGTATACATAATAGAGTATATATGAGTATACATGAGTATACATGATAGAGATGGGTAGACATCACTGAGAACTGGTGAGCTTCAGGAAGCAAGAAAAATGCAGGTGTGTCTGGATGTCTCAGTCAAATGTCTGACTCGATTTAAGCTCAAGTCATGATCTCAGGGTTGTGAGATCTGTCCTGGGCCCTGCCTGGGACTCCCCACTCAGCAGAGAGTCTGCTTCTCTCCCTCTCCCTCCCTCTGCCCCTCCCCCTGCTCATGCACACACTTTCTCTCTAAAATAAATAAATGAATCTTCAAAAATCAAAAAGGAAGAAAGTAAAAAAAGTACAGAAGCAAGGGTGAGGATTAAATTTATTCAGAAAGAATTCCTGGAAGATTTTAGGCTTCAGATCTTAAAGTTAATTTAAGGAGGGACATGGTTGAAGATAACAGTAATTATTTAAAAATTAAGCTATTGAGGTATAATTTACACATAACAAAATAGCTTTGAATGGCTAACTAGGTCACTGTGTTCAGTGGCAGATGTCAGAAATGCTTGCCAGATGACAAGCATTTTGAGTGAGTTTTGACGAATGTGCAGTTGTGAAATTACCACCGCAATCAAGATACAGAACAAATCATCATCCCAGAAAGTTCCCTCATGTCCTTTTTTAAGTCAAGAGACAATTTCATTGTTGCTAATTATAGCTACTGTTATTTAGCTGGTAACTGCTGTGCACTTTGCTAAGCCCTTTAGATGTCTTTTATCTTATTTTATCCCTAGATACTATTTTATAAATGAAGTTTGTTGTGCTTAACTACTTGCCCAGGATCACATAGCTAGTTAGTTTGCATGTGAGACTTAATGCTGAGTTTGTCCAAGTCCAGGGCCTGTGTGTCTGGGCCTTTATGCTAATCTGAAGTAAAGGAAGAGGGGAGTACATTCTCATTTTTCTTTGTTTGTTTCTTTTGGTGGGTGGAGGGTGCCACATAAGTGAGGCAGAGGGGTGTTTGTCTAGGGTAATGAGAACTGAATTTGGGTCCAGAGAAGGATTTATTAAAATACTTTAAAGACCAAAGAGTTTCTCTTTGGCTTTGTTTTGATAGACAGTGGGAACCATCATGTGTATTCTTAAGTGAAAGCACTTTTAGGGCAATGTTTCTAATAACTTACTTTCTAGTAGTAAAATGTATTTATGGAGGTTTAGACCACAAACTCAAGGGTTTGACTGCTGACTTTTTTAGTTTTGAACACTGACTCCTCCACTTTCTAGCTGTTTTCAGTAGGTAAGTCACTTAAACTCTTTGGGGCCTCAGTTTCCTCATCTGTAAAGTGAGAAGAGTAATAGTATCTACTTATAGTTGTTAGGTTTAAGTTAGTTAACCCATTCAAAACTTTACACGTAGGGAAATTCTCAGTAAATGTTAAATGTCATTGTGATTGTTACAGGTTATTGTTGTGGTTATTGTTTTAGACTGTCATAATTAAAAGCTCCAGGTCAGGATGTATATATACCCTGCCTGTATTGGGTGTTGGCTCAGCTGTTCACTAGGTAGGTAACCTTGAGAATTTATTTATTTATTTAAAAGATAGATAGATAGATAGATTGATTGATTGATTTGACACAGATCACAACTAGGCAGAGAAGCAGGCAGAGAGAGAGAGAGAGGAGGAAGCAGGCTCCCTGCTGAGCAGAGAGTCCGATGTGGGGCTCGATCCCAGGACCCTGGGATCGTGACCGGAGCCAAAGGCAGAGGCTTTAAGTCACTGAGCCACCAAGGTGCCCTGAGAAATTATTTACATAAACATTTCTGAGCCTCATTTTCCTCATCTATAAAGTGGGACAAAATAATAGTACCTATGTGTTAAAGTTGTGAGGATTAAATCAAATAACATGCATAGAGTTAAACTTACCCCAAGTTTATACGGAGTGCTCAGTAATTGGTGATAATTGATGGTGTCAGAGATGATCTGAGGGGAACTGGGAGACTGTTGTAGTAAACCAATCATCTGATAAGGCTCTGGACTGTATTATTGGTTGGGGAAGGAGAAAGGAAAGGTTATGTCTTAGTTATTGAGAATCTATTGTCTGAGCTTAGTGTGGCCACAAGTAAGGAGATGAATGGAGTTAAGAATGACCTGGCTTGGGGCGCCTGGGTGGCTCAGTGGATTAAGCCTCTGTCTCTGGCTCAGGTCACGATCTCAGGGTCCTGGGATTGAGCCCTGCGTCAGATTTTCTGCTCTGCAGAAGTCTGCTTGCCTCCCCTACCCCCCACCCCCACCTTTCTGCCTACTTGTGATCTCTCTCTGTCAACTAAATAAATAAAATCTTTAAATTTAAAAAAAAAAAAAAAAAGGAATGACTTGGCTTTAGAAGGTTGGGGCCTAAGAATAATGACAATGGAGAAGGAGATCTGGAAGAATAACTGTCTTCAAAGATAAGGCATATAGTTTTGTTGTTGTATTGAATTTTAGAAGACTGGCTTATACATATCCATTTGGAGTTTGTTATAGAGACTGCTGGAAAGAGATCAGAGTGTGCATTCCAAGGCAGAATGTGGAGCTCATTGGTGCCTTGGCAGTTTGCTGTGATAGGTGGTGCTAGTGTTATATTTTTGATGATAAACAAGGAGTGAAGTGGTCCCTGGAATTACACCGTATTAAATCTTTGGAAGAAAAAAGTCAAGAGAAAAGTACAGATAGGAGAGTTGAAAGACCTGAGTTTATCATTTGTTTAACCAGAATAAGAAACTGTTGTTAAGATGTGTGTTTGTGTTTTCTCTCTGGTTTGGGGGCTCAGGGGGCAAAGTAGTACTTCTGTTTATTTACAAGTTAGAAAAAGAATGGTCTTCCCACTGTTGGAAGAAACACATACGGGGGTGGGGGGAAACAGGGAACGTGTATATGCAAAGAGACTGATCCAGGCAGTATGATCAGTTTCTAAGAAATTGAATTATAGAGACTTATTTCTGAGATGAATCTAGAAGATAACTAGCCTAACTTCATTTTATGAATAAGGAAACTCAGACTTGTGGAGAAAAAGTCACTCAAGCATTCAAATAATTTCAAAATACTGCTATTGCCATAGCAAAGGTAGATGATGAAGGTCAGACCAAGGTGCTCATGTTCCTTTCCAAGGCCTCTGTATCTGCCACACTGCCTTCAACTGTGCCTTCTTGCTGATTTTTCAATCTGACACAAACTCCTACTTCTCATCTGCTAAGTTACTTTCTTCAAAGAGTATTTTCTTTTATTAAATTATCACTGCCATCATTTATAAGCTGATCTAGGAGTGAGGGATAGGGAGGGGTAAGGGGGGATAGTGAGGGATATGAGTGAGGGATAAGAGGGTCAAGAGTAACCTGCTTAGTTTTACAAACTGAAGTGCAGAACTGCTGTTCTCTTTCATGCCACTAGAAACAAAACAGAAATTTTTGTGTATTTGCAGTTGATGGAAGTAATCAGTCTCCAGGGGATTTTCCCTTGCAAATCTGGGAGGAAAGACTGAGACTGTGTATGCGTGAGTGTGCGTGTAAGAGTGTGTGTGTGCACATGTGGTTTTCTTTTGGAAGGTTTTATATAGTATAGCCTTCATATTGTGAAGGCTAAGTTAATGTGAAGTAATAAAAATAAAATTCATCTCCGTTCCCAAGCTCTGAAAAAAAGAATCCATCAGAGTAAAGGCTGCAATTTATAGTCCCAGCATTCTTCCCATGAGTCGTCATACTCTTTTTATGTGATACTTATCAGCAGTATCATAGGAGCCTAATGCCTAGCAGGTGCCTCTGTATCAGCCAGGCTTGAAATGCAATCACGTCTCTTCCTCCTAGTGTAAAGACGATGTGCACTGGAATCTAGCGGCTTCAGAGAGCTTAGGCATGGAGTGTCTTCAGATGGGTGGCCAAAGTCCCTTCTCTCTTAGAGCACTGCACATGGTGAAGGGCAGATGTTTTGCGTGGTTTGTTTCCTTTAAACATATGAACATGTTGTTTGGTTTTGGGTTTTTTGGTAAAGAGTCAAGCTGAATATGTGGTTCATGAGAATTATCCTTAAAAATGTTGTCCTGGGGCACCTGGGTGGCTCAGTCAGTTAAGCGTCTGCCTTCAGCTTAGTTCAGGATCTCCAGGGTCTTGGAATTGAGCCCCACATCAGGCTCCTTGCTCAGTGGGGACCCTGCTTCTCCCTCTGCCTGCTGCTCCCCCTGCTTGTGTGCTCGCTCGCTCGCTCTCTCTCTCTCTGTGTCAAATAAATAAATAAATAATCTTTTTTAAAAAAAGTTTTCTTACCCAGGTATAGAACTTAGAAGAATTTTGCTGCTGATGTATACATTTAATATGGGGTTTTTCCCCAAAAAACATTTTTAAATAATGGTGCATCTTAGAATCAATGACATCATAGAACACAGGATGTATGAGTAGTGAAACACTTGGATGATAAACAAATGTATGCTTTATCTCCGTCTGGTGGAAACTTGCCTTATTTCAGTGTATGTTGCCTGTACTAGTTATATTGCCCATTGGGCCTTCCTGTTTCGATAGTGAGGTTTCCACTGCACTATGTTGCCTAATGTTGCTAGAAATGGTTAGGTGGTCTTGGTTGTTAATTCTGGGAACGAGAGCAGATGTTCATGCTATGCTCACTGTTCTTGTCTTGTTTCAGTGCATGAAGGCAGCCCTCTGGGTGAGCTCCATCGTTGTATCCGGGAGGGAGTGAAGGTGAATGTTCACATCCGCACTTTCAAGGGTCTTCGGGGCGTCTGTACAGGCTTCCTCGTCGCCTTTGACAAGTTCTGGAATATGGTAATTAAGCCTTTCTTAAGAGGTTGGAGAACTTCTTAGTGATTACATCTTTTGTCTGTCTAAAGTAACCTTATTTAGGAAAACCTATAGAATAACTTCCCAGAAGAACTAGGATTTTTGCATTCTTGGCTGACAACAAAAGAGTACTTTCTGTTGATTTCTTTTCTTTAAGGCATTGGCTTTCAATCAGAATAGTTTTACTCTTCTCTCCCTCCTAGGGACATTTGCCAGTGTCTGGGAACATTTTTTAAATAGTCATCGCGGTGGCATAGGGTATTATTGGCATCTACTGGGTCGAGGCCAGAGGGGCTGCTGCACATCGTACAGCACACAGGATAGCCCACCAACAGCAAAGAAGTATCTGGTGCACAATGTCAAGTGCTTACTGGGTATTTACCCCAAAGTTACAGATGTAGTGAAAAGAAGGGCCATCTGTACCCCAATGTTCATTCAGCAATAGCAGAACTAAGATGCCCTTCAAAAGACGAATGGATAAAGAAGATATGGTCCATATACACAATGGAGTAT
Organism: Neogale vison; assembly: GCF_020171115.1. Classification (NCBI taxonomy): domain Eukaryota; kingdom Metazoa; phylum Chordata; class Mammalia; order Carnivora; family Mustelidae; genus Neogale; species Neogale vison. The sequence goes on along the minus strand of NC_058091.1, from coordinate 268,582,530 downwards.
TGTGCCTCCATCAGAAAGGATGAATACCCAACTTTTGTATCAACATGGACGGGACTGGAGGAGATTATGCTGAGTGAAATAAGTCAAGCAGAGAGAGTCAAGTATCATATGGTTTCACTTACTTGTGGAGCATAAGGAATAACACAGAAAACTTTGGGAGATGGAGAGAAGGAGTGAGATGGGGGAAATCAGAGGGGGAGACAAACCATGAGAGACTGTGGACTCCGAGAAAAAAACTGAGGGTTTTGGAGAAAAGAGGGGTGGGGGGTTGGGTGAGCCTGGTGGTGGGTATTGAGGAGGGCACGTATTGCATGGAGCACTGAGTGTGGTGCATAAACAATGAATTTTGGAACACTGAAAAGAAAAGAAAAGAAAATGGAAAAAAAAATTGCATAACCTAAAAAAGAATGTCAAGTGCTATGGTTAAGAAACCCAGCCTTGAGGAATAGTTACCTATTCCAGCTGTTTAGGAAATTTGTATCAATTTCCTACTGACCATTTTTCATTCATTTCAAAATATTTATTGATTTTACACTTTGACTAGTATTTTACCACAGAGCTAGGTACAGAAATTTCAGAAAGGAATTTTTACTCTACAGTTTTAGGAAGATAGATGAAGATAGAGGAGAAGCAGGCATCCTAATAAGCCTGACACGTTGTATGGTATTTCCTTAGGAAGGAAGTGTGCCCCCAGTCTCCTAGAGGCTGTCTGCTTACTAGACATTTGTGGGAATGAAGAGATACATTATAGCACAACTTCAATATGAGGCAGTTAAAAGAGGAACACCAGGCTTTCTGGTACTTCTTTTTCACATGGTCTTCCATCTCCAACTTTTCTTTTTCCTGCATTTTGTCTTCATCCATGCATTCTCCTAGATGACTATAGTAGTTGCTGGCATTTATTAAGCACTTAGCATTTGCTGGATAGTATACTAAGGGTTTATCTCAATGAACAAAGTTTACTACTGCTCTATTTTACAAATGAAGAAATTGAGGCTAGAAGTATTGAATGATTGGCCCAGATTATCCTGTCAGTAAGTGGAAGTTCTAGAACTTAATCCCAGGTGTTTCTGACTCCTAAGACCATGTTTAGCTTTACCACTTGGTAGTTGTGTTACTCTGGGAAGGTAATTTCTCTGAGGCCCACTTTTCTTATATCTAAAATGTAGGGGAAAGTACTTTACTGTTACAATTTTACCTTTGAAGGAAAAGTATTTAAGAGAACCTCTTTGATATAATAATAATAATAATAATCCCATAATAATAATCCTGACAGCTCATATTTGTGGGGTGAGTTACACTTTTCAAATTGATTTCTCATACATGATCTCACTGAATCCTAAATAGCTGTCCTCTGAGACTGATCTCTCAGGGACAAAAATTCACCAGCAATTCTATATGAAACTCTGGTTCATACCTGTTCATTGCTGTCATAAGACCTATAAACTGAGGAAGGAAAAGAAGCAGTAGAATAGTGTTTCTCAAAGTGCGGCCTTGGGGCATCCTACATCACAATTGTAGAGTTTCTGGTTAAAGCAGAAAGTTCCTGGGCTTTATCCCAAATCTACTAAATCAGCATTATCTAGGAAGTAGCCTTGGATTGATATTTTAACAAGCTTCCTAGATGTTTATGCATACTGAAATTTAAGAACCTCTACCATGCCTTTGGAAAGGCCCCTTACCATTGACAAAACCAATATTATTATGATGATAGCAACTTGGAAATCTTACACAGAGGGTACCGGGTATTACCATTTTTTTCTGTCTAAGAGCAGAGTCACTTGGTAAGTTTAGTTCCTCTAAATGAGATGTTTATTCTGCTTTTTAAAATTTTTCCTGGAAGCTATAACAATAATATTTTTAATTTTCTGAAATTTTTTCTCCTTTGGGTGTTTTTCTAGGCACTTACTGATGTGGATGAGACCTACCGAAAACCTGTTCTAGGCAAAGCATATGAGCGGGATTCTTCATTGACTCTAACTAGGGTAGGCTGTTTCCCCTGACTTCCTGAGTACCCAGTGTGCTTTCAAGCTTAGAAATGGATCACTGAGTGTGGCAACCAGATTTCCTAGTGGGAGAGCTCAGTTGCTGTCCACTATGTATGCCTGAACGAAGATCTTTGTTAGTCTCACTTCTCATGCTTTCAGTTAATCGTAAATGAGTCTGCTTTTGATCTGCATAGTATTTAAACAACAGGTTACCTCTTGAAATCTTTCCATTTTATACCACAGGAAAAAGAAGGTACCTTTTCTCTTGACGTTATTGATTTATCTGTATTATGGCTACACACAGAAGATTCATTACTAACATTTTTTAAAAATGCACAACAGGGAGCCTATAAAACCTAATTAAGCAATCTGGTGGGTTTTTTCTATATATTCAAATAGGGATGTCGGAGGCTAAAGAGAAGGCTGATACTTATCATTGCTTTCCTTATAGCTGTTTGATCGCCTAAAACTTCAAGATTCTTCCAAAAAAGAAGGAGATTCTAAGTCTGCAGTTGAAGACTCCACTCTGTCCAGATATTCCCAGACGTCTACTTGGAAGGTGGCTTCAGTGTGGGGAAGAGGAGATACTGACCGGGGCTCACGCAGGCGTTCCCGCTCTGTTCCTTCTTCCCTGCAGGCATCTGCAAGGGAGGAGTCCAGGTCAGAGATGTCAGGGAGGACTACACGGACAGAAGGGTCAAGTGTGGGAGGTACCTTTTCCAGGGCCACCACCCTTTCCAGGGGCCAGCCCCGTAAGAAAAAGCGAAAGCCCAAAGTGGATTACCAGCAGGTATTCACTCGACACATAAATCAGATTTTCATTCGAGGCGAGAATGTCCTGCTGGTTCATCTTGCACAGTGACCAGCTCGGCCTCATGGGAGCTTTGGTTTTTAGAAATAAAATGCATGAATTGCTGCTATGCTGTATCCTAGTACCCCAGTGAAACTCTGAGTTGGAATAATTTCCTCTGGTCATGCATGTACAGAGCATAGAGCCAGGCTCAGGCCCTCTGGAAGAGGAGCTCCCTCCAGGGACACAGGCCTTAGGAGGGTGGGTATTTGCATTAATATCAAGTCAGAAGCTGTACAGAGGAAACAACCTGCATCTTATTTGATGTCATGGTCAACTTTAGACATTCAAACCAAGTATCAAATCTTCATTTGAATTAGGGGTCTGGTATGAATTAAATTCACCCCACAGATACTATAAGGATGGAAGGGGAAAAAAAACACCTCAAAAAAAGTTATTTCATTTCTAAAAGCTAGTGCCCTAAGTACTCATGAATTTGATTCTAAGAGTAGCAGTATAAATTTCCCGGTAGTCTTGTATCCACAACTTGTAACTGACCTTTGAATTTTGCTCTACACCATTCTCCCTTCATCAAGATACGTAATTTATTACCTTTGAAAACTGCTAACTTTTGAAAGAGTAAAATTCAGGTAGCTGGTATGCTCAAAGCAGCCAACAACGAAGATTCTGTTTTTACCCCTCTCCTTATTATTTAAAGGGATACGGGACTTCGGGAGTCTTCCCCACTTACCAGAGGTAGCTTCTGAGACTGGCATGCCAGGTGGGACTAGAAGATTCTCATGAGGTGGCTTCTTGTCCTTTTCCTACACTTCTGTGGCATGGTGCTAGTGCATGTACCCATGTATTGCCCTTCCGTATGTAGTATGAACTGTTCTGTGAGCTTTATGGCAGGTGACTGTGATCTTCATATATGGCTTCAAAGAGTTCTGCATGAACTCCGTAGTACGTATGCATCACATGGTTGAGAGTTCCCTTTCCAGTTAGGGCTGGACTGTGTAGAGTAACTTTCAGAATGGTATTTCCATGAAACAGGAGTGCTAGTTTTATTCCCTCGTGTCACGCCGAAGAGATTCTTACAAAGTACAGTGGGTGGCATCTATAAGGGACACTTTACTCAAAGCCTGGCTTGAGTATTGGGAACACTGTAGCACCCTCTGGTACTTCTACTTGAATCATAATATATGCTTTTTCAATCACTAGTACAGAACAGGCTACATCTAGACACAGACTGTTAGGCAATATTGATTTTTCATTTTGTTTGTATTTGGTTTTATTTTAGAATAACATGTTCAAAGTGAGAATAAGAAATAGATAACTAGTTAAAATGCTTGAAAAAAAAATTCCCCTTCTGTGTTTTTTTATGTAACTTAGGTAAGCCTTCTGAGAAGCAGGGTGAATAACGTCGAGGGAGTTAGGCCACCTGGTCCTTCTGCTAGCAGGGCCATAGGCTCATCATGCAGTAAAGGGAAAGCAGACTTAACCCCTCTGTGCCTCAGTTTTTCCCCTCAGACACCTACCTCACAGGGGCACTGAGACAGAGAATTTTAGGAAGGCATTTTAAAGTCTCTAAACATATTTAAGTGCCACGAGTAACTTTTACTAACTATATTTCATAGCTTGGTAAGAGTTCTATGTCTTAAGAGCAGGGTAGGTGCTACATACGAAAGTCATCTCTGTAGGTGTCATAATTATGAACTTGTCCTCAGAAGGCAGTGATATCTTCAGGAACTGTTTTCCATAATCCATTTCTTTCTCCTAAAGGCAAATGGAAGTTCTTAGAAAAATATCCTCAATAAAAGAAGAGTAGTGTTTCTTTGCTGCTTCCCCTACATCCCAGCCCCAACCCTTTTCTGATTATCGTCAGAAAGAATTCCCCTGAACTTTTCAAGGGATTTATATGGTAGTACCAAAGGGACAATGCACATCTAAAAATGACACATCCCCAAAGGGGAATTGTGGAAGATGTTTTGTTTTGTTTCGTTTACTTGCTTTTATTTTAAAATGCATTGTAAATATTTTTCTTTAGAGCCATATCAGAAACATTTAGAGAGGTTTCGTGTTACAAAGTCAAGCAGTTACCTTTGGAATCTGCTCATCTAAATTCTCTTCTAAGTGGTATGTCTAAAATCTCAGTTACTCAGTTAATAGTTATCTTGTTTAGTCATCAGGCACCCCTGCCTCTACCTCTTTACCAGTCTTTCCTGTTAGATGTCTTCCTGTGTCTGCCGTTCTGTCCCTCGGCTAGAAGCTGCAGTAGATACCAGGTTTTCCCAATAAAATATAAGTTTGGTATCAAAAGGAATATATCCGTTTCCATTCATTTTAGTGCCTGACTAAATCTAATGTGATTTATTTTAAACACATGCTGCATTTTCATGTTTGTATATAATATTCATATGTCCAGATAACGATTGGTTTACTACTTTTCTGTCTAATCTAATAATTGTGGCTCTGAAAATTATTTTAAATTCGTATGATCAGTCTGATGTGCCCATATGCCCCTCTTAGTGATTCTAGGATGAAAACTATTTAAATAGTACATGTGGTGTTTTGTATAAAGTATGACAGTTCTTTTTTTAGGAAAGTCAATTTTTAAAAGTATTGCCTTTTCTTTATTATTGTAGAAATCTTTCAAAAGGAAGAAAAAATTGGTTCTATTAACTTATATGCTGCTCAAAATATGTCATCACCTAGAACATTTTAATAAGTTGCTATGAAAATAACTGAAGTCTTCTCAGGAGAAGGAAAGAAAAAGGGAAAGTAATAGCCAGAATGGTAGAGTTCTGGAGGCCCCCACAAGCTCACTTGAAGGGGTCCCCTACACAGCTGAAATGCAACAAAACTGGTTTCAGGTGTTCTCCAGGGGTTTGGGCTTAGGACATTCAGTAGGAATAGTACTTATTTTTGAACATCCAACATGGGTTCTTCAAAGTAATCTCTAGACATGGGCATTCATTTCCGAGACAGTTCATGGGGCGTACCTGTGCACTTCTTGAGGTCTTCTCAGGAACACTGAGCCACGGGAGATGTGGTTACACACCCAGAGTGATTTCATGTGCCATTCTTTGTGCACAGAGGTGATCCTGTGCCTCTACCATCAGGAGAACTTCTGCTTTAGGTTGTTTGTTCTAGAACTTGGGAAGCATTTATGCTCTTTCAGAGACCATCTTATGATGGCGGGCCATTTGTGAGATGGGTAGCCAGCGTTAGCCGTGTGTAGGCAGATGGCTTTACACCAGTCAGTTTCTTGCTCTCTGTGCATGGTGTCTATCAAGTCAGAAAGCCTAGAAACCATTCGCATTAAAGTCTAGGTGCATGAGAATCCTTGCTCTGAGTTGGTGGGTTAGGAGGGTCTTCATCTCTCCTTGTGATAAAACTGTCCAGGCGTACCTTTAGAGATTGTCAAAGCATGAACCATGAGCTGTCTTTAATCCTCAGAAGCTGTGTACAGAAGTCTGGGAATACACTTACCCCTTGAGAGAAAAATAGAACCCTAAGTTGATGCTGAGGGGTTTTATATTTCTATTTGCAATATCCCCAAAGCCACTGACATGGGCAAAATCATGAAATAGAATCGATTCTGTAAATTTTCTCTTAATTTTTGCTTTTAGGAAAAATTAAAGTTATTCGAAGACAGCTGGCTGTCACTGGTGCTGCCTCAAAGCTTTCCCATTTTTATGTATTTTTTGTGAACGAAGTGGTTGCTATGGGAAGGCCAGGGTTCACCTTCGAGTATCATGGTAGAGATATAATGGTTTAGCAAGTGTTTTAATTTTTCTCTTCCTGTGCCAGATACTAACTTCAATCAACCCCTTTTCAGTAGCTTCTATGCATCAACCTATGTTTTCCTGGGCAGTAACTCCCAGATGCTTTTCTGAGGGATTATAAAGCAAGAAAATCTTATCTGTGCCTATGTTGCAAAGGTGGGTGGTCTGTCATTACTTGCAAATTGAGTTGGTGGATTTTAGATAAGTCTTTGGGGTTCCCGTCACAGGTTCCTGGGCTCTGAGGAAGGTTTGCGCCTCTTTTACTCTCAGTGTTTTGAGTATTTTTCAAGTGTTTGTAACTTCTCTTGCACTCCTCTAATAAAAATGAAAGCTATCTGTCAAGGAATGGCTTTGGATGGCTCAGAGATCTAGGGAAAAAGAAATAAGTACACCTGAGACCTTCAGTTGGTCTTTTATTTATTTAGAATGAAAAGTAGTTTGATAAGCTACCAGAGTTAGTGCTGCTTTAAAAACACTCTCTGAAAAGATGGCAACTGTCCCTCAGGAAAGCTATAAAAGCTATTCCCAATACATTGCAATTGCTTTTGATTTTTAATCCTTTGGAGTAAATGTTTGATGTTATGTCTGATGTTATGTTTTTAGAGCTGTGGGGGAAAAAAAAGTCTAAACAATCTTGGGAGGTATTATTTAAATGATTATCTGGCTGCATTATGTGTAATCTAGGTTCTAGGGCAGCTGTCCAGTTCTTTTTCTGTTGTCCTGACAGTAACACAGATAGTGAGCGATGTCTTGAAAAGTGATTTGCTTATTTCATATTGACATCTAAAGACATTAGCCTTCTGTTTGGCAGCCCTGGGGATACCCCTCTGCTCCGTGACTTATTAATGTTTTTTTAGACAAGGCTAACCTGGATGACTCTCTGTATTTATAGTTTCAGTATTCATATACCAGCTGCTAAAAGAAAAACCATAACTTATAATCTTGTCTTGAAATTACTCCCAGTTGTGAAGTTCACCTAAATTCTTCATGTTTAGGGAGGATTGCTGCTAATAACGTCAGTTCGCAGTGTTCTGCTTTAGGTATGTGTCATATGGGAGTCTGGAAACTGTAATAAATATGATTGTATTAATGTACTGACTGCTTTGTCTCTGCTGATTTTGAGGGGTAGTGGAGGGGAGGAGGCAGGGGAGTTTATTACCAAGTGAAGACACCCCTTGAAAGTTAATGCGTTTCAAGCCTTCTGCCATCTCATTGTTGTAACCTTGTGCCTTTTCTTTACCAAAGCACACACAACTACATCAACTCTCCTTGGGGTGACTTTGTTCTTCCATGTTTATCAGAAACTCCTTCTTAGAAAAGGAGCTAGGCCCACATCATGAATTATCTCTTCCAAGCTCCAAGCAGTGGTAATTGCCCTGTGAATTTATTCTCCCTAGTAGCTCACTGGCATTAACCCCCTCTCTTCATGCTAAGGTCACCCTTCACTCTGCTCCCTCTAAGGGTTTGACCACATTTGACTAATTGACCCTCACATGGTTCCAAAAATACTTGAATTTGTCACCAGCTTCTTTCTGTGCATGTACCGGAATTTGAACTGCCCCAAGATTTGCCACATGGACTACTTGATCTCCTCTGTGTGCTTCCAGAACTGAGTCACCGGGGTAAGGTAGACAAAAATCACACTGATGCTTAGGGAAACCTCAAGTTAACCATCAAGACCCAATTCTCCGCTTTCAAAGAATATAATGAGCTGGGCTTAGCCGACATACAAGAATTTTCTAACCAATACAGTGGAGGGACGAGAGGCGAGACCCACATACTCCAATTCTTCCCCTTGCTTGTTTTGTATCTCAAAGACTTCTGATTAAATGAGAATGTCCTCATTAATCAAAATAAAGGCAGAAGAGTCAGCTAGCTTGACATTTAAAATGTACGGTGACAGTTAAATATGGGCAGGGGGTCGGAAGCCCCTGGAAGCCAGTGGAAGGAGAGATATCTATTATCTTTCCCTAAGCTTCCTGGATTTGAATGGCAAGGACAAGAAGTTGATTGCCCCACCACATTCTTTCTAGAACGGAAGAGAAGCACTTCTCAGTCTGCTCAGCCGCCGCTAGGTGGCAGTGGGTTCAAGAGAATGGCGAAACTGGAGTCCCCAGAAGGACGCGAGTCTCCCACACGGCTACCGCTACCAGTCATTGTTAAAAGCTCACCAGTCTGAACCTAGATGATGGAGGAGAAACTAGCTATAATCAACCCAAGTGGCAATATAAACGTTTCTTCCCAATATTGGATTTGCCTAATTTGAAGCCTAGGAAAGCTGACTGATGGCAATCAGCCCCTGAATGTGCTTGGAGAAGAGTGGTGAACAGCGAGCTTGCTCAGCATCCCCTGTTTCAGAGTGGCTGTCACTGGTCTCACATCATGGTCTCATGCATCTGGTCAGCTCCACCCAGCCTCTTCCCAGCTGCTGGCTAAGGAGTACCCCAGGGAAACCGTCTCGATGCTCCCATTTATCAGCAGTTGTCTCACTTTTGGAAACAATTCAGTTCCACCCAGTGTTGATGCCCAAGAGCCCGCTTATGAGAAAGGTTGCGTCTGTCTTATGGGTCCATGACCAGACTTGGGTCTCCACTCTGAGACCAAGCAAATATGCTCCTGAATCAAAGGAAAACTTATAATGGACACAGAAAAGTCTGTTGTTTTAGGCTGGACTCGGGGGGTATAAAGGGTGAGTGGTCAGTGGTAGTGAGTCTCCTGGCACTTCACGTCAAGGCCTTCAAAAGACCCAGTCCCCTCTATCTCAAGAAATAATTTCTCAGAAGCATATAATAAAGAGGATTACCAAATATCAAATAATAAATAGGTAAGGCCTCCAAATGAATAATTAAAGATAAGATTATAATTAAAAAATTTATCTTGTGCCTTTTTGGACTATAGTAACTTGCACCACATTTCACTCAATCATGCTATGTGAAGGGGCAGTGGACAGATCAGGCAATAAGAAATACTGTCATTTTTTAGCATCTCAGCCAAGCATATTATAGGCATTACCTTATTCGAATACAACCGCCATAAGAGAAAGATTTTTGTCTCTCCTACATAGGTGAGGCAAATAAAACAGAGAGTAACTCAGGACACCTGGGTGGCTCAGTCGGTTAATTAAGCATCTGCCTTCGGCTCAGGTCATGATATCGAGGTCCTGGGATCACCCTGCTTTGGGCGTCCCTGCTCAGCGGGGAGTCTGCTTCACTCTCTCCCTCTGCCCCTTCCCTTGCTTGTGCGTGCGCGTGCTCGCTCTCTCTCGCTCTCGCTCTCAAATAAATAAAATCTTTTTAAAAACCCACAAAAAATAGAAAGTAAATTGCCGACACCTCTTTGCTAATCATTGGCAAATTTGGGATACTATCTAGGTCTGACTATTGAGTTTATTATTAGCCAGCTGTAACTTTAAAATATTAAATTTCTTAGGCACTGACCAGGAAACAGACAAAGCTGAGTCATCCCCTCCGATTAATCAGAAACCAGAGGGCTGTGTTAAAATATGATTTGGGGATCTGCTTCAAGTGTCTCTAGTCCCTTCTGATTCATACTGTTCTTTAGCTGGAAGTGAACATGCACACAGGGCTTCGTGGCTTCCAAAGAGTATAAGGGTAGTGGGCACCCCCAGGGCAACAGGCCCACTGTGACTGTGGGACTAGTGGCTGCCAAGTGAGCACCAGGAGGTATTTCATCCATCAGTAAGTTTGGCCCTAGAAGGGGTATCGATCCAATAGCCTTGTTAAAAAGCAGCTGGGGTAACGCAGGGGTCTTACCCAGCTCTTCAATATGCATTAGAAAGTCTGCTGTCTCTTTCCTTCCAATGTTTTCCAACATTTGGGAAAAAAATGCATTCTTTTGGCCTTGACTATAAATTCATCTTTTTTTTTTTTTAATAGTAATTCATCTTCCTAAACTCTTGTCAGGGCTGAACTATGGAAGTGCTAAAGCAAAGAAAAATAAAGAGTACTTGAAGGCTTCCAGTCTTTCTTCTGAGACCTGAAAGGGGACACAAGCAGAAAGGTTTGGCAAGCTGTCTGTCCATCTTGTAGAATTTCCCTTCAACTTGATAATGTGTGAATTCCCAGAATACAGCAATCCTGAGAGGAGTTCACGATTGTAGGCTCCTGCACGAGTTACTTCCAAGCCTCAACTTCCTGATCTCTAAAATAGGGATTAACCTATATCAAACGTACCTCATGGGGTTGGTGAAGGACAGTGGTTGGTCCAGACAGCAATCACTTAATGTCATTTACACGGTGACGAGCTTGCTGTGAGATGCTTAGCATTCCTAACTTCCCTGTGCCTGCACTCTGTGTCCTGAGACCCGGCCTGGCAAACGACGGACAGAGCGGAATGCTGTTGGCGTCCTTTTTTCTAGCACACAGGTGTTCGAAAGATTGTTCTCAGGCTTCTTGAGTTCTCCGTGCTTTCTTACTTAGCTTTCCCTGGCTTAAAACATCGGAATATCATCAACTTCTCCACTTCTGGGAGAGCAGTGTGCTCCCCCAGGAATGACATTAGGCTCCATGGGACATTCATTAGTTGGGGTTACGAGAGGACCACAGGGCACTGGAATGGTAATTTCCTACATGGGACCCCAGTGACCCAGAGTGAGCTAGCTCAGCTGGTCTGAGCATGTGGCTAATGAGGGAAGGGTCATGGTTTCACTCCTGTGTGGGCCAATTAGTGTCACGTGGAAAAGCACGCTCCTGGGGCATCAGGCAGCAGCCTTACATGTGTGTGGCACTGGTCTCCAGGATGGCTCAGTGTGGCCATCATCACCATCAGAAACTCAACCCAAAGCCCACATCTTCTTTCTTTTTATTACATAGTTCGTTTTTTCCAAAACAGGGGTTAATTGCAGAGCTCTTTCACCATTTTTGCTTTATCCTAAAGAGACTACTGCTTAATTATTCAGTATTTTTCCATAAATTGACTCACTTTTTAGCTTACACTTAAAAAGAAGCTGTGCATCACTACCACCAATGGCAAGTGCGAAAATTTGCCCTAAATTGAAAGTACACATTAAAAGAAATATACAACTATTGAAATTAAAATGTTTCTCTTCATACATTTTATCTGCAGACCTCTCCCGTGCCACAAGTGATCCGTGTACCTGTGTGTTAGTAAATGCTGCATTATATAAGCTTCGTGTGTTTTATAATACACACAGTGTCTGTAATAAAATGGTCACATTAGCCAAGACAATATTATGAAGCTGTTGCTTCAGTGGGAAGAGTTGGGTTCAGTGACTGGGGAGTTTCACACTTGAAGTGATGAAATTATTCTTGCAGGAATTTCAACACCAAAGGTCTTTCTAAATGCCGTAAATGTATAGCTATAAAACCTCAACTCTGAACAAATCCAGAGTTTAATTTACATCTAGCTTTTGCTCAAAAGTCATGGCTTTTGTTCGCACTGTCTACTGGCGCTATCATTAACGCTGTGCTTCTTACACGTCCTTATCATTATCACCTGTTTTATGATAAACAAAGCACAAACATGCAAAGCAGATGTGTTGGCCACACATCTTTGTTCCCCTCCAGTCATGAGCCAGTTCATGCTAATCTGCCTGGTTGGCCAGTTCCTTATAGAGATCGAATTATAACCAGCAGTGGTGTTGGTAATAAAAATGTATTCCCTAATTAATTGAGCATGTTACATCCAATCCAGTTATGAAAATGTGCACTGGAGGAAAAATACACATAAAAAGATGCGCGCGCACACACACACACACACACACACATCCCTTCAAGGTTGAGAGAGGGCCCAGCCACTTCCATTATTGGAGATTCCCAATATACTAAAAAAAAATGAAGAAAGGTCAAAGCCAAGTTGCAAACTTTGCAGTATATTTTAAAAATTCAAGTTGAAAGATAGCATTCCATCCTCTTTGTGTGCCTGTGAGTAGGTGTGTAGCCTCATTTAGAAATAGAGTCCCAAGGGGTGCCTGGGTGGCTCAGTGGGTTAAGCCTCTGCCTTCAGCTGAGTGTCCTAGGGTGTAGCCCATATTGGGCTCTCTGCTCAGCAGGGAGCCTTCTTCCTCCTTTCCGCCTGCCTCTCTACCTACTTGTGATCTCTCTCTCTGTCAAATAAATGAAATCTTAAAAAGAAAGAAAGAAATAGAGCCCCAAGTCTGTACGTGAGGTCTTCATGAATGTGAAGTCCAGAAGGTCCTCCCTTCCTGCCCCCATGTCCAGAAATGAGATTCACCAGAAAAAGGGACTTATAAAGGGATCTGGGTTCAAATATACCATAAGGCAGAGCATAACATTTTAGCAATGTAGGAACAGAGAGTGTATTTCCTTCTGTCTCCTCCATTACCTTATGGACTCTTGCAAAAGGCCACTCCTGTTACTTTGGTGCTGCCTGGGTTTACTTTTATACTGGTTACTTTTATTACTTTTATACTTTTTTACTGGTATACTTTTATAGGTTTCTCATGATCCTTGGAAAGCCATTGATTGGGTAGCAAGAGGGCCAGACCATTTTATAAATGCCAGAAGACTTACTTAGATCAGAAAATCAGAATATTAAGAAGCAGGAATGCAGTTATAGTTTTCTCCCACTGCATGTAGACCTGATGAGTACTTTAACCACAAGAACCACTTAATGACTGCACACTCGTGCACTTGTGCACACACACCCACACACCGTACAGAGCAAGGAAATGACTCCATGCCGTTAACATCTATAGAGTTCTCAGTGCACGATTCTTGCTGAAACAGTAAGACTGTGTAATGGGGAATGTTGTGTATGTATTTATGTAAAATAGTATAAAATAGTATTTACTTAGGAATATCTGTTGGGATTCTGTTTGTATGACCTCATTCTAAGATTGATGCATACTTGTGATCTTTGCCTCTGAGGGCAGAAAGCAATTAGTTCATTTGGTAGTCTGTGTGAGAAATCTTAGACCTGTGTACAGCCTCTTCCCTACCCTTGCCAGGTCCAATTATGCCTCAGCTGAGTCCTCTTACCCCTCCTTCTCCCTGGTCCCCAGAGTCATCTGAGCACATCTGTTGCTCCATGAAAAGGCAGAAACTTTCCTCACCTCTGTTGGGAGTCATCTGTCCTCACAGTCTTGGAACTGTTTTTGCTTATTTTATTTAAATAGATAGATAGATAGATAGATAGATAGATAGAGATAGAAGCACATCTATATATCCTTATATATTAATATATATGTGTCATTTTAATAGAGAGATCAACATTATGTATGACATCAAACCAAAAGTAATACAGATTCCAAATCGTTTGGGAGAAACTGCTCTAAACACTCACATGACAGAGGAAGAGTCTGGAAGGAGTCAGAATGTTCCCTTCCAGCTCTGCTTTCCACTTTGGTCCTTCCTAGATCTAACCCTCAGTGATCATACCTCAAATCTACGTTCTCTTTGAGTGGGTATTCAAAATTTAATACAAACTCTTCATATTGAAAACTATTGGCAAGGATCTGGTAGACCTCCTTCAGGTCACAGAGATCTTCTTGGCAGAATTTAATATGCCGAGGAACACACCCCGCATAGGACTGCCCAAACAGTAAGCCATGGCATCTAGAGTGATATAATAGATGACTCCGTTCTTGTAGCACCTGGAAACTCTGGACCAGTCACCTCCAGCCAGAAGCACCAACAGCTTCATCAAGGTCCCTCGAGGGTGGCTGAGTGGAACAAGGTAGGAAGATGTAGCCCATGGTCATGTCAACATTGAGCCTGGTGAGCCTGATGATATCCAGATCGTTACGCCCCCTGTCAAGGAGCTGAACACAGAACCTAAGAAGTTGCTTCATGACTCAAAAGGCAGCGGTAACACATGCCACTGCCCATCGTGGGCAAAGGCACATGGTGGCTGCTACTGGAGGAGTGTGTGTTCCAGGTGCCCCAGAAGCCAACACCAGCTACATGACTTGCAGGGCCCAGTGAAAAACGAAAATGCAGGGCTACTTTTTCAAAAAATCATTTGAAGATGCCAACAACAAAGCCAGAAACCAAGAATGGGGTCCTTCGGTCCCGTATAGGTCCTTCGGTCCTATACAGGACCCTGTATAGCGGTCCAGGTTGCAGATCCAGGGAGCTGGCCCCGCAAGACACACAGCAGCAGACCAAAGTGTAGCCGGTTGCAAGTTCAACAGGGACAGGGAGGGGGCACAGAGGTTCTTGGCAGGCACAGCGCCGAGTCTGTCTTCACACGTATTGGATTCTTCCCACTGTGACTGACGTGCCCTTTCAGAGGTGTCCAAGTTGGCTGTGCTTAGTAACTACTCTAACTATGCATGAGTGATCTATGAATTAAAGCATTTTTATTATTTTGAAATAATTTGGTTTGAAAAAGTTCCCAAAGATTTGAAATGCAGTCACACAATCTCAAGGAATTCCAATAGGGCAATTGTCAGTGAAAGAAAAAGAACAGATAGATTCTTTAAATATGACTCAAATATTGTAAAATTTGAAATGGCTTCAAAAAATGTTTTACTTTGTTGGCATTACTAACTTGTGTGAACAAAGTTTTTTGTTCATGGTGACTATCAAGAATTTGGAGAAACTGTGATTAAAGAATCTTGACTGGATTACAAAAGTCTTCTTCAGGAATTGCTATTTGAAGCACAAAATCTGTTGTGAAAAGCTATAGTCATAAAAAGAAAATGCTAATTTCTCATTAAAAATTAAAGACATTATTTTTTGGAAAGCTTATACAAATTCAGTATTTAATATCTTCCCTAAATTCTGAATTTTATTTTCTTATAACTATATAATATAAAGAAAAAGAATCATAAAGGCTTTTGCCAAGCCCCATACAGATGGCCTAAGTTCCCTTCAGCGTGCCTTAAAATAGTGTCATTTTCTCTGTGTGTCAGGAAGTAAAAAAAAAATGTTGGCGACAGCCGTATAGCCGGCAGCTCTCTCAAGGGGTCAGAAACAACTCATCTGCTTTCACCTACTAGTGGTGGCAGAGGCTACTGGACTTCAACTTGGCAAACCAAGGCTGACTGAAACAGAATTCAACCATGGTGACAATTCATGGGATTTTCTAGAACTGTTGAAATGATTCCACGCACACTGCCTGTGAAGTGCTTAGAACAGTGCCTGGAACATGGGAAGTCCTCAGTTGAGGGCGATCACTAGTACCTGGCACCGTGGACAACTAGTACGTTGACAGAGTCTGCTGAATCTTGCCCACAAGGCCTCTGCTCTGTTCTTGACCTCACTTTCCATTCCTCCTGTTCCATCCCACCATAGCTTAGTGTTGTATCACTGCTCAAATGGACAATTATATTAGCCTCTTAATTTGTCTTTTAGCTTTCAGTGTCTTCATTTTTGACCCATCTGATTTAGTTAAGATGCGTTAGGGGGCAAGTAACAGACTATCCAACTGAAACTTATTCTTTCATGTAGTAGGATATCCAAAGTTTCCAGAGTTGGTTCAGCCTACTCAACATTATCAGAGCTCTCAGGTTTAGCATGTGTGTGTGTGTGTGTGTGTGTACATACACATGGGCAGATGTGCGTGTATACTGTTTTGTTGTTTTGCCTTCCCCTCTCATGGTCTCAATATGGCTGCTATAGCACCAAGTATTACCTTCACTGATGATGATATAAAAAGCATGGAGGGAAAGTGTGTTCTTGTGTGTCTCTTTTTATCAGTAAGGAAGATCCTTCCAGAAATCCTCTTAGAGTTCATCAGAACACATCCACCATAAACCAATCCACAGGCAAAGGGCAATGGAATTACAATAATAGGTTTAGAATTTTCATCATTTATCCCTGGGCCTACGTTCCCTAAGCATAGTACTAGTGCTGTAGCAAAGAGAATGGGATTCTGATAGCCAGGAAAGAACAGAGGCTCTTGAGTAAACAACCAACAGTTTCAGCCAGTCCTTCCTACACACCACTGGTAGATTCATGAAACATTTCTTGCTTGAATAAAACTTCCCAACCTGCTGGATGAAGTCCCTGTCTGTTCACCTGGAAGTAAGTGTTTGGTCCCTAATTTAGCAGAGGAGTTCAGATTTCGCCAGCAAAATCCTTTTGGAACATCCTGTACTTTTCCTTTGTAGCTTGTTATCACCTTTTGTAATACACATGAATTTAGGGAAGTGCATGACTGATATCTCCAGTCCCTAAATTCCATTAGGACTGTGTCTGTTTGGCTTACTGTTATACTCAACACTTACAACACAGTTCTTGGACGCAGTGGGTATCATAAATATTTGTTGAGTGAATGGATGTCTGTACTTGTCGAAGGGAGCTAGCAGCAATTTCAAACACTTAGATATTTAATCTGGAAAAAGCAGGTTTCTATGTAGCTATCAAAAGAGCTTGAAAGAATTTGGTACCTCAACATCACCAACATTTTGTTAAAGGACTAATTGCCAAGCCCCGTGTGCACGTGGGACCATTAGTAATTCTGTAGCTATGCAAATTAAAACAGTGATGTATGATTTATAGCTTTAATAACATTCTGAAGGCTCTTAAATTTTAATCACTTGCAACATCCTTTTTAATATTCAATTACTTTATTAACTAATTAGGTCACTTGCTGAAAAAGCACATAAGGCTGGTGCTATTTTAATATCAGCTGAGCCTCACAAAATACCTTTGAAATGGTGCAAATGGTTTATTTATTTTAAACAGATCATTAAGATGCTATAATTAATAAACCAATTACGAAAAAAGGCCCGATAGTGATAGATGCACAAGTACAGTAGCAGTGTCCGATGGATTAGTCATTCTCATACACATATATCAAGGGGCAAAACTTAAATGAAAACCCACTGTAAAAAGTGCTTTCCTAAATAATTAATTTGTGCAATGACTGATAACCCTATCACGGCAAACCTAACTTGAGGCTTGTTCATTACGCAAACCTGTAATGTGTACTTTCCTTTCATCTAATGACGCTCAGGATGGAAAATCCACGGCACGCTAAACTTGGTGTTCCTTGATTACTTACAAAGCCTTAATTTGCAGACAGAGCTGGGCACTTCATGACTTATCAGTGCATTGGAGTGAGCCAAGCCTCCCAGAGGAGAATCAGAAGGAGACATATACAGGGTCGGCAGCATTTCTGCGTATTGATTTCTCAGCATCGTGTTAAGGTCTTCAAAGCAAACAACGTGAACAAAGAAAGCTGAGGCCAAGCCTGTGGGGATTTTTCACCCCATATTCTCAAAGGAGACCGTACATCGTAGCACTAAGCCTGCATTGCTAATTCACAGATGTGTTGGGACTATGGCTGGGGGTGCAATTCTCAGGCTCAAGTAGAATTTTATTTTAAGGGTCAGGGAGAAGCAAGAGAAACCAAATCATTTTGATGGGCTGGGAAAGAATATTGTCAAATCCTAGAGGCCAGGTAATTTTTTTTTTCTGGCTACCAACAACTTAATCATAAAAACATAATAACCACCATTTACTAAGTGCTTTCTGTCTACTGACTAACATGTACTGAACGTCTGTATCATCTTGCTGGGTATTTCAGGGAATTTGTTTAGTGGACATTTATTTCCTGAGCACCTTCTGGGGCCAGGCACTGTTCTAGACCCTGGAGATACTGGAATGAGAGGGACAGACAAGTTTCCCGCTCTTATGGTGTTTACATTCTATCAGGGAAGTGAGACAAAAGCCATACATCTCCAGGAGACAAGGTAGAAACGACTTCAGAAGACTCACAGTGCCTAGAGAGAATCGAGCAGGAGAGCAGAGGTTGTGACAGAGGGTGACTGAGGGTCAGGGAAGTTCTCTTGGAGGAAAGCAACATTTGCAAGTGGACGGGAGGGTCTGGAACAACTTCAGAGTGTGTTCTTCCTGCAATGTTTCCAGTTGTTTTCTGCTTAGTGTCCCTTGCAAGCTAGTGGGGGGTAGAGGGGGAAGGCCATTGGGGAGGGGGAGGCAGGGTGGAGGTGAGCGTGTCGGGGAGCAGAGACTGAAGGAAAGCAGGAGGTGGTGCGCTTCCGTCACCCTCGGTGGTATCCTGGTCACTCGTTTGCAAGGGCAGGCGGTCGTGTGCAGTTGGCCTCCAGCGCGAACTGGCGTGGGTCTTGTTGTCCGTATGTGCGCTCGGAGGCAGAAACCTACAGAGAGAGCGGTTTCTCATCCCTACTTCCTGCCACTGTCGTGTTCCGCAAGTGGTTACAGCTCTGGTTTATGTACCACCAGTCTCTTCTAGCGCCTTCGTGATGTGCTGATGGAACTTTAAAATATTCATACATTTCCACATTGTCCCATGGATGCTAAGTTCTTTGGGAAGGAGCAACCCAGCCTAAACAATGAATCTGATGTGGGCGCTGCTCAAATTGGTGGGGAAAAATATCATTCCTCCTGGGTCTCTGTCAACTGTGAACTAAACAGCATTCCAGCAAGGTGTGCCCTTCCCTTACCTAGTGGGCCTCTGGGACTTTTTATTACCCCCACAGGGACCGATATACCTCCAATTCCCAGCACAAGCTGAATGATCTCTGAGAGGTGTGTTAAAAACCTCCTTTTTGAACGACACAAGAAAAGGTTTATTATAAGCAGACCCCTATATAATGAAGAGCTGCTACGGTGGGGGAAGATTTTCCCCTCTTCACTGACCCAAAATAGATCCTACCCATGAGTGTAAGCGGAAAGAGCATCCTAGTGATACTTCAGTATTGAAGAGGAGAAGAGCTGTGAGTTTTGTCCAGTGAACCTGGACAAGAGAAAGCTAGTTCAGTGTCACTTTCATGTCCTGGAAGCAGACTAGGGGACCTTTTCAAAGTGTTTGCAAGAGTCTCCAGTTCTCATTCTTGTGGCTTTCCCTGTGGTTCAGCATAAACTATTCTTATACATTTTTGTTCCAGTTAAATCACTAGCATTGTAACAGCATTATAATCTGTAAATTGTCTTTGCAACTACTTCTACCACACTGAGTGTTAAATAAGTATTTTCTAAGAAAATGAATTACTATAAACCATTTTTACGGGAAAATAAATTCCGAGTTATAAATGCATAGTGAGAAAATTTGGGAACATAGTCCATCTGTGGCCTGGGTTGTGTTTCCTTTTTTTAAATTTGGAACTCAAATAAGATGGTTCGGTTTTGAGATTTCCAAAGGGCTGTAAAAAGACAGCATAGGATTCCTCCCATGTGAGGGAGACCTCTTGGACACCCTTCTTTTCTTCAGGAGTGAATTCTTCAGAGTCTTCTGCCTTCCCTCAGGAACAGAGTGAGAGAGAGCAGGTGTGCCTAGAGCGACAGACCGCAAACCCACCAACAGTATGTTTTTTCTCATATATGGTAGTAACTGAACCATTTTGACTAAACATATGATTCATAAAATGGTGTTTACTGTCCGACCCCCAAGTGTACATACTTATAAAATAGATGTCTGCTCTGTCAGTGTGCCTATTAATCATTAGTAAAATTTATTTTTCTACATTTTAGATAAAATAAATACAGATAAATATCTCATCCTCGTCAGCCATGAGGGATCCTCTGGCATTTTCCCAGGGCCTGTGTGAACCTACCTTTGATGATCACCACACTGAGCCATTGAGGTAACTTGAGATAGACGTGGCTTCTTGCAGAAATATGTCCCATGTTGATGGGGAACAGATCTGCTAGAAGCATCTTAAGAGCGTTTTGAACATTTCTCACATATGAATCCAGATGGAAAATGTATTAAACAAAAGCTTCTTGCTTTTGACCCTCTCTGGAGCTTCACTGGGGTGGGGGGTTCACTGATGAAAACAATGAGAGAGGTGGCATCATGTCACATACCAGTGTTTCCCCAAGTTCTGCCCTTCTCATATTACCACCACATTTTTGCCTTATCAACACCATGGTATCGTTATTTTAGAAATACTTTGTTTTAAATTTTCTCATTTGCCCTTAAATTTTTATATTCAAAAATATCCTTTATATCATGACCATGAATGGAATGCCAACCTCACTTGCAATGAAGTGAAAGAAATAAAACAAGTAAGCATGTAATTACTTTAAAAAACTACAAAAGAAGGGTGCCTGGGTGGCTCAGTTGGTTAAGCGACTGCTTTCAGCTCAGGTCATGATCCTAGAGTCCCGGGATCGAGTCCCGCATCGGGCTCCCAGATCCACGGGGAGTCTGCTTCTCTCTCTGACCTTCTCCTTGCTCATACTCTCCTCACTGTCTCTCTCTCAAATAAATAAATGAAATATTTTTTTAAAAACTACAATGACATGTCACTTCACCCCTGTTAGAATGGCTGTCATCAGACAGACAAGAGATGAGCCTGAGCGGTCTTGAGGTGACAGCGACTGCAACGATGACTCCCCTAGGAGGAGGAGGAGGTGGACAAGGGGAAGGCCAGGTGATGTTGATCTTCATCTGAGATTGTCACAGAAAAGTAACGGAGAAAGCCTTCATCTTCTGAGCTACCTAAGGTAACAAAATGTTAAATGGAAAACCAGAGGATGTTCACGTTCAGTCACCACTGTCCAAACTCAGAAGGGATGTCCCTCTGCAGGGGATACATAAAAATGAGTTTCTTTTAAGTAAACAGAAAACAAGAGATAAATGTTGGTGAGGAGTTGGTATAAAGGGAAACTTTGGGCACTGGCAGTGGGAATATAAATTGGTGTAGTCACAGTGGAAAACAGTGTGAGATTCTTCAAAAAATGATCCCGCAATTCCACTTGTGGGTACACATCCAAAAGAAGTGAAAAGAACATATTGAAAAGGTATCTGAGAGGTGCGTGGGTGGCGCGTGGGTTAAACCTCTGCCTTTGGCTCAGGTCATGATCCCAGGGTCCTGGGATTGAGCCCCGCATCAGGCTCTCTGCTTGACGGGGAGCCTGCTTCCCCCCCTCTCTCTCTGCCTGCCTCTCTGCCTACTTATGATCTCCGCCTGTCAAATAAATAAATAAAATCTTTTTTAAAAAAGAAAAGATATTTGAGCTCCCAGGTTCATTGCACCATTATTCACAATAGCCAAGCTATGGAATCAACCCACGTGTCTGTCAGTGGACAAATGGATAACGAAGATGAGGTGTACGAATATCCTGAGGAATATTATCCAGCCATGACAACGAAGGAAATCCTGCCATTTGTGACAGCAGGGATGGACCTTGAGAGGATTATGCTACATGAAATAAGCCAGACAGAGGAGGACAAATACAGCAAGGTATCTATCACCTATATGTGGAATTTTTAAAAAAAGTTAAACTCACAGAAACAAAGAGTAGAAAAGTGGCTGCCAGAAGCTGGGGGTGAGGGAAAAAGGGAAAGGTTGGTAAAAGAATACAAACCTTCAGCTATAAGATGAATAAGGTGTGAGGAGCCACCGTAGAACACGGTGACGGTAGTTGGTAACACTGTATTGTATAAGGGAAAGTTGCCAAGAGAGTTGAACTCAGATGGTCTCGCAAAAAAAAAAAAAAAAAAGGGGTGGGGGAAGAAAGAAGAGATAAATATGTGTGGGCTGGATGTGTTGAAGAACTGGATTGGGGGGATCTTTCACAGTGTATATGAATGTATCAAAGCACCACAACTTATACTCTAAATACCTTACAATTTTATTTGTCAAATATCCCTCAGTAAAACTAATATTTTTAAAAAGCCTTTAAAAATGTTCTCCCCGACAGTGTGGAGATTCCTCAAGAAATTAAAAATAGAGCTTCCCTATGACTCTGCAATTGCACTCCTGGGTATTTACCCCAAAGACACAGATGTCGTGAAAAGAAGGGCCATCTGTACCCCAGTGTTTATAGCAGCAATGGCCACGGTTGCCAAACTATGGAAAGAACCAAGATGCCCTTCAACGGATGAATGGATAAGGAAGATGTGGTCCATATACACTATGGAGTATTATGCCTCCATCAGAAAGGATGAATATCCAACTTTTGTAGCAATATGGACGGGACTGGAAGAGATTATGCTGAGTGAAATAAGTCAAGCAGAGAGAGTCAATTATCATATGGTTTCACTTACTTGTGGAGCATAACAAATACCATGGAGGACAAGGGGTGTTAGAGAGGAGTAGGGAATTTGGGTAAATTGGAAGGGGAGGTGAACCATGAGAGACTATGGACTCTGAAAAACAATCTGAGGGGTTTGAAGGGGCGTGGGGGTGGGAGGTTGGGGTACCAGGTGGTGGGTATTATAGAGGGCACGGCTTGCATGGAGCACTGGGTGTGGTGAAAAAATAATGAATACTGTTTTTCTGAAAATAAATAAATTGAAAAAAAAATTTAAAAAAAAAATGTTCTCCCCGTACAAAAAAAAGTTCTTCCATATGCTCCCCAGTATGACTGAACCAACCCAAACAAGTGAAAAAACTCAAGCACCACACGTTGGAAATATTGTCCTAAGTTATTTAAAAATTAATACTTGCTGGATCTTCCTGATGTGGTTTTGCTGGCTGTCCTGACACCTGTGATCAAGCAACAAATTCTACCTTCAGCTCCATCTTGTGCTTTCCTTGTCCATTTGGGAACCGTAGGATTCACAGAGTATAGCTCTCTCTGCCAGGGCCCAGGGCTGGGGCCTAGCTCTCCCACCGATTCTGAGGGACGCCCTGTGCAGAGCAGGGCTCCGGTCCCCGCACCAGTCATCCACGGATCGGAATCTCTAAGAAGTCAGCAGTATTCTCAGTTCTGTCAAATGCCAGAGGTTCACTCCCCACATCACACATTTCTGTTTTGTATTAAGAAAAATGACCGGGTGCCCGAGCGGCTCAGTGGGTTAAGCCTCTGCCTTCGGCTCAGGTCGTGATCTCAGGGTCCTGGGATCGAGTCCTGCACTGAGTTCTCAGCTTAGCGGGGAGTCTGCTTCCCCTTCTCTCTGCCTGCCTCTCTGCCTACTTGTGATCTCTGTCTGTCAAATAAATAAATAAATAAATAAATCTTAAGAAAAAGAAAAATTACCTAATTTGGTGTTGGTGACAGTAAATATTTGAGAATTTACTTTTCTATTCTCTGGAATAGTTTTCCTTTTGGTTCTCTCAACAAAACTATAGGACTCAGCAAATGACACAGTAATCCACCGTGTAGGCCTGGTTCTACAGATGAAGAGCAAACTGGGGCTTGGCCAGAGGCGGGGAGGGGAGGATGAAACGGCATTGCTCACTCTTCACAAAGAAGAAAGGGTATGCTCACTGTCAGCCTCTGGGTCTGGGTGAAGGCCTCCAGAGTCCTGGGGCCAGGACTGGATGGACCAGTGTCAGGGAAGGAGAAACAGGCACGCAGGGGGCCAGCACTGAGGAGTGGTTTCTTTGGGTTGGCACATGGGAGAGGAGCCAGGCATGGAAGTCTGAAGGTGTGGCCCATGATTAGAGGGCCTTGAATGCCTGGGCTTGATTCCATTGGGAATGGGGAGCCCTTGGTGATATACGAGCCGAGGAGACATGAACAAGACTCTTGGAAGTGAAAGAGGGGCTAGAAACACAGAAACCAATGAGGAACCTGTTACAAGACATTTGTGAGTAGTCATTCTGAGCTTCACCAAGAGTGTTGGCTGAGGAATGGAAAAGATACTAGCTGCTTTAGAGCAATGATAATCGTGTATATTTTTGGAGCAGATCTCAGATATTTTATTGTTCTTTTTTGCTACAAAGAGTTATTTATTCCATCTTCTTTTTTTTTAAAGATTTTTATTTATTTACTTGACAGACAGAGATAACAACTAGGCAGAGAGGCAGGCTGAGAGAGAGGAGGAAGCAGGCTCCCCACCGAGCAGAGAGCCCGATGTGGGGCTCGATCTCAGGACCCTGGGATCATGACCTAGGCCAAAGGCAGAGGCTTTAACCCACTGAGCCTCCCAGGTGCCCCTTATTCCATCTTCTTAAAAGTTTTTACCACTCAACAAAGAAGTTTCTTAAAAAAATCCTTTCAAGTATAAAATATGGAATTCTGAACAACATACGGGAATTTAAGTAATGACTTAACATTATTGAAGGATTTTATGAACCACAGCACTGAGGGCTGAATCCTGAGACTGTAACTGTTACAGGAAGCCCATGGAAAAATCCCCAGTGTGGGGTCTGGGACCCACCTACACATGTTTCAGAACAATAAAAACATAACATACAACCTACAGGGAAAAACACCATCTCCTCAGTACCAATGGAAAGAAACTGCACTTATCATCTGCCCCAAATAGCTTTGAAATGTGGTGGGATAAAGGGAAAGAAGAAGAATCGAATATTAAAAGGAAGTTGTCTTGCAAATAATTCACAAGGGGTGAATAAATAGTATTATTTACATCTCCTGAGTTTAAGCCATTGATTGGCTGACGTCTGAGATAGGCACGTCTAAGTCTGTACAGGATGTACCAGGAGTTTTTAAGGGAATTTTTTTTCTTAAAAAGAAAAATGTATTTTTTGTCATATTTGGACTGAAAAAGATAAAGTATTGTCTCTGCCTGCGTATGGCACTGGAATTCCTTCAAATGTCTCCCCACCTGCTCGGGGTTAGAGAATATTAGTACAGATCCAAATATGACTTTCTACTGGATTATGGTAGAGAATATTGTCATATTTAGGTGAAAAATATGAACTGTCCTTCCGTACCAAACCACTTTCTTGTTTGAACCCATCATTTGAAGTTTTGGGTGTTTGGCTTTCCAATTGTAATATGAGCGTATCAGATGTGTGATAGTTGTGGTGGTAATTTTCATATAGTTTGGGGGGAAAATGGATCTTACATCCCCATGAATAAGATGATAATCTCTGAGTAGGAATTCAGGGTGTTGCTTTGTTTAATAAAGGAGCCACCCCCACAACTGAGAGATTACGTAGTTTTGCATATGTATTCAATGCTATGGGGTTTTCAAAAAGAACCATAATTCTCAGCTTTTTTTTTTTTTAAAGATTTTGTTTATTTGTCAGAGAGAGAGGGAGAGAGAGCGAGCACAGGCAGACAGAGAGGCAGGCAGAGAGAGAAGGAGAAGCAGGCTCCCTGCCAAGCAAGGAGTCCGATGTGGGACTCGGGCCCCAGGACGCTGGGATCATGACCTGAGCCGAAGGCAGCCGCCCAACCAGCTGAGCCACGCAGGCATCCCAATTCTCAGCTTTTGATAGAACATCAGTCTGTGGTGTTGTAGGGAGTCGCTGGGCCTTAATTCCCCCCTACCCCTTTTTAAAAACACTTATTCCCCATGATGGATATTTTCCAGACATGAAATCAGAAAAAAAAATAAATTAAAAAAAAAAAAAAAAGAATAAACTCTGATGTTGTATTCGGTTTTTTCCTCAAAGGTACCAGGGAGGAAAAAATGGAATCTGATCGAAGGCGCTATGTCAAGGAAACGACCAAAATCCAAAATAATCAAAATGACACTTCCTCAAAAATTAAACATAGAATTACCACATGATCCAGCAATTCCACTTCCAGATATATGCCCCCAAAGAAATAAGAGCAGGAATTTGAATTCATAGCAGTATTATTCATAATGACCGAAAGGTGGAAACAATGTAGACATCTGACAGATGAATGGATAAACCAAATGTGGTGTGGACATACAATGGAATATTTTTCAGCCTTAAAAGGAATGAAATTCTGATGATATGGATGAACCTTGAAACATCCTAACAGGAAAAAGCCAGGCACAATGGACAAATACTGTGTGATTGTACTTTATGAGGGATCTATACCTCTAGAGGAATGGAAGTCATGGACAGAGGTAGAATTGTTGCTGCCAGGGGCTGAGGGGAGTCGGGAATGGGGGTTTAGTGCTTACTGATGGGGAAGAAGAAAATTCTAGAGAAAGCTGGTGGTCATAATTGCATAACAATGTGAAGATACCTAATGCTACTGAACTATACACTTAAAAATGTTTAAAATGGGAAATTTTATGTTACTTACCACATTTGTACACATAAATTTACATTATACACATAAGATAAAATAGGCATGTTTTACCACAACTTAAAGAGATCATCAAAATGAAATAGAAATGCTACTTGAATTTACAAGAAACTTCCAGCCTTCCTCCTTGCCCTTAATATTCCCCCAAAACATATATGCAAGCACTTGGAAGAGACTAGAGTGGTGGGTATATATTTAGCTAAGAACATGCAAGCTCTTCTAGGTATAATCTTCACATAACCAGCATAATAATCTCAAGCAAATTCATAGAAAAAATTCATAGAACATGGCCCTCAAGGAATCTCAGCCAATAAATGGGGCAGGGATGGTCCTAATCACACAACCGTAAGACGGGATCTCATGGAGACCAGTTATGAGGGTCTGAGTTGCTACGT
The DNA here is from genome assembly GCF_020171115.1 of Neogale vison. Taxonomy (NCBI): domain Eukaryota; kingdom Metazoa; phylum Chordata; class Mammalia; order Carnivora; family Mustelidae; genus Neogale; species Neogale vison. Next base: position 268,555,767 of record NC_058091.1, on the reverse strand, counting down.
GCAGATGGGTGAGGGTTTCCCTCAGGAGGACCCAACAGTTCCCAGATTTCCTGCAGACACATGGAAGTTTAGTTCTAAACATTTTCCAATTCACTGGAAGTCCATCTCATACCAATTTGATCCTGATATTTCCTGCGTTTCTTATCTGGAGATGACTCCTTTGTTTTAAAGCATCTTGGCAAATGTGTGGTTTAGTGGAACAAAATGGAAGGGATTTTTGAAACACAGACACTGTAAGGCTCAAATCAGGCAATCAGGAGCAAGAAGTTGTACATCAGAAACGTGGCCATCAGTCTGGGAAGAGTGTTAGCACAAGTGCAGAGCTACGGAGACACGAGTAGCTAACAGTTGATTGTTAACCTCCCAAACTCGATTCAATGTGACAGTGACACTTCACAGCACATTGCATCCAATCTCATTTGAAGCTGACAAAGATTGTTTCTGCTTTACATCTATTGGTTTATTAATGGTCTACAGGCTCTTAAGCAGATGCATATTCATTAGGTAGCCAGCTGTTAGGAGGTTCCCAGATGTCGAATGTAACTCTGTCTTGGAACATTTTTTTTTCCTTATCATGAAACAAAGTAATTGAGGACTTATTAAGGAACCAGTTAATTACTAAAGCGGTACCTTATGGCACCCTTTTTATCATTCAAATCTGAGAACTCTTGGGACATCTAAAAAATTTGGTGAAGAGACAGTATTTAAGAGCCAACCTTTATTATATATTTGTATAGAGAGACAGATACTGTTCTGTGTGGAGACATATATACACACACTTCCATGTTGGAGGGATTAAAAAGTATGTGGAAAGTTCTCAACGACTGAAAAATTTTCAGCTACAGCATCGCTTCCTTGGCTCATTACAGGCGAAAGAGACGTTGGTAAAGCTAGTATATTTACTAAAATTAGAGATACTTCAACATTTATTTAATCTTATCACTTTCCTGTAAAAGATGACTTGAGAAATGGTTTTTCAGCCATTCAGTCATCTCAACTTTATATACACTTCATTTGATATTTTCTGTTAAAGCTACTATTTTTTCTATATAAAAAAATAATTCATCTGCAGGCAAACTAGTTTTCAAATTGCCACATTTCTAAATGCCCTTTAAAAAGAAGCCACGTGTTTCTAAATGCCATTTAGAAAAATATTAAAAATAAATAAATAAAAACTTACTCTAAAGATGTCAATTCAAATATTCCCTTAAGAACACCTTAGATCTGGAAATCCCATTTCTAGTTTTATTTGGTAGCTGGGCATCTCAATTCTGTTTCTCAAATGCAAGAATCACAGGAGCAAATAAAAAATTGCCAAGAGCACACAATCTTTAAAAAACATTGCTGTGCACTTTTTGAAATGGATTTCTTAAACAAGCAATCCAAGGCCATCCACCTTTCCTGCAGTTTGCCCTTAACATCTCTTCTGATTCCTTGAGGGGCCTTTGTGCTGTACTGCTCCAAGCCTGCTGGAATTTTCTGCATCTGATTTGGCTAATGTCTTACGCTAAGTTATATCACCATTTCTACAAAACAAACAAAAGGTTTACTCTTCAGAAGAGATGAGTTTTTATTTGCTCTGTGGCTCATCTCCTGCTGGTGACCTTTAGAAAATGCAAATAGATTTCATAAACATTCAGTGCTTACTTTAAAAACATATTATTTAACAACCATTTCCTAGCTGTCTACCCTCTGTGGAGTTTTACATGGCACTTGGGACAATGTGGTAAGAGATCAAGGAAATGGGAAGAAAAACCTGACGATCTGAATGGCAGGTACAATCTTTAAATTAAGAGGTCTGAGATATTAATAGAGGAGAACTAAGGGATAGTGGACTAGAACTAGAGTTGGATTCCAAAGACCTGTCCTGAGAGATCTGACTTCACTAACTACTTTGCTTTCCTGGAGCCAGTTTCCTCATCCACAATGAGGGGTCAGTGACGGTCTTATCTTCTTAGCTTAGCTTAGGGTGACTGTGAAGATCAGGGAGGAAATGAGGTGACTCCACCCTGTAAACTATAATATGCAAATACATGTAATTATTACTTAAAAGAGTTTAGGGCGCCCGGGTGGCTCAGTGGGTTAAGCCTCTGCTTTCCGCTCAGGTCATGATCTCAGGGTCCTGGGATCGAGTTTCACATCGGGCCCTCTGCTCCGTGGGGAGCCTGCTTCACCCCCTACCCCAAATCTCTGCCTGCCTCTCTGCCGACTCGTGATCTCTATCTATCAAATAAATAAATAAATAAAATCTTTTTTTTTTTAAAAGATTTTATTTATTTATTTATTTGACAGACAGAGATCACGAGTCAGCAGAGAGGCAGGCAGAGAGAGAGGAAGGGAAGCAGGCTCCCTGCTGAGCAGAGAGCCCAAGGGGGGGCTCGATCCCAGGACCCAAGACTATGACCTGAGCTGAAGGCAGAGGCTTTAACCCACTGAGCCACCCAGGTGCCCCAATAAATAAATAAAATCTTAAAAAAAAGAGTCAGTTTGTATTTATAAGTGGCCCCGTTGTACCGTCCTTATATGCATATCAACCACTGATGTATTTCAGGTTGGAGAGTAAACATCAAACTATTGCCATGTAATCTTCCCCTCGAGTTTTTCAAAGTGAGCTCTGTGACAACCATGGGTAGGACAGCACTCGAGGTCTTCAGAATATACCATCTTGGATGGGCATAATCCCATCTGAGGAACTTTGGAGGAGAGTGAAGTAATTACTTACCTCAGCATCCTAAATATCGACGATTTTCTATCCATGCCTATTTCCTCAGTTTTTCTTTTACATCGACCTCCCACCACAGCCACTAAGCTTCTGATAGGTTTTGGGTTTTTTTTTTTTTTTTCCCCACTTGGGAGTCTTCACATGTCTGGTTCAAGTTCTGCTGATCTCTGTATAAAAGGTCCCTTCTCCGAGAGGCCTTCCTGAATTCCCCCGCCTAGATTAGGCCTCTCCGTCTATCTTTGTGTAAGAGCCACTTGACCGTGTCCTTCAGAACACTCAGACGCGCACACTGCTGCGTGCTGACCTGATGGGTAGGTTCGGTTGCAGTCACCACTGCACAGAACTTGAGGTAGTGCCGGCAGCAGGCACCTAAGGTGGAGGAGTGGGGGCACCCGGGAGGCTCAGTCAGTTAATTGTCTGACTCTTGGTTTCGGCTCAGGTCCTGATCTCATTGTGTGGGATCCAGCCCCTCTTCTGGCTCTGTGCTCAGCAGGGAGCCTGCTTGAGATTCTCTCTCATCTCTCCCTCTGCCCTTCGCCCTGCTCCCAGGCGTGCTCTCTCTCAAATAAATAAGTAAATCAATCAATCAATATTTTAAAAAAGAAGTAGGAATAAACACATGGAATAAAATTTAGGTAGTGGCCCATGGCCATATTACCGTCTTGTTTCCTAGCTAGGAGGATTTAGACGTTCTGTATTTTTATCATTGACTGTTTTGCTATTGTTCCTTTTATTTTTTGATTAACTGTGAAGTAAAAATACCATGAAAAATAGGAATACTAGGACCCAGTCTACTACCTAATATTTTAACTGCATTTTACAAAGTAGTTTAATGAAACAGGTTTATGAATCACCAGACATGAAAGATCACATCTTCAATGCTTCATTAACAGAAGCTGATTCTGTGCTCATTATATACTGATTTCCAAAATTTCCAAGAGGGAGTCCTGCCGAGGATTTCCTTCTCTTTCTGTGGCAAAAACTCTGCCAAACGTACTACCTGGGGGCTGACTTTGCCGATCAGTTACTGAAAATCGAGAGTCTCCCTTTCTGGGACCCTGCATAACAATCTTCGCAAAGTTACATTTAACTAAGTTCCGGACATCCCTGTTCTGTATCTATCAGAGGGAGGACATTCTTCTCTAGCTTATGAGAACGAAGGGAGTTGATGTTTATAAGGTGAAGGTGCCCAGTACAGAGCTTGCTCCTGCCATTTCATGAATGGATGGAAACTTTGCTGGATCCCCCCAGTTCAGGAGATCAGATTTATCCAGGCTCACCAGGAACACGATCACTGTGGGTGCACGATTTCTATAGTCTCAGGCTTCTATGAAGGGTTTGTCAGAGAACACAGTATACAACCTTGCAAGGGCCCCTCGGAAACAAGTCAGAGGTCTTCAGGTTTGACCCATTTTATGCTCTTCTCAAAGGGCAGAAAGGGAGGCTTAAAAGGTTTACAACACACCAAGCACTCAACACTCAGTCTCTCAGTCTAAGATTTTCTAAAAAACCCAACGTGGGTAAAAAACTTACTTCTTCATTAAAAGCTAGGAAATATGCACTATGTATATTTTCAAGCTGAAAAACTGAGCAAACACTAATGTCACAGAGTTCTAGTACTCAGTATCCGGAGAGATTTCATGTGACAGTCATTCTGCCTGAAGAATGTGACTGAAGTGAAGAACAAAACCAAATTCTTTGTACCTCAAGCAGATTACCTTATAGATAATAAATCAAGCAAATGGATAGTTACTATGAAATAATCTTACCTTTTAATTCTCAATAGACAGCGATGTGGCCTCAAGACCACTGGGGAGCCCTGAGCAAGTTCCCACCCTTTCCAACCTCATATCCCTGAGCCCAGACTTTTTTCATGTATTTCCACCAAAACAACATAGTACAGCAGACTGAATGCAGAAGAACTTAATTCAGCTGTATTCTATTAAGGGAGGTAATAAAGAGATTTTCAAAAATGTTAAAAAAAATGTTAGTCTTCTCATAGATTTTTATTTTGGAAGTTTAAAAATTTTATTTATTATAATTTGAAATTATAATTTGACAGGGCCACTGGGTGGCTCAGTTGGTTAGCATCTGACTCTTGTTTTCAGCTCAGGCATGATCTCCGGGTCACAGGATCCAGCCCTACATACGCATGCCACAGGGAGCCTACTGAAGATTCTCTCTCCCTCTCTGGCTCACCACCCCTGCTTATACTTGCTCTTAAAAAAATCGTAACTTGACAGGTAATGGGGATACTGTAAAAGTCAGTATTTTTAAGGTTGTTCAGGTTTTATTTCAAATACAGTAAATATTGATATGACCCACATAAACATGAAAGTTCTTTGAGGTTCTCAATAATTTTTAAGGTGTAAAGGGGGTTCTGAGACCAAGTTGCTACATATATTAACTCTAAGCACTCAGAATAAAATGGCAGAGCGTGCTTGGAGCACTTAAAGAACACAGCTGCAAGGTGCATAGTTAAGAAAAATCAGATGGAGAAAAAATGCAGGGTTTCACAGTCCAGGACTCAATTATTTCAAGTAATGACATTTATTTTATTTTATTATTATTTTCTAAAATTTTATTTGACAGGGAAATCACAAGTAGGCAGAGAGGCAGGCAGAGAGGAGGAAGCAGGCTCCCTGCTGAGCAGAGAGCCTGATGCGGCACGCTATCCTAGGACCCTGAGATCATGACCTGAGCCGCCAAAGGCAGAGGCTCAACCCACTGAGCCACCCAGGTGCCCAGTGACTTTTCGTTTAAAGAGTAACAAATAAAACCCATGTTTGCCCATCAGGAATTTCAAATCCCTCCAAAATCCCTGGGAGGCTAAGCATCTGAATTGGTTGGATGCTGATTCCCCCACCCACTGGGCTGAGCAAGTGCAGTGTGAAGAGGTGCCAGGGGCTACCTATTGTCTGCGAGGAACAATGCAAGGTTGCCATTACTAAGAAGACACACACACACACACACACATACACACACACCCCACACAAGAATTAAGGTCATAATGAGTAAAAGTTAAAAAAAAAAAAAAACTTTTCATGGATTTCTTTTTTCTGCAGTCTTTATATCTGATTGCTTATCTGGATGTTAAGAATAGCAAGATCTTAGTCAACAGAACTGCAAGAAGTCAATAGAAAAATTGAGATCTCGCCTCCTCCTAAAAGCTAGGAACATTCTAATGAGGGTTATTTGTGCGGCAAATCCCATACCACCTTCATAGTTTTCTCCCTCACATCTGCACTAATGTGGTTAAGTAGAAGTGAGTCAATACGTTCACAAAATAGCTCATTTACAATTTCCTTGTCTGAGATTGGAATTAAACTCAGGCAGATAGGAAAGCCCTCAGAAATCAACTGCGTTATCAGTCTCTAAGGTTTTCTTTCTTTTTTTTTTTTAAAGATTTTATTTATTTGACAGACAGAGATCACAAGTAGACAGAGAGGCAGGCAGAGAAAGACGAGGAAGCAGGCTCCCTGAGGAGCAGAGCCTGATGCGGTGCTCGATTCCAGAACCCTGGGATCATGACCTGAGCCGAAGGCAGAGGCTTTAACCCACTGAGCCACTGAAACCTCTAAGGTTTTCTTAACTACATACTTCTTTTAGGAATACAACCGGAATATCAGCTTTTGGGTTTGTTGCATGAATGGCGTGCATGTGAATTCTTGAGCAGTGACTTACATGGCATGTAGCCTTGATAGGTGAGCGCGTTTATAAAAAATAAAAATGGGAGGCAGAGAAATATTTTGCGCACTTATGTCCATGCCAGTAGATCTGACACATCATTATTTACCCATCACTTCCCTATTTCATTCATTTTAGAAAAGATTTCTTAAGGCCCAGAGAAGTCAGGTAAATTGATCAGTGACACACAGATAGTGTGCATAGCTGAAATGGGCATAGATCTGCTTCCATGTCCATGGTCTTTCCATAGTGCAATGCTGTCTCCCAGGAGAGTTGAAACACAAAGCCAATTTACTCCATAAACCTATTTACTGGGTGTGTTCTGTGCTTAGGACAGTTAGCTTTATTTTGCTACATATAAATATTTGCGAAAGTAACTATAGGCCTCAACTCAAACCCAACATTATGGGTATCATTGAGACAATTTATTATAAACAAAAAAAGGAAACACCCAGAGTCCCATTCGAGAACATCTGTGGTTCCTGAAGATTTTGTCAGAGAGGTTAAAAAAAACCTCAAAAGGGAAAAAAATGAAATCTGGTGTGGCAGTGGAGAGTCACCTGTACATTTTGAGAACAGTAACCATGTCCCTCTCCCCCAGCAACACACACACAGAGAAGCACAACAAAAAACCAAAACATTAGGCAGAAGCTGGTAAAAGGGTGAAGGGATATAGGATTGGCAGAAGGGAGCCCAGCAGACTCTTTAAGAGTATTTTCTTGCCAACTCCAAATTATTTGGGGGTATTTAGACCTTTCTTTGGTAACTTTGAAGTATCACTTAGTAACTCTTCCAAAAGTAAGTCACTGGACTGGATGGACCCCTTAATGAGGCAATTCTTTCCTTTCATGGGCTCTGAAACAAAAAAACTGATACCGACCTGTACGTTGAGGTGCCCAAGATAGGGCTGGCTCCCTTCTGTCTTCAGAGACACAATACAGGAAGGAGGCATAGTACAGAAATGCTTTACAGATAAATCTTAATTTTATTAGAAAAGAACTTTTCAACACAAAAGTTTAGAAACAAAATATTTAATTCCTCCAAGAACCGTATGTATTTGAAAAGGTGATGCTAGACTCTCAGTTTAATGAAAAAATTCACTTAAGATGACAGGTTTTAAATATCAGTGAAGATATTCTCCATGCTGCCACCGGAGCCTGGGTTGACTGTTCTGAAGTAACAACACTTGAAAGCTCCTATTCTTTGAAACTAATTTAAACACATTGAATTGTTGAAAGATTAAAAACCACAGTCAGCTAATTACACTCCCTCTCATCTCTTATTCAGCAAATGAATCACTTTTCATTACCACTTAGCTGAAGTACATGAATTTCTGCCTAATTAGAAATGTTGTAGATGGAACATTAGCAAGAATGGAGTGGGTCAGGATATCTCTGCTGCTTCATTTTTAATTCCTAACAGCAGAGTCTGAGAGGAAAGAATAGAGAAGTCATTAAATAATTTTAAATTATTTATAAAAATTACTTTGCCCAAATTATAATTATTTTTTCCCCAAACGGTCTCAAATGTCTAACAGAATGAAAGAAAAAGCAGTTCAACATTGATTTTAATGAACATTTTAATGTTATGTATAACAGAACATTATGAATACAATGGAAACAAAGTTTTATCAGTTTAATAAAAAAGAATTTCAACACAAAGTGGGGAGGTAATAATTTGATACCTATATTATAATATTTATTTTTAAAAATATTCCCAGCTTGAGGGTGAAACAATTAATTGTGCATTCCAAACTCTAGGATCATGATTTTCATGTGAGCTTAATGCAGAATTACAGCAGGAAAAATGAAAACATTTTAATTAATCTCCTTTATTTGCCATTAAATCAATAAAATCTTTTGACTGCTACAGGTCTCCTTTAATAATATATATTTAACTCCTCTCTATTGGAACCATACTGCTAACGCCGTATTATATACACTCAAAACCAAAACCAAACGAATACTGTATAAAATCTAAAAGCCAACATTGTTGAGTTCTAACATTTATATTTAACTTAAGGTTTTAATGAATTTTTACCTTTTCAATTTTTTAAAAGACACCAAAAAAATAAAAATAAATATTTTTCTCTTTCGACTGTTCCTGACTGAGAAGTGGTGGCTACAGGGATAAACACGGAAAGAAGCCTTGCCAAGTTAACCACTGCAAATTGTAAATAATGACTGCTAAAAACAAACAAAAATACTGGAGGGTTTTTTTTTTCTTTTAAAGGAAACCATAGAGCAGTCCTGAAAAAAAAAAATTTTTTTTTTCCTCGTTCTGCAAAGGATAATTATAGCAGAAGATATGGGAAAAGTCCCATAGCTATCACAAGTCGCTTGAAGAGGTTTCATTACAATAAAAATTTGGAATAGTATAATAGGAATAGCAGAGTTGCTGGAACATTAGCAAAAGTATATACATTCCAGTTACCTTTGATTTAGCCATAATCACATATGTATGCCTTTTTTTGGACAAAAATATATATTTTTATAAAAAACTGATCATCCAACTTTAATGATTTCATTTATGGACTCAAGAGTGGTAGTAAAAGGAACAGACCCAATTATGACAAGGCGATTCAGGGACAGAAAAATCAAGTTCCTCAGGAAAAGAAAAGTATAAAATTAGAGACTCAAACACATTTATTCAGCCCTATTCCAGTCTTCCCACAAATCATGATGTTAAAATGGGCTCTTCAATTTATAAAGGCTTTCAAGGTCTCAATATCCCACGAGTGGTCTATTCTCACTGGGAAAAATAATTTTGACTGCCTCATCTGAAGTGCCCTTGCCTGGTCATCTGAAATACTAGATATTTCACTTTTATAAAACAGCCTTTTTTGGTTCTTTATGTAGGTTTATTTTAACTAATTAATAAAAGAAACGGGAGTTGATTAGCATTTTCCATCCCAACATCACCTATCTTCACCACTAAAAATCCTTCATTCAATCTGCTCCTTTACCATTTCTCATTTGCTAAAGTTGGCAAAATTTGCAAAGGCATCTTGCTTGGGTTGCACAGTTCCAGAAGTCATGGCTAAGTTGGGCATGCCCATTCCCATTGTGCCTGTGAGGCCCATCCCAGCAGTTGACATCCCCATGTTCATGTTCATGCCCATCATGCTCTGGTTCATCATTGGGGTGTTTCCCAGAGGCGCTATTCCCATGGTGCCAGTCATCACACTGGGCATGCTCATAGGCATGGGTCCCCCCATCAAAGGGTTAGTTTGGGGCCGGACAGGAATTATGTTTGATGGAGAACTGAGGTTCACAGCTCCAAAGCTTTGGGTCATCACATTCATAGGCTGTTGCATATCTACCAGAAGGAAAAAGACAAAACTTTACATTAGATCTAGCAGAGTAATAATACAATATTCCTGACCATCAACACTTTAAAGCCCTCATAAAATTCCTTTACAGTGATTTTACAAAGCCAGTCAATTAACTCGCACTATTTGTTCTAGAAAAATAGTTTGTGGCTGTTAACTCTGGTTTCCCACAGACGTAGAAACAAAGAGTGGGCTGGGGGAAAACACAATCATTCCAACAAAATTTATTGTTGAATCCAACCTAACAAGTTGTCAGGAGCTACTGTGTATCAAAAGCCTTGTAAAACTTTATACCCTTTGACTCACTTTATTTTTAGAACATTACATTAAGGAAAAAAAAATCCCAAGTACAAAGATTTATATAAAATCACGGTGGAGTTGTTTATAATTGCAAAAAGCTAAAAACAACAGAAATAACCAACAATAAAGAAATTGTACACTGATATAATGATAACTATAAATACCTAAAAATCATTTTTCCCTAAGAATATTAAATATAGGAAAAATGATAACTTTATGCAAAATAACAACGACAAGAAATAGAATAATATAAGCAGTGATTTCAAGTATTAAAAATGTGGTTAGAAAAGACAGAAAGAAATATCAATTAATGGTGATTATCCCTGGATTATGGAGTTATGATGATCTTTGTTTTCTGGTCATATTTACCTAAAAATAAAACGTTTTCTACACCAATTACTTTTATTTTAGTGATCAGACTCTCCAAACTCACCAAAATACAGTCAATGTAATCACGCCAAAAGCAGAATACAAAGTAATCCAATATGCTGGAATGTCTATCAAGTATCACAGGAAAAAAATCCTAAGCAATCACACAGTTGCCTTCAGATGGTCTGTGCCATGTATTCTTATTTCATGGCTTGAACCAGTCCTGGCATCAGGGTAAAGATTACAAGTGCACAAAGAATCAAGATGTCTTGCAGTAACTTACTCTGCTGTTGAATCATTGTATTGAGTGATGGTTGCTGGGGTTTGGAAGGCTGCATACCAGGTAGTAAGTTGTCTAGGCTGATGTTTACACTGGGGTCAGACCAAGTAGAGGGCAGGGTTTTGCTGACTGGTTTCTGGACCATATCTGTATTCTGATTATAGAGAGGATTAGGCTTCTGCAGCACTGTGCTAACATTTTGCAAAGGCTGGAAAATAGAAAAATGCTCTAAAAATTAAGCTTGGGCTCTATAAAGGTCATCAGATGGCAATTTAATCACAATAACTCCAGATATACAAGACTTAGTAACAAACTCCTGAAACCAGAAAGAACCACAGAAGTGCTAGGCTAAGATCTTTAAGCTGAATCACTAGCTTCCCCCCAAAGTTCCTCTGAATCCCAAATCATACTTGGCATTAAAGGAAAAAAAGAAAACAAACCCAACATATTTACATGAACAATTACTCTCCCATCACCCAAAGTCTAGAAGCCACCATCCCAGGGAATGACCAACTTCAGGTTAGTACAGCTTTAAGGAAATATACAAATGGAAATTTATTATCACAAGATGGAATTCAGGATATGATTTCCCATGTTATAAAAAGAAAAACTACAAAACCAACAAATTATATTGCACAAATTCTGACATCTTCATGCTCCATGTACATTTCCATTGCCTAAAGTGAGCAACATTAGTGGAACTTGATACATGTGGACCAATTCAGGAAATAGGAGAAATTCAGGAGAAAGAAGCAGGGATGCCTCGTAGTTACTAAGGAAAACTATGAAAAGGACAGAAAAAAAGAAAGGAATAGAAACAGGAAAAATAATTAAAAAGGTACCAATGTGAAGAATTACAACATAGCGCAATTAAGACTGCAAATAAGTAAACTGGCTTTATGTACAGACCACATGAAAGAAACTCAAAAAGAATAAACTGGTTTGGGCCTGTTTAGAGGTGCATAGTTCAATTTAATGGCACTGGTGTGCCTTTAATGTCCTTTTTTTTAGTGTCAGGTCCAACTTCTGTTATACAGAACAGTCACCTTTCTGCTTCTTTCTTCTGTTCCTCCATCCTAACACCCAAAAGGAGAGAATCTACACATTAAAATGAGTAATTAGCATCATAAAAAATACTCAGAATTGCCTGAATCAAAAACAGCACTCTGGTACAACTCAGACACATGTACTCTAACACTGTGCTTGCTTGCTTGTCTGAATTCAAGTTAGTATTAGGTAATTTAGATTTAACTGTAAAAAAGTGAACTTAGGGGCGCCTGGGTTGCTCAGTGGGTTAACTTTGCTTTAGGCTCAGGTCATGATCTCAGGGTCATGGGATCGAGCCCCATGGGCTCTCTGCTCAGTGGGGAGCATGCTTCCCCCTCCCTCTCTGCCTGCCTCTCTGCCTACTTGTGATCTCTGTCAAATAAATTTAAAAAAAAAAAATCTTACCAAAAAAAAAAAAAAACTTAAAAAAAAAAGTGAACTTAAAAAACTCCCATTTAGTTGTTTTTCTTTATGAAAATGAGCTGAAAGAAGAGCCTATATAAAAATTACATAATGTAGAGCAGGCCCAAAATAGGGAAGAGCATTAGTCATTTTAGAGAATGATTTTCTATATTGGTAACGACTGCTTGCAACCAGTAAGTGACATTTCTTTGAGGAACAGATATTTTACTAAGTGAACACAGGCCATGGGTGATCTCTATTCCTTCTTAAAAACAGATTTTTTTTAAACACCAAATACCAAATTGTTTATGAATGCAATAAACTTTTAGCAATTGCCTCCTCTGTGCAAGGCATCATGCTTGGCTTTGCACGGACTACAGGATGGGTGAGAAAGCCTTGATCTCTAGAACTCAAATGACTACCAGGGGAAAGAGTGTAAAGTACATGCCATATGCAAAAACCATCTATGTATGGCTTTTTTTCCTGTCTCACGCAAGTCTACCATTACATTAGTCACAGAATCTTTAAGATTAGAAATCGAAGTTTCCAAGGGAGGCAGACAACTTACCTGTGATCTTGACATGGGCAACCCCAAGCCTACAGTATTAGTGCTCATCATAGAGAAATTCATACTCTGGGAAGATGTCATAGTTGCCTGGGATGAACCCATAAGATCAAAAAGGTCTGAAGAATTTGAGGCAGCTGGAGGTGGGCCTAAAGCTGGTTGAGAGCCACTGACAAGTTCCACAACTGGCTGTGAGGCACTGCCAAAGAGATCACCACTGGAGGCACCAGGGCCTGATGGGGCTTGGTTGAAGGCACTCCAGTCACCAAAGTCTCCATTCCCACTTGTCGCTGTAACTAAGAGGGAACAGTAAGGGTAAGAAACTTTCTGAAATGCGCAGAGCAAAACAACAGAACTGAAACAAATTAGAGCTGATCTGTGTCCATCCAGATTAACATCTGCAGGTACCATCTCCATCTGGACATTATTTTTCTCATGAATATTCCACAAATGTTAACAAGGTGGCAAAGGAAAGAAAAATCCACTTCTTAGCAGGTCTGAGGTGATACACAGAAATTACAATCAAAACTTTCCTTCAACCTAATTTTGCGTATCATCAAATATGCTACCAGCTAAACAACTATGGATGAGCCCAAAACCCTGAAAAGTGAGAAAACTTAACTGGTTAAACTTTTGGTTGGGAGATCGAGAATCTTCACATGAGGAGACATTCAATAAAATCAAAGAATTCAACTCATTTCACCCATTCATTATTTGGAAAGGTTCAGAGAAATTAAAGTATGACTTATATGGTCTCAAGTAAATAAAATCCCAAATTCACGATATTAAACTCATAAAGAAACAAAACAGAAAAGCATGGAAAAGAAAAACTCAGTAAAATCAAGAGTAGGGTTAGTAAGTTTCTGTAAGAAGTTCTTACCCTTTTGGCCACATTTTCACAACCAACACAAGAGCTGCAGAGAGCCATGGTATAACCCTAGTACAGTGCTTACTCCAAACGGGACTGTTCAATTTAGTTATTTAAATAAAAACTAGGGTATAGAGGGGAACTCAGGGGGAACTCTTATCATTACATTCAAAGATAATTATAACAAGTTTAAGATTTAATGCATTCAATAATATAAAAATTGGTAATAGGTTAATTAATGGACTATAGTGTTTAAGAGCATAGATTTTGTACCTTACTAGATGAGTGACCCTGGGAAAACTACATAACCCTCTCTGTGTCTCACTTTTTAAAAATCTAAGTTGTGAAGATTAATGTTTTTTGTGTGTGAATTTAATATGTTAAGTGCCATTTAGGGTTTATTATTATTACTATGGATTAATTGTGAAAACACAATTAAGGGCCAAAGGCATCACATTTTCTTTTCTTTAGGTACATCATAAAACAGTATAGGCCAAACTTCTAAAATTCTGCATACATATACTATTTGGATTATAATAAATATAAAGGCAACTGATACTAAGGAAAAAAATTCTTTAAATAGGCTATGCATGACTCTAAGTAAATAAATCTAAGAAAGGAATAAATAGATAAATATGAACTAACAGAAGTTGAAAAAGCAAAGGTGAAGAAAGAGCTACATATAAACGGTCATCTGAAAAAGAATAGTATATATTTCCAAGTTAATTAACACCATCTCTTTGTACTCCATGTTCACTTACAACTTGGAAATACACTTTGTCTAGTCTATAAGGTAACCAACCACTCCAATACTGTGTCTCATTATGCTAAATATCTAAAGAGAACAATAGTATTAAGTCTTTAAAATTATATTTCTCTATTACCATATTATAATGGTAATATATAATATAAGCCCCTTCAAAAGAAAATAACTCAGAAAACCCATGTTCTACCAACAATTTAATATAAGAACTGGGCTAATATTCATCACCTCAGGGTTTTATTAAAATAGGTCTTTGATCTTCTTTACAAAAAAGACTGATTTAAAATTTTTACAATTAATTCTATATATTAAACAATTTAAAGTAATTTAAGAAAGACTTGCTGGATATAGGTAAACTTTATGCTGATTTCCTATATGCTTGATCTATAAAACAGAGTACAAATGGAAACTGGGGCAAAACGTGTTGCCCCATCTGAAAACTTTATCTGAAATGATTAATCATAGGAGGAAGAGATTTCTAGTGGGGCATATATTGTTCAGAAAAGATTAATTATTGTCACAACAGTTTCAGCCCCTTGCGTAATGGTGATCAGGTTATATTAATCACATGCATACAGATGAAGAGATGTATCACTTAGCAACATTAAGATATTCTAATTATTTGCATAGTAGGCAACTTTATATACATAAAAACTTTAAGAATTACACAGGCAGTCTGTAAAATTAGGGTAATGTTTATCTTCCACTTGATTTGCCTAAAGTAAGGTATTAACCCTTCGAAGACAAAACCATACTTCTTCTTTTTTTTTTTTTAAAGATTTTATTTATTTATTTATTTGTCAGAGAGAGAGAGAGAGCAAGCGAAGAGCAAGCACAGGCAGACAGAGTGGAAGGCAGAGTCAGAGGGAGAAACAGGCTCCCTGCAGAGCAAGGAGCCCGATGTGGGACTCGATCCCAGGACGCTGGGATCATGACCTGAGCCGAAGGCAGCTGCTTAACCAACTGAGCCACCCAGGCGTCCCAAAACCATACTTCTAAAATCAAGTTAATTACTGCACAATTCCGGTTTCTGGGTAATACTCGGAATTTATACAAGTAGGCTACCAAAATAACCCCAGATGATTAAAGCCTATGTATCTTTCTTCCTAAATCCTGACAAAACTACATCATATATTACTAAATATATGTTTTAATTCAATTAATCTAATGGCATTAACTCTACTTGAAATGAGTAAGACAAATTCAGCTAAATTACACCTTTTCTCCCTGCTTCACTTCACGTTTAAAATTTATAACTAAATTGTCATATTCTCTCTCAAACTTAAGAGTGACAAGATTTTATACAAAAAACCACTATAGCCAACTCCTTTACAATTTGAAGAAGAAAGCACACTTAATAACACAGTCCCTATTCTATCCACTTCTACAGAAACTACTTTATATCCTTATAAAGAACCATGTCAAAAGGTGTTCCTCATTTTAGAAAGTTGGAGGCTCAGCAGCTTTTCCAAAGTTAAACAGCTACTATACTATATGGCAGAGGCAGTAAGGTAAAAATATTCATAATGGGGAGAAAAAGACAAATGCTTCACCTCAATCCTTGATGTTTAAACCTGTATTGTTAGTTTCAAGTACACAACATAAAGATTTGGTTCTGTATATACTGCAAAATGATCACCAGAATAAATTGAAGGCATTTTAAAATTTCTAATCTAACATGGAGGGAAGTTTTGCCTGAGATTCAACTGCTCTCTATTTAAGGATGTGTCAAAATGTAGTTCGGTTATGTTTTATAGAAGTGCTCTTAATATATCTAAATAACAAAGAAATGAATTTTATTAAGATAATCTGTTCAATCCTAATGTCCTTGGAATCATTATCATATAACCTAAACATAAACCATAATATTCTTCCTGCTAAATTGAGATCATACTCCCCACAACACTATCCTTCCCCCACCAAAAAAAAAAAAAAAAAAAAAAGCTAAATAAGAGTTGCTTATAAATGAGGGCAATTTTATTTAGGTGTGCCTGCCTGAGTAGTTTACAACTAAATTAATTCATTTAGCACATTTAAGACACTGACCCAATAAAACACCTTTGTGAATAAATTCTTTAGGATTTAGGAATTATAAATACTATAAGGAGTAAAACACCAAAAAGAAGCTTATTTGGTGGAGGAGGAAACTGTTTGGTCTTGATAACCTTTTCACTGCCCCTAAATTTCTGGCCAAACTGTATCATACCTTGGGAAGGGAAACTGCCTGATGCAGCAGTTGAGCCAAAGTCAGCAAATCCTCCAAATAAATCAGCTGATCCTCCTAGAAATTAAGCATGAAGAAAAGTTAAAATTGTTAAACCACAGAATAACCGATACCAATTTCAGGAAGCCATTTTAGCACCACACTTAAAAATTACCTATTATTAGATGCTCCAGACCTATCACAGAAGCTAGCTTGCTGATCTAAGCTTTCACATCACCATGCTTTTAAGCTACCACAAACTCTTAACGTTCTTTATCTTTTAAGTAATTGACACTACATTTGTGATTAGTTATCCTTCAGTTACACTGCCTGAACACAGCCTGGACCTGTGGTTTATCCAATCAATTACACTCTTTATGCGTAATCCAAAGAACCTTTGGTGGATGCTAAAACCTGAGTAAAATGTTGCTAGGCAATATTCACATAATCACCAAATATCACCCCACAGATTACTTGATAAATACAAAGGAATGAAGCTACTTTTACAATAGAGAAATTCAATAGATATTGACCTAAACAGCTGATCAAATTTAATGCCACTAATAATCAGAGAAAATAGTATTCATGGGCACTTTAATGCAAGGGACTGAAAGGAGATCATCACCCGTGTTAAGAATTCCAGCCAAAAATATTTAACCTGAATGTAATCATGAGGAATGAATCAGACAAATAACAAAATTGAGGGACATTGTGCAGAACAACTCTGAAGACTCTTCAGACAATGTCAACATTGTTTTTCATTGTTTTTTGTTGTTGTTGTTTATTTTTTGATGGAGAGATCAGAAGTAGGCAGAGAGGCAGGCAGAGAGGGGAAGCAGGCTCCCTGCAGGGAGCCCGATGTGGGGCTCGATCCCAGGAGCCTAGGATCATGACCTGAGTCAAAGACAGAGACTTAACCCACTGAGCCACCCAGGCGCCCCCAATGTCAACATTGTAAAGGACAAAGAAGACTAGGACTGCTACAAATTAAAGGAGCCTAAAGAAACATGACAAGTAAATGAAATACATGATCCTTGATTGGATCCTGGATTTTTCTAAAAAGTGCTAACCTGAAATGACGTAATTGAGGTATCAAGGAAATCTGAAAATGGTCTGTATATTAGACAATACTGTTTAAATGTTAAATTTCTCAAGTATGATAATTATATTGTGATTATAGAGGAGAATGTCCCTGTTTTAAGAAGATATATGCTTAAGTTATTTTGGGGGCAAAATGTCCTGGCTATTTCCAATTTTCTCTCAAATGGTACACAATAAACAAATGGTATATAGTAAAAAAAAATGACCTTGAGAGAGAGATGAAGAAAATGTGGCAAATATTCTGTAGGTTTGAAATTTTTTTAAATAAAAAGAGAAAAATTTTTGAGGCTGATTTGCATAATGATCAGTTTTAATATCTACATAGGAAAAAATGAATGGAATGATTTTGGTGGACTATTTGTTTTCTATTATCTACTCCATGAACAGGCAAATACTTTTAATCCATGAAAAAATAGCAGCTTTTTGCTACTTCTAGACTGGTGTTTTTAAAGGGGTGAGATCCAAAGGTTGCAAAATCAATCTCTGTGCACAAACAGCACATTCACATACTGTGTGAATTTTACAATTTTTATCTGTAAACACTATGTGGATAAGAATATTTACTTTTACCTACAATTTGAACAATATTACACAAAATTTTAATATTCCATTTCTGTCCAATTCAGTTATCAACAAAATAGCAGTAGTCAAAGGATCTAAACCCTTAAATAGCTGTCCTTATTTTTCTTTGTCCTTAAAGATTTCACCTCTTAAGAGTCACAACCTTAGAAGTTTAGAGCAGCAGTTCAATTATGGTGCTTTTAGTGTTATGCGAACATTATATAGGTTACATCACAGCTGCTTAGCCTGCAGTGCTTAGAAACTAGCCAGGTGGGACTGGAACATCTGGGCTGCACTCAAATACCACCAGGGATAGATTCCAACATCTGGTGCCATTTCTGAATTGTCTTATCGCTGCAAGACATTCTGCCCCATCTGCTACACTCAACTGGGTTAATTAAACTAGAACCATCTTCCTTTCTTAATAAATGGCCAGCAGTAATAAAAGGAACAAATCAGTTTCTGATACATGTGTACCTGGTATTTCTTTTTAATGCACATTTACTGTAGTCAACTATCAGCAAGCATAACAAATTTCTCATTTCTTTACCTCATTACAGATGCACATATTCATATAGCCTCACTCACCATGAACTAACCTAACTCCCACCAAGGCCAAGATTCTCAACTTCTACCAACACTATAGCTCATCTGGCTAGTTATCCAAAGGATGATATCACAGCAATTTGTTTATCTCTTCTTTAAATATACATAATCTGATAAAATGTGGTGAGAGGCAGAAAAGATCAATAAGCTATAGTTTTAAACTATATAAACAAGTACATGTATTAATAAATAAAGCACATGTATTAATAAAAAATAAAGCACATTAATTAATAAAAATAAAGCACATGTATTAATAAAAACAAGCAAGGAAATGAATGTTGCAAAGAGCTGCTGCTTTATATTCATAAATTTATCTTCTGTATTGTTTCTGAATGTTAAAAATATTGATCAAAGTATAATATTAGGTAATAGAATGACAGTTAAATCATTTGCTAGAACATTAAGGGATCTGAAAATTGGGGATTATTTTAATTTGCTTCATCCTAGAACATTAAGGGATCTGAAAATTGGGGATTATTTTAATTTGCTTCATCCAGCAGTGAATAAACATCAATATGTAATTTATTACGCTAAACAAGTTAGGAGATTTTCAAATGTTATCCAGTCTGCGGTAAAGTGCCTATGTAGAAAAAGGCACTTGAGGGCGCCTGGGTGGCTCAGTGGATTAAGCCACTGCCTTCGGCTCAGGTCATGATCCCAGTATCCTGGGATGGAGCCCCGCATTGGGCTCTCTGCTCAGCAGGGAGCCTGCTTCCTCCTCTCTCTCTGCCTGACTCTCTGCCTACTTGTGATCTCTCTCTGTCAAATAAATAAATAAAATCTTAAAAAAAAAAAAAAAGGCACTTGAATACTATAGGATCATAACTTCAAACCAGGTAAGATATTTTAATTTTGTCATATCCTGATTTAGTGTTTCAGATAATTACCAATTTTGTTATTCCACTGCTTCACCTTCTAACATCTGAACTGAAATTATATTGTATTCCTAATTTATCTACAGCAAATATTATACCTCTCCCCCACACTATAGAAGTTTGATTTCAACATAACCAATTAAAGAATACTGCAAGAATAGAAACACACATAAAGTATTTTACAAATAAAAGCTACCTTTTCTTGAAAAGGACTTAAGTTTCGTCTAACCTTCTGAAGTGGCACAGATTATGCTTCTCCTTGGGTTTTACACAATATGATCTTCAATCTGAAAATGATCTCTATCTCAATAATTTAAAATCTTTTATTTCTTTTAGGAAATAAATCCTCTCTCCTAGGAGGGACTATCCTTATGTGTGTGACGTTATTCCTACCAGTGCCTCAAATTCAACAGAAATTTTCTACATACTGAAGCATTTTCCCAGATAACTTCTATCTAAGGGAATTTAAGTAAGAGTGTACCAAAAATTGCTGCACATAGAAGACTGCTAAATTTCACAAGACCTATCCTTCAAGATTGCCACATGAGAGCTGTCATTATAAATGAACCATTTCCATCTGCCTTTTCAGGATAGCAAGGAGGTTATTTACAATCACCAGCTGGGAACATGTATTTTCCAAAGCAATACTGTGAACAGGAAAAATATAGCTGAACTAGACAGTGCTTAGGCTTCAAATGAAAAGTTCTTCAACAAAGAATTTAATCTAGATTACATTATAAAGAACTGTGCAAGAAAAATTCTAACCAATTTAAAATTAAAAGAACTGACAAAATGCAATAAAAAATTATAAACATATGACAAAGATTAATATATATGTAAGAAGCTTACATAGAAAACACTAAGGATAAATAGCTCCACTAAAAGAAATGGACAAAGGAACAAATGGCCTAAAAGAACAAGGTAAATATGCAAACTGAGGCATCAAACAAATACAAAATAAAATGAAATACTACTTTCTCCTTACCAAACTGGATGGTTTTGAAAGATGCTACTCCACTACTTTTCCAAAAGAAAAATTTGGAAACAAAACAAAACAAAACCTAATACCCCAAAAATAAGAGACTGTCTGGTTAAATAAATTACAGCATACTCATACAATGTTAAGATATAAAGCAATTACCAGTCTGTAAAGAATACCAACAATTACAGGGAAATGGTCAGAAGAACGTGGGTGAAAAGCAGTTCACAGTGAAGTAAAAGCCTTATCTAAAGTCTGAAAAAGATCTGCCATTTAATAAATGCTTAATATATTGGACTCAATATATAGAAAGTGTACTTAAAAAAGAGTATTCACCCCAATAATTATGCATCTAAGTCACAGTGAATCACTTTGTTTTCCAACAAATTTCTAAAATGAGCATGTGTGACTTTTAATGAATGAAGAGAAAATGTTAAAACATTTTATTTTTAGTAAACTTGACTTAAACTAGAGAAAACCCCATGGAAATTCTAACATATAAATCAGTGTACTCAATATGTAACCACGTGGCTCATATTTATGTAAATATCCTCAACTAATTTTTGTGATTACTGGGTACAAGACAACAGGTTCAAATATAAATGTAGCAACATTTTGGATTTGACATATTTGATCTTTAAAACATTTTAAACTTAAAAAAAAAAAAAAGAATTCAAAACATGTAATGGCCCTCTATCTGTACTATGGTGTATTTTCTCTTCAACCTCATTTATTGTACTAGAGATAACTTAAAGAATAGTAAGTCAATCAAGACCTAAATTCCTTAATTAGGAAGGGACAAAGGAGACGATATGAACTTTTATAAAAGTGAGATACAGTAGAAAATGAAATGGGATGTTTTGGGGATTCTAGTTTTAACTGGCTTATTTTCTAAATACTGTGAAGTTAATTCATTTTTTAAAATATTCACTTAGAAATGTACTATATGTAAAAGCCACCAGAATATCCTTAGAGTATAGCTTTTAAAAGAACATCACTCAGTGGTGATGGATTCTTGGTGAATGGGTTTCACATGTTTATTTTAAAACTTGGTACATATTCTCCAATGACTTTACCACACACAGTCTTAAAGATGTTAACAAAAAGGATGTAGTAGCATTAAAAAAAAAAAAAAAGAAAGGAAATTTGAGCATATTCTCAGAGGAGGTATTTATCTGGTGAGAGGTACAGATGCTGCCGTATCTGCTTGGGTTTACAGTTCATGCCCATATTACTTGCATGATGGTAATATTGTAAGTACAGGCACATCTGGTAAATGACACCCATACGGCATACCAAGTAGCAATGCTAATATGGTAGATTCTTCGACTTTTTCACGTGTAGGTGGCGAAGATTAAATATCTAATATTTTTTCCACTGCTCAAGTTAATTTAAAATAGATTACTAAAGTATTTAAATAGAGATTTGGGAAACAAAATTTATGAACTGATTGAAGAGTGTTCTACACAAACTGGGTAAGCATACTGTTTCAAGCAGAAGACAACTTTAAAAAATAATTCTGATGTAGACCTATATTCAGTTTGTTTTTAGAGATTATTATGATAAAACAAATGCCACGGCAAGGAATTTCCAAGATTTCAGACTCTGTCTTAATTATTATAATAATATTAATTGCTACTTCTATTTAATTAGTCAATCTACTGTTTGCACTGGAGAAGAAAAAGCTCTCAATGGTTTCTTGCCAAACAAAGGAAGCATGCAGGGATTTAATAATTCTGTCTGTTCAGAGTAATCTTGGTATCACTGAGGAAAAAAGTTACATCATTCATCTGACCTTCCTAGTTAATTCTTCTCTGATTGCTCCATTAAAACTTTCCACAGATGCATGAAAGGGGCTCCTTAATATTTCATGCCAGGAAGTCCAAAATAGTTGATATTCTGTAACACTATGTTTTATTATATGACTACACACTGTTAATACTACAGTTAAGATTTTATTTTTACTTATTTTTTTTTAAAGATTTATTTGACAGAGAGAGAGCACAACCAGGGGGAGCAGCAGGCAAAGGGAGAGGGAGAAGCAGGCTCCCTGAAGAGCAAGGAGCCCGTTGTGTGGGGCTTAATCCCAGGATCCTGAGCTGAAGGCAGACACCTAACCGACGGGCCACGAAAACACCCCTACAGTTAGGATTTTAAACATACAAAAAGACACCACATAAACTGTTAAACAACTGATGTAGTTTTTCGTAATCTAGGGCATGAGAGTTCAATGGCGTTCACAAAATATTTTAGGAACATTTAAGAGTTATAGCAAAAAGGGAACAGGAACTGAAGCAGCTCAGAAACTTGGTTGAACCAGATGCCCCATGAAGTTCAATCCCAATCCAAGAATTTTATGGTACTGGGCAAGGAGGAGAAAATACCAGAAGATTTTCTATTAATTACATGTACTATACTATCAATGAAAGTACTTTCTATCACAGACTTCCATTTAAGCACTACTGTGAATTTTAAAACAATTCACTTGAAAAATCACTACACACATTGAGGAACAACAGATTTACTTTGCATATTATATAGCAATCTATATATAGCATCTACACTTTAATGTGAAATAAACTTTAAACAGGTTGGGAAAGATCATCTTTAAACTGAAGTTGTTTTTCTTAAGGTGTTTTGACTTGTAGCATAGCACTTTATTAGAACTCCATAATCATCAAATGCAACCTAAAATGCCAATTTTCTTGGGGGAAAAAAAACAACAACAACAACAAAACCTAATATACAGGGAATTACTCAAATCAAATCTGGCATTTACTGAAAGTCTAACTTTAGAAATCATTAATCCTATCTCCAAGAAAATCTTGGTAAAGAAACTACTGTTTTGCTACGGCCTCCTTAAAATATGTCAAGCAGGTGGTTATGTACTTTCATAGAATTCCCCTTTCCTCCAAAGCTCTCATCATGTGTATAACTAGGTAACTATATGTGACTCATTAATTAATGACTACTTCTTCCACCTGACCTTCCCATGATGGCAATAACTTTGTTTCACTAAGCACTATACCTCAAGCACGCAGAACAGTGTTTGGTTCAATAAATACTTGTTGAATAATTGAGTAAAAAGTTTAAATGAATGCTACTATAGCTAATGCTGAGAGCCAGAATTAAGATTTAAGGAAAGGCAATAAAATGGGCAGAGCAGTACATTTTGCTTCTAGAGAAAGCAAAGGAACCCATTCAGCATTAAGAAATTAAGGAGACAGAGATAATACTGAATTACTGGTCAAATATTTAAGCACTCCTCTTTACCTTAGGCAATTAAATCATTTTCCCAAATAAAGGTCAAGGCTCATTAATTTATTAAAAATAAATGCAATGCAAAAAAATTTATTTTTCATTCTATCCTTTATTTGGCATTTTGAAAAACTACTCTGAAATCAAAGGTTACTGAAAAGAAAAAAGCCAATGTGGAAGCTTACCTGTCGATTGGCTGGTGCCATCAAATAGATCAACAAGGTCACCAGATGACTTGCTGCTAGGCACTGAAGTCTGAAAACACACGCAGAACTTAATAAAGCTTGGAAAACAAATTTCTTCTATTTTCCTAAACCTGCTCTAGTCATCTCTGATTCTCAACTTAGACACAAATAACTGTAACATTCTACGGGTACATTTAGTTTTCTGAAAAACTAACTTTCTTTTTAGAGTTAACTACAATCTGCAGGATACATAAGAAAAATGTTTTCCCCTTGCTACTTCTGATGCGAAGACACAAACTGGATAAGCACAAGTTGGGGAGACTGCCAAGACATTAGCTTGCGGCCAGGTATCTAGTAGGTGGATTTCATTTCCGTGGGTGAATAAAAAAAACAAAATGAAGAAGGCAGGAGAAAGCAGTGTTGCTACTGATCAGTAATGAGGCAAATAAGCCTCCCTTCATAGGGAATATAAAATGAGACTATTTCCCCTATATATGTAGTTGGTCCTCTTCTGTCATTTCTTACAACTTCTAAATACTCCTGTTTTCCTTAGTGAATCTCGATTGTTTTCGGCAACCAGTGATGGTGTCTAGAAGGAAACAAATGCACTAAATTCTGACTTGCCACCCTTCCCAAACAAACCCAAAGTATCACTTCTACTTTCATAGGAAGTGCATACACAATCATGCAGCAACTGGAGAGGCTTCTTCCCCCAAAGAGATTTCTTATTATTGACTCTGAGTAATACAGCCCAGACGATCTATAATTAATATGATTGCCTAGGAATGCCAAACCCTATTAATGCAATAATTCTAGAAGTAACCTGTAAGAACAAAACTGTATATAGTGTGTAAACTCACGCCTTTCCCACCTTAAGTGAAGACTGAGGTGTATGAGCGGAAGCATTCTGATCTGGACTTGCTTTGTCCCCTGTGTAATGTGCTGCTGCTCCAAGATCAATGGTTTTAGAAGGATTTGCTGTGCGCTTGTGTCTGGTTGTGGTGGTCTCTGTGGCCTGTGTGATATGGATATGCTTTGTCGTCACAGTCTCCTCTTCATCTTTGAATTCACCTTTGGGAGATCTGCCTCTTCTTGCTTTCTTTTCCTCATCACTGTCGCTAAAAGATATTAAAAATGAAGCAAAATAATAAGACTAGGGATTATTTTAAAATGGAGCCCTCAGTGATTTGGTCTAAAGAATTTCAAAAGCAGTAGCTCCAAAATTCCATACCCTATTTGACAGGGATCAACAGAATGTTACCCAAGCTATCTGAATAATGACATGTATGTGTTGGGGAGGGGCAATGGGATCCAGGTCAATTCCCTAGGTAAGTCTAAAACACTGCCACAAAAACATATTTACATAAATGTGTACAAATAAAGTCTGAAGTAATTCAAGTGTTTATTATAGATTTAAAGCTTAATTAAAAAATAAAATGGCAGTAATATCATATCAGAATCAACTGATGAGATCCTGTGTACTCAAACATCTGCATTTGATGACCATTTTCTTGAAATGGATGGTGTGCAAACTTCAGTCCCATTTAAGTAACAATTCTGTCACTGATTCATACACTTATATAAACATATAATAAAATACTACAATTTCAGTGGACACATTTTAAACACTATCCCAACTAAATTCAAATGATTAAATGTTCACCTGTAAAAGCAAAAAAATATGAAGCACGGCACTTTACAACAACAGTGCTCTATTTTGCTTAGTATAAGAAGAATAAACTTTTACCTTACTATGAAAATTGCTTTATAGGAAACAAGTATATTTAAAATGTTTTGAAGTAATTCCTCTTTAGGCATACCCAAAACAATTCTCTTTTTTAATGGGGCAAAAGAAAAACATATGTAATAATTTTTTAAAAATTGGGTTTTTCATATGCCATGAATTTAAAACATCAGCACTAATCTGTTCTTCAGTAATAAAGCATTGCGGCTTTTTTCTGGTGCTAGCAAGACAGAAATTACCTGAAATATGTTCCATTACCTATATTACTTAATTTTAGAGTAGATGGTTTAATTTATAAATATTCTGAAATAAAACACTTAAAGTTATACTAATTCATCTCAGACAAATCTAAAGCCATTCTACTTAAAGATAAATCAATTTGGAACCTCTATAATTCAAGGATCAAGAAGAGATTCTCAGATACAGCAAAAGGGTTAAAGGTATTCTTATCTATAAGCATTTTAGGGAATCCACAAGTTCCAATTAAGTGTTCAAAAGCCCTTGTCTTACATCAATTTTTTAGCAACAGATAACCTAAAGATTCCCACCATCAGCCCTGTAAGTAAAACTAGAATTTCTTACCTTTCTGATGTCCAATTTAGTATCAGTGCAAGGTAATTTCTTTATACGATGAGAATATAAAACTGACTGGCACATAAAGAAATGGAAGCTTCGTATCTGATCAGTGTTCAAGAATTCCTGAATCTAATAATGAACTAATAATAAGTCTGACATTTTGGTAACATGCCAGAGGTCACACACAACTTTGTCTAAAAGTCTACTCTTCTTTCACAAATACTTGAAGATGTAAAGTCCCCTGGTGTGCTCTTCAGTTACTATGATGAATAATACACTCTATATTATATTTTACTCTTTTAAACCCAAATACTCCATATAAAAGATTTAGGAACTAGAAGAACCTGTTGCAGAGGCAACATTAAAAAAAAAAAAAAAATCAAACAGGAAACAGAAAAAAAAAAGAAAAATTGACGGGTGTAGGGTAAAGCAACAACACAAGAATGCACATAGATCTCTAACCAGCCTACCTACCTGATTTCCACATTTCTTCAGGAAATAGCAACACATTATATGGCCACTATGTTTTCTAAACCAAACTAAAAACGCAAACACATAGGCCATGAGAACAATAATAAGAGAAAAAACGGAATATTCACAGTATATTTGAGTAGGCACAGTTTCCCAAGGTTATCATTCATTATTATAACATACATACTCTTCAGTATAGAAGAGCTAAAAATGCAGTTGTAAAATAGATATATTCAAAGTATGAAAAGTAAATTCTGGCTCTTCAAAGATTATATTCCAGAAACAGTCTTTGAAAAAGGCATTTGAGAAATTTAATACAGAAACATACCTAGGGCACTGAACAAATATTTTAAATTTCAAATTATATTTTTATTTTTACTTCTTTTTAGTGACCCCTAAATCTGAACTATTAAGATTTTTTTTTTTTTTTAAAAGGGGAAAAAAGAGAGAGAGAGAGAGAGAGAGATGGTACTTATTACAAGAACTCCCCTGAAGAAACAGCTCCATCACTAACTGTTACTTTAGGAAAGTTCCACACAGCCTGATTAGGCATCAGGTTTTACTTCTAAAAAATAATGGTAAATCCTTGATCTAGCCTATCCAAGGGAAATACTCTGAAGCACAAATGACAAAGAACTTGTAAAACTTGCTTTTGCAAATGAAGTCCTTATATATATATTACCCTTTTAACTTTTATATAGGTATATTGGTAGGTCAGAACAAAAAGTGAATGCTGAGAAGTTCAAAGTATTGTTCTACATAAAATGAAATACAAATGCCTTAACACCAGAAAATACAGTTTATGAAAACATAGATCTACATTTGAAAACATTTTAGCTTAAAAATTCATCTGGATTTTTTTTTTCCTGTAACACTGGCATGAAATCATAATAAAATGTCATAGAAAGAGTTAAATTTCAAACACTTTTTAACTTTTGTTTAAACTTATTTAAGTTTATTGTTAACAAACTCCATTATTCCTCAGCAATAACTTGATGGCTGGCTGATCTGATGCCCAAATGCAAAATGAGCCTCGGAAATTCTTACTGGGAAATTTTTTTCCCCCCAATAGTCTGAATAAAAACACAGAAAATGTAGTCAACTTTAGAAAAATATGGACACAGACAACACGGAAAGTGTATCAATACTAATTACAAATAATGTTTGACCTAGCATCTTAAAAACAGCTGCGGAGTGTTCACATCAGCAGCAAATGCATTAAAACTAGAGTAATACGGAGGAGATTAACATGGCCCCTGTGCAGGAATGACATGCAAATTCATGAATCATTCTGTATTTTTATACAGGGCATTTTTAGGGCAGAGCAACTATTCTGTATGGTTCTATAATGGTGGATATTATGCATTTCTCAACTGTACAACACAGTGAACCCTAATGCAAGTAACAGATTTTAGTTAAGAACAGTAGATCAATATTGGCTTTCAACTGTTAATAAATGTACCACACTAATAATGCAAGATGTTAGTAACAGGAGAAATGTATCCCTGTGTGTGTGTGTGCATGCATACGTGTGTACACATAAACCCATACTCAGGATGGGGGGTTAACATGGCAACTCTGTTACTTTATGTACAATTTTTCTGTGAACCTAAAACTGCTCTAAAAAAAGAAAATCTATTAAGAAAAAAAGAAAATCTGAAATTCAGATAAACAAAAACCCAGCTTCATATGTGGAGTGTAGCATCCTTTCCAAGAGACCCAGGAAACAAAGTGTTAATACCTGCATCTTTCTGGAGAGTCTTCTCTGTCTTTCCTCCGGAACTTGCTGATGGTGTCATCAATTGTGCTTCCAATTTTATCACTCAGTTCACCCAATTTATCACTGAATGGAAAAGCACTCTTGTTTTTATCCCACTCTTCATCCCATTTTGATTTGGGTTCAGGATCGTATCTTTCACCTATATAAAGCATTAAAAAGAAAAGCAACTCTAAGGACATTAAATTCAAAAGGTGTCTATAGTCCTTATTTCTGAAGCTTTTCCTCATAATAAAATAGTTTTCAAAGGAAAATAGAGCGCTCGCAGAGTGCTGGATCAGCACAATTACAGCAAGGCACACCATGTAGTGCCAGTCAGTAAGTGGCAGGAGTGCAGATTCAAAAGCTTCTGTTTATGAAAACTTACACCACCTTAATGCACAGCACAGCGTATCAGGAAGTTCTTAAAAGAGCAGAGGGAAACACAGAAACCAACGCAGGCTATATAAGCCAAAGAGAAATGAGAATATTTTTGTTTTTATAAGTCACACAATGAACTGTATTTCATTCTTGTCTCTTAATAGTTCTTCAATTATTAGGAAAGTACTGGACAGCATTAGTCTCTTAAAAAAACACCAACTATAGGTGACAGCACTCTGAATGCTACACATCCTGGTATGCTGTAAATATGCTGAAAATAACTGTCATTCTTTAAGTGTCAAACTAGAAAAATAATTCAATGGATTTCACGGCATGGGAAAACATCTTTTAATTATTATTAAAAAAAAAAAGAAGAATATTCTCACCACCCAGAACTACACTGACTAGAATCATGAAATATGCTCAAGCAGTTCAGAACAGTGATGATCTATTAAAACACCAAGTCTAAACATATGCTGGGATGGCAAAACCTGTGTGAATCTGAGAATGAAAACAATAGATCATGGCAATAAACAAAAACCCCAAAATGTCAAAACTTGTTTTAGACCCTGACCTTGATGGCCTAAATAAGAGGGATTCTAAGCACTAAAAAGAACCTCTCCATTTCCACATCCAAACTCAACCAAAAAGACAAGAGTAGAAGGTACAGAGAAATCAGATGAGGTTAAAAAGAAGAAAACAATGAAAACTAAGGCAGGCTGGAGAGAAAAGGGAAAACGCAATGAGAAATAACAAAATAATTAAAAGGTGGCTGGCTGAGCCTTTGTGCTGCAACTTTTGTGACCAAGTTCTGGTGGCCAAAAAGCACTCTGGAGATTGAACACCATTCTGCAGAACTGCCTGCTAAAACTGCAAAGCCAAAATTTTTGTAAAAGGATTTTAAAATATGTCCACTAGATCTGAAAGTGACCACCAACTTAAAGAGAATTTGACAAAATTTTAACCAGAGGGCTTTATAAAAATGAGTGATTTTCCAATAATGTGAACACACATTTCAATGAAAATGTGATAAACTAGATTTTGAAAAGACAAATTTATAGGAAAAATGAAAGCAGATGAAAACAAAACTGATTAATGTAATGGATATCCTACTAAATGAGTGTCAAAGATACTGGATTATTGGCAAGACACCATCTAAGGTCAAAATGAAAAGATACAAAACAGCTAAAGTTGATTAAGTTTTTGACCAGTAAATATAACATCACAAATAATTTTAAAAGGATGCAATACAAATACATAAGATGTTCAACTCTCCCTCTAAGGCAGATGTTGTAATCAGTTCACAGTGACTGAGTCTGAGAACTTATTCAATTTTATAAATTTTATCTAATTACATATTGTGCTGATAAAAAGAGGGTTACAAATAAGTAGAATGAGGAAATGAGTTGCAAATAGCTATTTCTCCTCAAAAACACATTAAATTGCTCTATAACTACTTTGAAAAAGCTAAAGAACAAAATAACTACTTAGGTGAATAATCCAAAAATTTGTTACTCCACTAAACAAACAAAAACCCCAAAACATACAAATGATTTAAGAGAAATATTGTTGCCCAATTAAAGAACTGACTTTTTGTGATGCTTAGTCATAAAAGGAATTTTCCTGTTAAAAATATCCTTTAATAATTAAATATAATTTTTTATCTTTGAGAGCAAGGAAGCAAAAAAGCATTGAACAAAGATATTATTTTGTAGATAATCACAAGATAAGAAACAGAAAACTTTTACACGGTTCCAATGCAGGAGTTCTGAGATCCCAGTGTAATCCAAATACTTAAAAAACGGAGATATGGGTGGGGGGCACTGAGAAGTCCCAATCTGTGGCTAAGTATACAGAGCACTAGCCTATCTGTGTATACACAAAAGGGATGGTCAGAGCTTAAGGAAGACAGAATGAATCCAAAGCAACATGTTGTAACAGAGTTATTTTCTGTGCCTGTTTCAAGTACCTAGTGATCTATTTTGGGGAAACTGTATTAGTATATTAAAAATAAACATGAGCAATCAATGTTCTAGCTGCTCTTAAATGTGTTAGGAATAAAGTGATAGGCCTAGGTGAAAAACTGATTGTATTGTTAGTCTCCTTTTTCTATGTCAAATTAAAGTACTGTTTACTTAAGGGAAAAGAGACTGACGCAAAACTAACTTACAGGAAGCTTACCTGTTTTTGGCCCCAGATAGAGCTGATTTGTTCAAAATCTCTTCAAACTTTGTATTTTTATGCTCTAGATGGTGAGGAAGAGAAATGCTTTTTTCTTTTAAAAAATGGTAATTCCAAGAGGAAAGGGTATATATCTGTTTTATTCTCTGTGTGTCAATTTAAAAAGTTTATAGTCATTTGATTAACAACTAATGGTTAAAATTGTATTCTTGAACCCACAAAAGTAAAAAAAAAAAAAAAAAAAAAAAAAAAAAAAGACAAGACAAGAAAGAAAAGAAGATTCCTAATATCCATATAATAGAAGCCAAAATGAGTACTTCAGATACATTAGTATTCTATTTCAGCGGTGGGGGTGAGGAGTGGGGGGCAGATTTTGGTCTTTTGTATTTCCGTGATTCTTAAAATACATACAAGGAAGCTAAACAAATGCTTAGGTGTCAGTTTGTCTTTGATACTTACTGTATCTGAATCCTCCAACACTGTCTGAGGAAACCCCAACATATTTGTCTTTGTTCTTCTTTGCTTTCTTTCGCTCCTCACGAAGCCTGTCGTCATCCTGGGCAAATTCAACCAATTCTTTCACCTTCTGGCGAATATTTATACCTTGATCCTTGCCATGCTCATCTGTGAGGATGGTAAGGGAGAAACAAAACCTTAAGAATTCAATTAATAAGTATCAAACCCTTTAACACAAAAAAACAGACATGAAAATTTCAACATAAAAAAACCAACTTCAGTATTTAAAATTAACAAAAAGAGGCAAATAGTGCTATGGAATTTTGTAATTTTCTCATCAGCAAATTCTAAGTCTCGAGAAGCAATTCTGGCTCATAAAAGCATGTAAAGATGTATTTACAAGGACTATAGATACTGGTGCTACACAAGATCAATGAAAGATCTATTAAAAAGCATTACTAATGATGGCCATATGAAAAAGACTTATATCCATAAATGTTTTCTTTTCCTACAGTATTTTAACCACCACCACCACAACAAAAGATCCACTTTAACATTTTAATGACTAAAATGTACTCAAATGCTCTGGTTTCCCCAATACAAGTTTAGAAATAATAATTACCAGAATTTAGTGTGGCTAAAAAACTGAATTTTTAAAGTGCTTTCAACTGGGGTACACTACAAAATGAAATGTGGTTTATTCTGTATCCTCGTTCACATTCAAAACACACTCTGGCCTTGCTGCCTTTGCACAGTAAATATTATTTGGTGGGAGGGGGAAAAAAAAACCCCAGCTTCAAACAGATGTGTGTGTTTTGGAGCTCTAACCTTTTCTTCCCATATGATTAAAGCTATTCCTTTATGGACACCACAGGGGACCAGTCTCCAGTGCATATTTTAATATAAACCCGAACACTCATGTTGTGTTGGTTCTGTTGTTATTAGCCAGTCTTTTCTGCAAGTTCTTGTCTTCACTAATTAATACTCTAGGGCCCCACGTCTTGGATTCTGCACTCGTCACACAACCAGCAATAGTCACATTCTAATTAGAGCGGAGAAGCTTCTAAGCTGGTTCAGGTGACTGACAACTCCAACTACTGTTTTAATTTGCTTATAAGGTTTTTCTATTGCTCACCTACAAAGTGGTAATTTTCCAGGGATCGCAAATCATAAATGTGTTCTCTGGCACTTGTAACAACACGCTCTGATCCATTCCTTATGAGGTAAGCTAGAAGCAGCAATGACTGTAAAAATACAAAGCACCAAATGATTTAACAAAATAAATTCTGATAGAGCTTTGGTAAATGGTTAAAAAAATAATTTCAACATCTGGAAATAAATAATCTTTGTGGGGGTAAGTGGGAGGCAGGGAGAGTTTCTTTACCTGACACTGGACTTTAAATACATAGTCTAAAACTTATATTACCAATTTGAAATTCCTTTTATAACCACAGTAAATAATTACACTGTCCACTGGACATCATGCATCAAAAGATTTAAAAAAAATAGCTCTCCAATATCTGATGTATGATACAAATGAACACTAAGCTTTTAGAAAGTGGCTCAATTTTTAGTTTACACCTGGGCAATAAAGAACTGTGAGGTGTTCGAAATATCAATTTAAAGAGAACAATTATTTGGTAATTATATGATCCCACAGCATTTTCCCCAGATTAAATTAAATTTTGAAGTTAATGATGTGGCTTTTGTTTCAAGAACTGGCTGCCAACAAGTAAAAGAAAAAAACATTTTATGAGGTTTCATTTTGGGGTGATAAAAATAAATTCTGATATTAGTAGTGACTGCTGCACAACAGTGAATGTTTTTAGAAACAAGTAACATCAAAAACATGGAACTAAATAAAGTACTGCTCTTCAATCCTGAAAACCAACATACTGCTTTTGAAGTTTTAAATACACATATTATATGCCATTTTGAAAGCAAAGAAAAACTTATTCTGAATAGCAAGAAAATATGGTGGGTTTGGAAAACAGATGACAATCTGTAGAATTCCACATGGATGAAATCAGGACTACATGAAAAGAATCTGATAAAAAGCACATATTTGGAAATTTAAAATGCTAGAATTTTAATGTTTTACAATTTCTAATTACATTTTAAACTAACATATTGCTCATGTAGAATATTATAATATTGTAAATCAGGCAAATTTTTATGTAGAGATGAGAAACCATATTTATATTAGACTGCGGTTTTCATCTTAATCGCTCATCCACTAAATACACATCCATCTATAGATTTATTACTTTTGATATGCACAAATTATCTCCAGTAGAAAAAATTAATAAAATGAAAGTATTTATAAATATTATTTTTAAGCATTTTACATTCAGAATACTTGTTTATGGTTAATAGAAATCAACACACATAGCAAATCTTCTTTTACGTGTTTAAGAATATTCTGTTCTAGGATTTAATGTCCTTCGTAATCACTTATGTATATATACCTTAAAATTTCAAGTGTTTGTTTTCAACATGTCAAATAATAAAAACTGATGTCCATACCTTGTAAACTCTTCTCCAATTTTTTTTGTTATCTTTTAACATTCGTGACCAAAGCATGTTCATAAGTTCTGGAAACTGTTCATACATAAACGTAGCCCTGAAAAAGAATAATTTTCCTCAAGACTTTGCAATATATTAATTTTAACAGTAGATGGCAGGCTTGTTCTAAGTTACTGTGTCTTCCCAAAGAGCTTAAAAAATTTAGTAAGCTTAATTCAAAAAATTTAGATATGCTTTCATTAAAATATTTTTCTCATAGTTTATGTAATATGTAGCACACGTGAAAACCCCGCTAATTAATATCATCTTTTACAAGCCCTTTACTTACCAGGATAGTGGTCAAGATGCTCATCAAAAAAATTTTCCTAACTTTATTTCAAGTTATTTTATACACATTTGTCAAAATTTTATGAAAAGCCACGGTAAGTCTTCTAAACTTCATTGATGAGAAATTTTTACTTTTTGAGCTCATTTTTAAAGGGAAATGGATTCTGTATAAAACTTTCTCTATATCTGGCAGCTAAACTGTTTAAAACTGAAAGCAAATTTTGTATTTCTGTGTAAAGATAGTTGGATTCTTTCTGCACTGCTGAGTCAAATTATCACTTACTTGGCAATCTCTCCCATGAGTTGCCCAGAAGGTCCCCAAGGATCGTCATTCGTTGCTTCTCGAACCTTAGACTCAATCTCTGAATAATTCATAACCACATTGGTGCTGCAGAGAAAAAAAAAAGCACGCACATACACACAAAGATTAGCATCAAAACTGAGAAACACATGAAAACTTAATAATGACACTAGTGGGTGTCCTAATGAGATACCTCTACAGGGTGGGAAAGAAAACATCTTTTGTGCGTTAAGCTACTTCGAGGACACTATGTAACACATTTAAGTTGTATTTAAGAAAATTTTATATACCATTAGCCTTCCAGAATACAGATGAGAGATTACATTAGAGCTGGCATAAGTCCAGTAAAAAATGGTTTTGGGTCAAATTAAAAAGAAAACTGAACATACTCGAGTCTATTATAAAACTAAGTTATTAGTTTTCTGACCAGATCTGGTTTACATGCACTCTTGTTTCCTTACAGATTTTCTGTAAATTAGCAAAATTATATAAGAGAACATTATTTATATTGCATTTTAAAAAAAGAGGCAATGGCAAACCAAAGATAGCACTAAAAATATTTAGAATTGCTATGAATATTTAACTGTAATCCCTTGGTCTTTTTTCATGTGTATGTTTTCTATGTCACTAGTCACCATAAGCCTCACTTTTGATGGCTACATAATATTTCATCAAGAAATTGTATGACAACATATTTAACTTTCACTTAAGACTTCAGCAGTGTCAAGAGCATGGGTTCTAGGGGACCTGGGTGGCTCAGTCGTTAAGGGTCTGCCTTTGGCTAAGGTTATGATCCCAGAATCCTGGGATTGAGCCCCACATTGGGCCCGGCTCAGCAGGAAGCCTGCTTCTAGCTCTTCCACTCCCCCTGCTTGTGTTTCCTCTCTTCCTGTATCTCTGTCAAATAAATAAAATATTAAAAAAAAAAGAAGAAGAAGTTGCGTTCTAGTAGTCAGAAAGATCTGACTCCAATTACTCTGTGACTTTTGGCAAAATTATGCCAATTGTCTTAATTTCAGGTTCCTCAAGCACAAAATGGGAGTAAGTAAGAAGAACACTACCTCAAAGGGTAGCACCTCAAATGTATCTATTATCACAGTGTCTGACTCACAGATATCGTTCAATACAGGTTAGCTGCTATTATTATTATTACAGATAATAATTACCTGTTAAGAGAATTTTAAAATATTAAGTAATATTTTAGTAAGAAAGAATGAACTTTGAATAGAGTACCTTAAAATTAAGATACAAGATGGCAAAAAGTTTGGTTATTAAAACAGAATTTCCATACTCAAATGGATTTAAGAATTTAGACATTCTGAGAAATAAATACTGTGAAAATGTGACTTGTAGTAGTATCCAACTGAAATCTAAAGCTACAATTATTACCTAGCACTTGTTATAATAGATGCCTATGGATTTGGTCATTCAAATCTTCCACTTAAAATTAATCCTCAGAAACAAAAAAAAAACAAAATTTGTCCACTATTACTTCCATATACCCCACTCTTGCTATACAGCTTTTCAGTTATCCAAAGGTTCTATTTTTTTTTTTTTTCAAGTAAGGAAGGTTCAGCTACAATTGGTATTCAAACCTGTTTCTCAAATATAAGGAAATATAAATTTTAAATTCACTGCAAATAGTTCTCCTTCTTTACCTTCAAAGAAAAAGACTAATAAATGGTTTGGGGTCAAATCTGAAAGGAACCATTACACATATAAATAGGACTTGCCAAATCACAGAATAAATCTAGTTTCTAGATTTACATTCAGAAGACAGTTCTACTAAGGAGGAAAAGTGAAATCCTATTACTTTCTTTCAAATTTTGGAGAAAGCTGGCTCCTAAAATATCAACTAGTTTGATAAC
Source organism: Neogale vison (assembly GCF_020171115.1). Classification (NCBI taxonomy): domain Eukaryota; kingdom Metazoa; phylum Chordata; class Mammalia; order Carnivora; family Mustelidae; genus Neogale; species Neogale vison. Next base: position 268,519,078 of record NC_058091.1, on the reverse strand, counting down.
ATAAATAGAAATTGTTTCCCTGCAACATAAATTCCACCGCCTCCTTTAAAAATTAAGACTATTAATGTTCACAAAAACCCAATAATGATTCTATTGACAATAATTTTGTGTATAAATACAAAGGGGTAACATTTTTTCCTAATTTCTTCAACAATGGAAACAAAATAAAAACAAGGCAGCCAATGACAGATTTGTAATTTAAGATGCCATAAAATGATGGATTTCAAAATGCTTCTGTTTATCCTAGTGGCTGAAGAATGCATGGCTTAGGCAGTTTTAAGTGTCAACATGCAGCTGTGGGAATGAACAATAGCAATTAGGATTATAATTCACCCAAGCATTTCATTACCAAGAATGCACTAAAAATCTGTTTGTATTGTTTAATTTGCTAGAGAACAAGACGAAAGGAGTTAATCTTTACTCCATGCATATGAAATATTTTTACTAGAACCTTTATAAATGTTGTAGCTTTCAGAACACTACTTTCCTTGTTCAAGCTGGGTCAAATGAGAAAGGTCCTGTTTCTCTAACCCTTCACAAGATTCTTAGCTGAAGGCCTGTGTGTTTGAGTGCTGTGTGTTTACAGGGAGAGGTGGCAGAGAGCCAATAATTTAAAAGAATCGCCTTATTTCCTTGGTTGAAAAACAATGGGAATTATGTAAAATGACAACAGCATTAGAACATTTATAGTATAGTTTCAAAGTATACCTACAAAAAGATACAGCAACAGTAACAAAAAGTAACAAAGCAACACATCTTCCATGAAGAAAACCAGGCTCTACTTGAAAGCCATTTTCTACTGAAACTGCTGCTTTCAGAAACTGCGAAGAACTCTAAAATGAGATCTGATGGCCATAAAGAATTCCAAAACAAAGTATTTTTAAGCTGCACCTAATTCAGAAACAAATGTAAACTAAAACAAAACAAAACAACATGACACTGTATAGTTTGGCCTAAATCCAGCTCACTTAAAAATAACTATTTCTTAAAAGGTAGAAATGGCATTTTGAGCCTTCCTTTCCCATGTTTTCTGCTGCCCTTAATCCAGACCCTACCCATAATTCCAGTGACCTTTTTAAAAAAGGAAAATAACCTCCTCCTCCCCCACAAAAAGAAAAAAAGAAATTATGTCCAGATGTGAAAGGAAAAATAGCTAGTTTAATTCCTAAAACTTCTAGGAGTGACAAAAATGTTTTAAAAATGGATACTTCAGACACTAGAGGGGGCCCTCCTAACACACACAAAACTCAAGACAAAGGTCTGGGATGCGTTCTACAAACAAAATTATAGGAAATTACTAGGAGATAACCAAAGAGTGAAGAATATAAGAAGCTGCTCCTGTTCTGAAGATATTACCTTAAAGCAATACTGAACCACTGTTTTTTTTTTTTTAAGGATAAAATCCACAATTAAAATCATTATTGTTTGTACTGGTAAGGCTTCATTGCGTCTATAATGCTTTTTACATTTGCTCTTCACAACACCCCAATAGGTAGGACAGGACTAAGGGAATCCCCAGTGAGAGTACTTCAACGGACAACCCAGCACCACTCACTCACTGGATCTTTAATGCCAAATGCTGAAAGTTCCTGTCCTCAAATTCTGCACACATGCTTCTATGGCTGTGTCCACACAGCGAATGTTCAATTATTCAAGGGTTGATTATTCACACCTTTTAAATTATTAGTGTTCATTTTGGCTCTCTTATTTCTCATTTCCTGTTTATTTCACCACTCACTACTGAAAAAACACCAAGATATTTTATTTAATAACAGTTTGGGTCCAGGTTTTAGAGGCAAGAAAGGTTGAAATAAAAGCTAAAATGGGACATTTACTTATAGATGGTCAGTGCATTAATGACTGACAAGAAAAAGTATGAACAGTCCTAACTGATAATTTTTTCCTGTTTAAAAGTTTAAGAATGTTTTGTTAAAACAAAATTATACACCAAGAGAAAAGGTAAATCTTGTATAATTCAGTTCCACCTGGTAACGAAGGAATAAATAAGGAAACTGAAACAGACTGATGAGGTATTTTTCCTAGCTTGCCTTAATTTTACATCCTTTTTTAAAAAATAGACTTATATTTTCAATGTTTTCTTCTTTTTGTTTTATGACTTCATTCACTCTGAGATCAGGAAAATATTTAGCAGTGTTTTCTGTTAGACCTTTAAATCTGTTTTATTGTACGCATGCATATGTACATTGACACTTACAGACACAGAGAGTCCAAGTAACAGGAAAACAGGCAGCAAGAGACAGAAACACAGCTTTCAAAGTTATGGCTTAAATAAGAGTATTTTTTTCTTTATACTTTCCTGTATTGTGCTCACTTCAGCAGCACATATATTATACTTTCCTGTATTTTCTGAATTTCCTCCCATGAATATTATACTGAAACCAAGGGAAGAGTATTAAATGCCATTAAAAATAGAAAGTACTGTATCATCATTACATGCAACATCATTAGCAACACTTTCACTCTTTTTAGGCAAATTAGCATCATGGTAGACCATGTTAAGTATTATTTGTACTTCCAAAGTCTTGTTTTATCAGGCTAGTAAATGCAACAAACTAGAAACTCAAGTATATGTAATACACACATACCAAGTGCTATCTGTGTAAAACTATATGGAACCATTCAAGTACCTAATATTTAAATTAACACGTTTTTAAGAAATTCTTTTAGGAAAGAATGTCCTGAACATTAAAACATACACTTAAAAGTCGCCTCTTCATCTCAATGTCACAAAGATTTCAGAAGATACTGTTACAATACAGGTTAAACTATTTTATGCTCTCTGTAAAGTTTCAATCTTTCAATAACTTAAAAAATTTTATAAAAACACCCACAAAACAAACACCAAAAGAGAAAGTTTTCTCAGGTAACAAGTTCCTTTGTTAATGCTTGTTTTTTTGTTTTTGTTTTTCTTCTCTTTTTAAAAGTTTCTGGCCCAAAATTAGGACAATAGTTTTAAGAATACTTCCTCTAAAAGTTTGATAATAGACGATGTGGTACTCATTTTTCATCACGAGAGAGCCTTTACCACATTGCCCTTATCTGCAAGCTGAACATTTTATAGGTTCAATACTCATATTTTAAAATCAAGTAACATGTTATTCCAGTCCTGTGAACAGAAATCAAATTTGTAATCAACAACCAAGAAGTCTAGTACTCCTAAATGAACAAATCTGTAACTTTCATTGCTAGCAGAAATCTGAGGCTGCATAGAAATGGGGCAAGGAGGTGGAAAAACTGATTCATCTACTTGGCTGGGTATCTGCTACCCATAAAAAAAAGTCTTTTCTTGATCTGAAAATAAAACACACTGCAATGAAAAATGTCATAACATAAGCAATGGTTCAGTAGAAGAACTCATGTTGTTAAAGTGAATGTTATTATCATATTTGATTATATAGGATTTTAGATATAAAAGAGCTGATGTGCTAATAGGAGGAACAAACTACAGTGCTTCCCTCCACACCAGAAGAAGAAAACTAGTAAAATAAGTACTGGAAAGTTCAGAAGAAAAAAATGTAACAAACCTAATGCTGGCCAGTTACTCTCTACTGCTGCAATGCTGTCATTACCAGCAGCAGCCCCTTCAACCAAATAGAAAAAAATGAGTGAACAGGAAGGAAAAATATATTTAATAGCAACCCCCTGGAACAGAAGTTAAATAAACTCACTATCACATGATTAGTAAACAACTGATGTTCAAACTCTGCTAGGTTTCCTAATTCCAAAGCCCTGTTCTATTATGCCTCAATGCCCTATTAATCAGAGAATTAGTAATACCACATGACCTAAAAGGAAAAGTTTGCCAGTTAATACATTAAGATGACCTCTAGGCATCCAGGTAACTCAGTTGGTTAAACGTCCAACTCTCGATTTCAGCTCAAGTCATGATCTCAGGATGGTGAGATGGAGCCCTGCATCAGGCTCAGTGCTGAGGATGGAACCTGCTTAATACTCTCTCTCTCCCTCTGCCCCTCTTCCTTTATCTTTAAAAAAAAGACATCACAAACTGTACTACTAAAAGAACTAAATGCTGAATTAATCTTTAAAGAAAGATAGTCATGGAAATTACATTTTCTTTGGTTTTACTAAATCTTAAATACAAAGTATCCAACTGAAAAGGAGAAACCAATGTAAACCCATGCAAACAAAAATACTCTAAAAAGCAAGGTAAAACAAATAGTTTGAATGGGGAAAAACTGAAATTGAAGACATCAAAAATCTGAGGCTCTCTTATTCATTCTTCTGCCGTAGCAAGATTCCAGGAGAGTAACCTGGTTACTTAAAAAACATATGCACCATTCCAATCCACTTACGTCATAAATATGTGGGATGCTCAGATGTGTATTATTTATGATTTCACTATTTACACAGAGGCCTATGCTGGATTATGCACCTTCTGCTTTCCTCTTTACTTTTCAAGAGGGAACATTAAAACACTAAATGCTGAAACATGAAACTCTGCTTTTCAAAATAACCATGAAGAATTTGCACTGAAATACTAAACCTCATCCTTTAGCTATCACAGTAAAAAAAATTAACACCAAATAAATATTAAAGAATACTTTACTGACAGGTTTTAAGGCGGGGGGGGGGTCCCCACAGTTCTTTTAAAAGCTTCAACTTTCTAAAGTTCTTTTTAAAGTAATTTTGGATACTCAAAGATCCATTTAGATAGTATAACTGGACACCTAAAACATTTTAAAAACATAGTACAAATGGAAAAACTGCTTAAATCCAAACTCAAGCTGCCCGCCCAAGACATGAAAACCATAAAAAATGTATTAATGTTCAAAACACCATTTTAGTTTTTCCTTCCTCACATGATACGACAACAGAAAAGTACCTCCAGCTGATGTAATTCTAACTGAAATTCTAATTGTTTTAAGTTGTAAGAAAATTAAGGGCTATACATACTCTTTTCTAAGCCAAATGCTATTCTTCCAACATTCTACTACCAAATTCTCTGATCCATTCTGAGTGATGTTGGCCTTCAATTTCAGTTACAGTTCAGTCCAGTACTATCATGGAGGTGGGAACTGGGAATATAAAATTTAATCACTCTTGATGTTTTCCTGTTACAGAACACTGGTGATTGATACAGCTCAATAGTCTTATAATGTTAACTCAAATTTTTAGACTCTGTATCATTTACACATAAAGTAGAAAGATAAATTCTATAAAAATATATTTTCAGTTTTTTGTGGGGGGGACAATGAGGAGCAAATTAAATACTAAACATACTCTTCAGATAGAAAAGACTAAGAACAAACCTAACATTTATGAACGATTAACTGAAGACCTTTGTTTACCATCACAATTACGAAAACACAAATGTTTGTAGAAGACAATCTTCCAGATTTGGTCAAAAGTTTAAAGTATTCTGTACAGATTATACTTTCCCAACACAGAGTAACCAAGAAATTCATCAAGAGTTCTTCCTTAGGTAAGAAACTTATGCATGGCAGAACACTTTATAATTTTTTTACTGTTTCTGTATACATTTGATTATCATCAATCCAATGTACTATAAAACCCAATATGTTCCCCTCTAAATACACTTTGTAATACTACTATTTTCTGTCTGTTAATCATCTTTTTCTTAGGCTCTGCACCTTCAGTACCAGTACTGGAGGCTGCTTTTCTTGAGTTGTTTTTCACAAAGAAATTAAGTTACAACAATCCCAGAGCTGCAGCATAACTAAACCAAGCTGCCTTGTTGATGCCAGTGACTGGCTTAGCTAAGTGACTTGTTACCACAGATATAAATCAGATTTGGATCATAACAAAACTATACATTATCTCCTGTTAACAAGTTTAAATTTATTTTAAAAAGTCAAAACTCAACAGAGAAATCAAGAATCTGTGACATTTTAGGGGCGCCTGGGTGGTTTGGTCAATTGGGCATCTGACTCTTGGTTTCAGCTCAGCTCATAGTCTTGGGGTCCTGGGACTGAGCCTCCTGTCAGCTCTGCGCTCAGTTAAGTCTGCTAGAGATTCTGCCTTCCTCTCCCTCCCCTGAATCCCCACTCTCGCATGGTCTCTCATTCCCTAAAATAAATCTTGAAAAAAAAATCTACACTTCAGAAAGGAGAATAGTTACACAGTAGGAAATATAATGCAAAAAAACCTCAAGAACTTTTATCAGTAACTGATATTGACTGACTCATGACATATTTTCTAATCTGTAAACATACCTATTACAGATTATCAATACTCCAAATGACATCTTTATTTAAAGATTTCAAGCTTACAAACTAGCATTCCAAATCCATACAATTTCAGATTTACATTAAATAAATACTTGGTCTTCTCTTGCTTAGGAAGTATTCTTAACACTCCAGAAAAATCTCCAGTAATGATTCAGTATCAGTTTACAAAAGCCAAAACTTACATTTAAAGTTTCTGAGATTTCTAACAATTAGTATGTTCACTTAAGTGTAAAGCTGTCCTAAAATGCAACTAGCAGAACTAATGTCTTAACGAACTTTTCCCCAAAAAACACCACAAAAAATCATTACTTTATGGTTTACGTAGAATTCAAGGTCAGGAAAGGTAACACAAAATGAGTGAAGACTTAAAGAAATCAGTATTTCCAAATTTAGTTTCACATGGCAAACTATGTACCAGATTAGAATGTATACATAAACTGATCACTCAAAGATTAAAAACTTATGGAAGCAGTGACTAAAATACCTTTTTATGTTAAAAAGTCATTAATTGTTTATAAAGTCTTTTGGGAAACACTAGAAGCCACACATAATTATTCCAATGCCATAGAAAATTTAGGAACTGATCCAAAACAAAAAATACTTGAACCAGGATGGTAGTTGGGATTTCTGCCCCTCAAAGTCTGTCATTTAATTCTCTTTTCCAACAGTTACCGACCTCTTGATCACTATTAAGTGTGACTTAAACTGGCAATTTTCCAAGGAAATAGTTTAGTAATTTATGTAACAGATGTGCAAGAAAAACGACATGAATGAGATAAGCCAAGAAAAACATCCTGATGTCCACAACTAAATTATGACCTGTGGGAGGAAGAAACTATAAAACTATTTCCCTTTCCTTAAAACTTCAGTGGTTAGCAATACCAAATAAAATGAGTCGTTTGATAGCAACCCATTTTCGAACATTAAAATGGGCCCCATTTCCAGGAACTGTTCCAAAACACAAGGCCACCCTAAAGGAAAAATACACACATTTATGTACTTTCATAATCTGCTTCATCTTTTATGGCTGTTTTGTAGAAAAGCAAAATAATATGTATATTAACTGACCAATAATTTATTAGAAGTTAATAAGGCCTGAATTCTGTCTCAGGTCCCTGGACAAATCAACCCTTTGGGTCTCAAAGTTCCTCATCTCAGAGATAGTTCTCACATGTAAGAGATGAAATGGTCAGTGTGCTTACCATTCAGCACACATGGTTATTTTTCTGCCAGTATGTATTATTTTTAGTTTGAAGATATTCTTTATGTGGCCCCTTAGAGTAAACTAGCATAAGTCTATTACTTACCCACATCTCATTCACTGCTGCAGAACTTTACAGTCACAGTATCTGGCAGCCTACCTAGCCCACAGTGTAGACATTGAAATGAAGATTTTAAGGACATAAGTGTATAGCAAGGCAAAAGCAATCTTATTATTAAGAAGTGGCCAAAGACCTGGAAATGAGAATTACTAAGAGAGAGGACAAGCACCTATTACTACAAGCACCAGCATAGAACTGCTACTTTACACTCAAGAGAATTTGTATTTTGAAATTCACTCTACTTATTAATCTTGTGGTACCACCAAGTGTGAGCTATGGTTTTATTTTACATAAAGCAGTAATTTCTCCTTTAGTGGTAATCTGACATCAGCTGATAAAGTCTCTAACTTTTTTGGGATTCACTAAACTCATTCTTATCTACTACTGGAACTGAACATCCCAAGGCAAATCATACAAAAAACAAAGACTTTTAAGCTATTATAGAAAGAAGAGAAATTATCTAGCATGAGGCATTTATTTATTTACTTATTTGACAGAGAGAGAGAGAGAGAGATCACAAGTAGGCAGAGAGGCAGGCAGGGGGTGAGGGAGCAGGCTCCTTGCTGAGCAGAGAGCCGGATGCAGGGCTTGATCCCAGGACCCTGGGATCATTAACTGAGCCGAAGGCAGAGGCTTAACCCACTGAGCCACCCAGGCGCCCCTAGCATGAGGTTTATGTCTACAATTCAGGAATATAAAAAAAATGCAGAATTCTGAGCTTTCAAAATGCCAAAATAAAATTATATAATTCACTCCACGAGGTGGATGGTTGAACAAAGCATTTAAGGGCCCAAGAGCACAAATCATTAAACTAGGAAATGTCTGGATGTTCATGGGTCTTGATGACATGTAGAAGCCCTTCTACTCTCCCTCTAGCACAGGTGCTGCTGCTACCATGAGTTGGCAGCAGATGACAGGCTTACAAAAAAGCTGTCCCAACCATTCTCTAAGTTAGTCCATTGATGTTAAAGAGTTACTTTTCGGAGAGGCACTCTGGTGGCAGTAAGATTTTGGGGAGGGGATGTTCTATTGGCGGCAAAAGAAAAGTGGTTAAGTGGTTCAGGAAAGCAGGATAAAAAGTTGCTTCCAAAATGTGGCAGCAATTTTGCTTGGAACAATACTGCAATGAAACAGGCAGAGGCTGCCATACTAGAAAATATTTTTTCTCCCTGCCATAGAGAAAGAGCTCTCAGTACCCAAAATTGGTGAACACTAACCACTATCAACTATATAAAAACAAATGTTCATGTAGACAAAATCTAAAAGGAAAAAAAAACACGAAAAACAGTGTGCAAAGAAACACATTTGTTTAAAATTGTTTTTACACAGTGAAAAACTTAATCCCTCTTAAGGAAAAGAAAAACAGCTATATAAAACCTCCCGCTTCATTTGCTAGGGCAGCGTCCCATGGCTGAGCTGATTTAATTCTGCTGAGGATCAGTTTCCACTCTTCCGGCTCAGCAGCATATATTTTCTATCAATGCCCTGTCTGCACACATTTTTGAAGACAACTCTGGACGGAGGACCAGAAGGGAAGGGTGTCATGTGTTATCTTGGAGGCCAGCTGAACAGGGCCGGACACTTATTTCCTAGGAACGCCGGCCCCAACCCGATCCAGCCTCAAGTGCAGCAGACGTCTTTTTTACTGTCTATCTCTGTAACTTTTAAGATTTCCATTTTTATTTTCTTCTAAAACAGTACGCTAGTATCTGGTAAAAACATGATAAGGTTTGGGAGATGTTATGTAAAACAAAGGCAATTTTATTACTATAGCACTTCTCAGAGACTATAAATCTAAACTGCACTGAGAGTCTCCAAGAGCAGACTACACTAAACATTTCTAAAACTTTGGGTGTAACACATCTTCTTCATGGAGCATTTTCTAAGTGTCCCCCAAAACCCACTTTGGTGTTCACTATTTTTAAAAACTGCCCTTTATATTAGACTTCCAAAACTGCCTATACCTTTCCTCTTACCACTTGTTTTTAGTATCTGTTAGTTCTTATTTTTTCTTAATGAATAGCTTTTCCTTTAACTTTTCATTTTTATGTTCTTAAATTCCTGCCTGATGGCTGACTTTCAGCCTTTTATCTTGCTTTACATCTCACTTATTTTTAATCAAACCTCTTGATTGATCTTTACTGTTGATTCCAGTTTCCTATCTTATTTAAGTCTCATCAGTTTTCCTGTTTGTGCCCTTTTTTACCCATTGGGTTTTAAAAACTTTTTAAACTTTATTCCATCCCTTCAAAGTTTTCTATTTTTAGCTTTAAGTGTTAACTTCTTAATCTTCTTTAATAACCCTAAAGATTAAAGTTTAAACATCTTTCCTTTTTCTTCCTGCATGTTTGACTTCTTTTATGGTATTTTATAATGCATTGCTGAACGAACAGAAACAGAGCAAAGAGCTCAAGAAAAGAGAGGGATTGCCTCTTCTCACAGCCCTTACCCTCACAGACTACTATTTTTATGGGCACCCTGATCAGGGGTAACATTTTTCACAAGGATTGATGAAATACATATATGAGATACTCAAAAAGAAATTAGCTTTATCAAGTCCCAAGGGTGAAAAAATTATTCTTCTTATGTGTTAGAGCTGCTTTTTAACAATATTAGTTTCCACATATTTGAAAAGGAGCCAACATGAAGGCAGCTTCATTATTTCTCAACCTGAAAAATGATCTGAGGGCACATCATTAAGCTGGGTAGACTGCATGCAATTCTTGGACGTTTGGAGTCATCTCTGGGAGTCTTTTCTCTCAATGCCTACTTCCCATTAATCTCCAAGACCTGTCAAGCTGCATTAAAAATACAGGCACACCAGGGGCAAGGGTGGCTCAGTCGGTTAAGCATCTGCTCAGGCTCCTGATCTCAAGGTCCTGGGATTGAGCCCTGCATTAGGATCTCTGCTAAGTGGGGAGTCTGCTTCTTCCTCTCACTCTCTCTCTCAAATCAAATCTTTAAAAAAAAAAAAAAAAATGGCAGGAACCCAGGGGCAGGATGGGTGTGCTTGGATAGCTCAGTCAGTTCAATGTCTGCCTTCAGATCAGGTCCTGCTCTCAGGGTCCTGGGACTAAGCCCCATGTTGGGCTCCCTTGCTCAGCTGGGGAATTTACTACTCCTTTTTCCTCCCCTTGCTTTTGTGTGTGCTCTTTCTCTCTCTCGAATAAATACAAGAGCCACTGAACAATCTCTCCATTTTGGGTGTATTCTCTATTTATTCATCCTTCAAACCGTGACCAGATTCAGTTTTCCAACATTTAATGTTGGTCATGTTGGTCCATTACTAATTCATCGCCACCTTCCCCAAACATTTTCCTCTTCATGTATCAACGGACAGTAACATCCACAGTTATGGCTTCAACCTTATAACTGATGACTTCCCTCCCCTCTTCCCACCCAGCATCAAACCCATTCCCTGGCCTTTTCTCCTGTAGTTTGTAAGTATCACTAATATATCCATCTACTTCTCTCTACCTACACTGCCACTACCTGAGCCTGGGGGCCCCAACCATTTCTTACCCAGATTACTGCCAACAATATTGTAACTAAAGTCTCTGCTTCTCCTCTATCTCCCACCATGCTGAGGCCAAAACAAACTCTTCCTGAAATACCAATCCTATCTATGCCCCCATTTTAAATCCTACAAAGTCTTCCTTACTAACTTCAAGATGAAGTCCAAATTCCTTAACATGACAAAAAAAGGTCCTTCATATGAGGTATCAGTTTACTTTTTTAGTCCCATCACTGTCATTCTCACCTCTAGAACCTTGTACAAGCTGTTCCCTCTGTCTGAAAGCCCTCTGCCTGTCCATCCCTGCCTGGCCTCACTTCACCTTACTATCGGATTTTAGTTTAAATGTCATTTCCTCCAAGAAATCTTCCTTTAACTCTGGAGATCTGCCTATATGCACTTCAAAGCACCCTGTTCTTTATCTTGACCTAAAACTAAAACTAGTGTACTAAAAAAGATGTGTATTTTCTTGTCTTTCTCCCCTTCTGGACTGAAAACATTCAGAAGACACAAACTGTCTTTCTCACTTAAAGATCCCCAGTGCCTGTAACAGGCTTGGTGATAGCAGATATCCAATAAATATTTATTGAGTAATTGAACAAATAGCTTAAACAGGTTCTTTCTTCTGACTAAAAAAGTCCTGGTGATCAGGACCTGCTTGATCTAGTCTCAAACTACCTGTCTAGCCTTTCCTCCCATTACTTCTGTTTGATTTCCTTTATGGGATAATTATACTTTATTACCATCTGAAATTTAAACAGGCCCTTTCTTACCTCAGTAACTGTTCACTCCTGGAATCATCTTTTAACTAAATTCAAACCTAGTTTTTAACAAAGATACAAAAATGAAGCTTCCATGATTCCTTCTAACCCATAACCTCCCTTTTCTATGATGAAATAAACATTACATTTATAGCCCTTATGAATTATAGTGCCCTGTACAATAGCTATGTATGAACTTAATCTTAATTCCCCCTTGAAACATTGTAAGTTTTTTTGGAAACAAGTATAGTTGATTCTCTTATTTGAGGATTCTGTACTTGAGTTTGCTCACTAAAATGTTTTTGTAACACTAAAATCAATATTCATAGCACTTTCACGGTCATTTGTGAAGATGTGCAGAGCAGTGAAAATTTTGAGTCATCTGTTGTACATATACCTAGATGAGGTCAGAAAGGTTATGCTCTGCCTTATTGTTTTAGTTCTCATACTGTAAAGAAGTGCCCTTTTCCCAGTCTATGCAGTGACATGATTTTTCACATCTTTGTGGTTTTTTTGGTGATTTCACTGTTTAATGACCTTCAAGCCTGGTGTCAAAGTGCTGTCTATAGAGTTCTAAGTGTTAAGAAGGCTATAATGTGCCTTACAAAGAAAATGCCTGTGTCAGTAAGCTTTGTTCAGGAATGAGGTACAGTGTTGTTGGCCCTCTGCTCAGCGTCACTGAATCAACAATGTATATGATAAATGTGTTCATACAGAAATTGACACAAAACATGGCTATGCATTGATGGGACGATGAAAATGTGCAGAGAGGTGCACAGAAACCTAACCCGGGAACAAAGGTTCAGTATTTGCTAATTCAGTGTTAGCACTCTGGAGAACCTGTGCACCTCAAACAAGAAGAAATGACTGTACCACATATTATGCATTCTTATTTCCCTGTCAGTATCTAACCATGAATGCCTCACATAAAATGGGTATTTAATAACCGACCAGTGAATACATGAGTGGAATCCATAATCTTTTGGTAACAGAGAGGGGAATGTAAAACAAAGAAACTGAGATTAAGACATGAATAGAGAGGGCTAAAATAAATATCCTCTAACCAACAAATATACAGAAAATGACATGAGAAATATTACCTTCATGAAATTTTTTTTTTGGGTGGAGGGAACCTGGCCAGCTCAGGCAGTAGAGCATGTGAACACTGATCTCAAGAGTCTTGAGTTCAAGGCCCAAGATGGACATGGAGCCTACTTAAAATAAAAAGGGAGAAGAAAAAAAAAAGGACCCCAGATGCCCTGAGCAGCCCCACCGCCGCTGCCGTCCTAGTTACCATCACACCCCAGGAGGAGCCGCAGCAGCCGCAACCCACTCAGCTCACCATCACCGCAACCCAGAGCAGCAAGACCGAGACCCAGCAGCCGCCTGCTGACCCCACCCTCAGCGCCTCAGACTCCAAGTCCAGCACCACGGGCAGCAGCGCAGTCCGCAGCGCCTGCCAGCAGGGACAAGAAAGTCATGGCAAGGAAGGTTTTGGGAACAGTGAAATGGTTCAGTGTAAGAAACGGATATGGTTTCATCAACAGGAATGACACCAGGGAAGATGTATTTGTAACCAGACTGCCATAAAGAATAACCACCCCAGGAAGTACCTTCACAGTGTAGGAGATGGAGAGACCGCGCAGTTGGATGTTGTTGAAGGAGAAAAGGGTGCGGAGGCAGCAAATGCTGACAGGTCCTGGTGGAGGTTCCAGTGCAACGCAGTAAATATGCAGCAGACGTAACCATTATAGACGCGATCCACGTCGCAGGGGTCTTCCACGCAATTACCCGCAGAATTACCAGAATAGTGAGAGTGGAGAAAAGAAGGAGGGATTGGAAAGTGCTCCTGAAGGCCAGGCCCAACAGCACCGGCGCAACCACAGGCGATGGTTCCCACCTTACTACATGCAGAGACCCTATGGGCGTCGACCACAGTATGCCAACCCTCCCCTGCAGAGAGAAGTGATGGAAGGTGCTGACAACCAGGGTGCAGGAGAACAAGGTAGACCAGTGAGACAGAATATGTATTGGGCTTATAGACGACGATTCTGCAGGGCTCCTTCCTCGACAAAGACAACCTAGAGAGGATGGCAATGAGGAAGGTAAGAAAAATCAAGATGAGACTCAGTGTCAGCAGCCACCTCAACGTCAGTACCGCTGCAACTTCAATTACGGACGCAGATACCCAGAAAACCCTAAACCACAAGATGGCAAAGAAACAAAAGCAGCCGATCCACCATCTGAGAATTCGTCTGCTCCGGACGCTTTTTACTCCCATTTACTCGCGGGTCTGAGTAAATGCTGGCTTATCATCTCTACCATCATCCGGTTCAGTCATCCAACACGAAGAAATGAGATGGAACTCCAGCAATAAAAAATGAACAAAAGACTGGAGCTGAAGACCTTAAGTGCTTGCTTTTTGCCCACTGACCAGATAAACAGCTATCTGCATTATCTATGCAGAATGGGGTTATTATTATTTTTACCTAAAGACGTCTCTCTTTGATAATGACAAAAGTGTTTTGTGTTTTGTTTTGTTTTGTTTTGTTTTAAAGCCTGTTTTTTCTCAATACACCTTTAAAGGTTTTTAAACTGTTTCATATCTGGTCAAGCAGAGATTTTTAAGAACCTCATTTTTAATTTGTAATAAAAGTTTACAACTTGATTTTTTCAAAAACTCAAATGGCAAGCACCCATTAATTAAGGTCTTAAATAATAATAATTTTAAAAGCGGGGCTTCTCCTGTTTCAATCTGAGGTCTTTTGAAGGCATGGCCAGAAAGACTTGTTAATTTGCTATAACCCCTAAAACTGGCTTACTGACCCCTAACAAAAACTTAGAGTTAAGACACACACACACATTGGCACAAGAATTCTATGTCCACAGAAACCTGTGAACACCAAAATCTAAAGTTAAAAAATACTTCAAAACCTTTAAACCTTCTACTCCTGCTGTCAGCTACGGATTAAGGGGCCATCAAAGGTTTCCCCTCTACAGAGGCTTAATTCTTATACAAGCAGCTCTCACTTTGCATGGCACCTTGTTAACTGAAACTTGGACATACTAGTACTATGCCTTCGCTTTACACTATTACTGCAGAAGAGGCTGTGCAAAGGACTCTGCACAGCAGTAACTCTTGTGTATTCTTTCCCAAATAAGGCAAATAGTACAAGGAACTGAGCACATTTTATTGCCCACTTCACATTTTATTCCATAAGAGGGCCTTATTTATGGTTTTTTAAACACTTACTTAAGTCTGTGGGCCAGGCAATGTTCCAAGCCTTTTACATACAATCTAATCTATCAACTTCATGAGGCAATTACTATTATTATTCCCATTTTATGGATGAGGAAACTGAGACACAAAGAGGTTAAATATCTTGCTCATGGGCATAAAACCATTAAGTGGTATGCTTAGGATTTCAACTTAGTCTGAATCCAGAGATAAAGGTTTAGGGCTTTTGCTCCTAACTGCTTATGTTATAACCACAATTTTAACCACTGCCCCTTTCTATTTGTCCCCCTTGTGATCTATTATCCAACCGAGTAGCAAGAGTAGTTATACCAATGCAATCATTTCACTCTCTTATTGAAATTCCTCACAGCTTCTTATTACACTTACAATAAATCCAAGCTCCATGCAATGGCCAAACATTCCCTGAGACTACCTTCCTCCATGTTCTTTCATACTGTTCTCTTTCTCACCAGCTCTTTCACCACTTTGCTTATTCCCTAGTATCTTCTCTCTGGGAACTTCCTTCCTCTACTCTCGTTAAAAATCTTTTAAGTCTTAACATAAACACCACGTCCTCAGAAAGGCTTTCTTCTCCTATTCTATTTAAAATAGTCCCATTCATCATTCTCTATGTTAGCCCCTTCACTTCACACTTAAAAATATAATTTTATTTACTTGTTTTTTATTTATCTCTTCCTACCAAGACTTATTTACAATTACACTTCAAGTTATCTGAAACAGTTCTAAATGATAAAATAAATACTAATGAAATGAATAAACCAGGTCATCCTGTGGCTTTCTGCAATCCTTAACATAATATACCTCATTCTCTGTCATATGGGTATCTGACATGAGAAGCATACCTACAATTTTTGCTTTCTCATCAGAGATTATATAAACATTAAGAATATACTATAATTCATTCACTAAAAGATTATCATCATATATCCTAAAAAACTCTGAAAAATGTCGTCAGTCTAAAAGGAATGTGAATGTGTTATTTTCAAATTACTCCTTTTAAATCCCAACATGACCAAAGAGATATATATTATCTGCGTTAAAATCAAACAGTGGTGTTGTATCTCCATTAAATTTCTCAAACTCTTACTCTTAATGGGCAACTTACTTGTATTTATTTTACCTTTTTAAAGGATTATTTAATAAAGATTTTGGGGCGCCTGGGTGGCTCAGTGGGTTAAAGCCTTTGCCTTTGGCTCAGGTCATGATCCCAGGGTCCTGGCATGGAGCCCACATTGGGCTCTGCTCAGCAGGGAGCCTACTTCCTCCTCTCTGTCTGCCTCTCTATTTGTGATCTCTGTCTGTCAAATAAATAAATAAATAAATCTTAAAAAAAAAAAAAAAACCCTTAAAAAAGATTTTGTTTATTTATTTGACAGAGAGGGACAGCGAAGAGAGGTTTGAAACACAAACAGGGGGAGTGGGAGAGGGAGAAGCAGGCTCCTGCTGGGCAGGGAGCTCAATGTGGGACTCAGCTCCCAGGACCTTGGGACCATAATCTGAACTGAAGGTAGACACTTAATTACTGAGCCACCCAGGTGCCCTGTTTTATTTAAAATTGTGTAATTTCGCTGCTTTTTAATATACACACATGATTTTTAACTGTTGGAAAAATGCCACTCTCAACATATAACCAATTTTTCCCAATTTAAGTCAAAAGGAGTTCATATTCCAAATGAATTACATATTTGGTTTACAGATAAAGTAAGCATAAATCTAAACTTAAGATATATATCCAAAGACTACCTATAGAAAATTAATCCTCAATACTTAATTCTACAAAAGTCCCATAGATATTTCTACACTTGTTTGCTAAATGAAGTGTCAGCATCCAGCGTTCTAATTAGAATAGTGCTGTCATAATTGATACTTAAACTACTCAGTAATCAGTTGCTAGCATTAACAATTCAAAAACTGAACAAGAGTTATATTATGACAGAAGTATATGAATTATAGGTATGTGGCTGTAACAGGAAATACCACTGGAAGAATACATTTTATAGAAGCATTTTATTGACATAATTATATTATCTACAATACATATACTTGTAAAGCATGTGTTTTGATTGTTTTTTTATACTAAACTGATTTGTAGAAAGCAAATTACAATGCTAGAAGTAGAAAAAGCAGGAAGAGACTAGCAATGGAGCAGGCTTCACATAGCTTATTCTCTTAAAATTTAAAAATATGAAAACAAAACCTTAATTATCCAGAAGAAAATCACCACTGTTACTTCTCCACGTGCCAACTCTTTGTACTTACTCTAGGTGTTTCTACATACTAAGAAATTCTAACATTTTTTTTAAAGATTTTATTTATTTATTTGACAG
Source organism: Neogale vison (assembly GCF_020171115.1). Classification (NCBI taxonomy): domain Eukaryota; kingdom Metazoa; phylum Chordata; class Mammalia; order Carnivora; family Mustelidae; genus Neogale; species Neogale vison. Next base: position 268,501,665 of record NC_058091.1, on the reverse strand, counting down.
AGAGAGATCACAAGTAGGCAGAGAAGCAGGCAGAAAGAGAGAGAGAGAGGAAAGCAGACTCTCCGCTCAGCAGAGAGCCCCATGTGGGACTCGATCCCAGGACCCTGGGATCATGACCCGAGCCGAAGGCAGCGGCTTAACCCACTGAGCCACCCAGGCGCCCCAAAATTCTAACATCTTAATTGTGACAAATATCTCTCTATATATAATCTACCCTGTCATCTGTATTTTAAAAATCTGCCTCAAAAAAATAAATAAATAAGTAAATAAATAAAATAAATCTGCCTCAGTGGGTGCCTGGGTGGCTCAGTGGGTTAAGCCTCTGCCTTCGGCTCAGGTCATGATCCCAGGGTCCTGGGATCCAGCCCTGCATCTGGCTTTCTGCTCAGCAGGGAGCCTGTTTCCCCCTCTCTCTCTGCCTGCCTCTCTGCCTACTTCTGATCTCTGTCTGTCAAATAAATAAATAAGTAAAATCTTTAAAAAAAAAAAAAATCTGCTTCAGCACCAAAAGTAACCAAGACCAGGGGTCCTTGGAGAAATGACTGACTTCAGGGCTGAAGTAGTAAAAGTACAGGAATAGTTTGAAACATCTTATCCAGAAAGTAAGAAAGTACCCAAAAAAACAAAATGAAAATAAAACCAAACAAAACACACACTAAAAAGACAAAGGCCTGCTTTACAAGGCGCCCACTGGCCAAAACTGTGACAACTTGAATGCTGAAATAAATAAAGACAGTATGGATTACAACCCATTGAATAAAATGACAAGGGATTACAACCCACTGAATTAAATGATAAGGGAGGGATGTAGGGAAGGAGGGGGAGTAATGAAAGCTCTTCTATATGGTACACTGATAAATACATACAAGGACAGAATGTGGGGGAAGGTAATAGAAGGGGGTGAGTCACCAACTGTAACCATCATAATGAAGACTAGTTAAAGCAAGAAGCATCAGCAGATGCTAAATCTACGCGGGAGTTTGATGAGAAGAGATCTTAAACTATCTCCCCACAGACTGCTTATTTCTTATTACGATGAGAACACTGTGTAGTTAACTTATTTCTTATTACGATGAGAACACTGTGTAGTTAACTTATTTCTTATTACGATGAGAACACTGTGTAGTTAACTACACAGTGAAGAAACCAGACAACACCTTGACTTAGTGCTCAAAATTAACAGAGCATACGGACCTTGTGTACCTCCTGAAAAGGACATGCTATTAATATATTATCCCAGCTCAGAATACATACAACATCAGCTAACCTTAAATTGAGGAATAACCTTAAGTACAGAAATAAAATAACTGGCTTATAATCTTCAAAAATGCCAATGTTATGAGAGGCAAAGAAAAGTTAAGGAACTCCTCATTAAAGGAGACTAAAGAGTCATGACAAATACATGATCCTGGACAGAATCCTGCACTGGAATGAGATGACTTAACACAACTAGAATATAGGCTACAGAGAGAGAAAATTATTCTTTCAATGTTAAATTTCTTGAATCTGATACCCGTATTATGGTTATATAGAATAATAATCTCTGTTCTTAGGAAAGGCACACTGAAGTTCTGAGGCAAAGGTGGTATGTAACCTACTTTAAAAAATGTATCAGAAATGTATGTGTGTGTGTGTGTGTGTGTGTGTGTGTAGACGAAGTGGAAGAGGAAGAAGAAAATGTAAAGCAACTATGGCAAAAATCTTAAAAACTGGTGAATTAGGATAAAGGATTACAGATGTTTCCTTTACTATTCCTAGAACTTTAGTTTCAGAATAAAACATTATTTAAAACTTTGCCTAACTGCATAATATTGTAAATGTATTAAATGCCACTGAATTCAGCACTTTAAAATGGTTAATGCTATGTGATTCTTACCTCAGTGTTTTTTTTTTTTTAATTTGTCTCTCTTGGTAATATACATAACTTGCAACAAAAGTCAAACTCCATGAAAATGGTTAGGTTTATTACCTTTTCATTTTGAGCTATCATTTTCTTGATTCTACAATTTGGAGAACATTTATTTCAGTTCTGAACTAGGCAATGACTAGCTTTTTCAAGTGTAATCATTATTCTATTAAAGCACTGAAGAATCTAGATGCAGAATGAACATTATGCTTTCAGATACAGAATGCAAAAGTTTAAATGTTAAAGTTTATCAGAGTTAAAACATAATGAAATTTAGGCTAACCTAAATTTTATAATTAATGTCATTTTATATTTAACTTATAGTAAAAGGAACAATTAGTAATATAAAGTATGCATATTTTAACCTTTTAGTACAGCAAACACCACATCTCCTTTTCTAAACCATGTTAGCATGTCAAGCAGTCTTAAATACTTACACAACTGAAAAATCCTAATGGTTAACCATTTTCCTCAACTAATAAATAGGCCAAAAACACCCTTAATTAAGCTCTTAGGGCCGTTCTAGTTCTAAAGTTTCCATGTAACACAGTAACCTATTACCATATTTAATGACAATAAAAGCTAGCAAAATGTTGTATTTAGATACAACAGTGACAGAATATTTATAACTCTAAATAACCAGGACACCCATTCCCACTTGCTAGAAAAACTTTTAGTAAAATATTTAGCATAAGATATTTATTTGAAAGTTGTTTTGGAAATACCAGTCATTACAAATTCAACTGTATATCCTGTGGTACACATTATCAATTCAAGTTCAAGTTCTTCAAGTGCAATTTCTAATAAATTTTAGAACCCTAAGCTCCCAAGGTAATAAATTTTACAAGCCTACCCTCTCAAGTCCTGTTTTTTTAAAAGTATGGAATATTATTCCTATTCAACAACCAAAACCACTCCTACTCTGTACTTAAAGCAGCTTTAGACAACCTTTCGCTACTGATGGCAGTTGTTTAATGCCTCTTGCACAGATTCGTCAAGAAATCAAATTTTTCTTTTATAAAGAAAAAACTGTGATGTTTTTCTTATTAAGAGGTATCATGTGTTAAAATGGCTTCACAAACAGATCAAATATCCAAGGTATTAAAAAGTAAGTGTAGTGTTAATTTTGTGTTCTAGATCCCAATTCTAGTTTGTACAGGTATGGATAAAATAGCCACTATAATAATTTTAATAGTAAAAATTTTACTGTTAAGGGGGTTTAACAGTTTATTTAAAAATTTCTGCCAACTTTTAAATTTCTTTTAATTAGAACTAATCTAAGGAATAACAGTCTTTGTTCATCTCTTTTAATCCTGGGTTATTGTTTTTAAAGCTGTCTCCCAATGAGGAAACTAAATAAACCAAACAAAAATACTGAAGAATTCACTGAGAACACAGTGATAACATTTCCATAATATAGTAACTCAATAAATTCTTTTAACAGTCCTGGAAGGTAGAACTTATCCCATTTTATACAGGAAAATTGGACAAAATCTCTTAATTTATCAGGTCTCCCTTCTAATTACCCCTTCCACTGCTCATTTAAAGATTTTATTTGAGAGAAAGAGAGAATCTTAAGCAGATTCCCTGCTGAGCACAGAGCTCAAAGACCAGGTTCATTCTCAGGTGGCCTACCACCACTCATTTAATAATAAAACTGAAATCCAAAGGAATCTGCTCAGCTTGGGCATACCCATGACCAGTATCTTTCTGAATATGTAGCACCCTATTTAAGGTAATTTTAGTAAATGTACTACCTGATTCCTTCACGAAAAAAATCTAAAAGGAAGTTCTGAAATTAGTTACCCTTAAAAAAATAGCTTTATACTATTCTAAGAGAATGATAAATTGATGAAAAATTCTGCACTGGGACATGAAAATTACATCTTTGTAGACACAAATGCCTGACATTGTACGATATTGTACAGTGTGATCACATGACTGATTATTTTCACTTCTACCTGATTAAGTTCAGAAACACTGATAAATATCAAGCACTAACCAAAGTATGTAACTAAACACTCCCCCCTTTAAAAAAAAAAGATCGATTATTTATTTATTTATTTGACAGAGATGCAGTGCAAGTGGGAACACAAGCAGGGGGAGTGGGAGAGAGAGCAGCACACCTCCCCGGAGAAGGAAGCCTGGGATCATGACCTGAGCAGAAGGCAGAAGCTTAACAACTGGGCCACCCAGGCGCCCCTGTAACTAAAAATCGTATCAACAAAGCTAAAATGAGAAATCCTGTACCTACTTCAATAGTGATGTTTGTAAAACTACCTCTATCTGAAGTGGAGTATTTGATATTTTATTTAAATTGAGTTTTTCATTTTTTACCCTTGATTGACTGAACTCAGATTTATCCATATAAATGTATATCCAAATCCTAAAAACTAGGTTCAACTTTTCTGACATACAGGAAATTACTTCCAGAACCCTGCCACCAAAATTTAAGCCTCTATAATTTAGCTCCCCTGAAGCCATTAAAAAAATCCAAATATCTATACTTCAAAATTATTTACTTTGTACTATCTGATTGGAGTAGGAAAGGCTCTTCCTTTTGTGATGGAGCATCATCTCAGACAGTATTCACTGATGTTATCCTATGTTTGGAACCATTTGGGAGCAGGTTCTTATCAGTGACTCTACATTGATTTGACTGGTTTCATATTTTGCACTTCATGTTTGATACCTTATTCAGCCTCATCTTCCTTTCAGGCAAATACACGTAAAAAAGAAAAAGTATCGCAGGATGTATCTCTTTCATGAAGCTTTTGCTATCTTGTTCTTTTTATTCTCTGAATTTCAATAGTATTTACACTCCTATACCCCAAATTCAGGTATCATACCATCTTGTATTATTCTCTATTTCTTTTTCATGTGCTTCTCAGGTACACCTGCTTGACAGAATCAAATGCTGCTACTGGAACCATAAGGTCTCTCTCATCTTATAATACTCCATAGGGCTCATGGAAGATGTTTACTGAATACTCAGTGAAGGACCTTTATAATGAATGGCCATGATTAGTAATGATTTTCAGTTACTGCATAACATTTAAATATTTATAACCTATACCAAAAACATAGTACTTAGGTAAGTATATAATGGACTATGGAATATATTCTCAATCTGAAGAAAAATTGGGAAAAGTTGCGCATAAATCACGGATTCATACAACATAGTAGTACATGCACAACAAAGACCACAATCTAAAGATCAAAGGATTATATGAAAGTTTAAAGTTGTGGAAACTGGCTACAAGACTACTAATTCTGAAGCACATACTATAGCTCATAACTGTTATACTTTCTAAGATTAAGTAATGAGCACCTTCACTACAAAACCTAAGATTTTCTTTTGCACATACACAGACATCTGTTTGCTTTCCTTCTGTTAAAGGGCATCCAACTTACAGACATTATTCAAAGTTCTGCAAGAGTCCAGAAAGTTTTTCTTTTATAATAGGTACATACAGGGGGAAAAAAACTCACTGAATTTGGTTCAGGAACTTAAGAATTATAAATTTCTTTCTAAGTAATTTTTAATTAGTGTAAGGTATACACTAGTAACTCACCCTTATTATAGTAAAATAAGGCATTCTTTGTTTAATGTCCTGTAAAAGTTAGCAAAAACTATTAAATATATGTCCTTACAACTGTCATCTAGATTTAAATCTAGACTCTTATTTTCTAGATGTGTTACTCTGGGCAAGTGCCTGGACATCTCTGCAGCCCATTTCCTCATCAATACATTGAAGATGATAATAATGTTGTCACAATTGTTCTTGGCATATGGCAAATGTTAAATAACTACTAGCTTTTATTAAAAATATATGGACTTGGAAGATTTCCTCAGTAATATAAATCAGCTTATCAAATTTAAGATATTCAAAAATATTCATTGAGTACCTACTATATGTAATATGCTGTTCTTAGAGTCAGTAATACAGGAGTAAACAAAACAAAGTCCCTCCCTTTAAGGAGTTTAATCCCTGAGGCAGCAGACGAATACGTGTAAATAAAGGCAGTAGAGGGGAAAGGAGTGATGCAGGTAAATGCATGCTATTTTATATGGGGAGTAAACAGAGAATCAGAGTGGTAGATGAGGTCACAGGGGGCAGTAGAGAGACAAATCAAGTACAGGCTAGAGGCAGTGAGGAGTGACAAGGGCTCTGAGGCAGATCCGATACAGTATTTTTAAAGAATCACTAGTGCTATGTGAAAAGCAGGTTATAGAATTAAAATTTTCATTTGGCTTCATGAGAAATAAGCGACACTTCAAAAACCCATTTAATGCCAAACTTATAATACAAGCCAAACACATTAAACCAAGGGTATTCTTTAACTATTAAGGGTTAATTACAAATAAAAACAGTTTTAATCAGACAACCTTAAGCTGAAGAATGAATATGAGAAAAATCAATAGGAAAAAACCCTCAGCATATTTATTTGCACTGTTCTTTAATGATTTCCTAAAAATACATGAAAACAAATGGCAAAAGAAACAAGAAATTGAATATTCAAAGCAGGTGATTTTTCTTTTCTAAAAAATTTAAGGCTAGATCTAGATGAGAATTTTTTTAAAGATTTTTATCCATTTGACAGAAAGAGAGAGAGAGAGAACACATAAGCCGGGGGGGCAGAGGGAGAGGGAGCAGAAGATGCCCCATTGAGCAGGGAGGCCAATGCAGGGCTTGATACAAGGACCCTGGGATCATGACCTGAACTGAAGGCAGATGCATAACCCCACTGAGTCACCCAAGCACCCCTAGGTGAGAATTTTTGAGTGAAACATTTCAAAAGCATGCATACACATCTGCCATGTAGTGGTGAATGCAGGTGTAAGATAAAATTATTTACATTTGAATTATATAGAACCTACTCCCCTAAGAATTTAGAAACTTAACAAAATCACATGTCAAAAGACATTCTTATCGGCAAACTACTTTCCTTAAGTACAAAACATGCCTATGGTTGCAAATAAACAAAATTATTCGTATCTAACAGTTCATTAGTTGAATCTATCCACAAGTCACAAACAGCTATAAACTGTTTCCAACACGGGAGTACATTATGTTCTTTTACCTGTATTTAATTTTCAGGCTGAAGAGCTCTGGTAAGCCAAAAAAAATTTCTTGCCAACTTGGGAGAATGGACTGAATAATTGGAAAGCCCCTTCTGCAATGTACTTTACTTGTATATATTGTTCATCTATTGTCAGAGGTTACAAATATGATATATCTTAGAGATTTCTTTTTCTTTTTAAGATTTTTTTTTTAAAGATTTTATTTATTTATTTGAGAGAGAGAATGAGCGAGGAGAAGGTCAGAGAGTGAAGCAGACTCCCCATGGAGCTGGGAGCCTGATGCGGGACTCGATCCCGGCACTCCGGAATCATGACCTGAGCCGAAGGCAGCTGTCCAACCAACTGAGCCACCCAGGCGTCCCTTAAGATTTTTTTTTAAAAAGATTTATTTATTTGACAGACAGAGATCACAAGTAGGCAGAGAGGCAGCCAGGTAGAGAGGGGAAGCAGGCTCCTGGCCAAGCAGAGAGCCCGATGTGGGGCTCCTCCCAGGATCCCCTGGGATCATGACCTGAGCCGAAGGCAGAGGCTTTTGCCCACTGAGCCACCTAGGCACCCCAGAGGTTTCTTTTTCTTGATACTGTTCAGTTTCTTTAAGAATAAACCATCAACTTCAATTTGCCTTCAAAAAATAAATCTTTTTACATCTTAGGAGGAAAGTTTACATTAGCCCTATCTTTGAAATCCTGAAAAAAATACAAAACAAACTGAACAAAAATTAGCAGATGGAAACTGCAATATGTCTTCCCAAAGACTCTATTCCTCAACATGTCTTTTTAAAGAACTACTTCTGTAATATGCTTTACAATATTAAAGTAAAAGTATTTATAAGTTGGTGAAAACAATACACAGCACAGGTAGTAGAGATACTTAGTGAGTTTTCCTTTATGTAGGTTAAGCTGTCCATTCAGATGAAGAGCTTTATGAAAGAGTGCCCCTGAAAATAATGATTCAGGATTAAAACACAGTTCTTACATACTTGTAAATAATGTAGTCTGACAACAATATCTTCTTTATTTTTTAAACACTTATTCTTTTGAATTTTTTGTATGTTACAATTACTTCTTGTATTACATAATAACAATAGGCATTTCAAGAGTTTGTCAGATAATATCCTAAGTGTATCACATGAATTTAATCCTCACAAGAACCCTGTAAAAAAAAGTATCTCCACTTCCTAGACAGAAAAATGTAGAGATATTGTTTCAATGCCCAAGACCACTGCTTCTTAGTAGGGGACCCAGATTTTAGTCAAGTTCTGATCTCTAAATCAAACTGCTTCACAGATCCATATTGCCTGGAGGTGTAGTAGGATAAGGTGTCTTGCTAGCAAATTACTATAAAAACAGGTGGATGGACAAACACACGTAAGTCAACTGAACAAGGAAAACTTATGAAATGACACCTTAAAAAAGCATAAAGGAATAAACAATTAAATATGTTTAAATATGTTGTTCTAGAATGTTAAGTAATGTCAGCTGAGGCTAAAAGGAGTTAACTCATTGTATCTGAGAGCTATGACAAATACTAAAAAAAAAAAAAAGAACTTTCTAAAAGCTAAATATATCCTAATATGAAAGATACAACAGGGGCGCCTGGGTGGCTCAGTGGATTAAGCCGCTGCCTTTGGCTCCGGTCATGATCTCAGGGTCCTGGGATCAAGCCCTGCATCGGGCTCTCTGCTCAGAAGGGAGCCTGCTTCCCTCTCTCTCTCTCTGCCTGCCTCTCTGTCTACTGTGATCTCTGTCAAATAAATAAATAAAATCTTTAAAAAAAAAAAAAAAAGATACAACAGTAAAATTTCTTCAAGATTAAAACGTTAAACTGCCTATACTCTTTCTTCTTAAAAGAAATATAAGTAAACATTAGAAATAAATAAGAAAATAATACAAGAGCATAGAAAAAAAGGTTCAACTGTGGAGTCATACTGTAAGTACTCACTTACTAGGAGTACTAGTAAGTGTAATTTAAAATTAAAAAAAAAAAAAAAAAAAAGCCAAGTACTTTTAGTGGCTATATCAGTAAGCAGATGAAAAACTACTTGCAAACTAACACACATGGCACAGGAAAAACACAAGAGGCAACTAAGTGATTTTTAAAAGCATTTTGACACTAGTACTAAATAGGCTAATTTAAACTAAAGAAATGCTGGCAGAAGATAAATTAAACCCTTCGTTCTTTGGAATTAAATTCTTAATACCTTCTTATAAGCACTTACTAGAGAAAAAGGAGGATAATTATTTCAGCAGTAACAATTATCTGTAATTGGTTCCCCAAAATTTGATATGGGAAGACTAAAAAGCTGACAGTCATGTTTGCTTTCAAATTCTAAGACACACACGGAAGAGAGATTTACTGGTAAGATAGGGAAATAAAGGGGAAACCATGTGCGGACTAAAAGGCAAAACTAAGTTCAGGTTGTAGCCTATCATGTAATGTCAAGTTTCTTTTTTCTTTTTTTTTTTCTTTTTAAGATTTTATTTATTTATTTGACAGAGAGAGAGACACACACAGACAAAAAGGGGAATACAGCAGGGTGAGTGCGAGAAGGAAGCAGGCTTCCCACTGAGCAAGGAACCTGATTGGGGGGACTCTGCTCCCAGGAACATGAACAGAAGGCAGAAGCTTAATGACTGAGCCACATAGGGGCCCCAATGTCAAGTTTCTTGAAGGCAGGTATTATACCTTTCAAGTTCAGAAAGTACAGTACTACTCCAAAAAAATAATAAATGTATTATCTGTTGAAATAACCGAATGAAACTATTTTCTATAAAAGCCAAAAGTTCTCCCTCCGGGTTCTCGACTAGAACAGCAGTTTCTGTCGCTCCATTACATGAGCTAAACATGCATGTAACACCAACAAAAATCAGCCTTTGGGGGAAAATGCAAGCGATGCTTAGGAAAATAACTTAAAATGGACATTCTATAGCAGCTGCCTTTCTATAGGAGTTAGCCCACACCTGGAAATCACTATCATAAAAAGAGAAAGAACCACTGGAGTGCCTGGGTGGCTCAGTCATTGGGCGTCTGCCTTCTGCTTGTGTCGTGGTCCTGGGATCAGAGACTGTTTCTCCCTCTCCCACTTCCCCTGCTTGTGATCCCTCTCTCACTGTGTCTCTGTCAAATAAGTAAATAAAATATTTAAAAAAAGAAAAAAAAGAGCAAGGACCACTAATGAAATAGATTTACCATTAATATTACTCCCGGAGATGAAAGATAAGAATTAGCCGCGTCTGAATAATAAGCAGCAGTTGTGATCTACTACTATCATGTCACGTTCACTGTATTTCCAAAATTTGGAGAAAAAATAGAGAATTGCAGCACCTTTCAATCTATACCATGTAAGATGACGAAATATAAAAGTTATCCAATTTCATTACAAGGCAGGTCACACAATAGTGGTCAAGCTAACCCTAGTCAGTAAGAGTGGTGCCACTTATCCTTTCCTGCCAACGCTGCCTTTTATGCAACTTGAGTACAAGTGGGATGAAATTTTTCCTCCAAGCTCTGGCTGGCCTATGACTTTATCTGCTTTTCTTCAGTGTTCTGCAAGACAAGCCATTTAATACTGCCAGGAGGTGCAAGAATTGTGGAGAGTATCTCCTCACCCTCCAGGTCTTCAAGCTCTCAAAAGCCAGTATTTGAAATATATCATTATGCTTCAGAACTGCCACCATACTTGATCTAACTGTAGCTCCAGGGAACTTATTCTGAAAAAGTGCATTTTTCTTTCTGAAGTAAACCTCACTGGTTAGGGATATATGCTAAATGAAAGCCCTTGTTCTCCTGAGTCACGGGTTGCACTTATTTACTACATAAAGCATTTACATATAACATATATTGATTACCACTTAAAAAAAATTCCCTTTTCAGCCCAAAATATCTCTGGAGGATAATGACTTTCCAAAATTTATCTGCTATTATGAAATACTACTTTCATTTCTTTCCCACTGATGGAAATTCATGTCTCCAAAGAGCCAGTGAAGTTGTAAAGTCTTTCTCTACCCTAGTCCCCTCATTTTACAAATAAGGAATCTATAATCTGGAGATCTATGTGATTCTCTCTAAAATTAGACATATGGCTAGCTTAAAAGGCAGTATCAGAATCTGAACCCAGGTCTCCAACTAGTGCCTGTAATCCAAACTCACTGAGTAATCCTTAATCGCTCCGTTGTTTCTTTATGTCAAGTTCCCTCAATACTTTATCCCCCTAATAATCAAAGTAGCCATTCTATGGATCCATTTCTCCTCCACCATGGCATTTTAAGGTGAAGAGTCTAACTGAACACAGTAACAGAGGTACTGGTTCTTATATTTTGAGGGAAGATTTTCTTCTCTTCTGCCAGTGAAAGATGAAAATTAAATCCTGAGTATTCATCAGTAAAATAACCTCACATTTTAGTATCATGTGTCAGACAACCCACAAAAGCTTTAAAAAGTCCTTGGTGCCACATTCTTACATGTTCTTGAATAACTTGGTTCAAGTCTCCATTCTAAAGTGGGTAGTAAAAAGGAAGACAGAGTTCTTTTTTAAGAACAGTTGTTCCATTACAACTTGGTAACTACTTCCGTGGCAAATTTAACCTGAACACTTGAAGATTAGTAACATAGGTGATAAAGACAAAACAATATGAACTGTACAAGAGCAGGAACATTGTCTTGATTTTTTTCCCCTGAAAAATGTATATAGTCTCTGCAAATTTCTGAGTACCACAAACTTAGTTCTCCAAGATAACAAGGTGTTTCTTAGTGGTTTCCTCTTCTGTTCTCTGACTTAGAAATAGATAGTTTTGTAGAGACTTTTAGACTTTTAAAAACGATTTAAGCTGGTATCTAAGTCCTTGTATCATATATCAAAAAAAAAAAAAAACAACCAACAAAAAAAACCCAAAAAAACAAAACAAAAACCAACCAATGATCCTGTAGAGCATACATGGCATCCACAGGGGAAAAAAATTAAAGAACAACTAATGAACCTGGATCTGGAAAAGAACGATGATTTTATCTTTAGAAAGCAAAGGCTGTATAAATAGCAAAATAAGCCCAATATAAATGTCTGAGGGCTTACCCATCAAATGAATAGCTGATAAAGGAAAATTATTAAAGCGAATCACTCTTCAAACATGGTGCTTCTCTTCTAATGTTTATCTCACTCTCAATGCAGAACATCTGTTACAGTTATCAAAAGTATACCGATCTAAACATATTGTGTTAGGGGTTTTATATGTAAAGCCTTTAGCCCTTAATCCTTACAACACTGTAAGGTAGGTATCTATTATTATTTACACACTGCACCTAAGAAAACTAGGGCACTTAAAGATTAAGTAACTTGCCAAGGTTACAAAGCTCTTCAGATTCTGAAACCTATGGGGTTTTTTTAGGTGCTCTATTGCCTTGGTAGCTCAGAAAATCTGAAAATGTGGTCAAACCCTAAGTTCTATCCGATGCATTATCCACGCCACTATGAATGGTGGTTTTTTGTTTTTTGCTTTTGTTTTGTTGTTTTCGGTGTCAAGAAAGACTCAATAGTTTGCCATTTACACTTCCTGATTTTAGGTTGGGCTGGTACCACAAACGTTTTTTATCACCACACATATTGCCTAAGCACTAGAACCCAAAAGGAAGAGACCCAGTTAAAATCTTAAACTTTATTTCCTGCTGGCCTAGAAGAACTTACTTAACCATTGTTAATGTCCGTTAAGTACGGTTTTCTTAGTGTAGTGAGACACTGAAGTTATCACTTAAGTGTAAAGGAAATCATACACATTATTAGTCATTTTACCTGTGAGGGACGTTAACAGTAGATCAACAGGATATAAACCTGGGCTGTTTCTTTCTTTAAGGGAAATTTCTTAATGACTTGTTAATTGCCCCAAATGGAACAACTGGCCCTCCAAAAATGAAGTGTAGTGGAAAAGAAACAGAGGAAAGAAGAATCACAATAAGTTACATGGTGATCTACTTTCACTAGCGTTAGGAAAGCAAAGGATGAATCTCCTCTTGAGTAACTTCGGTCTGACCACAACCGCCACTTGTTACACCTATCACCCACTCCAACACTTCAGGTTCGTTAGAATTCAAAGAAACCCAGAAGGTAAAGTACACAATCTGACCGGGCCCGAGGTCTCCGCACCACACCCTAAGGAACACAGAGCGTCAGTGCATTGCGTCCCTCACCCCCAAACCTTCGCTGCTACCCTGGAGGCAAAGCCCAAAGCCTGGGGCCAAAGACGGTCCTTCGCTCAGGGCAGTGACCCAGCTCTAGACAACCCCGCCCCCTCCCCTGACCAAATGGTCTATGCCTAGTGGGATGGAAGTAGGGGCAAGATGAGGAAGCCTGCACAGGAGAGGAAGGGGCTAACGGGATGTTCCGAAACGAGGAAGGGTCCCTTCTCAGTCTCGCCGGTCTGGACGAGTTCTGGGCCAGGGAAAGAGCCGGCCGCCGCCATGATGGGGCTGGCCGAGCCGGGGGGCGTGACGCGGGAGGCCCCGGGCGCGGGGCCAGCTCCCCTTCCCCCTTCCTCCCCTCCCCTGCGTGGGCCTCGGCCACAACTGACCCCCGATACTCACGCTTTGTCCACCAGCTCCCGCACCTTCCACATGTTCAACATTGTGCCCCGTGCGGGCCGAGCCGCCGCCTCCCTCCCCTACTCCCCACGGACCCCGGGACACTTCCGCGCCGGGGCAGATCCAGGCCGGGGTCGCTGCCACCGCCCGCCGCCTCGAACTCCCCCAGTTAGGTCCTTCCCTTGCCACAGCCACGGCGCCGCCGGTGACACGTCGAGACGCGGGGGCAGAGGCGCTGCGTGGAGCGGAAGTGCCCGACTTTCCGCCCGCTGTTCGCGGGGTACGCCGGGACTTGTAGTTCTCTGCGGACATAGCGGACCGGTTAAGCTGAGCTTGTTGGTGTGGTAAGTTTGGTACTATATTTGTCAGACTTTCCCAGTCCTACGCACGCTTCCTCATGCCTCTGATCTCCGGAACCAGAAACTCTGGATGATGGGGCCCAGTTATCTGTGTTTTAACGAATCCTCCGTGCTCAAGTGTCAGAAGCATTAGCATAGGATCTAGCTGCATTCAGACAAACTTTTCAAACGTAAACCATTGCTTCTCCCCAGAAACAGTCCACAGCGTGCTATAATTTTGAGCCTTCAAAATGAAAGGATTTTCTTGTGAAATAAGTCTTGTTAAAATATTACCTGAGAAAGTACAGAATAAATAACATGGGAACAGTCCAGAAAAAATTAAGAAATATAAAGTATTGCTGTGTTATTAATAATGATTATACAGAAATGTTGTTGCCATATGTATATGTTTCCCACAATGACAGAAGCATCACTGTATTTGGCTCCAAAGATACCTCCTTCTTAGGGCCTGAATTTCCACACCTGTAAATTGAAGAGACTGTATTCTAAAACTTACTTCCCTCTAATTCTATGATACAGTGGTTTTATATTCAGGCAGCTATCTAATATCCTCTTTAGATACTTCATCTTGAAGCTCAGAAACTCAGTTCACACTCTATAGGAAGCTAGAAAGACATCACTAGGACATGACCAAGAACTTGGCGGGTTTATATTCTTAAGCATAGGTATATACACACTGCATTCAGTGTTTTATTGTAGTGGCTGCTGTCACTTCGTTTTTCACTTATTCATTTTTAACAATGTTCATGTTAAAGCTGCAAGAAACCTTAAAATTCATTTGATCCAAACTGCTTAAATTTTACAGTGCTTTTCATTCTATAAATATTTATTGAGAATTTTCAGTGTGCTAGAAGTAAGGAATACAGCTGGGAACAAGACTGATACAACCTCGGCTCTCTAGGATCTTAAAGGTCTTTAGAGCAAATATAATAATTAAAGAGACATTTAAGATAATTGCAGATAGATAGTGGTTGAAGAAAACAGGAGATAATGTTACAGAGAATGATGTTAGAGGAAAATAATGTTAGGGAGTGTTTAGGGCCTCTTTGAGGACACTGTATTTATGCTAAAACTTGAATGATGAAAAGGAGCTAGCCATAAAAAAGATCTGCAAGAAAAGAGTATCTGGTGGAAGGAACAGAGGAAGACTGATTCACAAGGGAGAAGTGAGATTGATTGTTGCCAGTTGTGACGCCTGTTAACAATGATCCTAAATCAAGAACCCGGAACTTCTGACCCCCTAGTTGCTCAGTCAAGTCCCCTCTTCACCTTGCATCCATATAATTATTGGAAGCATTTTTGAAAGGGTTTCAATGCAGCTTTGGGATTGAGGCCTGAAAGAAGCAAGTTGAAAGAATTGCCAGACAGGAAAAAAAAAAAAAAAAAAGCAGAAATTGGGACAAAGCTATCTCAAAGCTTTGTCAAGATAGGAGTGCCTGGGCAGACATGAAATGTATTTGATTGGTGGGTGGGGAGAGGCAGGGAAAGATGAGAAGAGATAGGTAGAGAAACGGGGCTTTCAAATGAGAAGTTTGTTTCCTGTAGAAAGGACTGTCCAGCCCAAGATTCAAAGGATGGAATATGGCCAGAGGAGATAAGAAAGAGTAACTACCTTGCATAAATAATAGCTCAGCAAGTTAACTTTCAAACAAGCAGGTCCAGGGTACACCAGCAGAATGGGCCTGGTGTAAAAATAACCACCTTCCTTGCCCTGGGCCTGTTTGCAGATTCATAGCAATTCACAGTCAGCATCACCAGAATTACCTAGAGATTACAATGTCCCTGTCTACTTTGCTTGTTTCAGCACCAAGTTTGAAAGTGTCTAGACTTATTCCTGAGTTGTCATGCTGGGGCCTTCTAGAATGTAATGCCAAAAAACCGGCCTGTCTACCTTTGATTCCAGGGAATCGCTAATGGACTCAGAAGAACCAGACAAAGAGAGTCTGTTAAAAAGTGGTCTCCAAAGACTAACCATTTGCATGTCAACAAAGTGTTCTGTTTTTACCTTTTATCTTGCAAGTTTGGGAGCAGTTTCCATAGTAACTTCTTTGTGGCAATTTAAATGTGTCCATTGTAGAAAAATAAATGAGAAAATGTCCCACTCACCCCTCTTCAGGAAAACACATTTTTCACTAAATGAGCTGACACTTTGAGTAAGGCCAAATCAACGCAAGGTTTGAAAGTGGATGTTCTCAGATGTGTGAGGCGCTGTTGTAGATGCTGCCTCCATGTCTTGCATGGTTGGCTCCCTGGTGTTTCCTTCTGAGGATTTAATTCTTGGTACACAGGTGCGGCAACCATGGGAAGGCACCGCCCAAATCTCTCTTTAAGAGAACCAGTTGCAAGGAATGTGGATGGCTGACAGCTTCCAGGAGCCACTCCTCAGGGATCAACCACAACACTGACATCCAGGCTGCGCTCCCACTGGGTTACTCCCAGTCGGTGAGTGAGCACATTGGAGCCAGGCCATTTCTCCCCAGTGCAAAACTTCTGTACTGGGCAAGCATTGCCCTGGGCTCTCCATCAGCCTCCCGCAGTATTCCTCTGAGTTTTCTTGCAATCGGGGTCTTCCTACTCAATCTTCCTTCATTCTCTCTCTCTCTCTCTTAACCTGTGTCAGAACTTCCTTGGAGTCTGAGGCTGTCCCCACCTACTTTTATTCCCTCTTCCCTTTATTCTTTGTAGGTGTTTCCCCCAGTTGATCTCTTATACATTTAATTCCATCTTGGTTCTGCTTCTTGCAGTAACTAAATTGACAAGACGGGCAAACAGTTCTACCTTGGTTTCAGTATTTGGCCCAGTGACTCCTGTTTCTGATCACACTGACTGTTCCTCTCTAGAAGTTGACATACTCGGTTTCTAATCATATTGTAAGAGTTGCTGCAAGAGCCATGCAGATTATATATTGCACAACCCTAGGGGCACTGTTTCTATGGACTGCGCTGAATGCCAGATGATTAACCACAGAGAGGAAGTATACAGTAGTGGTTAGAAAGAGTAGATTCTGGATTCAGACCAACCTAGGCTCAAACTTTCCATCTGCTCTTCAGTGGGTTGGTCGTTTTGGATAAGTTAATTACACCTGTATAACACAGTGATTATGAACTGGACTCGAGCCAGATTGCCTGGGTTTGAATCTTATTTTAGCTACTCACTAGCTGTGCGACCATGGGGAAATTATTTGCCACCTTTGTGAATCAGTTTTCTCGTCATAATTGTGAATAATAGAAACCTACCATAATGGGCTTTTCAGACAATTAAAAAAAGATAACATTTAAAAACATTCTAGAACAGTACCATATACAAACACTCAGTAAATGTTAGCAGTGCTGCTGTAACTACTATTATTACTACTAGTCCTACGAGGAATTGTATTAATCAGTAAAATGTATTCGATGGTCAAGATCCTGCTATGTTCCAGGCACTGTGCTAGGTGGTGGATACACAGTTGTAAATAAAACCAACAGAGTATACAACAAATACATGTAGTAGAAGTAGTTAAGCGCAAAGCAAAATGCTGAGAAATAAATGAAACAATGTATATAACTCGCTGCACACTGCATCCTACATGTAGAAAGTGCTCACTAAATTCTACCTCATTATGGCTCTCAAATCACTTATCTTCTGTGGATCTCAACTTTTTTCCCTATTAACTGAAGTGTTATTCTAGCGGAGTATCCTAAACCTAGCCAAACATCAGAAATTCTCAGACATCTTTAAAAGTTTTGGGGTTTTTTTCATCCTGACCTATGAGTGCCTGATTCACTGGTGTATTATTTTCTGTACTTCTGGTCCCAAGGGACAGTAAATCCAAACTAGCTTAAGAAGGACACAGGAAATTGGGGAGTTTCAGATAAACTGCCTCAGGAACTTAGCAAGTACCGCCAGAACTCTATATCTGACGCTCATTTTCCTTTATTGTGGATAGGTTCCTCCTAGTTGGCAGGAAATAGGGCTACTACTTTGTGGAGAATGGGCTCCATTTTTTTTCAATTAGGCTACCAAGGGGGAAGATACACTTTTGTTTTTCATCCACTGAGTCTAATAACACAGGGAAGGACTCTGGCCCAGTTTGGATCACATACCTATTATGGGACCAATCCTCTAGAGAGAGTATATTATAGAACTGGTAGATCTAGGAGAACCACATGCAGTGGGGAAGAAAGAGTGCTCTGACGACAATCTCAAGAAAGCCTTGCCTTAGCAGACAAAAGCAACAGTTATTTATAACCATTGATCTGAGGAATCTGTATTTTTTTTAATCTCTTAAATGATTTTTCCAGGGTTTGGGATGCCCCAAGTTAGATGACACCACATCCTTTGTCTGACACCTTTTTCTCTCTTTTTTTAAGGTCTAAATTATACAAAGTTGAGTTTGGAAACTACAAAAGAGAAAAAAAATACCATGGGCAATAATAGGAGGAAGAAGTAATGAAGAAAGAGGGGGTTAAGCAGATTCCTGCATTGTGCAGCAACAGGTAAGCTGGTAGCAAGGCACACCCTTGCTAACTCTTTGTTCTGCTGACAGTTGGCCTCTTCTTGGCTGAAATTTTGTCTCCTTTCAAGGCTGTCAGCAGGGCTCAGGTAGGCCTACTCAGAAAGCCTGGTAGGGGCTCCAAAGGGCTAGCACATTTGCAGTCCTTCTGTGAGAACTTGAAGGCACTGGCAGGAGGTGAGATGGAGGTAGAAGTCCTTCTGGAATCATTTCCCTCCCTCCTGGGCTTCTCTGTCTCTTGACCAGAGGTGAACCCAGAATGGATATTCTGCTCCTAGTGTCTAGTTCTCTGAAAACTCTATGCACAGGAAGCCAAGGTACAGTCATTGAAGCAATGAGGCCGCTTGTGACTGTGGGAACTGATCCTGCATTGTCAAGTCTCATTCAGGGGTGAATGATGCAGATGTCAGAAAACTGTGCTGGCAGGTTTCTGAGGCAGGGTCTTTCTCAATAAGGTCAAGTGTCTTGGGAAAGCCCACAGGTGTCCAGAATTCACACAGAGGCTCTGCTAGTCCTTGAACTTTATCAGTTCATCAAAAGAATTGTGCTCTAGAGAACGAGCTCACTGCAGTAGACATCAAAGGAGTCTGATGGGCACACCACTGTTCTTTTTTTTTTTTTTAAAGATTTTATTCATTCATTTATTTATCTGTTTATTTATTTGGGTAAGGGAGAGAGAGCCCACATGATATGAGCACAAGCAGGAGGAGAGGGAGGGGCAGGGGCCGCATGGGAGGGAGAAGGACAAGCAAACTCCACTCTGAGCGTGAAGCCCTACATGGGGTTCAACCCAGGGCCCTGAGACCATGACCTGAGCTGAAAACAAGGGTCAGATGCTCAACTGATTAAGCCATCCAGGAGCCCTGACCGCTGCTTTTTAATAAGCAAAACGAATGTGGCTACAAACTTGGAGGGTCAGTTAGAACAAGGCACCTTTTCTTGGTGAGAAAGAGTCAGCATTCAACCTTTATTTGACACCTGCAGTGTGCATTGGGGTTAAACAGATGACTAAAACCTATTGTTACCCATAGACCTGCTAGTCTAATAGGGAAGATAAACATATAAACAAATAAAAACCACAGCAAGATATTTAAGGAGGCAGTGTAATGTGGGTAGAGGTCAGAGCACTGGCTGTGGCATTAGCAGGGTCTTGGTTCATATCACGTAGCTCTGGGACGTTGGCTAAATTACTTGACCTCTCAGGTTTTGGCTCCCTCATTGGGAAAATGAGACTGATAAGAGCCCTGACTCATAGCATTGTTGTGAGGAATGAATGAGATGACATACTAAATTACTCAACATGTACCAAGGACCCATTGAATAAGATCTATTATCTTTTTAAAATTGTTTATATCCACAGATCATGGGTGTTGTGGCAGAGGGTGTTAGAACAGGTTAATTAAATCTTTCAATAAACTTGTATTTGGACACTTGCCCCATTGCCAAGAATTGTCCTGTGAAAAACAGACACAATTCCTACTCTTGTGAATTTTGCAGTCTGAGAGAGGAGCAAATAAACCTTCCCCAAATCTATCATTTCAAACTATGATGAAAGCCACAAGAGGAAAAGAATGGGGTGCTATGAGACAATGTGACAGTGGTATATCATTCATTTTTCATTCCCAAGAAAGTCCTCCCTGGGAAAGTAACATTTAAGGTGAAGGTGGGAAGATAATTCTGAGTTAATGAGGTAGAGAGAGGAGGAGGAATCCAGATAGAAAGAACAGTCTGTGCCAAGGCCCAAGGTAGGATATAGCTTGGTATGTTCCAGAACATGAAAGAAGGCCCAGTGAGACTGGACAGAGATGGGAAGAATGATCAGAGATGTGCGGGGGAAGGTGAGCCAGGACATGTTGCTTCTTTGCCTGCTCAATCCATTCTCCATCCTCTTCTGCCTTGTTGTGTGCCTCCTGACCTACCTACCCCCTTGGCCTCTGTTACCTACAATCTCCTGGCTTCTGGCTTCTGGTTGGGTTCCACCAGTGTTGTGAGGGTGGATCAGAAAATGCTGAAGCGATCAGTCCTGATATTTCTTTCCTTCTCCTTCCTGCTTCAGCAGCATGGTTCTGGCAGTAGCCTAGTCCCTCTGTGGCCACTCTAGGTGTCCCTGGGAGACCTGTATTTCAAGTTAAGGACCTGGTCTTTCATATTTTTATTTGAAGTGCAGTGAGAAGCTACAAACATGATGTAGTTACTTTCTTGTCACATCGTTCCGCTACAGTTACAACCCATTTCTCATCTCCTCTTAACGGGAAGGCTGTTTTCTTCCCAAACAGGCTCTCTTCATTTCTTCTCAAGCCACAATTCACCAATTCTTCTTCCTCAAAACTCCCTGCTCTCTCAGCTTTCAAGATCCCACAGTCTTCTTGTCTTTCCTATATTTCAGGCTCATTAGAAATTTTTTGTTGCTCTCCGCAGCTTGTAGGTGTTGAGGGGCTCTCTAGAGCTTACTTCTTTCCTCTTATCCACTGGCAATGCCAACCACAATCATCTTCATATGAACTAAATGTTCATTTAGTTCCTCATTTGTTCCTCCAAGATCTTTTCACATCATAAATTGGACCATGTTATTATTTGCACAAAATTCTTTGATGGTTTTTCATGGCATTTGGATTCTAAACCTATCAGAGGCCCATCCCTGGTCTAAACCGCTGTTATCCTGGAGGAAGACTGATACTGTCACAGTCATGTGCGTTACAACTCAAGGACAGTTCCGAGAAAAAAGGGTGGTGATGGCCATGGGCTCAGGAAGTACCTCTCAAGTCATTCAGTGGCAGCATGGCAATACTTTTTTTTTTTTTTTTTGAAACATTTAAAAATATACGTATTTTCCAGCCAGAGCTTCCCAAGGATAGGTCTTGGTGATATGGAGTGGATTATTATCACATCTTGGACTTTTGGGTTAAATCTGGAAGTTACTACAGTCTGGTTCATAATTTGTTTATAAACCCTTCCACGTGGTAAGGTTACTTCTACTACTCTCATTCTTTTTTTTTTTTTAAGATTTTATTGATTTATTTGACAGAGATCACAAGTAGGCAGGAAGCAGGCAGAGAGAGAGAGAGAGGAAGGGAAGCAGGCTCCCCGCTGAGCAGAGAGTCGGATGAGAGGCTCGATCCCAGGATCCTGGGGTCATGACCTAAGCCGAAGGCAGAGTCTTTAACCCTCTGAGCCACCCAGGCGCCCCTACTACTTTCATTCTTGATGTGTCGATTTGACTATTTTCAGAACATATTTTTTTTTCTTCTTTTTAATGCTAAATACCTATTCTGCTGACACCTTGTTAAAGAAAAGAAACCTCATGAGGGGTCTCCAACTGTGGAAGCTGATTTCCTGTGTATTAGCAGTTTTTATGGTTTCTGGTGAGAGCTATCTAAACACAGTTCCTGTTGGGCATATATAACATTAGAATTTCCCTATCTTTGGTGATTCACCCTGAAGAGTGGCAGGTCACTGATCTGGCCTGGGAAGTCTAAGATCTGGACAGACCCAAACACCTACTGGGAGAGGAAGGAGTGGAAAAAAGATAGCAAGTATTATGATCGTTTTAAGATACAGAATCATTGGGGCACCTGGGTGACTCAGTTGGTTAGGCATCTGCCTTCAGCTCAAGTCATGATCTCAGGGTCCTGGAATCAAGCCTGCTCAACAGGGAGTCGGCTTCTCCCTCTGCTTCCTTCACTTGCACCCCCCCCACCCACTGTTACTGCCCCGGTTTATGCTCTCTTTTCTTGCTCACTCTCTCTCTCCCAAATAAATAAATAAACTTTCAAATAAAAAGAAACAGATTTATTCTCTTTCTTTTAATTTTTTTCTGCAAAATTTTTGATTAGTTTTTTTTTTTTAAAGATTTTATT
Source organism: Neogale vison (assembly GCF_020171115.1). NCBI lineage: Eukaryota > Metazoa > Chordata > Mammalia > Carnivora > Mustelidae > Neogale > Neogale vison. The sequence continues at coordinate 268,479,395 of NC_058091.1, read as the reverse complement.
TATTTGACAGAGAGAGATCACAAGTAGGCAGACAGGCAGGCAGAGAGAGAGGAGGAAGCAGGCTCCCTGCTGAGCAGAGAGCCCGATGCGGGACTCGATCCCAGGACCCTGAGATCATGACCTGAGCCGAAGGCGGCGGCTTAACCCACTGAGCCACCCAGGCGCACTATTAGTTTTTTTTTTAATTACAAAAGTAAAACATGTTCATACATCCTTATGTATCTATCCCTTGACCTAGCAATTCAACTGCTAGGTAATTATCCAAGAGAAATGGAAATTATGTTAAAATTCTCATGTAGAATGTTCTTAGCAGCTTTATTCACAATAGACAAACTCTAGAAACAACCCAAGTGCCCATCAGTAGGATATGGACAAACAAGTTGTAATGCATCATTTGAATGGAACATGATTTAGCAGTAGAAGAGAATGAACTGTGAATATATACAACAACCTGGACAAATCTCACAGACATGATAATAAATGAAAGAAACCAGACACAAAAAGTTATGACTCCATTTATATAAAATTCTACAACCGGCAAAGTTCATCAAAGGAAATAAATGAGAGCTATTGTTGCTTGAGGTGGAAAGGGGTGGGAAGAGGAGAATTAAAAATAAAAGTTATAAAAACTCATTTCAACAATTGAAAAATTCCAAAAATGCATAAAGAAAGTAAAATCCCTTCCTATTTATTTTCACCCCACTATGCTAAGCCTATTAAAAGCTTGATAGTACTTTTTCACACTCTTTCCCATGCTTTTAAATACAAACAAAAATACATGTGCACATATGCAGGTTTTGCTTTAGGGTCATGCTATACACAGTGCTTGCTTTTTAAAATACCTGTTTGAGGGGCACCTGTGTGGCTCAGTAGGTTAGGCATCCAACTCCTGCTTTCAGCTCAGGCCATGATCTTGGGGTCATGGGTTTGAGCCCCACACTGGGCTCTGTACTCAGTGGAGCAGTAGAGAGTCTGCTTGAGATTCTCTCCCTCTGCCCCTCTCCCTGCTCTCTCTCTCCCTTTCAAATAAATAAATCTTTAAAAAATACAATAAAATACCTGCTTGATAATACATCATGGATATCCCTCCAGCTCAATAAATATAGATATAACTCATTCTTTTAAATATTGGTATAATTCCTTAATATGAATGTGCCATAATTTATTGAACCATTCGGCTAGTGATGAATAGTTAGGATGTTTCTATTTCTGTTTTTACCACTGTAAACAATGTTACAGTAAAATATATCTTTGTACATCTATCTTTACATATGGTGTTTAGATCTCAAAAGTGGGAACAGGAAAGGATAAGTGTTTTTTATTTAATTGGATATTGGCAGATTGTACACCAAAGAGATTACAGCAGTTCTCACTCTCACTAAGCAACATATTGAAAAGCTTATTTTGTCATGTCCTCATTAGCTCTAGATGCTATTGCTCTTTTGAATTTTTGCCAATCGAATTGATAAAAATATGTTGCCTTAATCTCAAAGTAGTTCTAACTAAAGTAAACCTATGCTTTCATACCTTGTATAAGAGACTCTTCTAACATCTCTCCCGTTTTTCAGTCCTGTTCTTGGTCAGTATGGCTCACATCCCTCAAAGTGGCACTTTCAAGTGTATTGGGAGATAGACGGCAGGCATGTCCAAGAGGGAGCTAGTCCCATTATTTGTTGGTTTGTTTTTTGGCTAAAAATCTTCAGCCTAATAGGAAGAATTCCTTATTTTGTCATCCCTTGTCAGAGCAGGCTATATATTTTCATCCAGGTACCAACAAGAATCTGTGTCTGTTTATTTACTCACTTGTATTAAACAGGATCACAGAACTTAGAACAGAAAACAGAACTCAAGTCAAAAGGGTTTGATTGAAGAGAATGAAGCAAACAGACTATTTATAGATGCAAGGTCAGGGTTAAGGGTATTAAGAAGGATGTCAAAGCACTTGGAAGTAGCTCTGGTGAGGAGCCATTTATTGCTTCAATTATTTATTGCTGTGTAAAACTGCTCCACAACTTAGTGTCTTGAAAAAAAAAAAAAAACACCACCATTTGTTTGCTCAGAATTCTTCAATTTGAGCAGGGCTTGGAGGAAATGGCTTATCCCCATTCTGCACTTGGTGGAGTTCTCTAGAGCAGCTCAACTGGTGCTAGATGAGGATCCAGGATGGGTTCACTCACATGTCTGGTGTGCTACTGGGGGGGTTGTCTCTCCTTCCATGTGGTCTCTCATTTAATAAGCTAGCCTGAGCTGTTAATAGGTGGCTAGATCCCAAGAAAGTCAAAATGGAAGCTGCCGGGCCTTTTAAAGACTTATTGCAGCATTGACCAGCCTCCCATTTATCACATTCCAGTAGTCAAAGCAAGTCATAAGGCAAATCCAGCTTCAAGAGAAGGTGAAATAGATATTACCTTTTAAGCAGAGGAGCATCGTGTGCATATAGAGTTGAGAGGAATCTTTAGTAGCCACCTTAAAAAAAAAAAAGATTTATTTATTTACTTGACAGAGAAAGAGGGAGAGCATGTGTGTACAACTGGGGGGAGGGGCAAAGGAAAGTGTGGGAGAGAGAGAAATCCCAAGCGCAGTACCCCTCACTACCCTGAGATCATGACCTGAGCCAAAATCAAGAATTAGATGCTTAAGAACTGAGCCACCCAGGCACCCCATTAGCCATCTTTGAGGATAATCTACTACAGATGCTTCAGTACAAAAAGATAGGGAAGAATAGTTTCCAATGAGATCTGGCTCTGTGGAGGAAGGTCTGTCCTACAGGAGATGTAGTAATTGAAATCTGCTGCCATAACTGTGGGGCTGAGGCAGGGGGAGAAGGGCTGAATTACCCTGATCTCTTTCTTCCTGCTTTCTGATTTCCTGCCAGTACAAGGCAGCCTGATTAATGTAATTCAGAAGTCAGCCCCACCTTTCTAGAAGGCAAAGCAGCTCATAAAAGGCCACTGAATGGACTGGGAATGGATTGGGGCATTGACGAAGAACAAGTATTTTTTTTTATTATCTGTTTCTGACATTAGAATTTAAGTTTCATCAAGGGAGGGGATCATCCATCCTGATCATAACTGATTCCCTGGAGCTAACAAGTATCTGGCACTTCCTAGATACTCAAAAAAATGTTTTGAATGGACTTGAGGTTAGTTACCTGAGGAGGAGTCATACACTTGACCTTCCTTCTTTCTGATACTGCAGAAGAAACACCTAAAACATGGCAAGATGGAGGTTAAGTGACAGATGAAACCAGCCTGATCCTAAGGCCACAGTTACACTCTGGGGCTCGTCGTGGTATAAAATATGAATGCACTTCCCAAGAGTCTGACATGGAGTGCTGCTGGAATATGGTAAGAGTCATAGCACCAAATCGGATCTCCCTGGTGATTGTCAGAGCATTGTACTTTCCTCCTTTGCCTCCCTGATGATGGACTTAGGTGCCCTAAATCAAGTGATTTGTTTTCTTTAATGTAGGACTATAAGCAGCCACAAGCTATGCTTTAAAAAAAAAATTGACATATAATTCACATACTATGTATACATTCCTTTAAAGTGTGAATTCAAAATCAATGATTTTTCATATATTTACAAGGTATGCAACCATCCCACTTATCTAATTTCAGAATGTTATCTTTGGTGCCATCCCCCCCCACCCCAAACTCCTATTCATTAGCACTCACCTGCTTTCCCCATCTCCTTCCAGCCCCTGGCAACCACTACTGTATGTTTTGTCTCTATGGATTTGCCTATGGTAGACATTTACTATAAATCGAATCATACAATATGTGATCTTTCATTTACGGCTTGTTATGCTAAGCATAATATTTTAAAGGTTCATCCATTTGTAGCATATATCAGTCCTTCATTTCTCTCTCTTTTTAAAGATTTATTTATTTTAGAGGGTGCGAGAGAGAAAGTGCTCAGAGGAGGCACAGAGGGAGAGGGAGAGGATCCCAAGCAGACTCCCTGCTGAGTGTGGAGCTCTCTGCCGTGCTCCATCTCAGGATCCAGAAATCATAACCTGAACCAAAACCAAGAGTTGGATGCCACCTAGATGCCCCCATTTCTCTTTTGTGGCTGAATACTATTCCACTGTGTGGATATACTATATTTTGTTTATCCATACATCAATTGATGTACATTCTTTCTACTTTTTGGTGACTTGAAGTAATGTTGCTATGAGCATTTGTGTAAAAACTTCTGTGTGGACATATGCTTTGTATTCTCTTGAGCATATACTTTGGAGTGGAATTATGGGGTCAAATGGTAATTCCGTGTTTAACTTTTAGAGGAACTGCCAGAGTGTTTTCCAAAGTGGTTGCACCATTTTATATTCCTCCCAGCAACGTATGAGGGTTCAAATTTCTTCACATCTTTGTTAACACTTGATTACAGCCATTCCAGTACGTGTGCAGTAGTATCTATCGTGATTTTGATTTTTGTTTCCCCAGTGGCTATTGATGTTGAGCATCCTTTTATGTGCTTACATGCCATTTGTGTATCTTCTTTGGGGAATTGTCTATTGAGGTTTATTTGTCTATTGAGGTTTAATTGTCTATTTGCTCATATTCTAATTGAATTGTCTTCTTATTGTTGAGTTGTAAGAGTTTTTTTTATATTGTGGATATAATTTGCCGATCAGGTAAGTGATTTGCAAGTATTTTCTCCTATTGTGTGGTTGTCTTTTCACTTTTTTGATAGTGTCCTTTGAAGCATGAAACAATTTTAATTTGATGCAGTCCAATCTATCAATTTTTTCTTCAGTTACTTGTGGTTTGGGTGTTATATCTAGGTTAATAATAGTGACTAGAATAATTACTGCTTCCTGGCTTACATGAAGAATTTTTGTTTCCTTCTTTCTATTTGAGCACTTTTGTTTCAGAGACCATTCTAGGATATCAAACTTGTATTTTTTTTTAAGATTTTATTTATTTATTTGACAGTAGAGATCACAAGCAAGCAGAGAGGCAGGCAGAGAGAGAGAGGGAAGCAGGCTCCCCGCTGAGCAGAGAGCCCGATGCGGGGCTCGATCCCACCTGGGATCATGATCCGAGCCAAAGGCAGAGTCTTTAACCCACTGAGCCACCCAGGCACCCCAAACTTGTATTTTTTTTTTTTTTTTAAGATTTTGTTTATTTATTTGACAGAGAGAGATCACAAGTAGACAGAGAGGCAGGCAGAGAGGGAGGGAGGGAAGCAAGCTCCCCGCTGAGCAGGGAGCCCGATGCGGGCCTTGATCCCAGGACCCTGAGATCATGACCTGAGCGGAAGGCAGCGGCTAACCCACTGAGCGACCCAGGCGCCCCCAAACTTGTATTCTTTTTTTTTTTTTTTTAAGATTTTATTTATTTATTTGACAGAGATCACAAGTAGACAGAGAAGCAGGCAGAGAGAGAGAGAGAGAGAGGGAAGCAGGCTTTCCGCTGAGCAGAGAGCCCGATGCGGGACTCGATCCCAGGACCCTGAGATCATGACCTGAGCCAAAGGCAGCGGCTTAACCCACTGAGCCACCCAGGCGCCCCAAACTTGTATTCTTGATTAACAGAACACTGAGCCCATCCAGGGAGGTGGCAGAGGTGATGGTGTAAGTCCCAGTTCAAGAGTTCATGTCTGAAGACCTGAAATCCAGGAAGGCAGATGTCTAAACTCAAGATAAAACAGATATCACAACTCACAGGGAGTTTAAATATGCTCTTCCTCTACTTTTTATTCTATTTGGGCCCTCAGTGGATTAGATGGTGCCTGCCCACACTGAGAAGGGCCATCTGCTTTATTTAGTTCACCAGTTCAAATGCTAATCTCTCCTAGAAACACCCTCATAGACAGACCCAAAAATAGTGTTTTACCAGCTATCTGGGCCTCCCTGGTTGACACATAAAATTACCTATCACAGGGATTAAGTGAGTTTAAAAAGATGCCCATGAAACTGTATTGGGGGAATAACTGTAAAATACTTTACAGATAAAAAGAAGGCAAACATCAAAGCTTTGGCAAGAGTTGGACTAGGTTGTGCAAAAACAAGCTTTGCTCTGTGATTAGCTGGGTGACCTTGCCCAGTCGCTTGAACTCCCAAGTCTCAATTTCTTGGTCTATTGAGTATAGGTAATCTTGCCAAATCTAAAGACCTTTCTGTGTTATTATGAGATTGAAATGATGTAGTAGGTATAAAAGTGTTTTGGAGAAACTAACTTGTTATTTTGAGCATTGAGAATAATTCGTAGAGACTCGCTTGCTTTCATTCTAAAAACTGACTTTGAGTTGTTTATAGTACCGATTTATCCCTTTGCTTAGGACCAGCCCAAAGCAATGTTTACTGTAATGAAACATTAACATGAGATTTCTCACCACTTAGCTGGGTGATGGCCAGGCCCTGGTACTTGGCTCAAAGAAAGTAGTTATATAGCGTTTAATAAGTACCAGGCCCTCAGGGAGCTCTGTGAATGCTTTTGGTGCTATGGTGAAATGTAACCAAAGACCATCAACCACAGTCTTTTATTGGTCACTTAGAACGTAGAGGAAGTGTATTTAAAAAACAACAACGGGGCGCCTGGGTGGCTCAGTGGGTTAAGCCGCTGCCTTCGGCTCAGGTCATGATCTCGGCGTCCTGGGATCGAGTCCCGCATCGGGCTCTCTGCTCAGCAGGGAGCCTGCTTCCTCCTCTCTCTCTCTGCCTGCCTCTCTGCCTACTTGTGATCTCTCTCTGTCAAATAAATAAATAAAATCTTTAAAAAATATATAAATAAATAAATAAATAAAAAATAAAAAACAACAACAACAACAAAAAAAAAAACCTTATTGGCATTGCGGAGAAGTTGGAAGACCTAAGCCTTTGTACCCTCAGCCACTTACCTTCCATCTCTCCCAGGCATTTATGCAGAGAAAAGATGGTTTGCCCAAAGGAATCCAATTTGAAGGGGGGGGGGGAGACAGTGAAACAAACCAAAGTAACATAAAGCACTGATTCCATTGTTGAGAAAGACACACTTACAAATTATGAAGTATTTAGGGATGATATGGTATATCCCTATGGGTTGTTTTAGACTTAACTGCTTCTGACAGCTAATCTTTGGAAGATACAAGTAGATGCAACGGTTATTGACAGGCTAAGATAGAATAAGATCTTTAATTGTCACCTATTGTGTCAGAGAGAGACACAGCAAAGAGGTCAAGATTCCTGGAGTACCAACAACTCCCTTCTCTACTACCCCACCCCTCCTGACAGATTTCTAAGTGTTATTCTACACTGAGTAACTCAGAATGTGAGATAGTTCACCTCTGGTGAACACATCACCCGGTTGGGGAAGGGGGATAGCCCTGGGACAAGAACAGTCCCTGTGAGGAAAGATGGCATTTTCCAGAGTGAGGTAGAGAGGAAGGAGATGCTTCCATATGAGAAAATGAAGATCCAGAAACAAGATTAGGATCTGGAGGTTTCCAAAAAGTAAGCTCTCTTTATGAAGGTTTTAACCTCTTAGGTACTTTTTCCTTTTACCACAAAAAGTCATACCTAGTATCTATAGTTTTATACAGTTTCCCTCATACTCTCTGATTTCCTTTTGCTTCTTCTAACCCTTCACTAAAGTTTGATACACAGCTAGTTATCAACTGTGTCTCAATTTTCTTTCTTTCAAAATATTTTATTTATTCATTTGAAAGAGAAAGAGTGAATGAGAGAGCACAATCGGAGGAGAGAGGCAGAGGGAGAAGGAGAAGCAGACCTCCTGCTGAGCAGGGAGCCATGCTAGGAGCTGGGTCCCAGGACCAACTGAACCACCCAGGCGCTCCTCAAGTTTCTTATTGTAAAATGGAGATAATACCCACGATGTAAGTGAGGATTAAATGAATTAGTGCATGTTAATTAATGTGCTAATTAATGTGAGTTCCATTAGGACACCTGGCAGTACCTAGTGCATAAAAGTCCTCTGTATATGTTTGCTGTTGTTGTAACTGTTATTACCACACCTTCTCCTCCTCTTCCTCTTTTTTTTTTTTTTTGAAGATTTTATTTATTTATTTGACAGAGAGAGATCACAAGTAGGCAGAAAGGCAGGCAGAGAGGAGGAAGCAGGCTCCCTGCCAAGCAGAGAGCCCAATGTGGGGCTCGATACCAGGACCCTGGGATCATGATCTGAGCAGAAGGCAGTCTTTAACCCACTGAGCCACCCAGGCGCCCCTCCTCTTCCTCTTCTTGAGACCTTTCAAACATCAAGGGGGGCCAGGGCTACTTTCATTTTTTGAGGCAACTAGTATATTAAAAAATAAGGAAATTACCAAATATGATTGCAAAATATTGTGGTATGCTTTAAACATTTACATATAACAAATTAATGCTTTGCAACACACACAAAAATACAAGCCATAAAACTGTGCCCTTCATGGGGTAATTACACAGTACATAAATTCCACCCTCTGGACACCATAGCTCAGGAATTAGGATGTAAGCCTCAAGCTACAAGGCGAGCTTCGGTATCTTCCAGTCCTGCCAGCCTATCTTCCTATCTTTGTATCTAACCTCATTTGGAAATAGCTTTAAAGGTAAATTTTAGTCCTTTCCTGAATGGGAGACCAGACAAAAAGGCTCTTTTGCATCATCCTATCCCCAATCCTTTGGGCTCTAGGTAGTTTCATAAAGGGAAGTAAGGGCCCCTCCCCCCAGACCTCCTCCCACCACCTTTGCAGAGAGAGGAGTGGCCACAGAACAAGCTGCTTGGAGGAACAGTGTCAAGAAGGCAATTCCAAAATGGACAAATCGTTATTGCCTACCTCAGCTCTTTTACTATATGCAGAGGGAGGTAAATCTGAGGGGAGAGAGAAGCTGACATTCCAGTGCCTGAATAATAGACCTCCTCCTCCTGGTTGTAATACCATCCACAGGCAAGCCAGGCTTCAGCTTCATGGGATCAACCTTTTTTTTTTTTTTTTTTTTTTTAATTTAAATTCCTGTTAGTTAACATACAGTGTAATATTAGTTTCAGTGTACAATGGAGTGATTCAGCCCTTCTATATATCACCTGATGCTCAACACAAGTCCGCTCTTCAATCCCCATCGCCTACTTCACACCCCGCTCCCTCCATTTTAATCAGTTACTATAGTTTCTGTTCTTTTTGATGTTCAGATTATCCCAACTTTGGCCAGGGAGAGCTATTTTACTGTGGTTCCTGAGTCCTTTTGACTTCATATTAGACTTTTTTGGTATTGCTTCCTTACTTTTTATTATGAAAAGATATCGAGGCTGTCTTTTATATTTCCTGCCCCAACCTAGAGTCAGCCATTTCTCTAAGGAAATGATAGTTAGAGGCCACAATCTGAAGAGAAATGCTGATTACTATTGAGTTTATTACTTCTTAGACTTTCTAATGGAAAGAGTTTGGAAATACTTTTTGTTTATTCTAAATAAAAAAAGATATTATGAATTCATAATAATCTAAAATTTGTTATTACAGGGTATTATTTCTTTGGTTTATATTTTTTAAGATTTTATTTATTTATTTATTTGAGAGAGAGAGGGAGAGAGAGAGAGAGCACAAGGATGGGGAACAGCTAAGGGAGAGGGAGAAGCAGTCTCCCCAGTGAGCAGGGAACCCTAATTGGAGCTTGATCCCTGGACCCAAGATCATGACTTGAGCTGAAGGCAGACACCTAACTGACTGAGTGCCCCTAACTTCTTTGGTTTATATATTTGATTTTCTTTTCTTCTATATTGAAATCTTGGTTCCTATAAACATTAACAATTACATTTTATTCTACCATGTGTTTAATAGTTTCAGAATAATAATAGCAACACTATTGCAAGAATATGATTATTAAAAATAGTTTAAGGTATTTTTTTTTAAAGATTTTATTTATTTATTTGATAGAGAGAGATCACAAGTAGGCAGAGAGGCAGGCGGAGAGAGAGAGAGAGAGAGAGAGAGGAAAGCAGGCTCTCCGCTCAGCAGAGAGCCTGATCTGGGACTCGATCCCAGGACCCTGGGATCATGACCTGAGCCGAAGGCAGCGGCTTAACCCACTGAGCCACCCAGGCGCCCAGTTTAAGGTATTTTTGTGGTTCTTTTTCTCTACTAGGGATATAAAGTCAAATTACTATGTTTTAAAAGTCATGTGAAATAATTTCTTTCAAAATACTGTTAGCTTTTGTCTTATTGTCTTATTTTGTTTCTGTTTCTTTGGGAGTATTTCTATTTTTATTTTTGGTAGTTAATCATGTGAATATTTATGTGGTTGAAAGTCAAATCTACAAAACGAATTCTGTTCAGAAGTTTAATTTCTCACTTTATCCCCTCTACCCTGTTTTCTCCTCCCCAACAGGTAACAATCTGTTTCAAATATATATAAGCATTCTATATAAACTATACATAAGTGTGTATGTGTTTAAACAGAATTCACTAAAATAACTTTTCTCTGCTTTGCTTTCTTACTTGTTACACCTTGGAGGTCACTTCATAGCCTTTTCACAGCTTAGAGAACTCTGCAGGCACGTAATACTGTTTATGCAGCCGGCATCCTACTGCTGAACAAATAGGTTGTTTCCATTTTTTTGCTATTCCAAATAATGCCAGCTTATACTTGGCAAAGTAGGGATACAACTTTTCATATTTTGTAATTTTGGGGGGGGGACAGATACTTGAAAGTAGGATTCCTAGGTCAATAAGAAAATGAAAATTTTTGAGATATTGCTAATTCTCCTTTATACAGGCTGTACCATTTTGCCTTCCCATTATCAAGGAATGAAAGGATCTGTTTCCCCAAAGTATCAATACAGAATACGTTGTCAATCTTTTGGATTTTTTTTTTTTTTTTTGCCAAATAAGTGGCAAAAGGTGAGACATGATATCTCAGCATTGTTTTAATTCAAATTCTCTATCAGTAAGGAGGAACTTTTTTTTAATATATTTAAGTCATTTGCATTTCTTTTCTTTCTTTCTTTCTTTTTTTTTTTTTAAATGAAAGGGCCCTTCTTTCTGGCTCCTCCCTTTCCATGATTTCCAGTCCTTTCTGGGTCCCTGGTGCTTTCTGGTTCTGTCTTTAGGCCTTTAGGTACAACAGTCAGCGTTGGACTTCCTGTACCTGCACCCTTGTCAGGGGCCATGGTAGTAGGAGGACAGTGAGAGAGAAAGGAAACAATAGGCGTTCTCCCCATCTCCTTGGGACCACAGCCTCTCTGATCAGAGAGGAAGTCTCCCCTCCTCAGAATGTTAGGCCTCTGTAGGCCCTGGCTGCTTTTATTGCTATTATTTTATTGTTTGTTCTGTTGCCACCATGGGATTACCTCAGGGCTGGTGCAGGAGAGGGCAGAGAAGAGAAGAACTCCAGGCAATTTTTCCATTTTTTTTTTTTTTTCACCTTAGGAGTTCCCCTTTCCTCTCCTGAGGCCAGAGCTAGAGGGCTTCTTCTGGACCTCTCTTTTTCCCTGGCCAGTAACCAGCTCCAGATATCAAAATGTCTTGAAACCAGGTTGGGACACCAGAAAAAAAAAGAAGGAAATTCCCTGCTGGCTTGGTGGTACCTCATCTTTTAGTCTTCTTCAGTTTGCTTTCTGTTTGAAATAAGAAAACACCATGCTTCCTAGCAGTGTCGAGTGGGAGGGCGAGAGAGGATGGAATGTTCTTACCCCATCTTACCTGGAACTGGAACCCCTGCCTCAGGCATTTTACACTTATTTCCTTCTCTGCTTGAAATGCTGTTCATCCAGATCTTTAGTTGACTAACTCCTACTCGAATTTCAAGTTTTACAGCAAATGTCACCTGCTCAGAGAAGCCTTTCCTGACCGCTCTCTCTCATGCAGCCTCTTCCAATCCTAGACGCCCTTTACCACATTAATCTGTTGTATCATCTTCATAACATTTATTACAACCTGAAATTATCTTCTTTATATGTTTAGTTGCTTCTTGTCTGTTTCTTTCCCTACTCTGGGAATGCTTGACCTATCTTGTTAATGTCTCACCTGCCTTTAGAACATTGACATGTACAAAGTACTCAAAATAGGTATTGAATAAAAGAATGCAAAGGAATTAAGCAGCATTTGGGTAAAATAATATTCATTGGCTAGTGGTCTGAAGGAGGTGCTATCATTAATCTAAGACCACAGACATGGGGCTGTGGCAATTGCGGTGTAGGAGTGGGAATCAGGATTGTGGGGACCAACCTCCCCCTGGCTCTGCTGTGGACTTGCTCTGCCATTCTGGAGAAGTTGCTTCATCCCTTTAGGACTTAATTTTCTCATCTCAGACATATTAGAATGAGATTTGTTAACACAAAAGTCCTTCCAGTTTCAGCGTTTAAGGATTCTCAAACATTTACATCAACAGTAGACCTTTAAAGTCGCACAATCAGATAAATAAATAAAGGAAGAGAGAAATAAAGTAATTAATTAATAAGTTAATTAATTGATTAAGTTACTCGATCCAAGAGGATCAGTTATACTGGAAGAACCCATCTCTCTGCAATACCAACTCTTCCCTGGCAGGAAGGTGAATGACATTATTATAGGGAAAAAACTCACCTTAGGTTCTGACCCTGAAATGATCGGCTTGCTTCTTTCTGGCAGTATATATTTTCTTTAACAATATTTCCTTTAACTTTTTTCCCCCTGCAATTTCATGTATAATATCTACTCTTCATTTATTTTGTTCATTTATTAAAGAGAGAGAATGATAACGAGTGGGGGAGGGGGAGAGGAAGAGGGAGGAGCAGACTCCTTGCTGAGCAGGGAGCACACTGAGATCCTGACCTGAGCCAAAGGCAGATGCTTGTCTGAAAGACCCAGGCATCCTCATGTATAATATCTATCCTTTTTTTTTTTTTTTTAAGATTTTATTTATTTATTTGTCAGAGAGAGAAAGCACACAAGCAGGCAGAGAAGCAGGCAGAGGCGGAGAAGAAAGCAGTCTCCCTGCCAAGCAAGGATACTGATGTGGGACTCGATCCCAGCACCCTGGGATCATGACCTGAGCCGAAGGCAGCCGCTTAAGTGACTGAGCCACCCAGGTGTCCCTATAATATCTATTCTTAATATAGGCCCCACTTCTGTACCACGGTGTCATTTTGACTTTGGGATTGCAGGGTGTTTCATTATCCAGATTCCTTCCTTACCCGCCCCCCCACCGCCACCGCACACACAGCAGACCAAAAAAGGGGGTTTCCTGAAAGTTTTGGCACTATCAACCTGTCTTCTCCCTAAATATTTCCCAGCACTGACCCTCTGGTTAAGTCTGGAGAATCATGTTACATCTTATTAAAACCATGCCTCTCCTTCCTGCTGTAGTAACTGTAGACACAGAGATCCTATTATTTGCAGCAGACATCCTGGGCACCTCTAATTTGGCTTAAGTATTTTGGTTTTCATTGAGTTCCTTGGGAGATTGGCTTTGGGAGACCTCAGGTCAGACCTAAGCATGATGAGCCCCAGAAGTCCGTACCAGGAATGTGGTTGTATGGAAATGATGTGTTTTGCTTTTGTATTTCTCTGTAGTGCTGGTGTGTGATCATCATCAAGTTTTCTGCTACAATGGAGTGAATGGCATTTTCAGAGAAGTCAGGAAAGAAGTCCTGTGTTCTCCCCATCTCTAGTTTCCTACATGTTTTCATCTATTTACCAGGCCTTAATATTCATTCACCTACAAAACTTCTGCTGTGTTCTAGATACTGTCTCACCCATGGCATGAATCTACATGCAAGGCGAGCTTTTATTTCCCTTCACAGATACTCTGACCTTTGACTGCTCTTCAGTTCTTCCAACACTGCCTCTCTGACTCTCTGATGATATAGCACCTGTGGTTTCCTTAACATCAAGATAATGAAATTGTCATTCATAGTATTTTTAAGTGACCTGTAGAATGATCTCATAGTCTAGCTGCTGGGCTATGGGGTATAATTCAGTTTTGCTGTTATAGAGTAACATCCCTTTAGGACTTAAGTCCTAAATTAAGTCCTAAAGGGATAGTAAGAGCATCTATGGGGGCGCCTGTGTGGCTCAGTGGGTTAAAGCCTCTGCCTTCAGCTCGGGTCATGATCCCAGGGTACTGGGATCGAGCCCCGCATCGGGTTCTTGGCTTAGCGGGGAGCCTGATTCCTCCTCTCTCTCTGCCTGACTCTCTGCCTAGTTGTGATTTCTCTCTGTCAAATAAATAAAATATTTAAAAAAAAATGAATTGTATAATCATTATGTTTTAAGTTCAGAGATGTCATTACCATGTTATGTATCATCCAAAACATTGGCTATGATTTTTTTTTTGTCCACCACTAGAGAATTAATTAAATAAAGTTGAAGAGAATTAAGTACAACATTACAATTGTTTTAGAATTGTGATACTATTATATTTATAATTATTATGAAAGAAACTAGGTTATAGCCACATGTGACCTGATTTTATTTTTTAAATTATAATACATATAAAAAAATACAAAAAGTTAAAAGTGTAAAAACTGTTATAATTATTTACATGTAAATGAATTAACTGTAAATAAATATATTTATCAATAGAGTATATATACATGTATGTATGCCCAGATGTGTATATATATATGTGTGTGTGTGTGTGTGTATATTTGTTAAGTTGAAGGAAAACACCAAGTTCTCTCTCCATAATTATTAATAATCAGTGATGATCTTTCAATTAGGGTGATTTATAATATAGCATAGTGGTTAATCTCATGGACCCTGGAGCTGGTTTGCATGAACACAAATCCTGGATCTACCAGGCCATTTGACCTTTGGCAAGTTGTATAACCTCTACCTCTCTATAAAATGGGGATAATAGGGCACCTGGGTGGCTCAGTGGGTTAAACCTCTGCCTTCGGCTCAGGTCATGGTCTCAGGGTCCTGGGATCAAGCAAGCATCAGGCTTTCTGCTCAACAGGGGGCCTGCTTCCCCATCTCTCTCTGTCTGCCTCTCCGCCTACTTGTGATTTCTCTCTCTGTCTAATAAATAAATAAATAATTCTTTACAAATAAATAAATAAAATGGGGATGATAAAAACTGTACCTGTCTCATGGGATTGTTTTGAGTAATAAGCTAGTTAAGATAGGAAAAGTGTTTGAAATAGTGCCTGGTATACAGTAAGCTCTATGTAAGTGTCACTACGATTTTCAGTTTTATCCTTATTATTAACAACGATTATGTAGTCTTCTATACTTAGAAAACAATTCAGTAAATGTTATTTTTAACCAAAAATGTATTGCATTATTGATGTAATCTTTCCAGAAATGTTTCCCCCTTGTATCATAAGTGTGTCAAGTTAGTAGGAAATGACAATGAAAGTACTGTGCATTTAGGTTTCTAGAATAAATTATTTAAAAGCTATAAATAAATTCACCTTTTCCTGTCCACTTATTCTCAAACATAGGCAGATAATGAAGAGTTTCTCCTCCAGCAATGGTTGTCAAACTTTGGCAAGCATCAGGATCCCCTGGAGGTCTTGTTCAAACCCAGATTGCTGGGCCCCACCCTCAGAGTTTCTGATTCAGCAAGTCTGAGATGGAGCCTGAGAATTTGCATTTCTCAGAAGTTCCCAAGTGATGCTGATGCTGCTGATTCTCAAGACCACACTTTGAAAACCACCGACCTACAGCACCCAGTGCCATGATCAAATGGAAAAACCTGTGACTAGAGAATCATAGAACCCAGTTCTATGATCTTCCTCCTTTCCTCCTCCCTTCCATGAATGTTGGAAGGGAGGGGCTCCTCCATGGGCCAGGAGCACCTACCATAGGCCAGGCACTGGGATAGATGCTGGGGATAAACAAAAAACAAAAAACAAAAAATGTTCGTGGTCGGTGAGCTTGCAGTCTAGGGAGAATCTTAGGTAAGTTACTTAATCTAATTTATGATATCATAACCAGGAAATGAAGGGTTTAAGTATTAAGTCATTTTAATGGCAATTATTGAACATTTACTATGCCCCACGTTCTGTGAAAGGCAAAAACAACACAAAACATTTGCTTATATGATGTTTTTAGTAAGCAAAATATATGCATAAATATTGTTTCAACTGATCCTCTCACCAAGCATTTGTGCCTGATAAGATGTGTTGAACATTATTCCAGAGATAAGCCAACCAAATGTAAAGACGTTGCCATTTTGCCTAAACTGGGAAGTAGTTAAGAGGGACTTGAACTCAGTTCCTTTTTACCCTTTTCAGAGTCTTCCATCTATATACCATTTGGAACTAAATTTTCTCCAAGGTCCCTTCATGTTCTTTCTGTGATTTTGTGATAAATATTGGTTGAATTAAAAGGTTATCATTTTTTACCTATTGTTCTAAAGCTGTGGGTAATACTTTTAGATAAGCATTGGAAACTCACTGAACATTGTTGGTAGTGGAGCTCAGTAAATATTTATTGACCATCTGATACAGAATAGAGAATATATTAAGTGTTGGAGATTAATCATAGGTATAAAGTATAAATAGATAAAATGAAGGTAAACATTTTTATATAATAGGATATATAATATGTTATATATAATAATAAATATATATTATAAATAAGAGGATATATGTGTATATATATGGATGTGTGTATATGAATATATATATCTTCTGCTTTTTAAAAGGTCTTAAAGTCTAGTAGGACAGATGAACAGGAAATAAAATACTTGAGTACAGTGTGGGAAGGACAGTGACAGAATGCCTAGAGTGCTAGGGGACAACAGAGTGAGTATACAAACAACCTGGGGAAAGGATTGGGAAAGATTTTTCTAGGGACCTTGTGTCTCAGCTGATTTTTTGTGAGATGAATGATCAAAAGGGGGTGGGAAGCAAGTGATCCCAGCAGAGGGACCCAGATGAACTAAGTCTCCAGTGTGTAAAACAGCAGGGTGTGTTCAGGGGGTTATATGTTCTTTACTGAATCTGAAACGTGATGTGTGGCTGTGCTTGTCTGGAAAGGTGGGCAGGAGCTTCATGAGTCACTCTTGGACATATCCTGCATGTGGTAGAAAGACTGTATCTTTCAGGTGGAAAGCTTGGGTTCTCAAGGCAGACCATGTGCCCTTGACCTCAGTTCTTACATGTATTAGCTAGTGATCACAGGCTATGTAATCTTCCTGAAATTTAATTTTCACAGATGAAAAATGGGGATAATAATGCCTACTTCTAAGGTTTGTTCTGAGGATAAAATGAGTTAATGCATGTATGGCTCTTGGTGTAATGTTTATCACAAGATAAGCTCTCCCAGTAATGGTAATATCTGACAATAATGATGATGATAATTATTATTAGAAGGGCTCATCATAAATAACTGCCTAGTTGTGCATCATAGTGTAATTATATTGAAAAGTAAATGTTTGGTGATGACTCTCAGGGAATTTACTGTCTTAGAGACCATACTAGCCTGGACAAAGAAAACATAAACAAGTTGTGTAAGTACCTCTGCATTTCTATGCTTATCAATAAAGGTTTTCTATTATTTACCCAAAGTGGGAGGATAGAGAAATTACCCCGGTTTGGCATCAGACAAGTTGTCATTAATAATTACTTAGCTTAGGCTTTATTTTATTCACTGTGGTGAACTCAGAGGCAAAGAATGAGTGGCTCAATTTTCCATTCACATCTGAGGAAGGACAGGCAACCTTGAATGTTGGGTTCCGTGATCCAAAGGTCCAGTGACAACCTTTTTCCTTCTGAGGCCGAGAGGACTGTGCTCAAGTTCTGTCCTGTAGGTTGAGAGGGATAGGGTTCGTAAACTTCTGTATAGAGCATCTGAATTCCAGGCTGCCTCTTGTAAAGAAGCCCTTCAAAAATTGCAGGCTGTGGGCCAGCAGGTGGGTGTGGGGTTGCTGTGCTCTGGGGAAGAGTGTCTCAGCCCCTGTGGCCTGGGGACCTAGGGACAGGAAGAATGAAGGAACAGGCAGAGCAGCCAGCACCAACCCAGGGAAAGAGCAGCTCTCAACTGCCCGCATACATTAGAGGGCTCAGGGGTGATAATAGTGACTTCTGGGGCTTGAACCCAAGCTCTTACCTCTGTTTTCCCCATATTCTGATGCAGACCAAGACAGAGAGAGGAAGCCACAAAAATGACAGATGCCAGTCTTCTCGCTGACCTCACAGCATAGGGCAGGAAGGTGGAGTTTGTGTGGTTTAGAAAAATAAAAACATAGGACATTGCTGAGAAATGGAGAACTGAGTCACAGTTTCTCCTCATTAAAATAACTTTCATACAGTCTTCAGTTCATTGCAAGTATTGGCAAGCATCAACCCACACGCCAAAGAAAACTGGCTTACCGGTAGCCTTCCCCGCCCTACGGCCCCAACAAACACCTCATGGTGGGAGTTCTTGATCTTCTCACTTCCCTCCTTCTCTACTCTCAGTCCCTAGTGCCCACAGTACCCTGTGTACTGGGAACAGCACGCATCAGAACGCTGGGTGGGTGCTTTTGAAGACTTCTGACCCTGGTTTTATTATAGTATTTCCTAATGGTGGTCAGGATGTTTTAGCAGGCACTGTTATCTTTTTCTCTTAGCAGCTTTCCAGGTTTTAGACAGTGATCAACTCTCTGCTGCCCTCACACACACAGTCTTGGCAAGACACTACCAGACCACCCTCTCCACTCATCCACCTACCACCCCTTTCTCCTTATAAACCTCAAAGGGCTCCAAGGAAGGAGCAAGTTGCCACCTGCTGCACTACCCTCCGCCAGTCTGACTGGTTTTTCCTGCCGCAGCAGCCCAGTCTTTCTGTTTCTGAGGCCTTTGTGACCCGTGGAGACCTACATGGTTAGCAGCCATAGGACAAAAAAACTCAGGTTTGGCAGACAAACAGTAAAATTGGTCTTTTCAAGTGATTCTGAGAACCTGAAGAGTGACTTTGTTGTAAAGCCTGTGATTTTCCTTTCTGCTCCCAATGAGTTGGATTTTTGAACTATACTTAGTATTCAGAACTCAAAGTACTCTTTGTGCTCATTGCTTGAGAACGTATTACAAAGTGAACCCTTTCTCTCAGTAAGGGGCAAAGGGTTTTTGAAGAGCCCTGCTGCTGTCCTTCAGATGGTAATCATATTTGACACACCAACTGGCCATCATCACGCCAGGCCCTTAGTACATTTCTGAGCAAGGAAGAAGGAAAAACTATCCTCCTACTCTTAAAAAAGAAAGGTGTAAAAATTACTAATTTAATTCAAGTCTTACCTGGATAGAAACGGATTCCTATAGAAAATGAGGTGAGAAACTCCCATCTACTGTCACACCTCGGATGTGCTAGGGACTCAGTACACATACTCTTGTTTAATCACCTAGCAAGTGAGCTTGGCAGGCTATCTGGCAGGCTTTCATTAATTAACATGGCAGCAGCTCCAGGAGAGCCGCACCGGAAGCTGCAAGGCCTGTTGAGTTGCCCACTGTCGCATATGCCATCTTCTGTTGGCTCACGCAAATGCTGAAGCCAAACCAGATTCAAGAGTTGGGGACAGAGACTCCACATTTCGGTGGGAGTTGCTGCAAAAGGGTGTGCAGTGGAAGGGATGGGCAGGAGTACCGAGGCCATCTTGGCTGCACTCAGCCGTCACACTGAACCTGGGGGGAGATAAGGAGTAATGACAGCTGACTTGAACCTAATTCCAATAGTGTACTATGAAATGAAACAACATTCACAAAATGTGTTGGGCCCGTTGGCAGAAAAGTGCAGCCTACAGTCCAAGCAGAGGGGCAGGTATCCATTATAAATAGAGGTAGTTTCTGTTATCTCTGTGACCTGTAAAAATCCATCAGATAGACTTACATCAAATTTGGAGGGTATGTTTGCAATGATTAGACAAAATATAGGCAATATTTGTTTGGCAAGCATGGGATTCACTATGAGGAGCTCTGGGGAGGTCGTTCACTAGAGTAGTTGACGTTAAACCGAGGCCTGCGAACCGCTGGCTGGGAGAGACATGCCGGAGGATTAAGAAGGTGTGGGCGGAGGAAATGAACTGGTTTCAAATATGAGCCCTACACTGAAAGTCCAAAGGGTAGGTGCTCATGGCAGGTGCTGATCTGCCCCTGAGATGCTTCTCACATAAGCAATTCTGAGAAGCACGCTTCTGGATAAGCAAAGGCCTGGATTTATTTCTCTAAGGAGGGTTAATGATTCTCTAAGCCACACCTGGTAGACAGGCTAGTTATTAGGGTCTATTGTTATTTCCCTATCTCCAAAGGCTTTCTGTTACTGACAGTTAGCGTGATAAGCCGGGCTTCCCATTTCAATGAGGTTTACTTCTTAGAATGGTCTTGGTGTGTCTGTGTTCTGGAGATGGATTCAGAAAGAAGCCAAGGAATCACTGTACCTGGTAGGGGAGTGATGGAAAATTTTCTGAACTTGGAATATTGTACTCAGGGGAAGAAGGGCACAAGCATCAGATTGGGATGTAGAAGACCTGGCTTTAATTTTACCTTTGCCACTCACCAGCTATGTATCCTTAGATGCTTCTCTTTTAACCCCCAGAACAGTATCTGTAGTTATCGCTTTGAATCTAACCACTATGCAGTGTATCTCTCCTGCCATGATCTAGTCCTTCATCAACTATGTTTTGGATTAAAGCAACCCTTTTGTAGAGTTTGTATCTGAACATATCACTCCTCCAGCGGCTCTCTGTTGCCTCTCTAAGCACCTGAATTTGAACAACTCTTTTTATGTTCTTTGCAGGTTTATTGCTTGCAACTCTTCTCCCTCTGTGCTGGATTGATTTTAAGAAGTGGCCTGAATTCTTTCTCCCTATATCCATGTGCTTTGCCAAAACATTCTGTAGCTTCTCCCATTAAGAGGTAGAGTGTGATTCCTCACCTCGTGAATCTGGCCTGTCCTTGTGACTCGTTTTGGGTTACCAAATAGACTGGAAGTGGCACTGAGTCAATTCTGAGACTGGGCATCAGGGGCATGGAGTGCTTCTGATTTTTCTTGTGGAACCCTGCCACTGCCATGTGGACAAGGCCAGGCTAGCCTGCTGGGAGATGAGAGACTACTTGGAGGAGAGCCCAGCTTTGACAGCCAGGGCTATCGAAAACCAGGCTACGCAGCTAGCTAATGCCCAGACGTTAGCTGAATAAGCCTAGCTCAGACTAGAAAAGCTGCTCAGCTGACCCATAGATTCATGAACAATAATAATACTGTTATTAGGTTAAGTCACTGAGTTTTGGGGTGATTTGTTACACAGCAATGACCAGTTGGTACACCCTTAATTCCATATCTCTGCACCGTCGACTCCAGTCAGGATAAATTTCAGTTTTCTATATATGCCATCTTCATTTTTACCTTTTGGTTTGCACAGGCTGGTTCTTATCCTTCAGCTTCACTCTTTGCTGGGCTAAAGTCTGTTCATTTTTCATGACTAGCATAGATAGCTCTTCCTCCAGCAAGATTCCCCTAAATCTCATCAAGAGTAAGTTAGTTGTCACTGCCATGTCCTCCAGGAGCATCCTGCCCTTACCTCCTTCATGGCACTTGTCATACTGTATTATAATTACACATCCTCTCATCTGACTTCCCACTCTCCTGTAAGTTCCCGAAGGCAGGCCTCCATCTTGTTTGAAGGAATATTGTCTACACGTAGCATAATGTCTAGTATATACTAGGGACAAAATATAACTTTGTCAATGGATAAATGGAGTCATTCTACTTTCCTCCATTTCAGTTTCCTTGTTTATAAAATGTGAGGGGTGGAAAGAATCAGGCATGAAAATAGGTTTTGTTTTGTATGTCAGCTCTGATCCCTTGGTCTTGAACGGCTGCAGTTCTAAATGGAGAAAGGTTGTGTGGCTGTGGCTGGAGTTATAGGGAAGGAACATCATGATTAATTAGCCACGTCTGCCGTGGTCAGGAAATAGGAAGTGACAGCAAACCTGCCAAAGATGTGCCAGTCTAAGGAAAGATGATTAGTTTCTCTGATCCAGTTACTGCAAATTTGAATCTTGCTTGGGCCAGTCATATGTGCACTATATGTTGTGTTAATGAAGGGAAAAAACCAAATGTTAAGCTGACTAGATGCTGAAATTAGTGTCCCTTGCTATGGTAAGTACTCACCAGTGCATGTTCTCTTCTGCCTGGGCACATACTAGACTGTTTCTCCAGCCCCTTGCATTAAGTCTGGGGCGTCTGATTGGTTCCCACAAATGTGATATAAGCTGAAATAATAGAAGTTGCCTCTGGGCTGAGCTGCATAAGGACAAGGAAGCCTTCTTTGTGTTCTCTCCCTCTCCCTTCTTTACCTACTCCAAAGAGAGTCCACTAGAAGGATCTGGGTACCTGAGAGACGGCATCCCACATTGCACTCCGATGGGAATGAGAAATAAACCTTTTTCTGTCAAATCACTGAGATTTTGTGGGGAGAGTTGTTATCCTAACACATCTGCCTGGGTTTTTTTTTTTTTTTTCCCACCTTAAAGTTTTTTTTTTTTTATTTTTATTTTTAGGTGTGTAGGCATGGAGGCGTTAGATGCCAAATGTTAATGGCATCTGTGCAAATCAATAAAAATTGCATTTGATACTTCAGGTGCTCTAGGTAACCCCAAGTAACTTTATAAATTGAGGCACTTTTGAACTCTGTGCTGTTCTGGTCTCCATTTATTATCGCTCTTTCTACCCTTAGGTCCTTTTCCCACATAAAGTGACCCACCACGGGGACATGACAAAAGCCTCACATGGAGCACCCTTCCCCTGTCCCCTTACTTTTGATATCAGTTACCCAACAAACCCTGCAGGTGAAAAAGTTTATTGCTCTCAAAGCTCAAAAAGGTAATGATCTCTCCCGGCAAACTTCCTGCCTTCCACGGTGTGATCGCGCAAGTTTCCATACTCATGACAGAACCAGAAAAGTCGATTTAAGATAGTCATGCCTTTCTGTTTGCAGCAGCGTGGGGCCATGAATATGCATACCCAGCCAGACAGCGTTGCCTTCTGGTTCAGGGAGACAGGATGCAGCTACTGAAAGGGAAGTGGGAGAAGGTGACCTTTCATCTATCTCTGCCTACCGTCTTGGGCATCTTACTAAGTCCTGGATATCAAGGCCTTATTCTTCCCCTGGCAATTACGGTCCCCAGAGCCACCTGCTTTTCTTGCAGGAAAATGTTTTCTCCCTAAGATCCCATCAAAACTTCCTCATCCTGTGGCCCAGCTCTCACCCAGCTCTCTTTTCAGTGCACTCATCGGCTCCGTTCCTGTGAGTACCTAGTAAGGGACACGGCTTTCCTCTCATGTCATAAATAAACATCTCTCTAGTAGTCCGTGGCCTGCTGTTGCCGAAACTGGAAGTTTCACACTGGACATTTCAGAGCAGTCAGGGCCAAAGGAAGGCTCTGCGACAGACCAGGGTGGGGAGGCTCTCGGGCAAGCACGGCCTCCTAGCACCCCTTAGGTCACCCCTTGACCTAAGGCAAAGCACACTGCTCCACCCACAGCAGTGTGCTTTGCCAGCGTGCAAGCCCCTCCGGTGGGTATGCTGTGATGGTGGAGACCAGAGCGTCGGAGACAGTGGGAGCTTTGAAGTCCCGGACAGCAGGATTTTAACAGTACCAGTGTGCACGTGAGAGGGCTGAGTAAAGGTCAGTGGGTGGCAGCCATTCTGGTAAAAGCAGGGCAGGAGGAGGACACTAAGAGAGGCTGGGACGGGAGAGAGGTTTTAGAATGCAACAAGCAAAAAAGAAAATGCAGCAACTTGGAGTTTTTTTCTCCCCCTTTAGGAGCCATTCTTTCTTTTCTTTTTGCTTTTCTTTCACTTTTGTGGGTGTTAAAGAATGGACCTGAAGGCTTGAATTTTCCCATGCCTTTGAGTGACAGGGGAAGCCCAAATTACCACCACCACGTCTGCCCCGACCAACAAATAAGGTCGTATTTATTGAGTCCTTACCATGTGCCAGCAGTTTGTTTATTGCTTCCCTCAACTCTTTGCAGTCTCAGTATCGTTATCCTACATTTATAGATGAGAAAAGTATAGTTAAAAAATAACTTGTGTAAGATTACGAAGGTAGTAAAATGCGGAATCCTGTTCTTAACCACAACAGCTTATGCACCCCTGAGAGGTAAAGGGGGCAGAGACCTTTGCAGGACCAGGCCTCCTGTTACCAACCAAACCTTTGCATGAAAGGTTAGTGGAAAGCCAGAAGGGTGAGGAAGCCAATGCCAGGATATTCAGTGGGGAGTCAGTCTTGCCTGCAAGGACTGCGCCGGCATCTTCGGCTGGCCACATTCTCCCTGGGCACATCTTCGCAACCCATATCCTTTGGCCGATTTGAGAAAGCTGCTGCCAGCTCGCATAACGTGAAGCCTCATCGGTAGTACCAGAGGCAGAGCAACATCGAGGTGAAAGCCCTAGAGAATCTGGAGTTGTCATATACCTTGTCAGTCAGGCAGGGTCGCCCAATGGAAGATTCCCCAGCCATTAAATGGCCCCGGAGGAAGCTGACATGTTGCCCTTGAGAGAGCCAAGTCGATGACAAAAAGACATGCAGGCGTAACTGTACATTTGTGAGCAGAAAATCCATCGTGACAACAGGCTGCGTTGGAGTCACCACATGGATGCAGCCACCTGGCTGGATCTCGACTGCCACAGCACGTTCAGGGAACTCAGCCGTGGCTCCAGCCCTGGCCGCCAGGGTGAGGGAAGCGGTTCAGTAATCAGATCTTTCAAAATCAATTTAGCTCATGCTCCAAAGTCCTGGCTGTAATTGACAACAACTTCCTCCCTGGTTTCCTTAACTATCAGAAAAAAATGTTGAACGGTTTTAAACCTTTTTGTGGCCAGGACTCACCTTCCAGTGGCATTTTAAGAGGCATCTGCAAAGAGATTTGACTTAATTTCAGGCCTTGCCTTTCCTCGAGTGTGAATAATTAGCTAAGCAGTCCCACTACCCAGATTTATGCCTGGTGATCCAAAGTGGGAAATGTTAAAGAAGCCCGTGCCTAGTGGTGGTGGAGTAGAAGGATTTCTACCCACCTTCAGTGTTCTAGGAGATGGGGATAACAATAATGAACTCTGCCGGCTGGATGCAGGCCAATTAGTCCAAGTTTGTGAAGCTCGGAGTCTTATTACAGCTTTACCGCTCCTGGAGAGTAGGCAAGACCTTCCTGTGACTTTGCATGTGAAACTAATTGCCCTGGAAATGTCGGGAATTTGATCTTCCATCAAATCCTCCAGCCCTTCAGATCCCTTGACAATCTTGGGCTATTTGCATCTCAAGGTTAAGGGAAGCTATTGCTTTCTGGATGCTAATCAGTCGTGAAAACTTTTTATCTCCTCTTGAAAACTAAAACCCTTCACAATTGCCCTATTCTGAGCACTGTGAGAGCGAGGAGAGGTGCAGATAGGCTGGGTTTATTTCAATGAGCAATGTGTTTAGCAGTTTTGAGTTTTAATTCTATTTTTCCTTGGCTTCCGTGAGATCCTGGAAAATCACTTATTATTTCTGAGTATATTTCCCCCAAATGTGATCTGAATTTTGTCATATCTCCCCGGGGAGAAATTACCATTATGAAGCTCTAGATTATCTTAGCTTGTGGATTTGAAAAGAAAGCAACCTTGCAAATAGTTTTTCTGTGGCGAAAAAAATATATATGCTTATACATACACATGTGGACTGTTTTCCTACTGTGCCATTTTAGTCACACGAGGTGCTTTTTAGAGATAAAAAATTATCCAAGCATCATCCAAGTGGTGCTGTTGACATTTTGCACCACAACGTTCTTTGCAGCTGGGGAGGGGGGTGTTGTCCTGGGTGTTAGAGAATCTTTAGCAGCATCTCTGGCCGCTACCTACTAGATGCCAGTAGCGCCCAGTTAAACTGATTAAACAAGGAGTCCATTAGACCGAGGGGGTGCTACAACCTTAGCAGACCTAAGCAAAACGAAAACCTATATATGCCTCAAGGTGAAGAAATCAAACCCTAAGGACAACCAATCACAAACATCCAACTGGGTTTTCCCAGCAAAGGCAACCAAGCTACTCCAGCTGTAGCCAGTCAATGCTTGCATTGCCTCCGTGTGTTCTGTGCAACAGCCTTGTTGCAGGAATGCTTCGTGCCACTTCAGGCTTCGTGCTGCCGATTTGGATAGATTTTTTGCTCAAATAAATTCTTAAAAATTTTAATATATCTCAGTTTGTCTTTTAACCACCCCCAAGTCACGACAATGAAAAATGCCTCTAGACATTGTCACGTGTCCCCTGGGATAGGATTGCTTGATTTAGCAAATAAAAATACAGGATGCTCAGTTAAATTTGAATTTCAGAGAAACAATGAATAAGTTTTGTCAATTTAACTGGGTGTACTGTATTTAATCTGGCACCTACCTGGGGGACAGACTCTCCCTCACGTTAAGAACCAGTATTCTAGATAAAGATTTGCATTTATCAGCGAACTCACATTGATGAAGTCCCAGAACATAGGTCGGGTTCGGTGGGGTGAGGTTCGGAGCCGACGGCTAAAGAAAGAATTCTTAAGACGTCTCTGGTGCAAAAAGGTGGTTTATTAGAGCACGGGGACAGGACCCGTGGGCAGGCAGAGATGCGGCTGCCCGGAGCCTGTGAGGAATGTCTGGTTATATACACAGGAGTTGGGTAGGTGAGGACAAAGGGGGTGATGTTAGTCTCTAAGGAATTTTGGAAGCAAGGTCTGCAGGACCTTGAGGGGCTAGCTATTGTTGGGAGAAAGGTTATTTATTACTAGTAGTAAAACTCTTCTTGTGAGACCTTTTAGATGTGTATCAATGGGCCATATGCTTGGGAATGATTCTCGACACTATCTTGGAGATCTAGAGATAAAGCTTCACATTTCTCCTATCAAGTGTCCTTGTTTGTGAGACTTGGGTTTAGAAGAAATTTAACTTTATTTACTTTTCTTTTTACCTCCGCCTCCTTTGGTTTCTTATGGAGGGGAGGGTGGCATTAGGGCTTGAGGAACTGAGTTATGTGTCCTTGGAAATTGGGCTATTGATAAGGTAACTTCTTTGTTTGTAAATCTCAAGGACATTTGCAAACAAAGGGAGACTCCTGCCTTACAGGACTGTGATCTCTGCAATATAACCATTTGTTCTTCTTTTAGGGCAGTCAGGGGTGCCTGAGGAATGTCATACATATTACTAAGGGGAGTGGGTGGAAAGGGGGTGCAAGGCGCCAGCCCCTGCTCCCTCCTCAGCCAGCCTCCTGCTCCCTCATCAACATTATCCTCATCCTTCTCTTATTCATGCCCCACTTTACTTGCTTACTTACCTTTCTCTCTAATTCTGGCCTGCATGATAGAGGATAAAATAAATTACATTGTGGACCTCACCTCAAATTGTTGCTAGCCTTGGGCATGAGAGCAAATAGAAACAAATTGCTAATGGGATGCTTGGTTAAGGGTCTGCCTGCAACTCAGGTCATGATCCCAGGGTTCTGGAATTGAGTCCCACATTGCATTGGGGTCCTTGCTCAGTGGGGACCTTGCTTCTCCCTCTGCCTGCTGCTCCTCCTGCTTGCGTTCTTTCTCTCTCTCTCTCTGACAAATAAATAAAATCTTTAAAAAAATTGCTACTCTATGTGCAATTCTATGATAAAATAAGAGTCAGTTACAAAAAAAGAAAGAAAGAAGAAAAGAAACAGTTTAGGCAAATCAAAATCATGCTTCTCCAAGCAGAATAAGCAGAATCCTTGCATGACTGGCACAGGACCCAGTCAGATAGGCCTTTGAGAAGAAGAAACTCTGTGTGCCGCCAAGATCTCCATGGACCTCTGAAAGTCAAGTCCAGAAGCGAATGTGAGTTTTTCTTTTTTTGCCATTTAATCACCAGATACTTTTTTTTTTTTTAAAGATTTTATTTATTTATTTGACAGAGAGAGATCACAAGTAGGCAGAGAGGCAGGCAGAGAGAGAGAGGAGGAAGCAGGCTCCCTGCTGAGCAGAGAGCCCAACGTGGGACTCGATCCCAGGACCCCGAGATCATGACCTGAGCCGAAGGCAGCGGCTTAACCCACTGAGCCACCCAGGCGCCCAATCACCAGATACTTTTTGAGCAATGACAGCATTAACTAGGTGCTATATGGAATACATACAAGGGAAAAGGCACAGTTTGTGCCTGGTGGAGAAGAAGCAGGTTGTCCTTCCATAGAGAAATACTTGCTAATAACAGATGATGTATTCCCAAGGCCTAATTAAGATACAGATGATACTCAAAAGGAGAAATTGGGGGGCGCTTGGTTGGCTCAGTGGGTTAAGCCTCTGCCTTTGGCTCAGGTCATGATCCCAGGGTCCTAGGATCGAGCCCCGCATCAGGCTCTCTGCTTGGCGGGGAGCCTGCTTCCCCCTCTCTCTCTGCCTGCCTCTCTGCCTACTTGTGATCTCTGTCTGTCAAATAAATAAATAAAATATTTAAAAAAAAAAAAAGGAGAAATTGGTAACCATTGGCATTGTGGAAGTTAGGGAAGCCTTCATAGAGTAGGTAAGATGGAAGGATGGGTGGAGTTAGGGGAGGATGGGGAACAAAGCTGGTTAGAGACATATTACTATACCTTGAGGATCAATGATCTGGTACTCAGAGCAGACCCAAAATACTGTGATCCCTTAGATTGCTAATCAGAGATTGGTTCCCTGTTATTGTAGAGGAACATGCCTAAAGAAAGTACAGAGGACGCTCAACTAGCTTTTGTCAGTCTTTATTCTTTTCTTTATCGTTCCCAGTATTTGTTATTGCTCCATTCTGCAAAATAAAAGTTAATCAGGCCACCAGCTTAGAAACCATCTATTGGGGGTGCCTGGGTGGCTCAGTGGGTTAAGCCTCTGCCTTGGCTCCGGTCATGATCTCAAGGTCCTGCGATCCCGCATCAGGCTCTCTGCTCAGCAGGGAGCCTGCTTCCCCTCACCCCTCTCTCTCTGCCTGCTTGGGATTTCTCTCTGTGTCAAGTAAAAAATAAAATCTTTAAGAAAAAAAAAAAAAAAGAAAGAAAGAAACCATCTGTTGGTAGTAAGACTGCTCCTTCAGGGGACCCTTACACCCCAGGCCCACCGCAAACAACTTACTTGGTATTTTATCCAATTCCATAGAATGCCTTGCTGAGACAAGATCTCCACTTTCTTACATTTGCAACTATTTTCCAGTGCCCCTCAATAGGGTGTTGGTTGGCCAACCAGTCCTCTTCTTAATCCAGCTCTAAGCCTATCAGGATATTATTGACACAGATGTTGTGATCAAACCATTTATATGTCTTATTATGTAAAAGGGTCTTTCCCAGATGCTCCATGAAGGACTTTCCCAGGTGGTGGCAGAAGAGGCAGGATGCAATGGTGCGTGAGGAGGAGCATTCAGTTGGGAGGCAGAAAGCTGGTTTTGAGTTCTGGCTTTGCAACAAGCTTGCTTTTTGTGGATGTCACATCCCTACCCTGGGTCTTTTTTCCTTTTTCTAAAAATAGAAGGTTGGACAGGAACCAGAGTCCCAAAACAAGTTTTGTCATAAACATCAGTTCTGATCAATTGGTAGAAGAAGCCTTCTGGAATGCTGCATAGAAAAAGCCTTTTAAATTTCATTTTATTTAAGATTTTATTTTTAAGTAATCTCTGCACCCAACATGGGTTGAACTCTCAACCTCAAGATCGAGAGTCACATGCTCTACCGACTGAACCAGGCAGGTACTCCTAGAGAACACTTTCGGGACCACATCTGGGCTCTGGAGAAAAAGAGTGATCAATTAGCAATGTCTACCATGAGTGCAGAAAGGGGATGGTGGTGATTATAGGAAAGGTGCTTCATTTTTAGTATTCCATGGTTGAATAGGCTCTGAGAAATTCCAAGCAGAGTTCTGAGACAGTGTGAATATTGTTTAAATATTCAGAGAGAGTTTCTGTACTCAGAATTAGAATTCTGTGGATTTCCCCAAAACTATAGTTAGGTTGTTCAGAGCAGAATTATCTCTATATTTTTATATAAAGCAGAATATCTTTTTTTTAAAGGATTATTTATTTATTTATTTGACAGAGAGAGAGAGAGACAGACAGAAAGAGAGGGAACACAAGCAGGGGGAGTGGGAGAGGGAGAAGCAGGCTTCCTGGTAAGCAGAGAGCCTGATGTGGGGCTCCCATCCCAGGACCCTGGGATCATGACCTGAACCAAAGGCAGACATTTAATGACCGAGCCGCCCAGGTGCCCCTATAGTTGACCCTTGAATAACATTGTTTGAACAGGGTTTGAACTGTGCAGATTCACTTATATACAGTTTTTTTTTTAAATAAACACATGTATATGGTGCTATAAATGTATTTTTCTTATCATTTTCTTAATAACATTTTCTTTTTTCTAGCTTACTTTACCATAAAAGTACAGTATATACTATATATACAATACCTATAACATACAAAATACATGCTAATCTACTGTTTATGTTATGGGTAGGTCAACAGTTGGCTATTAGTAGTTAAGTGTTTGGGGAATCTAAAGTCCTATGTGGATTCTTGACTGCATGAGGGGGTTGCTGTACCTAACCCTTTGTTTTCAAGTGTCAAGGGTAATTCTTTGCATTTAGGACAGCTTTGCTTCTGACTTGCCACCAATAGAATCCATACGTCTGTGTTTTTTCTAGGGAGTGGGGAGTCCTACTTACAGAGCCACAGCTAAATGAAATGACTTAGTCCTTCAGCATACATTGAATTTTTTATTATAAAATAAATTGATGAGACCCTAACCAAAACAAAACAAAACAAAAGCCAAACACTATAAGCTAAATTATAAAGTAAACCATAGGCTGAGTGAAAATACTTGCAAATATTTACCTAAAATGTACTTAAAAGATAGAGAACAGCAAGAAAACAAGAAAATGACAGTTCTATTTAAAAAAAAAGGCAGAGAATGTAAGCAGCAATTCAAAGAAGAAGTATAAGCCCATTAGACATATGAAATATGAAAGATTCAATCATATTTAATAATCTAAGCAATACAAAATGAGGCAAGATACTATTTCCCTCTACCGTATTGCTAAGTAATATCCAGTGTTGACAAGGAAGCAAGGCAGAAGAGGGTGTAAATTGGCACAATCATTTCGGAGGGCAATTTGGACTTATCTATAAATACTTTAAGTGCACATATCCTTTCACCTAGCAATTTCACTTCTAGGAATTCATCTTAACAAAAACCACTGGTACAAAGATATGCATACTCAAGGGCATTTATTGTAGCAATTTTGTTTTTTTAAAGTTAGTTTATGTATGTAATGTGTTTGTATAGATGTATGTATATAAGTAAGTAAGTAAGTCATCTCTGCACCCAATGTGCCACTGGAACTCAGGACCCTGAGATCAACAGCTGCATGTTCTTCCTGCTGAGCCAACCAGGCACCCTGGTAGCAATTTTAACACAACACGGCAAAAACATAGAATCAGCTTAAATACATACAATTAATAAAGGGATAAAGAAATAAAGCACGATATACTATATTATATGTGTTAGATTATGCTGGCTAAGGTTGGTTCAGCTGGGAACTGTTTCCCACAGTTCCCGTCACAGTTCCCGTCCCTGTCCCTTTGGCCAAAAGAAGAGTTTTTGTGAAACTGGGAAGGCTGAAGTGAATAGTGGCCATTACTCACTACCACCATCAAATCCCACTCCCAAATTCTCACACACACACACACACACACACACGCACACACACACACACACACACGCGCACCCCAATTCTTGTCAGTTTATTCATGGAAAAAGGCCTGGAAAGCCCCACACCAAATTGTTAATGGTAGTTAATTTGGGTTTGGGATTTGATAGCGGTAATGAGTGTGATGAGTAGATTTTCCCTTTTAAACTTCTTTGTTGTTTAACTTTGTTATAAGGAACAAATATAATGTTATGTTTGAGAAAAAAATAAAAGCACTTAAAAATAGAGATTACAATTTTGGAAAATATAAATAGAGCAAAGGAAATCTATGTGTATATATATATTAGGACATCTGTACTTCAGTGATCAAATATAATTTCTTAAACATTTTAGTTTATTTAAATTTCAAGTCTTTTCTCATGCCTTAAAAATGCCTTGTTCAGGGGCACCTGGGTGGCTCTGGGTTAAAGCCTCTGCCTTCCGCTCAGGTCTTGATCTCAGGGTCCTGGGATGGAGCCCCGCATCGGGTTCTCTGCTTAGCAGAGAGCCTATTTCCCTTCCTCTCTCTCTGCTTGCCTCTCTGCCTACTTGTGATCTCTGTCTGTCAAATAAATAAATAAAATATTTTTAAAAAATGCTTTGTTCAATATCAATGCTGTAAAAATAAACTGCACATATGTCAAGTGTTCAATTTGATGAGTCTACATGTATGTCTACACTTGTGAACCATTACCATAATCAATGTGATTATAGTGTGAACGCATTTATACCTCCCAAAAGTTTCTTTATGTTCCATTATAATCCCTTCTCTCCCCTATATTTCCCAGCACCCACTGATCTGCTTTCTTTTACTATAGATGATTTGTGCATTTTTTAGAATTACGTATAAATGGAATCAAACATGTATATAGTCTTTTTTGTCTGATTTGTTTATTCAGTGT
Source organism: Neogale vison (assembly GCF_020171115.1). NCBI lineage: Eukaryota > Metazoa > Chordata > Mammalia > Carnivora > Mustelidae > Neogale > Neogale vison. The sequence continues at coordinate 268,446,940 of NC_058091.1, read as the reverse complement.
AATTATTTTGAGATTCAGCCATGCTGTGTTTCTTAACAGTTTGTTTATTTCTCTAGTTGAGTAGTATTCCATTATGGATTTCTGATTCGTTTATCCGTGGACCTATAGATGGACATTTGAGTTGTTTCCAATTTGGGGCTATTACAAATAAAGCTGCTATGAACATTCACATTCAAGTCTTTGTACATATATATGTTTTATTTTCTTTTGAGTGTATACCTAGGAGAGGGTTGCCTGAATTGTAGGTGGATATTTGACTTTTAAGCAATTGCCAAACTGTTCGAAGTTGTTCTACCATTATGCATTTCCACTAGCAGTATATGGAAGTTTCAGTTATATGTTTATTAACACTTGGCATAGTCAATCTTTTTATTTAACCATTTTAATAATTATAATGATACCTCATTGTGGTTTAATTTGCATTTCCTAAATTACTAATAATGATCAGCACCTTTTTGTGTGCTTATTTGCTCTCTGTATTTCTTTCTTCCCTTTTTTTTTTTTTTGTCAAGTGATGGTTCAGATATTTTGCCTCGGTTATAATTGGTTTTCTTATTATTACTGAGTTGTAGGTCGTCTGGGTGGCACAGTTAAGTGTCAACTCTTGTTTTCAGCTCAGGTCATGATCTCAGTGTGGTGGGATTGAGCACCAAATCAGGCTCTGCACTAGCTCGGGGTCTTCTTGAGATTGTCTCTCCCTCTCCCTCTGCTGCTCCCGCTTGTGCTCTTTCTCTCTCCCTTTCTCTAAAATAAAGAAATCTTTAAAAAAATAATTACTAAGTTGTGTTCTTAATATATATCTGTTTGTAGTCCTTCATCAGGTATCTGTTTTGCTCATATTTTCTCCTAGTCTTGGGCTTGCTTGGTTTTTAATTTTCTTTTTTTTAAAAGATTTTATTTATTTGAGAACGAGAGAGAGAATGAGAGAGAGCAAGCATGAGAGAGGGAGTGTCAGAGGGAGAAGCAAACCTACCTGCTGAGCAGGGAGCCTGATGTGGGACTCAGTCCTGGGACGCTAAGATCATGACCTGAGCTGAAGGCAGTCGTTAAACCAACTGAGCAACCCAGGCACCTGGTTTTTAATTTTCTTAATAGTGGTTTTTGTAGATCAAAATTTTTAATTTTGGTGAAGTCCAATTTATTAAATTCATGTGTCTGATTTAGGAAATGTTTGCCTCCTTCAGAGTTTTATTGTTTTGGTTCTTGCATTTAGCTCTATGATGCATTTTGAGTTGTTTTTATGTTTGTAGTATAAAGTAAGGTTGAGATTTATTTTGGTGCACCATTTGTTGAAAAGATTATCCTCTCTGTCACTGACCTGCCTTAACATATTTGCTATGGGCCCTCTATTTTTTTGTTTGTTTGTTTAAGATTTTATTTACTTATTTGACAGATAGAGATCACAAGTAGGCCTAGGGGGAGGCAGAGAGAGAGGAAGGGAAACAGGCTCCCTGCTAAGCAGAGAACCCAATGCGGGGCTCGATCCCAGGACCCTGGATCGAAAGCAGAGGCTCTAACCCACTGAGCCACCCAGGCACCCCTGGGCCCTCTATTTTGTTCCACTGATCTATAAATATGTCTTTTCACCAGTATCACATTTTGGATTTTGGATTTTGGATTGGGATTGCATTGAATTTATAGATTAATTTGGGTAGAGTTGACATCATAATATTGACAGTACATTTCATTTTTATTTGTTTTTTACATAACTGAATAGAATATATTTATAAGTGGTTCTATGACTTTTTTAAGGGATGGAATCTGGAATTGCTCAGCAGAGCAAAGTTAACTAGCCCACAGAGACTGAACCCATGGCTTTGTCCTGAGCATTATGGACTATTAGCAGCTGTTCCTTAGCTTGATTCAAATAAAATGTATTTGGTCAAATTAAATTCACATTTTTATGTAGTACAAAAATAAAATGTTGATGTTTGTTGACTATGATTAGTAGAATAAATCTAAAACCTGCTTGACCATTTGGGATGGCAACTATGTGGGATAATCCTGTTATTACCTTGTGTCTCACTCATCATAGCAGAAATCATTCATCAGTCATGACATTCTTTCTCAAAGAACGTGTATATAGATGGTATTTATTTATTATTTATTAGCAGTGGTCCTATTTATTTAATACTATTTATTAGTAGTGGTCCTCAACGGACTCAGTTTACCTTTTCTGCAATAGAGGGAATTCTTCCAGCAGTGATCAAGGGGTTGAGTTGACTAGCAGGGGTTTTTCTTATGCTAAAGTCTGTCTATTTCTCAGTCCTTACACCTGAATTTGCTAGGCCAAGGATTTTCCATTTGTTTTGCAACTCAAATTCCAGGAGCACTTTTGAATTTGTACTAGGAAAGTTTATTTGCTTAAAAATTTTCCGTGTTGACTCTAGCCCATCCCTGCATGGGGATTAAAGTGGAATCAGTGTAATAGGGGCTTTAAGTAGTGTATCATGATTTAACTGCAAGAAGTTTAGCATTCTTGTAGGAGCCCCTGTTCCCACTTCCTATCTTGAAGCCCAAGACCTTGGGCCCTTTGCTGACCCTACAGTGTAGCGGAGAATGTGTCCATTGTACTTATAGCCCTGATTTCTAGTCCATTGCCCTCAATCTGTATGTCACCTTATGAGGCCAATTCTCTTACTACTAGTTTGCTATTTTAGCCATTTTATTTTTATTTTATTTTATTTTTTTAAGATTTTATGTATTTATTTGACAGAGAGAAATCACAAGTAGATGGAGAGGCAGGCAGAGAGAGAGAGGGAAGCAGGCTCCCTACTGAGCAGAGAGCCCGATGCGGGACTCGATCCCAGGACCCTGAGATCACGACCTGAGCCGAAGGCAGCAGCTTAACCCACTGAGCCACCCAGGCGCCCCTTATTTTTATTTTTAAAGATTTTATTTATTTATTTGACACAGAGAGAGAGAGAGAGAGATCACAAGTAGGCAGAGAGGCAAGCAGAGAGAGAGGGGGAAGCAGGCTCCCTGCTGAGCAGAGAGCCCGATGCGGGACTTGATCCCAGGACCCTGAGATCACGACCTGAGCCGAAGGCAGCGGCTTAACCCACTGAGCCACCCAGGCGCCCCTTATTTTTATTTTTAAAGATTTTATTTATTTATTTGACACAGAGAGAGAGAGAGAGAGATCACAAGTAGGCAGAGAGGCAAGCAGAGAGAGAGGGGGAAGCAGGCTCCCTGCTGAGCAGAGAGTCCGATTTGGGGCTCGATCCCAGGACCCTGAGATCATGACCTGAGCTGAAGGCAGAGGTTTTAACCCACTGAGCCACCAAGGTGCCCCTATTTTAGTCATTTTAGATCACTGGACTGACCCAGTGCATTAAGGACACTCCTCCTTATGCTGACCTATAGAAAATTTACTGTTGTTGTTGTTATTGTTATGGCATTTGGAGAGGTGGAGGACAGGGTTCGAGACCTGGTAGGGAGCAGATGCTTCTTTTGCCGATTATAAACCTAATTGGAGCTGAAAATTACTGGGTCTCTTTGGTTTCTCCCTTGTGACCTCGCTGAGGGAATAGATGCTGGGAATTCAGGCTAGTTTGGTAGGACAGGGTACCTGAAGGATTCCGTTTGTGGGTTGCTGAATTGAAAAGAGGTGATGATGGGTTGTTTTGGTAGAAAGGAGATGCAGATCTGGAATTTAGGAGAAAGGTTTGCATTGGAGATTATTTATTTAGAAGACATTTGCATTTGGTGAATTCAAAAGAGGCAATCATAGATTGAAGTCACCATTTCAGGTGGGAATGTACACAAAAAGAAGCCTACAGCTGGCCCTCAGGAGTACTCACATTTGAGAGACTGAGGAAAAATGGGGACCAGTGAGTGGAGAAAGTTGAAAAGAAATGATGGGGAGAAAAACATTGTTGTATTAGGCCCCTTTCCAATTTCTGCTTGGCCAAAACTTTTCCCCCTCCGCTCTTAAAATTAATTGATTGGCATATAGTCAGTGCTTAACAAACTTCTGTTAAATGACTGACTGAATGGACTCCTAAAGAGATTTTCTAGGGGGAACCCAGGGTCAACAGTCCCCAGTGTTGAAACAAGATTAGAATGAATGAGGGAAGGTTTCTTTAAGAGGGTTTTGGATTTGGAGGATTAGGACTTCACTAGTGAATTTACAGTATGCAGATTATAAACACTTAATCACCTCATGCTTAGATTATTAAAGCATGTAAAATGCAGATGTAAGACTTGATTCCTTGGATTAATGTGATGATTCAGTGATATAACTAGTAAGTGATGTTAAGTACTTAGTTCTGCCTCTCATTCGTTTACTAAAATGATAGTTAATGAGTGTTTACTATGGGCCAGGGGTGGCTACAATATCTGCAGATTGAGCAGTGAATAAAACAGGTAAGGTTTGTCCATTCATGGACTTTACAGTCAACCTGGGGTAGTGACAGGTAATAACAAAGACATCCTAGCGTGACAGATGGTGTGCACAAATCAAAGAACGATCGTCTGATAGGATGCTGGGAAGGCTACGTTAGGAAGATTGGACAGGTAAGGCCTCTCTGAGGAAGTCACAGAAGCTAAGAGCTGAATGAGAAAAGAGCCAATATGGACTATTAACTGTTCTTCCCTTCTTCCTCTTTTTATTTATTGTTCTTCTTCTTTCCTCTTCAGCTGTCCGGCTCATTTCATCACATGACTTTTCTGTTCAAAACCCTTCCACGCCTCCCTGAGTGACTTTGCAAGTTGTTACATGGACTCAGCCGGCAGAGGAAAGTGCTGCTCTCCTGTTACCAGCTGGCTGTCAGCTCCACGTGGTGCTGTAGAAAAGGCATCCTTGCCCCAGGCAAAGGCATTTACACCTTCCAGGGAGACACATGATTAGAGAGAGCAGAGGCGCAGATGCAGACACAGGGGAGGGGGTGGATAGAAAGCTAACTGGGTCTTAATCTATTAGAAGAGGAAAGGCCTTTGAAAAGTGGATTAATGGTATTAATAGCTGTATCAGGTGAGTAGGTGGCCAGAGTTCACGGATAATGAGGCTAGGGTTGAATTCCCATATGGACCAGAGAGCTTCGTGTGGAGAAACTACGCTGTTTACTTCCTGACTATGAGACTTAGGCAAACACATAGCTCTCTGAACCTCGGTTCCCCTCTGAAATGGGGATGTGCACCCCACCTGCTTGCGCCATGTCATAAGGAACAAATGAAAATGGATAGTAAAGTGCTTTTTAAATTTTTTTATTTTTATTTATTATTTTTTTAAGATTTTATTTATTTTATTTGTCAGAGAGAGAGAGCACGAGCGAGTACAGGCAGGCAGAGAGGCAGGCAGAGGCAGAGGGAGAAGCAGGCTCCCTGCCGAGCAAGGAGCCCCATGTGGGACTCGATCCCAGGACACTGGGATAGTGACCTGAGCCGAAGGCAGCCGCTTAACCCACTGAGCCACCCAGGCATCCCTAGAGTGCTTTTTTTAAAATGATAACTTCTAAATATGATCTTTCATTATTTCTGATTACATTATGATTTTCATGGTCTAGGCACCTTCCTTCCCTACTTGTTCTGCGCTGTGTATCAACTGACTATCTCTCCTACTGGATATTCGACCACGCTGTGAATGTTCCTTATAAATCAAGCGGGAGCCCTTCAGTAGGCTCATTGCATTGCCCCTGAGTTAGGAAGGTTATTTTCATAGAAAGAAACAACATATATTCTCAAGTGCTGGTGCTTGGGTTTTTTCAATTCCCTCCTGGCTTAATCGTTGTCTTACTTATTTTAATGTTTGTTACAGTCGATTGCAGTGCTTCTAACTACTAAACACTAGTGTGGATTTCTGTCCCCTCCTATGAGTGAGTCCTAGGCTGAGTCCCCTCTGACCTTTGTCCTTTTGCCTGATCTCTGGAGAACTAGAAATTAGGTCATTTGGTGTTCACTACCCAGTGATGACTACTGTAGGGCACACGTGCCTCCCCCCCACCAAACCCCTGCTCATCACGGACACTACTAATGGATTATCGCACCACCTCCTATTGATGTGGTTTAATAGCTCTGACTAATGTGGGTTAATGTTTTGGTTACATGTGGCTACAAAGCATTTAAAATGTGGCTGGTCCAAATTGATGAATGTTGTAAAATACAAACAAGATCATGAAGACCTCACAAAAGAAAAAAATGTAAAATATCTCAATTAATTTCACATCTATTGCAAGTTGAAATGATAGATTGGGTTCAATAAAATATGTATTAAGCTTAATTTTACCTGTTTATTTAACTTTTTATTTTTTTTAATTTATTTTTATTTTTATTTTTTTTAAGATTTTATTTATTTATTTGACAGAGAGAGAGACCACAAGTAGGCAGAGAGGCAGGCAGAGAGAGAGAGGGGGAAGTAGGCTCCCTGCCGATCAGAGAGCCTGATGCAAGGCTGGATCCCAGGACCCCGAGATCATGTCCTGAGCGGAAGGCAGAGGCTTAACGCATTAAGCCACCTAGGCGCCCCTTATTTTAATTTAAAAATATATATATATATTTATTTATTTATTTTAGAGAGAGTGAGAGAGAGAGAGCACCAGAGTGGGGAGTGTCAGAAGGAGAAGCAGGCTTCCTGAGTAGGGAGCCTGATATGGGGTCAGTCTCAGGGTCCTGGGAACATGACCTGAGCCGAAGGCAAACACTTAACTGACTGAGCCAGGCACCTCTCTTTTAACTTTTTTTTTTTTCTTTCAAAGATTTTATTTATTTATTTGACAGAGAGAGATCACAAGTAGGCAGAGAGGCAGGCAGAGAGAGAGAGGAGGAAGCAGGCTCCCCGCTGAGCAGAGAGCCCGATGTAGGGCTCGATCCCAGGATCCCGAGATCATGACCTGAGCTGAAGGCAGAGGCTTAACCCACTGAGCCACCCAGGCGCCCCTTAACTTTTTTTTTTTTAAAGGGCTACTAGAAAATGTAAAATTGTAAATGTGGCTCACATTTGTGGCTCATGTTCTGTTCCTGCTGTACAGTTCTGCCTTCAAATCATTCTCAAGGCAGTTCTCTAGGCATCTGTAAACCAGAAATATAAGGCATTGTATTTTATGGAGCAGGAGAGAGGTTGATGCATTTCAAGTTTACATCTCAGAATGAAAAAGAGAACCTTGAATTTATCTAATTTAGTGGCTTCCAAAAATGTCTTTGTATTAGAAAGGCCTAGGATCTTATAGATTTCCAGGTTCCACCCCTGAAGATTCTGGGAGAGTAATAGGTCTGAGATGGGGCCTGGATTGTGCGTTTTCGCCTACTTCTCATTCTTCTTTTTCTTCTGTTTAGTTCTTATTTTATATGATCAACTTAACTCTGCAATCCAGCTAGAGTTGGAGGGGGTAAGACAAATATGAAACTCATAGAACTGCAATGAGAACACAAAGATTTTGGGATATTTTGAGCAGATAAGGATGAAGGGGGGGCTCATCTAAGCTACAGGAGGAATGGTCTGATGGTTAAAACACAAATCAGATTTATTAGATTGTTCATGGTCAGCAATGGTGACCATCTTGCTGGTCTTGATGTTCCTTAATCCAAAGTGCTCCGGGGCTTCCACAATATTCATGCCTTTTTTTTTTTTTTTTAAATCATGACAAAGCCCAGGCTTGCCATCCAAGCACTCAGTCTTGGCAGTGCAGATGAAAAACTGGCAACCATTGGTGTTGGGTCCAGCATTTGCCATGGACAAGATGGAAGGACCCATATGCTTCAGGATGAAATTCTCAGCATTAAATTTCCCCCCATAGATGGACTTGCTACCAGTGCCAGTATGGCGTGTGAAGTCACCATCCTGGCACAGAAATCCCAGAATAATCCTGTGAAAGCAGGAACCTTTAGAACCAAATCCTTTCTCCCCACTGCTCAGAGCATGAAAGTTTTGAACTTTGTTTGCAAATAGCAGGAAGGAGATGCAGACAAAGGCTTGCCTTACATGTCCATGTCTAAGAACATACTGGGGATGACAATTTATCTGCCTGGATTGTGTGTGTTCAGTAAAATCTGGGAGATTCTGATGCACAGCCAAGTTTGAGAACCCCCGAGCAAGGACTTTTTTACATTTCTGTGAAGGGACTTTCCTGGGATGACAGGTCATTACTGGCAGAGTGAGGACCAGAGCACATATTCATCGTGGATTATATTTCGTACCACTGATTTCAAGAGTATTTTGTACTACTGTGCCTCAAGGGGCTTCACAGAATTCAGGGTGGAATGAGGAACTTGGGCTGCATCTCAGTAGGCTGGCACACTTCTCTTCCTTATTTGGCGAAAGCCTGGTTTGTCTCGGCAGCCCCCTCTGTTGTCAAAAATCCCTAGCATAGCTTGGCGTAGCTGGCTTTGGGGAAGCAGAAGAGAGTGGGAGGGCACTCAGAAAGATGTAGCCGGAAGGGTAATCTATGGGGGAAACTCTTTGCAGCCTACGCCCCTTAGAGCCAGAAGGGCCTGTGGAGGTTGTTTACTTGATTGCCTCTTGGTCTGGAGGAGGAAATTTGGATAAATAATTTCACTGGGCCTCAGTTTTCACATCTGAAGAAGGGGGGGTTGATATGTTCTGTACCCTTCCTTCATTAGAGACTATTGTAATACTCATAGAATAATGGTTTCTTTTTCTTTCTTTTCTTTTCATTTTTCTTTCTTTCTTTCTTTCTTTCTTTCTTTCTTTCTTTCTAGCAGTATCTTAGTCCAAAGACACATGGCTAGTTAGAGATAGAAGCCAGACTTTGAACTCTGGTCTCCAAGTTAACTCATCCCGTGCAATTCCAGCTAACAAAGGAGTTGTGTTCAGGGGCTTCCAGAGGGATAGGGGCAGGAAAAGCTTACAAGGGAAGTTGAGGCTGCCCTCGTGGCTAGGTAAATTAAAGTCAGGTACCTACCCTCTTATTTATACATTCATTCATTACCAATTTATTTGGCTTATATTTATTGAGTACCTCTTACAGGATTGAAATTGCAAGATGGGGATACTAAGTCAAGCTAGACAGGTTTTTGTTATAATCTATGTTTCTTGCTGTGTCTCCCTGAATATTTCTTTTGTCAGAAATATTCTCAATTAGCTGTCGCTGTGCACAAATAACATGAAATAATAACAGCTGCCATTTACTGGGAGTTAATCATGTACCAGGCACAGTGCTAGGCACTTCCAGAATACTACCTTGGAGCACAGAAGAAGAAATAGATCTAGGGAGACTCAGTACATTTCCTAAGGAAAGACAGTAGGTGGTAGAGGTGGATGTATTTCCACCCTTTAAACCCCAGTGCTGTATTGCTTTGGAAAGTATTTCCTTTTGCGAACAGCATTAGGTGGCTGTAAGGCCTTAGACAAAATGCCTATTTACTCATGAATGTTTGTCAAGCTGTGATTTACTTACAGCAGTGAAAAATAACCTAAAATATTCAAAATAAACTGAAATAAATTATAATACAGTATTTTTGAAGAATATTTAATTGCCTGGGAAAGTACTGTTCATAAAATGCTACTTCAAATATGAAGATTTATATCTGTTTGGTACTAATTTTGTAAAACACCCACCCACATCCCTAAATATTGAGAAAAGGATGGAGAGTAATTCACTGTTGTTTTCAATATTGTTGTTTGGTATCAGTGTTTTGGGAGAGTCTTGTTTTCTCTGAACTTTTTGAGTTTCCCATACTTCCTCCTTTTTTTCCTTTTCCTTTTTTTCCCTTCCCCCAACATTTTATTCTCAAACATACAGAAAACAGGAAAGAATTTTTTAGTGAATACGCTTATATCCGCCACCTAGAGTCTACAATTAACATTTTATTAATGTTAATTGATAAAATTAATCCATCACTTAATTAATTAATAATTACATTAATAATTACATTAATAATCAATCAATTACATTACAATCACATTAATTAATAATTAATCCATCACTTATCCACCCATTTCCTTCCTTATCCATTTTATTTTTTGATGCATTTCAAAATAAGTTGTTGGCCTCAGTATACCTGTACCCAAATTTTTCATTATGCATTACTGTTAAAATTCAGTATTTGTCGTGTACCTTTTTTTTCCTTATAAGGTAAGATTTACTTGTAAGACGACATGCACAAATTCTGTGTACCATTCAGTGGGTTCTGACAAATACATCTACTTGACTAATCCTTAACAAGATTCAGAACACCATCATCACCTTGGAAAGTACCTTCATTCCGGGTCAGTCCATTTCCCCAAAGCAACTTCTGTGCTTGTATTTTTCTGGCATGAGCTAGTTTTGCCTGTCACAGAAGTTCATGTAAACGGAATCATACAGTATGCAGACTTTTATGTAAAGTTCTTTTATTCGACATAATGTTTTTGAGATTTGCCCATGCTATTGCATATACCAGTAGTTTGTTCCTCTCTGTTGCTGGGGTGGGACACATGTACCACTGTTGGTATTTCTGATCTCCTATTGATGGACACCTAGGCTATTTCCAGTTTTGGGCTATTATAAATAAAGCTGTTATTAACATTCTTATACAGTCTTTTTGTAGACATAGGTTTTTTTCTCTTGGGTAAATCCCTGGGTGTAGTTCTGGGTCATAGAGTAGGTATGTATTCAGTCTTTTAAAAAAATTTATTTATTTATTTATTTTTAAAAGATTTTATTTATTTATTTGACAGAGAGAGATCACAAGTAGGCAGAGAGGCAGGCAGAGAGAGGAAGGGAAGCAGGCTCCCTGCTGAGCAGGGAGCCCAGTGCGGGACTCTATCCCAGGACCGTGGGATCATGACCTGAGCTGAAGGCAGAGGCTTTAACCCACTGAACCACCCAGGTGCCCCTGTATTTAGTTTTGTAAGAAAACTCCAGGCCCATTATCAAAGCGGTTGTACCATTTTATACTTTTGCCAACAATGTAAGCAAGTTCTGATTGCTCCATACCCTTGCCGATATTTGATGGTGTTCATCTTTTTAAAAATTTTAATCATTCTGTTGGGTGTACAGTGGTATCTCTTTGTGGACCATGTATTATTTTTATAATCAGAAAAAAAGCTTGATAAAAAAATAAAACTGAAACGATGCCAAGGAAAAGAAAGAGAAAGAAAAAGTACTGGAAGTAAATTTGGTAAACTTAATAGTGCCCTTCTTTGATGATTTATGAATGGATTTCTTTCTTGCGCTACTTTGCTTTAGTTTCCAAATTGTCAAAAATAAGCCTGTATTCCTTTTGTTATGGTAGAAAATGTATCTTATTTGTAAAAAAAATATTATCTATGAGAGTTAAGTCATTAATCAGAGACAGTTCAGTGATATTTTAGTAGTCATGACTGTGTGATAGCTTAAAACTGAAAAAAGCTTAAAATGGACCTTACATGTAAATACTCTTTGTATGAGAAAATGCTTCCTGTCTGGGCTTCAGTTTCTTCCTTTTTTTTTTTCTTTTTTTCTTTTTTTAAGAGAGAGAAAGAGCAAGAGCACGGGAGGGGTGGCGGGAGAGAGAGAATTTTAAGCAGGCCCCATGCTCAGTGTGGAACCCAGTGCCGGGCCCCATCTCATGACCCTGAGATCATGACCTGAGCTGAAACCGAGAGTTGGATACTTTATGGACTGAGCTGCCCAGGCACCCCTCTTCCTCTTTCTTTTATAAGTGGGTTGGAATAGGTAATTAGAATAGGCTATCCCCTCTCAGTTATAAAGAAAATGTGTGCAAAACTGATAGACATTTGAGGAAATCAGAGAGAGGACATATGGGCTTTGATGGGGAACAGAGGTTTGTTCCTTAGGAGTTTCAAGCTGAGAGAAAAAGAGCCATTTGCCCTGGGACTCATAAGAAAGGTCCAGAGCCACAGAGAGAGACTGTAGGATACAGTCTACAGCAAGGAGAATGTGAACTTCAGAGTTAGATGGTCCTGGATTCAAATTCCAAAGCAACCCTCTTCTTGATCTTCGATCTTGGGCAAATGCTTTAATCCCTCTGAGTCTCAGCTTTTGCTCTGCAAAATGAAGATTGTAAAATCTTTATCCTTTGGCTGTGTGTGTGTGTGTGTGTGTGTGTGTGTGTGTGTATTCTGAATCAAATAACATTTACAGACATTATCATGGGTCAGTCTTCTGCCTTGAAATATAGTAGGCAAGTGACTGGCGGGGATAGGGAGAACTTGGAATAGAGGGAAATAAAAGGGGCCAGAGATGAATTTAGAAATCTAGATTGTGAAGGCCTAAAGGAATGCTAGAGACTCTCATCAAAGCCCTCATTTTTCAGAGGAAAGAAATAAGGTCTGGCATTGATTCCCCATGGGGACGGCAGCCAGGCCATGATGGGAACCCAGGTGTTTTATTTTCCAGTTTCATCATGAAGCTTCAGGTAACTTCACAATTTGAGTCTAGCTTGATGGCAGTCAGATGAAGTAGAATTTTTTTTGCACATTCCACTAGGACCACTGTGCTTGGGGTTTTCACATGCTGTAATCAGCAAGAGAACAGAAACAGGCTCTCCAGGAGACTTGTCCGTGGAAGATTTAATGCTTCAACTCTTTAAATTTTACAAGCTCAAGTGATATGCATAAAAACCATGCTGTTGGTCAGCTTAGCTCTGTCCCAGAACTGTCTGTTGCATTTGACTCTGATTCTTCCTAAGCTCAGGCACAAACTTCTCTGGAAAGTACCTCCTGCCCACCGAGGGGTTTCCTGTGTATTAATTTCATCCATGAGAAGTTTCCTGCATTGTCCTGGCTTCCAGGCTAAACACTTACTGTTTGACAATTGTATGATTTTCTGACACTTCCATAGGAGACCAAATATCCCTGCCACACTGATTTGTCCTGATTAATTTCTGTCAAAGTTGTTTACCACTTGTCTGGTGGTGTTAGCTTGCTTCTGTGCTTAATTTCAGAGAAAAAGGATTTCTTTTCACAAAGCTGAAAAGGAAGCACTTAGAATCCTTCCTTTCAAACCGTCAGGTTTTTTTGGTCTATAGAAGGAATTTCTTGGGTGGTTTCATTGGCTGAGTAAAAGAAAAGAAAAATCAAGGTCCAGTTTGAGTTTCCTCTTGCTCCTTGACCTGAATCTCCTTGAAAAGTCTTTTTTCCCTGCATACCACCCCCTTCACCAACTTTGCAAGGGGGTGCTCTAGGGTAAGCACTCTCAGCCCTGGAGATCTTGAGATAGGAAATAACACGAAGCCATCCAAGGGGTAGGCCCCCCTTCCCTCCGTTTTACAGGGGGATTTTTACTCCAGCCCGATTCAAAGAATAATGAACCTCTTGTGAGCAAATCTCTTAGGAAACATCTGATCTAGTTTTCTAAGATGTTGGTCAGAGGAGCGAGAGAACTTTGGGACGCTATCAGGACTGACTCTGGATCTGTCTTACCTTATTTATCTGCCAGAATCAGGGTTAGCTTCCTGATGGAAGGAAGAATTTCTGCCACACTCCTTCAACCCAAGACATAAATCACAGAAGAAATATTGATGCATTCTTCTGCTTTCCAACACAAATGTATTTCATAGAGTCCTTGCTGCTATAAAGAAATTCTTTGAAAGCAAAATGTAAGAGAGCTTTGTTCATAGAAAAGTCCTTTCTTCCCTTGGCTAAGGGCTCCTTGTTCTTTTGCCATCTTTACTCTTTCCCTTGCCTGCTTTGTTTATATGACAAAGTCAATATTGTACTCCACTTACTGACATTCACTGTGGTGAGGAAGATGGAGTTGTATGTTTTGGCCCCAAGGGCAATGTGGTGAAACAGAAAGGCCTGGGACTCAGTCTGGTGTCATAAATTTAGGCTCTGGTTTTGCTGATAATTTCTCAGACCTCAGCATCACCAATCATATCTAAGAATAAGACTTTACAAAATATTTTTCATAACACGTGTGAAACATTTAACATAGGTCCAGGCACCCGGTTCGTGCTAGCTGTAGTTGACTTAGATGTTCATCTCACCAACTGCTTTATTCCTTAATGGGTATGTGTGGCAGGTGACTGGACTCCTGTAAGAGTATGGTAAGGAGGGCTGCTGAAAGGGGACCAGGATATAGGAAGAACTGAACAATATTTGTTGAAGGCACACATTGGCTTGTTCTTTTTCTGAGGGCTGACTCTTTAGGAGTGGGTTAGTGTGTGATGTAGTAGAAATGTAATAGATTTTGAGTAAGACAGATTTGGGCCCAGGTTCTGTTCTACTGACTTTAGTTGTGCAATGTTGTGGAAGTTCCTTAAAATACCTCTTTTATAGGTTTAGTAAAGTGACCCAAGTTTTCTGTGCTCTTCCCTGCCTTCCATACCTGAAACTGAGAGAACTAGACTAGAGCACTGGAAATGACTCCATTCTCTGTGTGAAATCAGCCCTGAAGAAGCAATTAAGGCAGCCTAAAGGTGTTGGCAGAAGCCTAATAAACCTCATGGGCATGTTATTTGGGGTTGGTAACCTTCCTCACAATTGGACTCTTCTATTCACAGATTAGCACCAATAATAAGCCCCATTGAAGAGAATGACTCTAATTGGTTCCTAGTTGTTGCTCTGGGATAAAAGTTGACCATCTATTCTGAGAATGGTCTTTCTGAGGCTGTGTCTGCAGTTGGCTCAAATGAACTGATAAATCAGTGAAAAATTCACTTCACAGAGTCATTGGGTCTGAGCAAAGCTCTGACTTCTTGTGCAGGTTTGTGTGTGAGTGTGTGTGTGTGAGAGTGTGTGTGTGTGTGTGTGTGTGTGTTTGTAGTGCATTAGAGAGAGAGAATGTGTGTGTGTATGAGTTTAAAATCATGATGTGGGGGCACCTGGGTGGCTCAGTGGGTTAAGCCGCTGCCTTCGGCTCAGGTCATGATCTCAGGGTCCTGGGATCAAGCCCCACATCGGGCTCTCTGCTCAGCAGGGAGCCTGCTTCCTCCTCTCTCTCTGCCTGCCTGTTTGCCTGCTTGTGATCTCTGTCTGTCCAATAAATAAATAAAATCTTTAAAAAAATAAAATAAAATAAAATCACGATGTGGACAAATGAAAATACTTAGAAAAATAAACTAACCAAAGGCCCCCCAAAAATCTGCTTGCTTGACTCATCTCTCCTACATTAGTGTAACTTAAAAAGCAAAAGGAAAACATTTTTTCATAATGAACATGACCTGTCACAAATTCCAATGCTTTAAGAGGAAAACAAAATGATGAGAAGATTCAGCCCCAGGATTGAAGATACGCCACACCTTTCTTTTCAGGAAATTATTCTAGGAGGGATATCCAAAGTCAGGTATTATTTTGGTTAAGGCCCATTGTGTAGTTTTTTTCCTTGGGTTGACTTCTTTGTATTCTTTCATTGTGGTAAAATATAAATAACATTGACCATTTTAGTCAATTTGAAGTGTATAGCTCAGTGGCATTAAATACATTCATCCTGTCGTGCAACCATCACCAACATCATTCTCCAGAACTTTTTCTTTCATCTTTCCAAACTGATACTCAGTATGCATTCAGTCCTTCAGATTTTTTTTTTAAGATTTTACTTATTTATTTGACAGACAGAGATCACAAGTAGAGATAGAGGCAGGCAGAGAGAGAGGAGGAAGCAGGCTCCCCGCTGAGCAGAGAGCCCGATGCAGGGCTTGATCCCAGGACTCTGGGATCATGACCTGAGCAGAAGGCAGAGGCCTTAACCTACTAAGCCAACCAGGGGCCCCAGTCCTTCAGATTTTTAAGAGACAGCAAATTACAGATTTTGGAGCCATCTGTTCCTTATTCACATGAGGATTAGTGCAAGAAATAGCACATTCTTTCTTTTTCCTTATTTATTTATTCAGTTGCTTAACTGGTGTATGCTGATTACTGATGATGAGCCAGGCAGGTACTGTGTGAGGATGACGTTGAACAGACCAGACAGAATCTCACCCTCTCCGATTTTACCGATTGTTCTCTTCGTGTTGTGGTGGGCAGAATAATGGCCCTCCAGAGATATCCATGCCTTAATCCCTGGAACCTGTGACAGTGTTTCTTTACATGACAAAAGGGGCAGTGAGATGTGATGAAATTAAGGATTTTTTTCCCCTTTTACATTTATATTGACATAAAAGAAAAAAAGAAGAATGTTATAGTTGTAGGGTAAGAATCTTGAAACAGAAATTATCCTGAATTATCTGGGGCACCCAGTGTAATTATAAGGATTCTTTTTAAAAAAAAAAAAAAGATTTATTTATTTACTTGAGAGAGAGAAAGAGGGAGAGAGAACGTGAATGGGAGAGACCATAGGAGAGGGAGGGAGAGAGAGAGAATCCCAAGTGGACTCCCCACAGAGCGTGGAGCCTGATGTGGGGCTCCGTCTCACAACTGCGAACTCATGACCTGAGCTGAAACCAAGAGTTGGGTGCTCAATCAACTGTACCACCCAGGCACCCCTATAAGGAATCTTATAAGGGGAAGATGGAGGGTCAGAGGAGATAAGACCGCAGGACTGAGTGATGGGAAGGGATCCATGAGCCAAGGAATGTGCAAAGCCTCTAGAATCAGGAGAAGGAGAGGAATGGATCTTATAAAGCCTTCAGAAGGAACACAGCTTTCTTGACTTCTTAGCTTTGGTCCTTAAGACTCATTTTGGACTTCTAATCTCTAGAACTGTAAATATAAGATAATTTGTGTTGTTTTAAGCCACTACTTTGTGGTAATTTATTATAGTAGCAATAGAGAACTAATACTAATACTTGTCTTTTTGCTTAGTGTTAAGGAGTTTCCTTATTATGAGTTTTCTCTGGTTAGCTCAGGAAACAGGCCAGTGTAAAGATTTTGCTCTCTAAGTTCAGCCTGTCCCATGTCATCAGACCCGATGGACTTTCAACGGACTATGACTTGTATAGAATTCATTCCTTATTTTTCTCACTGCCTAGTACCATACTAGGTGCACTAAACGCCTAGCACTCAATCTAGGAGGCATGCTACACTTGGCTCAGGCCCTTTCTGCATACAGGTCAACAACATTCAGGAGAGGAGGTCATTCCTTTACTTAGTAAATTTACAGATGTGTAATGACTTTGCCGGCAGTAAGTGATGACTTTGCCTGCAGTAAAGGGTGGCTGCCAAGTGCTGGTAGTGTATTGACATGTGCTGTGTAGTAAACTATAAGATAGATGATTTTTCTGAGAACCAGATAAAAGGCATAAATGTTCTGTGCAGGAGTCTTTCTTATGCTAAAAATAAAATCTTTGACAATTCTAAACTC
The DNA here is from genome assembly GCF_020171115.1 of Neogale vison. Classification (NCBI taxonomy): domain Eukaryota; kingdom Metazoa; phylum Chordata; class Mammalia; order Carnivora; family Mustelidae; genus Neogale; species Neogale vison. The sequence goes on along the minus strand of NC_058091.1, from coordinate 268,429,817 downwards.
TCAATATTTACTTAGTCTTGTGCTTGTATGAAACAGTACTCTCTACCCTTTTTGTTGCATGATTCTCTCTTAAGAACAAAAAATGATATTTTTCAAGCTTTCAGACTTCATTCTTTGTCCTTCCTCTCCAATCTGCTGGTCAGAGAGAGGTCAGGGCTGAGTGGGTAAAGGAGTAAATTGCTACCAGTCTTGGGAAGACAAAAATGTGAGCATGACAATGGGAACTCCATGTTCTCTGCTGACTTAACCTCAGGCCAGAGAAGAACTGATTCTTCCATTTACCTGATTTTTAGAAATCCTCATAAAAGTGAGTATCTTTTTACAGAATAAATCTGAGGGGCTATCTAAACTCATCTTTTTCATGTCAGAAATGAAATCTTAGGCACAGAAAATTGAACCTCTTTAAAATGGCTTATAAGGTCCTTCATGACCCAGCAGAAACCCTTTTCCCTACCTGTCCAGCCTCATCTTCCACCATTTTGTCTTCTAATCTCCCAACCATTCTGAATTTTTTTTTTAAATTTCTCTAACATTCTGAGTCTTTCCTGTGTCCTAGCTTGTACCTGACTCGGACTGAACCAGGATTTCTTCTCCTCTGTTTCCCCACACTTAGGCTTGCTGACTCCTACACAACCTTCAGTTTAGAGGTTGCTCCCTCAGGGTAACTTTCTGTCATCTCACGCCATTGATCTTTTGCAACACAGCTCTTACACATTGTCTTATGGATGCCGTTTGCTTGTCTTTCTCCCAACTAGACTATAAGCTTCAAGAGGGTCTCTTGCATAGGGGCCTGTGTGTCTTTTGTGTTCATTGTTTTCCCCACTGTGCTTGGCACTTCCTTCTAACAGACTGGCACTCTGCCCACAGGCCAAATCTACCTCAGTCAGCCATTTATGTGCCACCATTTGTTTTAATTGCACAGTTGTACATGACCGAGCAAACGGCAGATAGGTACCTGTAATCAAACAGTCTGGAGATTTTAAGCACTTTTGTTCATTCCTGGAACAGTCACTGAGCCTTGGCAATAGGCAATTTAAATTCTGGACAACGAGTTTTCAAGCTGCTTCAATGGCTACATTTTGAGAATGGTAGAAAAACTCCGACCCTTTGATAATTAGACTGAATCAGTTTTCATAATTCTACTTTATGCACTAGAATGGTTAGCAAACTTCATTATCAGCAGCCCGATGAGAAAGCTTTTAGCTTCTAATATAGACCTTGTGCATAATTTCGATGTGCAACCAAACTATGGCCACTCTGCACAGCAGTGTTTCTTAGACAAAATGACCGTATAGTTTCATCATTATAAATAATTTCAAAGTAGGTTCAGGAAGGGCATACAATTGGCCTCTTGTTTATGTGTGTTTGATTCAGAGGAAGGACAGCCGACTGCCACAGTTGAAAGCAGCCACCGTATACCTCTGTGACACAGGTGGCCTGCATTTGCGGAACTTGTAAATCTCTCTCTCTTCTTTTGCTCTGTATATCCAGAACATTGCCAGATTCTAAAGGACTCTGACTAATTAAGAGGAATACATCTTTAAGAAATTTCTAGAAAAGACATATGGCTTATTATCTGACAGAGGATCCCAGGCTTCCCCTTTTGTAACACTCATAAATCACTCCTTCATTGTCTCTTTAATCCACAGTAGGCTGAAGCATGAGACTTCGTCAAGGCAGAGACCATTTCTGTCTTTGCCACTGAGTTCTCAGCACACAGACAGTTCATATGTATTTGTTGGATGGGTAGATGAGGGACACATGAAGGAACTTCCATAGCCATGTGTTGGCATATATGCACTTTTATCTTTTTTTTTTTTTTCTCTTTTATCTTTGTACTTTACTTGAAGTTAGGACTTTATAGCTTATTTGGAAAATTGCTTTGCTTCCTCTTTCAGTTAAAAATGCTATGTGATGGGGTGCCTGGGTGGCTCAGTCCATTAAGTGTCTGCCTTCGGCTCTGGTCATGATCCCAGGGTCCTGGGATGGAGCCCCACATCGGGCTCTCTGCTCAGCAGGGAGCCTGCTTCTCTCTGCCTCTCTGCTGCTTGTGATCTCTGTCTCTCTCTGTCAAATAAATGAATAAAATCTTAAAAAAAAAAAGAAAAAAAAATGCTGTGTGATAAATCATCCCAAAACTTATGACTTACCTCTCAGTAACATTTCTTTTGCTCACACAACTGCATTTTGATTAACACTTAGTGGAGGAAGCGCATTTCTACTCTCCTTGGTGTGGGCTGGGGCAGCTTGGCCTTTGGAGAGGGGAGTCATTTGAAAGCTGCTCCTTGCCTAGGCTGGGAATCTTGAACAACCGGGGGCTGGATCAACCAGGGCTCCTCGGACATCTCTTTCTAGCTCTGCAAGGTCTGTGTAATCTCTCTAGCAGGCAGCTTCAGGGTAATTGGAATTCCTATATGATAGCACAGGGCTCCAGAGGCACATGTTCTAAAGAGAGAGAAAAAGCCAAGTAGAAGTTGTATTGCTTTTTGTCATCTAGCCTCCTAGGTCTCATGGCGTCACTTTCTGCTGCATTCTTTCCCTTTGAAGAAGTCACTGTGGTCAGCCTATAATCGAGGACAGGTTGAATTAGATCGTACCTTTTGTGGGAGAACTCAAAAACGTGTTTCAAAACCATCACTCACCCATTCACTGTTCCGGAAGTTTTGTAAAATCAATAAAGTCAAAATCAATTAAGTTGAGGCTTGAAGGCTTGTTCTGCATGAGAACTCCTGCAGTGAAGTAAAATTATAATACCATTGTCACTTCTTACATATAGGCATGAAAATAAGGAGTTTGAATGAGGATCTTTTCTCTCCGGTGGAAGCCAGAGCACTGTAACTTCTCCAAAGGGTAGAATTTGGGGTTCATTTCTGTCCTTTAGATGGGTGCAAGTGAGACTCTTATGAAGGGAGAAGAGATAAAACAGGCAATGTCGAGTGGGCATTAGTAGGCATAAGCTTTACAGTATCCTTGTTGCTTCCCACCACTCTGGCTTGTCCCCCCAGCCTAGGGTTTCAGGAAGAATGGTTAGTGGCTTTCCTGATCCTCCAGTTGCCCTTTTCAGACCATTTCTTCCCCAGCGACTCCCACAGCTGTGCAAGGTATCATTTCTATCCTAAATACATTTTCTATTCTATAATGCTGAGAGTGGTTCTGTTATCTGATTGAATTCTGACTGACAGAGAAGAAACCGCCATCATGTTATTCTATAAAAAATTCTTATTTTTGACTAAATATAGCTTGAATAGCTTTTATTTGTAATGTGAAGCCCCAACTTCATACAGATGAGCTATGTGCTATAAACCATGTTTGCAGGACCTTTTAAAACCTAATGGAGTTCCCCAGAACACTTTGCATTGATTTCTATTAAAGCATCAACGCAAAGATGGATAGAGATGGATTGCTGTTGAGGTTCCTGAGGCCATGCCCCATAGACCCGATGTGTGAAGAGGGTCAACTCTTCCTTATCTCCCACCCACTGATCTGAGGAATCTTACCTCAGATTACTCTCAAAGCACCAAAGGACCAAGTGACGGACCACTCCTCTCCACTCTGGAATAACCTAGTTAGTTGCAAACTAGTTGCTCCTAGAATGCCTTGCCCAAATCCCCTCTGGGCAACTGGCTGAGTAGTTATAGCCCTATTAGAAAGAGCCCATCTCTCCTGACGCTGGACAAAGCCTTCAGGACTTCCAAGTCTGATTTGGGTTTGTAATCAGGGCCCTCCTATTCTCCACCCCTGTCAAGCAGCTTTCCTTTTTGGCCCTGGAACAGAGGCACTTTGGGTAGGGGTGAATACCATTCATTCTTTCCTGATAGACAAAGAGGCAGATCCATAGATTATTCTGCAGTAAATTCTCGATAAACCATCATGCTACATATGTAAAATACCTTTTGCTATTAAAAGAAGCTTATGAAACCCAGATGAAATAGTGTATAGGAAATTTTATTTTATTTTCTCACTGTTCGTGGAGTATAGATGTGAAAAATTTCCTGGATGGAAGTGACGTTAAAACAAGGGCAGAGCAAAAGGGTTTTCAGGATGGAAGCAATCACAGAGGGAGTAGTACCTCTCTTTTGCAGATCTGTGAGTTTGCTGACTTTTTTTTTTCTCTCAGAACTTCTAAATATGGTGAGTTTCTTCTGAGTCCCTGAAAATGGGCCAAATGTTTGCCGAGTATTTAAAGAGCTCAAGGGAATGTTTCTAAGTTTTGAGGATCTCCAAAAGGGAGGTGGGGGAGGATTAAGGAACTGCCCGGTTTATTCCACAGATGTGTGATTCACTGACCTTTGTTCTTAAAATACCTGACAAAGTGGAGTCTGTAAGAGTTGAAATTACGTGACTGGACCAGACTCGGCGGCAATCTGCACTTTCTCCAAATGTAGGGATCTAGAATAAGGGTATGTTAGAGAACGTAGGTGTTAGTGGAAGTTTTCCTCCTAGCTCTTCCCTTTATTAACTGTGCAAACTTTGTGCCAGGGACTCACTGTCCTTAAGCCTCAAGTCCTTGTCCCTAAAATAGAGGCAATAACATCATCTAACTTGCCTCACAGAACTGATGGCAGTATGGGCTTGTGGTTAGGTGTGTGGACGTGTAGGTGGAGTGTCCAAGTCCCACTGCTGGCTCTGCTGTGTCTTAGCTCTGTGTGAGCTCCAGCAACCTCCTTACCTCTCCAGCCCAGTGTCCCCATATGGAGAATGGAGCTAACCACAGAACGTAGCTCCTAAAGTTGCTATAATAATTTCATAAATCAAGAGAAGTAAAGTAGTTTGGGAAGTGCTAGGACTTAGGAGAGCTCGGGAAATGAAGTTCTTCATTAGAATCAGGAATGAATTTGGGGGAGCCAATGTCAAAAAGCCCAAGTGGTTTTCTGGTGGATACTCACATCATGGGGGATGCAGGGGAGATATGAGGTGCAGAACTATCTTACATGGCATGAATTCTTTGCCTGGAAAGGTTCTTTGGACAGATATCTATACCTCACTTATAGACTGATGCTCAGAATGTAATTAAAGAATAAATTTATTAGCCTAAGGCAGTGGGTTTTTGTTATCTATTGCTGCATAAAAACTACCCCTAAAACTAGTAACTTAAAATAACAAGAACCCGGGCACCTGGGTGGCTCAGTGGATTAAGCCTCTGCCTTCGGCTCAGGTCATGATCTCAGGGTCCTGGGATTGAGCCCGGCATTGGGCTCCCTGCTCAGTGGGGGAGCCTGCTTCCCTTCCTCTCTCTCTGCCTGCTGCTCTGCCTACTTGTGATCTCTCTCTCTCTGTCCAATAAATAAATTTTTAAAAAAATCTTAAAAAAAAAACAACAAGAACCATTTATTATTCTCACAATTCTTTCAGTTGACCAGGCAATTTTGTTTCACATGTTAGGGAAGGCTGCATCTGTCTGGGGCGCTCATTTGGGTGGGATGCCCAAGACAGTTTGCTCCCGTGGTACACAGGCAGTGCTGGCTGTTGGCTGTGAGCTCCACTGGGGAAGCCAGACGGAGCACCTCGGTTCCCCTCCACATATCTTTCCCACGCAGCTTTGGTTGCTCACAGCATGTGTCTGGGTTCCAAGTGGTAGGAAGCGGAAGCTGCTAGTTTTCTGAGATATGGGCCCAGAAATTTCAGAATGTCACTTCCGCAGGCTTCTATTGCGCAAATCAGTCACAGGGCCAACCCAAATTTAACTGGAGGAAAAAGAAATAAACTTCATCCCTCGATGTGAGGAGCCGTAATCAGGGAGAGGAAGGGCATGCAGGACAGAGACTAGCTATCAGTACCCCCTATCTATTGCTGTGTAACCAAGTACCCTAAAACAAGCAGCTTGAAACAATGGACATTTATGCTCTCTCGTGGTTTCTGAGGGTCAGGGATCTGGGAATGACCTAGTTGAGTGGTTCTGATTTCAGCGTCTCTCACGGTGTTGCATCAAGCTGTGGGCTGGTGCTTCAATTTCTGAAGGAGCTGGAGTATCCCCTTCTAAGCTGATTCATGGGGCTGTTGGAGGAGGCTTTCAGTTTCCCACCGCAAGCTTCTCTCCCTGGGGCTGCTCATGGTATGGTTCCCCCCAGTAAGAGAGATCTAAGGAAAGATGGAGGGAGGGAGAGGGAAAGGGAGAAGGGGAAAGAAAGGCAGAGAATGACAGAGAGATCAAGCCTAGAACTGAAATCATTTTATAACCTAATCTTGGAAGTGACATACCGTTACTCCTGCTGTTGGTCCTGTAGACCCGACCTGGTACAATGTTGGGGGGAGCAGCTGTAAAACGGTGTGGCTTGGGGATACCTGAGCTTCATTTGAGGGGCTGCCTACCCTAGTACGACATGGCGGTGCTGTGCACGGGAAGAGCTCGTTAATTGCAGATTTCTTGTTTGAGACTGATGTGGACCACACTTTGAGGAATGTTGGTTGAACTGAGGCTTTAATCTTATTGACAGGCTGAGGACCATTGTCTGCTGCAAGCGCACGTTGACCCATCAGTGTGAGCAGACACGGGTTTCTCCTTTGCCTCCCACTAGGATTGGATACACACTAACTGTGAAGACTGCAGACCCCTGGGTTATTTGGAGCAAATGCCGCTGACAAGTATAGGAGATTTTTGGTTTTGGGTTCTTCAGTGAGGTCTTTTCTTTTGAAGATTTTATTTATTTATCTATTTATTTGAGAGAGAGAGCGAGAGAGTGAGGGAGCCCAAAAGCATGAGCAGGGAGAGGAGCAGAGGGTGGAGCAGGCATTCCACTGAGCAGGGAGCTCTGTCCCAGGACCCGGGGATCATGACCTGAGCCGAAGGCAGACGCTTAACCGACTGAACCCCCAGGCGCTCCTTCAGTGAACTCTTTGCCTGTTTTTTTTTTTCCCTAAGCTATAGATCTCTGCTTTGGATTGGCATATGTGCTGTCAGAGGTAAGAGTCCCTGTCCGTCGTGCTGCTGACTTGCAGATACTCATCACATGCATATGGACATCGGTGATGTCACTACCAGTGGGTTTCGTTGTTTCTCCAGGAAGACACTCAATTCCTAACCTTCCGGTTTGGCTAGTATCACTATAGGAAATCCCTCCAAATATATCTGGATTTGTCTCTCCCTCCTTCTCTCCCTTTCTTCTTCCCTCCTTATTTTCCTCTCTCCCTTCTAGTCAACAGAACACCTGTTTAAGAGTCACCTTTTGGGCTGTGTAGGTCACAATGATTTTTTTCTTCTCTTTGGCCTGTTTCCATTGTCCTCAATAGTTGTGTTTGAATCCTATAGCCCTGACCGACTGAACTTAGTAAATTGGACCTCTGTGGGTACCTGACTCAAACTAGGAATTCTCATTCCTTCCCTGGAATTTGGAATCGGGACCAAAGAGGAGACAATAAGCACCCTGCCCTGTAGGGGCAAAAATTGTGGTGGAACTGAGTCCCTCCACCATCATCCTCCCCTTTTGCTGTGTAATCTGATAATAGAATAGTCAGTCTGTAGTGCAGAGCAGATGCAGGGGTGAATTGGTGATGGAAATGGGAGGCTATGACTTTTGGATTCCAGATGACTTTCCCTTTCTTGTATCTGTCTCTTCTAGGATCTTGGCTTGCATTTTGTGTGCTTTCTGTGTATGCTTATAATTTGTACCCCACCTCTCCACCCTTTTAAATTTAAGCTCGCTCCCACAGATTTGTTACTCCATTTTAAAAAGATTTTATTTTTAAGGGGCATCTGGTGGATCAGTGGTTTTAACCTCTGCCTTCGGCTCAGGTCATGATCTCAGGGTTCTGGGATCGAGCTCCGCACTGGGCTCTTTGCTCTGCAGGGAGCCTGCTTCCCTTCCTCTCTTTCTGCCTGCCTCTCTGTCTGATCTCTGTGATCTCTGTCTGCCAAATAAATAAAAGACATAGCCCCACATCAGGCTCCCTGCTCAGCGGGGAGTCTGCTCCTTTTTTTTTTTTTTTAAAGATTTTATTTTTAAGTAATCTCTACACTAAATATGGGGCTTGAATTCACAACTCTGAAATCAGGAGTCTCATGCGCTACTAACTGAACTAGCCACATGCCGCTCTGTTACTCAATTATTAATACAATCCATGTATTTGGGCACTATGGCTATGACTGTAACCTGGTGAGTTCAGATATTAAAGGGGAAGATTCTTGCTTAAGGCCACCTGTAGAATAATGGATGCATGGACATAAGGTGATGGGAGCACTGAGGAGGGGCTCTTTACTCCATCTGAGAGTGCTGGCAAAGATTTCGTGGGGCAGGGGAGGTTTGAACTGGGCTTTAAAGGGTGGTAGGAGTTGATGAGAAATGACAAGAATCTAAGTACAGTGTGGTCAGACTGGTGTGTAGAGGTATGAAGGAGAGCAACTATTGAAATCAGAGATGCTATTTGATGCCAGGAAAGTCAAGGGTTTCTTATGTTATACTAAAAATAATAAGACATATTTTCAAAAGAGAAATGAAGATAATCTAAAGCATAATTTGGAACAATTGGTCTGGAATATCTCCTCATTATGTATTCATTTGCTATGCACTGTAATGTAATAGAGCTGGTCCTTATAAGTGCATTTGGAATTCAAATGACTCTCATATATACCTTCTGTAAGGTTTGGCCTGTACTTTAGAGGAAGCTATTGAAAAACATCCATAAGCTTCCATTCTGGTTGTAATATTTCCATGGCATGGGAAAGGCATTAAAAAGAAGACTTTCATACATCACATTTGGCCAGGCAGATGTTAATTAGAAACAAAAGCAATTTGTGTTTAATTTAATGGTAGTGGGAGATTCATTATCCTGTTCTCTGGTCAGACACAGTGCAATGAAGGTAGATTTCTATGTTGTTATTCCTCTCTCTCTTCTATTCTCTTTGTTTTTCACAGTCATGGTTTAATGTATTTCCTGGGGATTCTGACTCTCTTCATTTTCTTTCCTATTTAATTTTTTTTCTATATCATTACTATTATATTTGACATTTAATTATTTTCTGCTTCTAAGCTTTCATTTGGTTATTTTTGTAACCTCTAAGTACACATTTCTAATTTTCTCTATGGTGGGCAAAGTCACATTGTGGTTTATTCAGGGTTTGGCCACCTGATAACTAGATCATGTGATCTTGTTTTTTCCTGCTTCTTCCCCTTGCCGATTATTATCTTTTCCTACTCACTAACATATTTATTAATAATTACCGTGGGATGAAGGGGGGGGAATAACTGAAACAGTTAGCACTTGGTGATTTTTGAGCAAATTTGATAAAAGGTTGGTTGGGGAGAATTTGAAACTCCCGGCGAGAAGCAAGAACTTTGATTATCAGTAGCGCTGGGGTTCTTTTCTGAAGTCTCAGTGAGCTGTAAGAAAACATTTTCTTTTTAAGAAGACTGGCTTAAAGGAGACCTCTAGACTACTTCTTCATGGGATAGCTTGCTTCTTACTTGGGAAAGCAGGACAGAAGCCCCGCTCTCTTTATTGGAAGATGGAGATAGGTAGTGTGGCGTTCAGGCCATGGACGTGTGTTCCAGTCCTCACTTTGCCCCTAACCAACTGTGTGCAATATAAACAATAAAAACCCACTGATGGCTGACGGTGCTATTGTTATACTCCAGACAGTTTACTTGTATTATTATACTTCGTCCTTGCAAAATAGGAAAGATTATCTCGATATTATATATAGGGAAACTGAGTCAGAGAGCTCTTCTGTAGTTTGCCCACAGTTGGTAACTGGTAGGGGTCTAACTCCAGAGCCTTTTTTCTGAACATGTTATACTTTTCCCCAACACTCAATTACCTGGTCTCTCTGGGCCTTGGTTTGTTTTTACAAAAGGGAAACGGATTGCTCTGATACCCTCTCCCTATTGGAGAGGATCAAAGGAAAGGGAAGTTGTTTTGAAGACTATAAAGTAGCAGAAAAATCCCAACAATTATTAAGGTAGACAGGCTGAAAGAGAGAAAGAGAGCGGGAAGGCTCCCTGGAGTGAGAATGAGAGTTTGACCTTCAGTAAAAGGGCTGCCGTCATTGTGCTGACAGCCCAAACGGGGGACCTGGGTCCCTTCTTCCACAGCTGTCAGAATGGCAGGGGCAGGGGACGGATGCTGGGCCTGGGCATCCAGGCGTGAGTGGTACTAGAGTCTCTGGGCAGATTCGCTCAGAGCTTGACCTTTTGAATGTAAAACACTTGTCAGGTTGCCAAGTGCCAACTAGCCAGTGGATGGATTCAACCAGGAGAATAATATTCCTGTGACTTTTCCAGGGATGCTGTCTCTCTAACTGGACCCTATAACCACAGGGTCTCTTTTGGAAGAGAAATGACTTCCACTGAGCTCAGGGAATACCTGGAAAATGGGATCCCTCTGGCATCTGGTTGGCATTTCTCAAGTTTTAAAACTCATTTCTCCATTTTACCAATGGGATGAATTCTGTAATTTGTATTATAAAAATAATTGTATATATTTCATTTTCTGCCTATAAAATTGTTTGAGTGTTTTCCAAATTATACACCCCCACCCCATGTCTGGTGAGTCTCTGTGAATGGGGTTTTGGGGTAGTAGGGGATGCTTGTTCTCTTGAAAATCATTGGTACAAATAGTATTTTTATAGAAATGTCTCAGTCAACCCTTTTGGATAAGAGATTTGCACAAGAGAGCTCTGTAAAAAGCAGAAACAGGGCTGTTCTATAAACTTGTTGGTGGAAATGCTTTCCTTTAGGAATCAAACCACAGAGGGCCAGGATGAGAGGATAGTAATTTAAGTCATCTGCTTAGTCACTGACTACTTAGAATATGAATCCAAGTCCTTGTTTAAATGTTTACACTTAGGTAGGTTGTAAAATGGCTACAAATCCTTCCCATCCCAGATCCACTCCTCTTTGCCATGTGATTTTGCTTGTTCTTCCATCAAGAGGTAGAATCTTTTTTTGTCTACCTTGTGAATCTGGGCTTGGCTATGTGACCGGTTTTGGTCAAAGGAGCATGAAGAAATGTGATGCAAGCAGAAGCTTGAAAAAAACCCAAAACACTGGGCTAGGACGTCTTTTGTCATTACACGAAGCCCAGATCAGCCTGCTAGAAGATAAGAAAACTTGGGGAGCAAAGACAGGGTGCCTAGAGGAGACCCCTATGCTGTCAGTTCTGCCAATGACCAGGCATATGAGTTCAGCCACCCTGTCTTTGTTTACGTTGTTATAATGAAATACCAGAGACTGGGTAGCTTATAAATAACAGGTATTTCTCAGTCTTTTTTTTAAAGATTTTATTTATTTATTTGACACAGAGAGAGATCACAAGTAGGCAGGGAGGCAGAGAGAGAGAGAGAGAGAGATAGGAAAGCAGTCTCCCTGCTGAGCAGAGAGCCCGATGTGGGGTTCCATCCCAGGATCCTGAGATCATGACCTGAGCCAAAGGCAGAGGCCCAACCTACTGAGCCATCCAGGGGCCCCAGTATTTCTCAGTCTTAAGGCTGGGAAGTCTAAGATCAAGAAGCCAACAGATTCAATGCCTGGTAAGAGGCTGGATAACTGACAGCTGTCTTTTTGCTCTGTCCTCACTTGGTGGAATGGGTGAGGAAGCTCTCTGTGGTCTTGTTATGCTTTATAATAAATATATATTTGGTATTCCTATTACTGGCGCAGAGCTCCTAAAATCCTTGGAATTTCCTAAGTAATGTAAGCGCTGGTGTCTTTTGTTATTCATAACAAGCCTGTTTCAACCACACCTGAGTTTATGTTAATGAAGTGGTTTTTGGACCACCCGTAAGGATGGGGGACTACTTGCCATGGGAACCATCCTTATGATTAGAGGGTTCCAACATTTAGTCTGACCCCTGGAGGTGGAGTTCCATTACCAAAGGCCAATGATTTGCTCAAGCATGCCTATGTAATGAAGTCTCCATAAAACTCCAAAAGGGCAGGGTTCAGAAAGCTTCCAGGTTGGTGAACCAGAAAATGCTGGGAGGGTGGTTTACTGTAAACTCGAGGGGAACCAAGATACTGTGCTCAGATCCTTCCAGACCTCACCTTTCTGTCTTTATCTTCTTATCACCTGTTTGCTTTATCTGGCTGTTCATTTGCATCCTTAATATCCTTTGTAATAAACCAGTGATCTAGTAAATAAACCTCTTTCTCAGATTAAAGAGGAGGTCGTGGCCACCTCTGCTTTATAGCTTGCCAGAAGTGTAGGAAATCACCTGGACTTGAGATTGGCATCTGAGGTGGAGTGGGAGGGGGCAGTCATGTGGGACTGGGCTCTTATTCTGTGGGATTGGATGCTAACTCTACATCAGAATTGAGTTAAATTGTAGGACATCTCGGGAGTGTCTTATTTCATTTTCTTTAAGGTGTCCTTTGACAATTTCTTAATTTTTTTGTATTCAATGCTTTTTATGTTATTTAGAAATTATTCCCTAGCTCAAGGTTAGAAAAAAAAATCCAGTTAATGCTTTTTAAATTAAAAATAGAAGTTTTTTTTTTAAACATTTATGTTTTTAATACATCTGGAATTGATTTTTTGGATATAGAGTGAGACAGTGATCCAATTTCTTTTTCTATACGAATTGAATTTTTTTTCACAGCTTTATTGAACAGTTATTCCTTTCCTACTGATGTGATATGCCACTTCTATCATTGATCAAAACATAAGTGTGTGGGTTTATTTCTGAGCTCTCTTATTCCATCCTACTCCTACCCTATTCTGCCCTACCCTATCCTACCCTATCCCATTCCATTGTATCCTACTCATTCATTTATCTGACCTTGAACAAATATGACTGTTTTAATGATTGTAGCTTCATAATATTTCTTACAATTTGTAGGCAAGTCCTCTGCTCTACTCTTCTGTGGATGATACGCGCCATTCTTTGTCTTTTCCTCTTCCATATACATTTTAAAATCAACTTATCAAGGCCCATATAAAACTCTGTTGAAATATTACATTGAAATTTATAGATAAACCAGGAGAGAATGTATATCTCCACAGTATTGTCTTTCTACCCATGGACAACTTAGATATTTCTTTTACCCAGGTCTTCTTAATATTTTAGTAAAGTCTTATAATTTCGTCCCTGGTTCTGACACACCTTTAGATTGTTTTCTTGATGTTCTCTGAATTATGGAAATGGATCTTCAAAATTTTTAATTTCATTATATTTATTTTTAAAGATTTCATTTTTAAAAGATATCGAGAGAGTGAGCACAAGCAGGAGGGAGAGGGAGAGAGAGAATCAGAAGCAGACTGTGTGCTGAGCTCAGAGCCCCATGCAGGTCTTGATCCTACAATCATGAGATCATGACCTGAGCCAAAACCAAGAGTCAGATGCTTAACCGACTGAGCCACCCAGGTGCTCCTTATTTTTAAGTAATCTCTACACCCAACATGGGACTCAAACCTACAACCCCAAGATCAAGAGTCAAATGCTCCACCAGACTAAGGCCAACCAGGTGTCCCTATAAATGGATTTAAAAACAAAAACAAAAACAAAAAAAACTCCCCAACAATTTCTAATTATTTGTTGCTGAGCAAAGGCTTTGAAGTCCAAGAGGCAGCGCTGAAAGATCTCCACAGCCACAGAGACATCAACCAGCTTCTAGCAGCAGCTCAGAAAGCAGCTCAAATATCATTAGAGAGCCACTAGGAGAGAAGCTTGACCACTATCTTATCAAGTTCCCCCTGGCCACCAAGTCAGTCATGATAAAGGTAGAAGATAGCAACACACTTATGTTCCTTGTGGATGCCAAGGCCAATGAGCATCAGATCAGCGTGGCTGTGAAGAACTACTGTGACATTGACCTGGCCGAGGTCAACATCTTTATCAGGCCTGATGGAGAGAAAAGGCATAGTTTATAGTTTGACTGACTCCTGACTATGAGCTTTGTATATTGACAACAAAATTAAGATAATCTAAACAGTCCAGCTAGTTAACTGTAAATATAAAAACTTTTCCCCATAAGAAAATGGAGATTGGCATCTGAGGTGTAGTGGGAGGAGGGCACTCATGTGGGACTGAGCCCTTATTCTGTGGGATTGGATAATAACTGTACATCAGAATTGTTAGCCAACCTACTTGCTAAACTTTATTTCTAATAATTTAACTAGATATATGCTTTTGGGTATTTATCTATTTATTTATTTATTTTGGGGTTTTGTTTTTAAAAATACAGTATGCAGGGGCACCTGGGTGGCTCAGTGGGTTAAGCCTCTGCCTTCTGCTTAGGTCATGATCTCAAGGTCCTGGGATCAAGCCCCGCATTGGGCTCTCTGCTCAGCAGGGAGCCTGCTTCCTCCTCTCTCTCTCTCTGCCTACTTGTGATCTCTCTGTCAAATAAATAAATCTTAAAAAAAAAATACAGCATGCATGGTGGGGTTATGGACACTGGGGAATGTATGTGCTATTTTGAGTGCTGTGAAGTGTGTAAGCCTGGCCATTCACAGACCCGTACCCCTGGGGCTAATAATACAGTATATGTTAATTAAAAATATATACTATGCAATGAATTATAGATTTATAGTCTTCTGATTCTTAGACCTCCAGTTTGTTTTTATCATCCTGGCTCAGACCTTCACAATGTGAATAGAAGAGGTGTTAATGGGAACTATCCCTGTTAGGTCCATGATCAAAGGAGCGAGACTGATACTAAGCAAAGGTCAAGCAAAGCTTTTTTTCATGTCAAGCATCGAGAATCAAACCGACCGGTCCTGGCCGCCTCTTACAGAGAGGGCGACCCCTCCCTGCCTTACAGACTAACTTTTGAAGGGCAAAGGTCATGTGGTTGAGCCTGGCCACACACAGGTGGCCAATGAGATTATAACACACAGAGAAAGTTGCATAGTCATGCCAGGTCATACACGGGCGGGCAATTGAATTACAGTTTGCCCTATAGTAGTTATTTGAACTAGCCTATCACCTTAGTCAGAATTGGTACTCAAAAGGCGCCCAAAAGGCAGGGCCCACACTCTCTGGTAGCTAGGGAGACAATATGTGTGCTCCACTGATTGGATGTCTCCACCTGGCCTGACCCACCCTTGTATTTGGGCTTTGTTACCTGGGACTGGTCGACTATATTTTACTAGTTTCTTGGACTTGCTTTTAATTAAGTCCCCTGTCGGGGAGGGGGGGCAGGGTCAGTTTAAGTTTTACTGCATAAACAACAAAATGGCTGTTCAACCAAGATGGAGCAGCTCTGGCTAAATAGTGTCGCCCTCGACCCGCAAGGATGACAAGAAGCCCTGGTTCTGGTGTATCTTCTCTCTCTTTATTTCCGCAAGTCTACACAAGTCTCCGCAAGTCTCTCTTCTTTCTGGATAGCACCACCGGTAACTTGTCATCTGGAATGGAAACTGGGATAGGAACATGGGTAGGGATACGCATAATCACAGCCAGCTTGAAGGCTGTGACATTCCAGCACTGGGAAAGATCGTGGTGTGAATGTAAGCTATGCATTTAAACTGAGCGCAAGGTACTCTGACATCCAGACCACTCCGGTGGCCATACCCTGTTATTGGTGCACC
Organism: Neogale vison; assembly: GCF_020171115.1. Lineage (NCBI taxonomy): Eukaryota > Metazoa > Chordata > Mammalia > Carnivora > Mustelidae > Neogale > Neogale vison. The sequence continues at coordinate 268,414,355 of NC_058091.1, read as the reverse complement.
TGGGCAACTTAAAAGGTTGATATGGCCCCGAGGCATTAATAGGTTTCACATGGGCCAAACCCTGGACCACAGGTGGTCCCACTGAGGTATGTTTAGCAAGCCTTCATCTAGGAACCATGGAGCCACCTTTTCCACTGTATTCAAAAAGGCCTGAACAGTTTTTGCTTTTAGTGGAGTTCCATGGCTTTCAGCAGATCTCCTAAAGACCCTTCCAACCGCTCTTTAGATACTTCAGATCCCATTATGAACACACAGACAACAGACGCGGACGTTAAAGACACTAGCTAACACATTAACTTTTTCATGCATATACTTCAGTCGACCTTTACTCCCCGCTTTACCGCGGAATAAAATCCCGGCTCTATGGCCGCCCCGCTTCTTATTGCGGTCTTGTACAAGATTGCCACCACTTTAATCGTGGTCCCTTAAGAAAATCCCGGCTCTATGGCCGCCCGCTTCTTATTGCGGTCTTGTACAAGATTGCCACCACTTTAATCATGGTCCCTTAAGAAAATCCCGGCTCTATGGCCGCCCGCTTCTTATTGCGGTCTTGTACAAGATTGCCACCACTTTAATCGTGGTCCCTTAAGAAAATCCCGGCTCTATGGCCACCCGCTTCTTATTGCGGTCTTGTACAAGATTGTCACCACTTTAATCGTGGTCCCTTAAGAAAATCCCGGCTCTATGGCCGCCCCGCTTCTTATTGCGGTCTTGTACTAGATTCCCACCACTTTAATCGTGGTCCCTTCCCCGCTTACCTGCGGTTTTTCTCCTTGCAAGGTTTACTTACTCGTTAACTATTCCCGGGTTTCGGCACCATTTGTCGCCCTCGACCCGCAAGGACGACAAGAAGCCCTGGTTCTGGTGTATCTTCTCTCTCTTTATTTCTGCAAGTCTACACACTTATGTACGTTTACATGACCAATCAGTGAGCAGGGTGACCAATAAGGGGCCAAGCAATGGGGAGAGCCAATGAGAGTCCTGTTACTATGCTGATTAAATTTGAAACAGCCAATGACTATGTCCTCCTTTAGGCGGGCTTCACCAGAAAGTTCGTTGTTTACTTGCAGCGTATTTTGCTGGCAGTGAGCCAAGCGCCATCTTGTAACGGGGGACTTTCCCGGCCAGAGGCGGTCCCCGACAAAATAGGCCCTTACTATCCCATTATTTAAAAAGAACGATTCTAGCATTTTCCCATTTAGAATGACTGTTCTATTTTATAGATCCTTCTGTATCTTTGGTATGCCCTCATCATTCTTTGAGTTCTTCCTTACTTTCTGGAGCAAAAAGATGTTATAGGTTTATCTTGTATTTTCCCTACCCAATCCTGGAATTAGCCATTTCTTCGAAGAGCCTGGTTTTCTTAAGTGGAGGGTGATATACAGGAACCAAGATTTAGGCAGTACTCACTATTATTGGTATATTATGCTTCCGGTCTTAGTGGACAGAATAGGCACATATACCTATCTATCTCTATATTAAAACTGTTGAGGACACACTAATAGCTCCAGTTCCCATCCCAAACCATAGGGCCTATTCTTAATTTCACCTTTTCCATATTTGTGACCCTCTTTTTGCCGTGAGAACCCTGATTTCCATTATCCGTGCTGTATTTGCTCTATTCCCCCTGTATGTAGCAGAACTCTTGCTGTGTAGGCCAAAAACACGAGCCCTGGGGGAGGAGCAGGGGAAGGAGGAAGGAGGAAGAGTGTTGTTTTTGTCTTTATTTTATAGAACCACTTCCTCTCTCTCACAAACCCTGGGGAAAAGCCACAAAAGAATAGGGGAGGGGAGAAGTGCCCCGGGAGAAACAAACCAGGCCAGTCTCTGCCTTTGAGTTGGGCTGCGTGAAGGCTAGCAAGTGGAGCCAGGGGGCCCCTACCCGGTAGTTTTTGAAACTAATTTTTTAAAAAAATTATTTATTTATTTATTTTTAAGATTTTATTTATTTATTTGACAGAGAGAGGTCACAAGTAGGCAGAGAGGCAGGCAGAGAGAGAGGAGGAAGCAGGCTCCCCACTGAGCAGAGAGCCCGATGCGGGACTCGATCCCAGGACCCTGAGATCATGACCTGAGCCGAAGGCAGCGGCTCAACCCACTGAGCCACCCAGGCGCCCCTTATTTATTTATTTGACAGAAAGAGATCACAAGTAGGCAGAGAGGCAGGCAGAGAGAGGGAGGGAAGCAGGCTCCCGGCTGAGCAGAGAGCCCGATGTGGGGCTCTCTTCCAGGACCCCGAGATCATGACCCGAGCCAAAAGCAGAGGCTTCAACCCACTGAGCCACCCAGGCGCCCCTGAAACTATTTTTTTAAAGAGCAGCTTCAGGTTCACAGAAAAATTGAGAAGATGGTACAGAGATTTCCCATAAATCCTGTCCTACACACGCACCGCCTTCGCCACTATTGACATCCCCCACCAGGGTGGTACATTTGTTACAGCTGATGACCCTACATTGACATATCATCACCCCGCAAGGTCCTTAGTTGACATTAGGATTCACTCTGGGTGTTGCACATTCTGGGAGTCTGGGCGAATGTATTCATTGTTACAGTATCATATTGTTTCACTGCCCTCCAAATCTGGCAGCCTTTTAAAGCTTAGCTTGTGTTGGTTATTTTGTTTTTGAGGGTCATGGAGGTGCTGGATACGCATTTAGGTGAACCCTGTTGAGATACCACTGTGGGGAGTTTGCACACCTCCGCCTTCCACTGTGGGAAGTCTTCTTGGCCCTGGGGTGCCCCGCATGCGCAGAAGCACTGTTTCTAGTTCAATTTGTCCTGGCAGCTATTTGTGTCAAGCACCTTGCTGAATTCTCACATCATCTTGGGGGCTCCATGGAGCTTGCAATGGTCATATTCCACATTAAGTGCGGTGAGTGTGGCTTGGCCTCTCCACGGTTTTCTCCACTTGGTTTTTGCTTTTAGGTTCATTCAGGTTTCATCCCAGAAAATCTGAAACAAAGATGTCTCCGCATGCACTTGAAGGAGAACCTACTGCAGGAGCGCCCTGTGGCCCAGTGCTGGCTGTGGTTGTTGTAAGAGGGAGAGGCTGGGGGCACACTGGGGCAAAAGGTGCTAGTCCCATTCCTGGTGTGCTGCTCAGTGTATATGGAGTTTAGTTTCGGTACACCCTGGGGGAAAATGGCATTATCTGGGGTTCTAGCACTGCTGTTGATACTGAGGGATGAAGTGGGGGTCACAGGAACACACTGGAGAGCTGTGCTGGGCTGTAGCACTTTGCAGTTACCCTCCATGGTGGGCGGGCCCAGAGACCTGGTTGGGCTACATACACTCAGGCTGTCTTGGATGCTTGACATGGCAGGAAAAGACCAGGGAGACTGCAGGGGAAGCAGAAGCCCTGGAGGCCCTGGAGGCCCTGAGACCCTGACATTAGGCTGTCTTCCTTTCTGCATGGAGGCCTGGCCAAATGTAGCTTTTTCCCAATGTAGGGAATTCCTGCTGTCATTTGGGCTGGTAGAGAGATTACTGTTGCAGAGGGGTCAGGGGTGGTCTTCCTCTCTGGGCAGGATAGGGGGCTGGTAGACATGATGACTTTGCTGCTTGCTTTTTGCCTTGTTTCATGATCCTCTAAAGATCTGCCTGGCTCCTCTGAGTACTCTTAGCAATTGTTATGGACTGAATTATCTGCCTACTGCTCCCCACCCTACAACACCAAAGTCATATAATGAAGCTCTAACCCCCAATGTTGACTATATCTGGACATAGCACCCTGAAAGAGAAGATAAAAGTTAAATTAGATTATAAGGGTGGGGCCCCGATTTAATATGACTGGTGTCCTTATAGGAAGAAGAGACACTAGGGATGCACAGGCACAGAGGAAAAGGCTATGTGAGAACAGCAAGGAAGCCAGGAAGAGAGACCTTATTAGAAACCAGACGTTACAGCACATTGATCTTGAACTTTGAGCCTCTGGAACTGTGCGAAAATAAATTTCTGTTGTTAAAGGCACCCACTCTGTGGCATTTTGTTGTGGCCATTGTAGCTGACTAATACAGCAATTGTAGGTAAGAATGACCTACATTGAAACTCCGTGCTTAGGGTTGGCAGAGACCCAGTGCTATTCCTTATAGGATGGGGAGGGAGTGCTGCTGTTGTTTAGATCTGCCGAAGGCTGAGGCTTCAGGGTGAGAGTGTAGACCTGCAGCTTGGATCTCTGGTGTTCTAGAGGCAGATAGCTGGCTACCACTTCTTTGTATCTCTGGCTCATCAGTGAGTCCTAGAAATCCTCCCATGACTAAACCATGGACACAATCAACTCAGTTTATGGGGTCCTTGTACTTAAGAGACTGGTTCTATGTAGGGCTTAGCTCTTCATCTTTATAACACACATTCATCCATGGATCTTTCATAATTTCCTCTAAAATACCTCTCTTGCTGGGACATTGAGAATGAGAAATTCCTTGAGCAGATTTTCACATTCCATGCTCAAGTCAAAGAGAATATGGTATATTCTCCTCACTTTTCCTCCTGTAGCTCCGTGAAGTTCTGTGCATCAAAGGCAGGGATCCACTGACCTGTGGATAGAGAATGATTCCCAGGCTCCATCAGCTATGGTGGGTGTCTTACACTTTGGACCTTGGCAGAGTTCCAAGGTAGCATAAATGGGGACTGCTCCAGAGGGTGTCTAACTTGTTGCCAATGGTGGATTAGTTGCTGAAGCCAAAGTCTGCAGTCTTGATGTTCATGCCAGCATCCAAGAGCTGGTTTTCTGTCTTTAAATCTCTATGGACAATAAATTTGTGATACGTATAGCAAGCACTATTTACTATATGATACTATACTATATTTACCATACTATGCTATATTTTACTATACTATACTGTACCATACCATACCATACCATACCATATCATACCATACCATACCATACTATACTTTACCATACTATACTATACTATACTTTACTGTACCACACCATGCCATACCATACTATGGTGTGGTGCTTTATACTTATGTACTGTATAGCAAACCATTTACCATATACTTGTGTACTGTATAGCAAACTATTTACTATACTATACTTTACCATACTATAGTATGGTGCTGTATACTTGTGTACTGTATAGCAAACACTATTTGGTAGAATTTGGCTTGGATTGCTTTTTCTTGCATACTTTATTTTTTTAAATTTTATTCATTTATTTGGCAGAGAGAGTACAAGTAGGCAGAGCAGCAGGCAGAGGGAGAGGGAGAAGCAGGCTCTCTGCGAGCAGGAAGCCTGATGTGGGGCTCAATCCCAGGACCCTGGGATCATGACCTGAGCCGAAGGCAGCCGCTTAAGTGACTGAGCCCTCCAGGTGCCCCTTGCATACTTTCATGAGCCACTAGGTACTCGTCTCCACTAGTTTACTCCATGACAAGGCGTCTTGTCCTTAGTCTCCATCACTTCACATAATCTCACTATGTGCAGATGATTCAAAGCATTCCTGATTTTTACTTTTTGGGACAGTCTCTGGAGGCTGGAGGAATTCTATTTAGTCGTGTTAGCGATCTTTATGGCTACCTCTTCCTAGTCAGGGTGTGTCAGACCAAATTCACCATGGCAACGGTATCCTTGCTAATGGTCTTGAAGATCTGGTTGTTGCCAACATGGTCTCCTCAGCAGAGATGGCTGAGAAGCCCTGCACCATGTTGGATTAATTGCTGGGCTTGAAAGCAGGGTTTCTCAGGGTCAGCTTAAGCTTGTGATAAGCTGGTGGGAAGCTTGGTCTGGGTCATCTCAAAAGAAAATCATTTCCAGAGACCACCTGATGAACTGAGCTTTATAATGGAATCAAAACATAATGGCAGACTGAAAATGAACAAAAACAAACATTAACACACTGAGAAAAAGAAGAAATGAGACAAAAGAATAAATTTTAAAAATGAAGAAAACCAGTAAGAAGAAAAAAAGGAAAAATGAAGAGAAAAATAAAAATATGTGAGAGGGCACCTGCGTGGCTCAGTGGGTTGGGCCGCTGCCTTCGGCTCGGGTCATGGTCTCAGGGTCCTGGGATCGAGTCCCGCGTCGGGCTCTCTGCTCAGCGTGGAACCTGCTTCCTCCTCTCTCTCTCTGCCTGCCTCTCTGCCTGCTTGTGATCTCTCTCTGTCAAATAAATAAATAAAATCTTAAAAAAAAAATGTGAGAAAAAATAAAGAAGATAGAAAAATGAGAAAAAATAAAAAAGATAGTAACAAATGAAATATACAGAAAGTCCACAATGTCAAGGAGAAAACAAGCTAACATCAGTCAAATGTCCTTCAGGTCGCTGAAAAACAGCTTCCTGAGCTGGAAGCCTTAGGCACAACCAGGGGCTTTTATAGGTGCTTGGAATTCCATAATACTGGCTCCTTATGAGGTCACAGCAAGAAAGGGACCTGTTATGGCTGGTGATCATCCACAGTGTTTTTCTCATTTTTTGTGCCTCAAGAATCTGTTTGTCTTAAAAAAAAATTACTGAGAACCCCAAACAGCTTTTTGTTTATGTAGATTACAGTTATTTATATTTACTTTATTAGGATTAAAAACCCGTATGATGCTTCAGTTGCTTTTTCATTTCTAGTTTGAAAAGCTGTAATAACTTTTTCTGTTTTAGAGTATTTTTAAATGTCCAAATAGGTGGGGATTTTTTTTTTTAAAGATTTTATTTATTTATTTGACAGAGAGAAATCACAAGTAGATGGAGAGGCAGGCAGAGAGAGAGAGAGGGAAGCAGGCTCCCTGCTGAGCAGAGAGCCCGATGCGGGATTCGATCCCAGGACACTGAGATCATGACCTGAGCCGAAGGCAGTGGCTTAACCCACTGAGCCACCCAGGCGCCCTAGGTGGGAATTTTTAATTTATCTTTTTATTAACTTTTTTCATTCTTTTTGTATTTCATTGTGTACCTGTAAAATAAAATGACTAAAACAGTGCTTCATCTATTCAGTGCCAATATTTTAAATTCTCATATATTTCAAAATCTTTTGTTTCTCAGGTTGTGTGCTTGAATCAGGATCCAAAAAAAAGGTCCACATATTGTGATTGGTTGATATGTTTCTTAAGCCTTTTTAATTAGTTTTTGCTCTATCTGCTTTTTTCTCTCATAATTTATTTTGGAGGAATTCAGCTTTCTGGTGTCCTGTTTGGATTTACTGATTGTATTTCTGTGGTGTAAATTAAGAAGTTCTATATTTCTTGGAAATTGATAGTTCAGTCTTGAGGTATAATCAGATTTTATGTGATCTCTTTGGTGAGATGCCTTCATGGGCGCTGTGTTCTTTCATCAGGAGGCACATGGTGTCTGACAGTCTCTGTCATGTTAGCTGGCTTCCATTCTTATTGCTTAGATCCATTAAGTCATGACAAGTAGGAAAATACCATATCATCCTTTCAATTATTAGCTGGCATGCTTCTACAAAGAGAAATGTCTCCTCATCTGTTTTTACAAATTTCTAACCCAATTACCTTGTGGTCAAGATGATGGTCTTTGATTCCTGCTCTTGAAATTTGCTGGAGGTTTTTTAAATGGTCTAACACACATACTTTTTTCTCCTGAGTTGTTTTTCATGTAGGGCTTCTGGGTGAAATTTCACTTCAACAAACGTTTCTGTGACAAAAATGTATGTTAAAAGGTTCTGAGCTATGCCAAAGGAATAAATGGCTAAGTGAGGAATTTGGGCATCTGAAACATCTTGGATATTTGAGATGCTGAGAATATTTGAGATCTTGTTAGGGGTGAAAAGCTATAAAGGCCACCACCACAGCCTTTAGCCGTGTGCAATATGCAGTGCATGTTCAATGTATTTTACCATTGTTACTAGTGTATAATCTAGTCATCTCATTTTATATGTGGGAAACTGGGGCTCATTCCTTTGTTCATTCATCAAATGTTTCCGGTGCCCATATGGTCTGAGGAGGCACTATTCTAGTGTGTACTGGGTGAAATTCAGAATAATGTCCTTGAGTTTTGTTGTTTTGTTGTGCGGGAACTAATCAACAAATTAATAGTAAGTTGACAGGGTGATAAATGATATGAAGGGAATAAACAAGGTGATATGTTAGTGCTACTGGATGGGGCGCTACTTTAGATGGGGTGCTAACATTTCATAAGAGACTCCTGGACAGGAAGAAGCGCCATCATGGAAGGTCTAGGAAAAGGACTTTCCAAGCTGAGCGTTCCACAAGTTCAAAGGCTTTTCAGTAGAAACTGGCTTGGCGTGATCAAGTTGCAGAAAGGCCATTGGCGTGGTGTGACGAACAGGCTGAAGGGTGGTGGAAGGTGAGAGGCAGGTGGGGGCAGGGAAGAGAATCCAGCTTTTCTGGTAATTAGCTGGTAATTTTGTATCTCTCTTTGCATGATTCCGAGCCCTGGTATCTGTGTTTCTTCAGCAGAGCATGCAAAGTTACAAAATACAGTGTTTTAAAAAATCACTTCCTTATCCCTGTCTGCCCCTGCTTCGAAGTCTAGACCTGTACCTTAGGAGGGCAGTTCTGAAGGAAACATGGTTGCTTTGCCACAATCGGGTTTTCTTTCTGGCGGCTGCAGCCTGTGTGTGCCCACGGATCTCCAGCATGAGTTGCTGATTTCAGCAGGGTTGAACAATCAGCCCCAGGACAATTCCTGCTTTATGCTCTGCCCCGACCTCTGGTGGACTCAGCCTGTTAAGACATAGATCAGGCTAGAAACGGGAAGCCTTTGCCTCCTATCCCCATCTACCGGTATTTGGCTTGGAGCGGTGCATTGCGTTGTATTATGAAGGCCTCCAGGCGCTGCAGAGAGGCAACTTTCAGAAGCTGCCAGGGATGGCTGGATGGCTTTCGACCATCCAGTATGTCTTACTTTGGTATAAGAACCATTCTTTAAAGTTTGGATGGTCTCAGTCCTGATTGTAACTGAATCACAATGGGTGGGTGTGGAATCCAGCAGGACCAATGGAAGCACTCCTCCTTTGTCCTCAGGGACTGGCTCAGAAAGAGCACATGGCCCGAACTGGGCAAATCAAGCCTTCTCTAGGAGCTGGTACAGGAGCCTCCAGAGAGAGAGGGCTCCTTCTTCTGGATCTAGAAGTTGATCTAGAAGAGGGGTACGTAGGGGTTGCCTGAAGCCATGCCCTTGGCCACAAGGGAGAGAGGCTGCCTAAGAATTAAATCAACGTAGAGGAGGAAGATGGGGTCTGGAAATTCAAAGGGACTTATCATTTCAGCTCCTGTTTCTTGTGCCTAGAGTGAGCCGATAAATTCCTTTTTATTCTTCAGCTAGTTTCAGTTAGGTTTCTGTCACTTGCAACTGGAAATCTTCTAATTAATACGATGAGGACTAGGTCATGTTATAGTCAAAATAGTAGTAGATAATCAAAGGTAAGTTTGAAGTAAATACAATGTAGCACTTTATGATTCTCGCCACTTTTGTAATTATATACCATATAGTCATCCCTGTGACTGTTATAAAATGTCGGTCTCTCTGTGAGCAGGATCATGTTTCTGTTGCTTATCACTCTAGCTCACTGGTTGATAGTAAGTTGTCAATAAATATTTGTGCAGTGAGTCAGTCTTTACTGGTGTGAGAATCTGACTGCCATTATCCAATACTATTGTGATAATCTGGAGGAATGCCCCATTCTTCAGCAAGTTATGCTAAAATGAAGTGTTTTGGAGCAAAGTGGGATGGTGCCTGCACCTTAACTGGCTCAGCAAAAAAATAAGTACATGAATAAATAAGTAAATAAATGAAAAAAAATTATATCTGTTAGAGAAGAGAAAGCAAACATGGCAAAATGCTAATCATTACTGAAATTAAGTCGTGGCTACAGAGGTGTTCATATTATTCTTTCAACTTTTATATGCTTAGAAATGATCAAAATTTAAGTTTGGAAAAGAAAAAAAGATTACCATTATTTGTATGGGCACTTGTGTTTGCTCTGCTTTAAGAAGTTTCCAGTCTCACAAAGGTAGTGATCTGATGGGGCATCTGCACCCCAATATTTACAGCAGCAGAGCCCACAATAGCTAAGCTGTGGAAAGTGCCCAGATGTCCATGAACAGATGTAGTCAAATGCTCTACCACTGAGCTATACCCCCTCCATGAACAGATGAATGCATAAAGAAGACATGGGATATATACACGTTGGAATATTACTCAGACATGAAAAAATTAAATCTGCCATATGCAATGACTTCGATAGAACTAGAGGTTATTACGCCAAGTGAAATAAGTCAATTAGAGAAAGACAATTATATGATTTTACTCCTATGTAGAATTTAAGAAACAAAACAGAAGAGCATAAGGGAAGGGAAGGAAAAATAAAACAAGATGAAATCAGAGAAGGGAGAAAAACCATAAGAGACTCTTAATCATAGGAAACAAACCAAGGGTTGCTGGGGGTGAGGGGTCAGCGGTGGGGGGGATGAGGTAACTGGGTGATGGGCATTAAGGAAGATACATGATGTAATGAGCACTGGTGTTATATGCAACTGATGAATCCCTGATGAATCATCTCTGAAACTAGTAATACAATATATGTTAATTAATTGAATTTGAGTAAATAAAATTACAAAAAAGGATCTTCCAATTTTCAAATTCTAGGACAAATACACCAGAGAAAGACTATTTGCATTATGAAATAATTTTTCGTTTTCCAGGAAAAAAAACCCAACAACAACCCCCAAGCCTTCAAATAATAATAATTAAAATGGTCCAGTGAAGGCACAGAGTTCAGCTATAGGGGAAACTGGTTTAGGCCTATAGAGCAAATCTTCTCCTTCTCTTCCTTCCTTTTTCCCTCCCAACCTTCTCTTTCCTATCTTTTTCTTCTTGTTGTTGTTCTTTGTTTTTGTTGTCATAAAATAGAAAAGATTTTTTTTGTTCCTTTGGATGCTAAAGTCACTGTAAGAGAAGAGTTCAGGCGCTAAAGAAAGGTATAAAGGAGATAGTAACCCATCACAGGACTAAGGTATTATGATTCCTCTATTGCATAACCTCATATTTAGCCACATATATTAATTTTATTTATGAAGCAGGAAAAGATAGACCTCCAGCATTATTTTCCGTGGTGGTAACAGCATCATACCATCATCCCCATCATTATCATCACCACCATCATCGGAGGCTTGTGAGGTCAGGCACTGTGCCAAGTGCTTTACCTGCTCTCATTCTCACAACAGCTCCATGAATGAGAGGAAAGCATGGCTGTGAGTGGAGCTTTAAACCTGGCTGGCTGTGCTCTTAATCATGCATCGTTATTTTTATCCAGTTCTTGAGCTTTGTGTGTTTTAGTTATTTCTCAGTCTTAACATTTATAAACAATGCTGCCAGGAATATCTCAGGATAAACATTTTTATGCGTCCTCAAAAATCTCAGCCCTTAAGACCCCAGGGCTGTATTTCTTCCTGAAATATTAATGAGGCAGATATTCTTACTAAGTAAATAGGAAAATATACTCAGCAGTGAGTCTTCCTGTAAAGTTGCATCGCCAAGAGTTGGAAGGGAGTCTTCTGATTGATCTCTTCTAGGCAAGAATCTTCTCTCATAATGACTTAGTAATGATTACCATAGTAATAACACCCCTGAACCCCTTGCAGTGTGCCACGCACTGGGCCATGGCTTTTTCCTTTGTGATTTTCTTAATCTTTAAAATAACTTTATGAGGTAGGGGTTCCCCCACTATGTTCAGAGGAGAGCAAACATCCTGTGGCATCCCTGATGCGTGGACACAGCTTTTGCTTACACCTGTTTATGAAGGGGGAGCTCTGTTTTGCAAAGCACACTGGACCACTTGTGGATGGCCCTAATTGCTTACTTCCTGTTTTAAGTAAGAATTCACTTAAAATCACTGCAGCATTCATCACAGAATTCACTAAATCTCTTTTCCCACAATAGAGCTTGCATTTAAAAATAACAGTGAGTGCAGCTGTCACTGTAGAGCACTTGCAAGGGCTAATATTTGTTCTCAGTGCAGTTCTCACAAGTATTTATGCACCACGACCTTGTGTGTGAGGGGGTGTATTACTTTCTCCGTATTATACATGAGATGGTTGAGCCCTGCAGCTGCTGAGTACCAAGGCCAAGACAGTCCTCTCTTACCCGCCTGTGTTCATCTGTGGCTTTAGAACCCGACCTCCCTAGCAAGGTGCCCGAAGGCAGAAGAGAGAAGCTGGTCAGTGGGGTCACCATCGAAAATGTCAATTTAGAAAGACAGAAGGCAGCTGACCAAGCTCCTTTCCAAAACTTTGTAGGTTTCAGAATTTCATGCAGTATGTCTGTGGGTTGGAACAATGAACATTTAGAGGAAGTCTAGAAAACTTTAATGACCCTGTCAACAGATGTATCTAGTCACATCTATTGATGTGTAGGGGCTACTATTAAAGCCTAACGGTAGGCATTTTGTTGTGAGCAAATTTACTTTAGAATCTATTTTACATACTCTTCTGCTGTGGGTTGAATTCTGTGTCCCTCATCGCTGTTGAAATCCTAAGTCCTAGTCCCAATGAGTGTGACCTTGCTTGGAAATAGGATCTAAGTAAGATGTCACCAAGTAAAAATGAAGGATTAGGGTGGGCACTAATCCAGTGTGACTGGGGCTCTTATAAGAAATCTGTTCTCTTTTGAATATATTGCAGTGGATGAGTGTCCCTCTTCAAATGTGGTACTCAGTATAGGGATAGCAATGGGACAGTTACCATCCTTTCCTTGGACATGGGCACTACTTCTACTATTGAAATCTAACTTTTCTTTTTTCTTTTTAAGCAGCCTCACATCAGTTATTTAATTGAAACCCTATGTCTTTTTTTTTTTTTTAAGTATAGCTTTTAAAACAGATTTGCCAGGTAAATCTATGCCTTTTTTAAAAACACCAAAATATAGGTTTTTTTTTTTTTTTTAAGGTTTTATTTATTTACTTGACAGACAGAGATCCCAAGTAGGCAGAGAGGCAGACGGGTCGGGGGTGGGGGGTGGAGAAGCAGGTTCCCTGCTGAGCAGAGAGCCCGACTTGGGGCTCAATCCCAGGACCCTGAGATCATGACCTGAGCTGAAGGCAGAGGCTTAACCCACTGAGCCATTCAGGTGCCCCCAAAATATAGGTGTTTTAAGACACTGAGATATACAGGGTCATATTGCTCCCATTAAATTTTATTTTGTGCACATAATAGAAAAATAAGTCCTGGAGACCTAATACATAGAACAGTGGTTATAGACAACAAAACTTTGTTATAAAATTAAACTTAATTTTTCCCAGCAATAGAGGAAATGGAAATCATATGATACGATAGAGGTGTTAGCTAATGTTATAGTGACAAAGCAAAATAAATGTATCAAATCAATACCTTGTACACTTGAAGCCAACAAAATGTTGTATGTCAAATATTTCTCAATAAAGAAAGTCTATAAAATTTTTCAATTTTGTTTTCTCTCAATCTTTCTCTGTTTCTCTTCTAGCTTGTTGAAATAGTCTTGGTCTGGTGAGAGTAACCTCCCTGTTTTGGGTGTCATCTCCATATTTAATAAGTAAATTTGCCTTTTAAAAATACTAACTTTTCTTGACTTTCTTATTGTAGGTTTGTGCCATGTTTTGGCATTTGGATTTGGCTGGGTTTCCCTCTTCTATTTGCGTCGCTCTTGTGAGAGTTTTGTGTGTTAAATACATTGCTTTCTTTAGATACTGGCTTCTCTTTCTATTTCTTGGGGAGAATGTGAATTTTTTATGTCAGAATGTTATTAAGACAGACTTAATGCTTTTAGATTGTAATAATCTTTTAAGAATAACAATGTGATAAAACTATTATATTTTGTTGAGAGGCTGAAAGTAACTTATTATAGTAAGAAAATAAAACTCACTAATAATTAGTGGGTTTCTTTTTATATACTATGCATGCTCATTTAAGAAACATACTTTATTGAGGTGAAAGTCACAGATCATAAAATTAACCATTTTAAAATGAACAGTTCAGCGGTATTAAGTATATTCATAAGGTTGTACAACCACTACTCTATTTCTAAAACATTTTCACCACCCAAGATAAAACCCTTTACCCGTTAAGTATATTCTGCCATACTCCCCTCCCCTCAGCTCCTGGCAACCACCATTCTGCATTCTATGTGTCTATGGTTTTATTTATTTTGGATATATCTTATAAATGAAATATGTGACTTTTTGTGTCTATATGTGATTTTTTGTGTCTGGCTTTTTCCGGTTAGGATGATTTAGAGGTTCACCCATGTTGTAGCATGTATCAGTACTCTATTCCTTTTTATGAATGAATAATATTCTGTTGTGTTTGTTTCCATTCATCTGTTGATGATGCCTTGTGAGGCTTTCTTCTTTGGACTGTTGTGAATAGTGTGGCTATGGACACACATGTTTATGTACTTGTTTTAGCAGTATCTTATGAACTGTGCCCTTTACGAATTTGAAAAATGTGATCACTATTGTTTTAGGAAAACTTTATTTGGGTGGCTGTAGTCCATATATGGAATGGTGTCTCCACAGAAGTTTCTTGCATTTTTTAGGGCTTTCCCTCTCCTGGATTATGTTCCCATTTCTGGGACATTTTTCTGGGTAAAGGAGTAAATCACCATCGTTGCCATCCTCCTGATACTGGAGATAGTAGCTATTATTTGAGGGTCCATTATATGATAAATACTGCTATTATCCCCACTTCACAGATGGAGAGACTGAAGTTTATGAAATTTAAGCACTTTCCCCAAGTTATACACTAGTAATAGAGCAGGGGCCCAGAAAAAACCCAGATCTTTATGATTCTAAAAACTGTAGGTTGTGGGATGCCTGGGTGACTCAGTGGGTTGAGCGGCTGCCTTTGGCCCAGGTCATGATCCCAGCATCCTGGAATCAAGTCCTGCATTGGGCTCCTTGCTCGGAGGGGAGCCTGCTTCTCCCTCTGCCTCTGCCTGCCTCTCTGTCTGCCTGTGCCAGCTCTCTCGCTCTCTCTCTCTTTGACAAATAAATAAATGAAATTTTTAAAATAAAATAAAATAAAACTGTAGGTTGTGATGATTATGTGCCTGAGTTTCCTGTCTTTCATGAAGATGACTTAAAACAAGTCACAGTAAGTACATACTGACCATCAATGATAATAAACCATTCATCAGTAAATCCTGAAATCAATTTAGTGGAGCAGAGACCTCATTAAAAACTGAAATAGAGGGGCGCCTGGGTGGCTCAGTGGGTTAAGTCTCTGCCTTTGGCTCAGGTCATGATCCCAGGGTCCTGGGATCGAGCCCCACATCAGGCTCTCTGCTCAGCAGGGAGCCTGCTCCCCCCCCCCCCCTGCCTGCCTGTCTGACTACTTGTGATCTCTCTAAATAACTCTGTCAAATAAATAAATAAAGTCTTTAAAAAAAACTGAAGTGGAATGGAATAGGATGGAAAATACCATGTAGTAAGTGTATTACTCTATGAAACTTTCATTTCAGTTACATGTATGTGGCACGTCTGCACTGGGTCATGATGTAAAATGTATTTCTTATTGTGGGTTGCAGTCAAAAATGTTTGAGAAACGCCGCGCTAAGCTACTCATACATTCATTTCTGCCCCTTCTTATGTTTGAATTTTTATGCGTCTAAATGGTTCTTGTTAGTTTTTGCATTTTTTTCTTTTTTTAGATTTTATTTATTTATTTGACAGAGAGAGACACACAGTGAGAGAGAGAACATAAGCAGGAAGAGTGGGAGGGGAGAAGCAGGCTCCCCGTTTAGCAGGGAGCCCGATGTGGGGCTCTATCCCAGGACCCTGTGATCATGACCTGAACCAAAGGTAGACGCTTAACAACTGAGCCATCCAGGTGCTCCTAGTTCCTGCATTCTTAAATATGGAGAAGTTCCACTCATCCTCCAAGTTCACAAATCACAAATCCCTGAAGTACAACATTTTTTTGTTGTTGTTTTTTTTGCTCCCTCACAACCATCCCTGACTTACCCTCCATAACTTTTATAAGATTTGGTTGGTGAGTTCCGAGTTCAGTGCTGCATGCCTTTGAAGTTCTCTTCACAATCTTGCAAGTACAGAGTTCCCTTTGATTATTAAATGACAAAAAATGTGCACGCTTAATAAGCACTGTATTAGGTGATAGCCCACATAGACCCTGATCAACACAAATAACAATTGTGCTCATTTGTCACTTACTGGCACCCACATCAAGTGGGTGAGCTGTTTGTCACACAGTGCGAGTGCTGTTTGTCCTTGCTGTTTGTCACACAGTGCGAGTGCCATGTGTGAAGCCCTGGTCTCCAGAGAGCCTCTGGGAAGGGACCCTGTGGATATGCGGATGATAATTTCACATGGTAAATGTTGGGTTTTCTTCACGTCAGTAGTTATCCACAATGGTTCTCTGGGGACTCTTTCAAAAGCCAGTTTGAAAACGTGTTCCTTAAAACATAGATTTTTTTTTAAAATTAATAATAAAAACTTATTAAAAATACCAAGTTGTTGTTGGGAAAGTACAAAAGAATTCTCTTAATAAACTGGAGTAAATTATAACTTAAATGTACAAAATAGAATTAGGGTTTAAATTTTTTAATTTATGTATTTTAAATGCAGAATTTAGTTTCTTATTGAAAGGTTAAAAAAAAAAGTCATGTTGAAAGTTTAAGGGGTTCTTGATTGGGTGGGGATGGTGGAGACTGACCGTTCAGTAAATGTTATTGAAACACCTACTGTGTGTAAAATACTATGCCTCGTGTTGAGGAGACAAATTAACAAGCTACTTCAGAAAGTTATCCAACAGAAAAATTCCAGTATGTATTCATAGGATATATTTAAAGAAAGTTCATCAAGATCTTATATGCCATCAGTGGTAGGAAATTAGAACCCTAGTGTCGGTTGAAAAGGGAACAGTTAAGTATGTTTTGGTAGAAGCATAAAATGTGATTCAAAAAACCATTACAAAGAAAGAAGTAGGCCTTCGAGATGACCATGAGAAAAAAACCAAATCTTATTGTGAACAAAGCATGCTTCTGTAGCATCTGTCTCATTCACTGTTTTCTTTTAAGCATCTAGAATAGTCTTAGGCATATAGTAAGTATTTGGTAAGACTTTGATAATATTTTAATAAAAATAAATGTGCAGGTATCCGCAGGCACAGATACACATTGAACTGTGGAGAACGGTTAGCTCTGAGGACTGTGCTTAGGGATGAGGAAAAGGGACTTTAGGAGGGCAGAGATCATGGGTCCCAGTGTCTGCTAAGGCCACCAAGGGTCTATTAAGTACAAATAACCAGTGTTGTGAGTTAGGCCTTCAGTTTTGTATTCTAAACAGTGACTAGAAGGATACCTTGAGCATCGTGGTTGCAAGCAGATACTGTTGGCTGCTTACATAGCATCTGTTCCTCATTTCTTCCTGGGTTTAGAGACCCCCAGTTTTGTTCATCCTGCAGTATGACCTGGGAATATGAACCACTTCCTCTCAGTCCAGGGTCCAAACCTAGTTTGGTAATCCCATTCCCCATTTGCTCCAGAGATTTAGCGTGGCTACGTGATCAACTTGTGGCCAATGAGACGTAAAAGGACGTCTTCTGGGAGGGATTTTGCTTCTGAGTAAAATGAGATGGTTGAGGGGATTAGCTCCTTTCTTGTCTTAAATGTGGTTGTGTGAAGATGTGATGTTTGGACTTGAGTCAGCCATGTTGCTGAAACAAGCAGCCCAAATAGAAAAAGATAATATGGTAAAGACTGAAGAGAAGAAAGGTAGGGAGACTCTGAATGCTGGGGGACATTGCTAAACCTGTGTGTCAGTGCTGAAACTGCCAGAAAGGGCATTGAATTGTGAAAGTTTGCAAGCAGCTATAAGATATGCATCGCTACTTGGGGCTGAACGCAATTCTAACCTATGTAGATGCTCCAAAAAAAAAAAAAAGGCTTGCATTAACAAATTCAAGTATTAATGAATTCAAGGAGGTAACAGTCTAGTGGGGACATAAGCTATATAAATTAAAAAAAAAAAAACCTAACAATGCAAGATGATGTGTAATGAGTATTGAGTGAATAACACAGCCTAGTGGGCCTATCAGGAAGGTCTTCATGGATGATAGAGAAATGTGAACTGTCTTACAAAGAACCTAATTAAATAACTGACCCATGAAAAACATGAGGACTGATGCTTGAAGGCTGATAACAGTAAAGGTGTGGATTTAACAATTAGCTGTGCAAAAAAAAGTCACTCGTTCTTGATAGCTTAACTTGGTCTTATTTTTGAGACTTCATTCTGCTTGATGCCAGGAAATGTAATACTAGTTTATTCTGGCTATAGTCCAGCAAGTCAGAATAGTCTGCCTGCCTTCTTATCTCTAGATGACATCTGAGTACTGATGGGCTCCTGTGGTGTCATGGAGTGCAGTGGGGGCATTTGAGCCTGTGTTTGTGACTGTTGACAATGGAAGTAATTTTCAAATTTTAATGTGCATGCATAGCACCTGCGTGTTTCTTAAAATGCAGAATCTGGTTCAGTAGGTCTAAGTAAGGCCTGAGATTCTGCATTTCTATCAAGCTCTCAGGCAATGCCATTGGTGTGGTGCTACGATGTGGACCACACTTTGAGTAGTAAGGAGAGGACTTTGCTTAAAGTTACTTCTTTGGAGCTTTTACTTCTTTTTAGTTTTCTAGGAATCAGGCTTGATTGGGGAAGGTTCCCACCACCAGTCGTAGTCATTGCATCAAACTTGGTCTAATTTTCTATTGTCTTTTTCCTCCTGTTTTATATATGACTTCTGTTTTTGGTTGTTTCTTCTCCCCTATTGCTCCTCTGGCTGTCATGAGCTGGGAATGTTGCCCTGAAAAAAGGTGGCACATGTAATTCATTGTGATAATGGAATCTTTATTGTAATGCAATTAACAGTGGGCATGTCTGTTTTTACTCTGGGAAAGCAGCATGGAAGGAGCTATTCAAATTAGTGAAAAAGTATTAACAGTGAAACGTATAATTAATACAGGATTGCTCTGCTGAATAAAATCCCATTGTGTGTGGCACATGCATGCCTGTGTGTGCTATGGCAGACAATGACGACTTTAACGATTGTTGTTTTCAGTGTTGATTTTCTGGCTGTCACCCATGCTGATTTCTGTCTGCTAGGGAGGTGCCTGTGAGAGGAGGAGGAACCAGAATCACTACAAACTCCTCGAAGATGGATTTTTTTCTGTAATTCGGAGAAAGGTCTTGGAAGTCCAAGCAGGAATAGTAGCTAAACATAGTAGCGAGGGACCTTGAGTTGATCATCAAAGCTCCCATTAGTGCAAGAGGTGGAACTTTTCTTAATAGAAATTACTGTAAATGGATATAGGAGTCATGGGGGTAATCGACTCACCAAGGCTTAAGCATGTTTGTGGAAAGCAAAAGCCACAAAACAGT
This sequence comes from Neogale vison, assembly GCF_020171115.1. Taxonomy (NCBI): domain Eukaryota; kingdom Metazoa; phylum Chordata; class Mammalia; order Carnivora; family Mustelidae; genus Neogale; species Neogale vison. The sequence continues at coordinate 268,395,017 of NC_058091.1, read as the reverse complement.
ATGCCTTCCCCCATTATCCCCTAAGCAGAAGTGAGTGGCAATTGCCAGCAATCCATCTCGAACCAAGAGTAGAGCTTTTTAGGATGTCAAATTGCATGGAAATTGTAATGAGGTTGCTAATGCTCATTGAATCTGTAGATCATGTCTTTTATGTGAGTTGGGCTATTTTCTAAGACATTATATTTTACTTGCCTCGAACCTTCTGTAGTTGAACTGTCTTGGTGATACACCGTGGTGGAATGCCAACTGCTAGGCTCCTTAGAGAATGCGCTGCTATTCTTCCTGCTGCTGGGTTTGAAACACAACTTGCCTTGACTATCTGGAATTTCAAAATGTAAGCAATAGTGCCACCCAATGGTGTCTCAGCAGTCTTCTGATGGAAGGGAAATGGATTTTACTTTCAGATCAGCTCATGAAGTTCTATGATCAAATGTGGCTCCCAGGCCTCATGGATGATGTTTGTCTCTCAGTGGAGAGCTAGGTTCTTTGATTCTTGTCATCACTGGAAAAAGTGACCTTGGTGGAATTCTCTAGTCTTGCCCAGTGAAAGTCACATCTCTCCTGAAAATGGGGAAATTATGCTTACTATGTTAACTGGCTTTGAGAATTAGGCATCTTCATTTTTAAAAAGTAGGAAACTGGTTTTGGAAAACGAAGCAATGATTGGTGTTGTCCTTTTAGAAACACTTTATTTTTGGGTCACCTGGGTGGCTCAGTGGGTTAAAGCCTCTGCCTTTGGCTCAGGTCATGATCTCAGGGTTCTGGGATAGAGCCCCGCATCAGGTTCTCTGCTCAGCAGGGAGCCTGCTTCCTCCTCTCTCTCTGCCTGCCTCTCTGCCTTGGATCTCTGTCTGTCAAATAAATAAATAAAATCTTTAAAAACACTGTATTTTGAATACCCAGCCCTTTTCACTACTGCTAAAAAATCCCATCTCCAAATCTATATTGTTATATTATATTAATTTAATTATATTTAAATCTGTATTAAGCAGCAGGCTCCACGCACTAGGTCTGGTACGTCTCGAGGTGTTTAAATAATTAAAATTGGAATCCAGATTCAGCAGACCTCCTGAGGAAAGCTGGTTCTCTTGCTATTCACCAGAGTCTGTGGTAAACCCTCAGTTCTAGGACACATAAACAAAAATGCACTTTCTATTGAAGATTTCATGAAGAACTGAGGAAGATGATTTCCACCATGGACCATGTTGTAGAGAGCTAATAAGGTCTCATCCCTGTTCTGTCTTCCGCCAGCAAACCAGTCATTCCCTGTCTCTGACTCCAAATAGCCTTTGAAGACTCCTTTATTATTCAAGCTATTCAGCTTATGTCCCCAATTTATAGCTCACCCCCCCCTTCCACAAAACCAAACCCTGGAATGAGCTCCAGAGTGGTCATCTAGTGTCTCTTGGAGACCTCCTCCCTCATCAAAGCTTCCAATTTAGCTCTTCCTCTGACTAAAATTATTTGGGTGGGTGGGTTCTCCTGCTGAGTAAAGATTTTTCTCATTGTGACTAAGGTATATCCTCCCTACTTCCAAAATGACTGTGAACCATTAAGAGGTTCAGTTATATGTAAAATTATATGGGAGTAGTTAACTACAGAATGCCAGACATCATTCACTTTGTTACAGTTTATCCCGTTGCCCCTGGTCTCTCCTTCCAAAGAGTCCTTCAACCGCTCCAAGTGGAATTTTTGGGCTCACTTCACTTTTATTCAATCTCTTGGTAAGCCCCGTCTGATCCCCCTGCTAGGGCTGGCCAGCTAGCCTTTTTCTTCCTGGAAGCACTCTATTAGATTCTCTCCCTCTTCAGGATTTCTTAGACCTCCTGGTTGCTGTTACACTTGAGAGGTGTTAATGAATGACAATGATGTAATGTGTCATGGCTGCTGGACTATTTGCATTTAAATGGGGACTTTTGCATTTGCACAGTCTGAACCCAGAGAAATGACTCCTTGAGGAGAATTACAGTTTGGGGCTGGCCAATGAAGCCAGCATTTGTCTGTATATAACTATCGCTATATACGGATGTCCCTGCCCCTGGGTGAGGGTAGATAGCACTGTGGGAGTTGGGTGGGGGGATGCAAGTGTCAATTAAAAAATACACAATTGACGTTACAAGATAATCCCGTGTTTGATGGCTTATATCAACTGCCCCACAACCTCAAGGTACAAATATAGTCACATCTCTTTGATATCTTGTTCACTGTTGTATTGCTAGTGGTCTTTTTGCAAAACCTCTTTATTGAGGTATCATCGATGTACAAAAAGCTGCACATTTTTAAAAATTTTTAAATTTTTTTTATTTTTAAATTTTTAATTTTTTATAAACATATAATATATTTTTATCCCCAGGGGTACAGGTCTGTGAATCGCCAGGTTTACACACTTCATAGCACTCACCATAGCACATACCCTCCCCAATGTCCATAACCCCACCACCCTCTCCCAACCCCTCTCCCCCCAGCAGCCCTCAGTATGTTTTGTGAGATTAAGAGTCACTTATGGTTAAAGCTGCACATTTTTAATGTATACGACCTGATGAGTTTGAACATGAGTTTACACCCCCGAAACTATCACCACAATCAATGCCGTAAGTGTACCCATCACCTTTAAGAGTTTCTTCCCATTCTACTTATTTAGTGATAAGAACACTCAACTTCAGATCTACCCATTTTGCAAATTTTTAAGTATATATAGTATTGTTCACTGTGGGCACCATGTTGTACAGTAGATCTCTAGGTCTTCCTAATCTTGCATACCTGAAACTTTGTACTCTTCACCAATACCTCCCTGTTTAACACTTTCTCTCACCACTGCTCAGTGCTTTGCTCATCCTAGGACATAGTAAGTGCTCAATAATTATTTGCGTAGTGAAGGGATAGATACATAGATGGTTGATTTTTCAATAGATTGCGTAAACTCTACCTTATATGCAATAACTCCAAATATCTCTCCTGAGACTGACATGACCTGAACATTTCCATGAATTCCAGGAGTTTTTCTTAGTCTCAAATGATGGGTGGGTATCCAGTCTCTCTTTCTTTCTTCTTGCCAGACTCTGTTGTGGGTGAAGCCGAATTCTTTGAAATCCCAAGAGGCTGGATCACTGAAAGGATCATAGAGGCTTCCATTTCTTCAGGGCCAGGGTGAGAGGGTGCACAGAGCTTTGGCTCCCAAGACTGCAAATCTGAGCCCTTTCCTGTTTCACGGACACAGTCACATATCAGAGCACAGTCAAGAGGACGTCCAGTCCAGCTGCAGATCTTTACTATGCAGAAGAAATGGCGTTTGGTGACATAGAATGCATATCAATTGTTTAGTATAGTCTCTGGCATATAGTAAGCATTTAGTAAATTAAACTAATTTATGAAGTGTAACTGTATTAAGGTAGATTAGGTGGCTGAAATAGAGACCGAAATTTAATGCCTCAAAGAAAAAAAAATATTTCTCACTCTTGTTACAGTATCAGGTGTGTTCCAAGTGTTAAAGAAAACTTCTCAGACAATTTAGTTATAAGCATGTATCAGAGTCTTACGATCATGCATATAAGGGAAATGGACCCTAGAAGGCCACTTCCCAAATTCAGTTTGGCAGGGAACCTTGATAGGTAAAGGGTTTAGTTAATCACTGTTAGAGTGACACACAGAGAAAAGAAAGTCTGGTTAAAGGTCACTAGACCTTTGACTGACAGTTGGCAACCGGGTGTATGGGTAATTGTGCATGTGGGTAATTGGTTTCCCAGAGCAAACCTTAATCCCATTCAAATTCACAGGAAATTGTGTAAGCATCTTATCAGGAATGCTAACTTCTCAGAAAGAGATTGTGAAGCAAAAAAATTCTGTCCTCAGACCAAGTTTGGAACAATTTCACTTATGTGTAGGACTGTGGGCCACTCTGTCCCATCTGGTCATTTAGGCACCCTGAATGATGGTAGCTCCTCCATTTTCAGTATATGGCTTTAATGCCATTTTGGTCACTGTCAAAACAGAGATTTAGTCTTAAGCAAATGAACGAGAGAGGTCGGAATTAGAACTTCACATCATTGAGAGCCTAGTTACATAATCACCAATCTCCAAAGGAGGTTGAGAAATGCAGTCCCTTGACAGGCCTTCCAGGTCCTGGGTGCAGATCTTTTACTATGGGGAAGAAATGAAGTTTGGGGACAACAATGGTCTCTGCCACAGTGGGGTGTGCCTGGCCTTTCTGAGTCTACTGTGTTCTGAAGCAAGATTTGGCAATGTATGGCCCACGGCCAAATCCCACATACAGCTATTTTGTAAATAAAGTTTTATTGGAACACAACCATGCTCATTTTTTCATTTACCATCTGTAACTGATTTCATACTGCAACAAAGGTGAATAGTTGAGACAAGGACAACATGGCCCAAAGCCTAAAATATTTACTCTTTGGCCCATTACAGAAAAAGTTTACTGACTCTGTGTGGGTGATCCGATTGTGTGGGGGCTGGTGGCATTGGGGTGAAAGAATTCATTCAAGGCAGAACAAATGAGATAAAAGTTTGCTAAATACACTGCAAGGAATCAGCAGGCAGGGCAGCGAAGGAGAAATTGTTTGCTATGAGTTGTGGTAAGTGGCCACAGTTATGGATGGAATGAGGAGTACGGGGGCATAGGGAGTTTTCTCTTTTTTGGTAATCTCAGGAACTGTGCCTGGTTGTATTGGTTGGTTAGGGCTCATGGCTATTTTAATGTGAGTCACTTAATGAGCCTGTTTGTGTCAGCTTAGTGGTCACTCTGGGGCCTTTTGTCTTGCCCAAGTCTGTTGCCTAAAAGCGACCCGAATACGGTTTTTATTATTAATTAATTAATTAATTAATTATATTAATATATAATGTATTATTTGCCCCAGGGGTACAGGTCTGTGAATCATCAGGCTTACACATTTCACAGCACTCGCCTTAGCACATACCCTCCCCAATGTCCATAACCCAGTCACCCTTTCCCTACCTCCCCACCCCCCAGCAACCCTCAGTTTGTTTTGTGAGATTAAGTGTCTCTTATGGTTTGTCTCCCTCCCGATCCCATCTTGTTTCATTTTTCCCTTCCTTACTCCCCACAATCCCCCCACCCTATGTCTCAAATTCCTTGTATCAGAGAGAGCATATGGTAATAGTCTTTCTCTGTTTGGTTTATTTCACTTAGCATAATACCCTCTAGTTCCATTCACTTGCCATTGTTGCAAATGGCAAGATTTCATAATTTTTTGATGACTGCATAGTATTGTATTGTGTATATATATCACATCTTTATCCAATCATCTGTTGATGAACATCTAGGCTCTTTCCATAGTTTAGTTATTGTGGACATTGCTGCTATAAACATTCAGGTGCACGTGCCCCTTTGGATCACTACATTTGTATCTTTAGGGTAAACACCCCGTAGTGCGATTGCTGGGTTGTAGGGTAGCTCTATTTTCAACTTTTGGGAATCTCCATACTGCTTTCCAGAGTGGCTGCACCAGCTTGCATTCCCACCAACAGTGTAAGGGTTCCCCTTTCTCTGCATCCTCCCCAATATCTGTCATTTCCTGACTGGTTAATTTTAGCCATTCTGACTGGTGTAAGGTGGTATCTCACTGTAGTTTTGATTTGTATTTCCCTGATGCTGAGTGATTGTTGAACACTTTTTTATGTGTCTCTTGCCCATTGGATGTCTTCTTTGCAGAAATGTCTGTTCATGTCTTCTGCCCATTTCTTGATTGGATTATTTGTTCTTTGGGTGTTGAGTTTGAGAAGTTCTTTAAAGATTTTGGGAACTAGCCCTTGATCTGATATGTCATTTGCGAATATCTTCTCCCATTCTGTCAGTTGTCTTTTGGTTTTGTTGACTGTTTCCTTTGCTGTGCAAAAGCTTTTGATCTTGATGAAGTCCCAATAGTTCATTTTTCCCTTGCTTCCTTTGCCTTTCGTGATGCTTCTAGGAAGAAGTTGCTTGGCTAAGGAGGAAGAGGTTGCTGCCTGCTGAAAACTGTTTTAGAGACTGTTCTGAATTGCCCACAGAAATAGAACTGCTGAATCAAAGGATACATGTGTTTAAATTTTGGTAGATTTTTGCTCTTTATACTTGCACTAACAATGTGTGAGATTGCCTGTTTCCCAGTATCCTCACCAACACTGAGTGACATCAAACTTCATGGGACCAATTTGATATGTGAAAAATGATATTTCAACTATAGTTTTAATTGCATTTATATTATTAGTACTAAGATTTGGTATTAGTTATAATAAGAAATATATTTGTTTTTTGTCCCTGATTCCTGGTACAGATCTCCTAAGACCTGTGGAATTTCCTAATGATAGGAGCATTTTTTATATTAATAACACACCCCTTTTAACTGCACCGGAGTTTATGTTAATGAGGTGATTTATGGAAAGCCCCTGTGGGTGGGGCTGGTTGCTATAGGAACCAACCAGGATTAGAGGACTGGAATTTACAGTCCCCTTCCCTCCCATCTGGGAGAGGAGAGGAGGTAGAGGTTGAATCAATCAGTCAATCATGCCTACATAAGGAAGTAAGGAAGCCTCAGTAAAACCCCAAAACAGTGGGGTTTGGAGAGCTGCTGGGTTGGTGAACATGTTGTGGTGCTAGGAGAGTGCCATATTCAGAGAGAGAATGGAAGCTTTGTGCTTCTTTCCCCATACCTTGCCCTATGCATCTCTTCCATCAGGCTGTTCTTGAGTTATGTCTTTTTATAATAAACTGATTATCTAGCAAGTAAACTGCTTTTCTGAGTTCTGTAAGCTGCTCTAGCAGATTAAATGAACTGAAGGAGGGGATATTGGGAACCTCCCCATATAGAGCCAATGAATCAGAAGCATAGATAACAATCTGGATTGGTGATTCACCTTTGATGTGGGGACAGTCCATCTTGTAGGACTGAGCCCTTCACCTGTGGGAGCTAATGCAATCTTCAGGTAGGTAGTGTCAGAATTGAGTTAAATCCTGGGACACTCAGCTGGAGTTGCAGAATTGCTTGATGTGTGGGAGACCCTCACCACTGATTTTAGAAGTGAAGTAGCGTGAGAGTAAAGGAGAGACAAAAGAGGTTATTTTTCTTTTAGACTTACTGCAACTGAAACCAATCATGTTTTCAGAGTATTTATACTTTCTTTTCTATGAACTGTCTGCTTGCAACCTTGGCACGTCATTTGGCAAATATTGAGTCGTTGATTTTGCATAATAATTTTTAGGAGCTTTTTATATGCCAGGGAACTGAGCTCTTTATGATATGAATTGCACAAGTCTATCGCATTTTTAAAAAGGTATTCTTTTGACTTTATGTCTGGAGGTTTTTGCTGTACAAATTTTTAAAATTTTTGTGTAGTCAAATTTGTGAGTCTTCTCTTCCAGAACTTCTGATTTACATGTCATGCTTAGAAAGCCTACCCTACTCTGAGATTGCACAACAATTTCTGCCTTTTTTTCTAATAATTTTGTGGTTTTTGGTTTTTACATTTAAATGTTTGCTGCATCTGTAATTTATTTTGTTTTGAGGTTAGGGGAATGGATTCAATTTTTTGTTTTCTAAATGGCTACCCATTGTGTGAGTACTATTTCTTTAATAATACATCTTTATCACATATTAATTTCCTGTATGTTTTTAGGTCTATTACTGGAATATTCCACTGATATGACTATTTATGGGTCACTGTTATGTTGCTTTAATTAATGTAGCTTTATATCATATTTTAATATCTGGCAGGGCTAGTTTGACCTCATTACTTTTTTTAATAAGATTTTTCTGGCCAGTTCTACTTGTTTATTTTTCCATATGAAAATAGTTCAAAAATACTGCTGATAATTTTTATTTGCATTGCATTAAATTTATGTATTAACTTGGCAGGATTGACATCTCTATGAAGTTGATGTTGAGTTCTTAAGCATGGGTGTAGTATACCTTTCCAGTTGAAGAACTTGTGTTGTTTTTAAATTAACTTTTTGGTTGTGAACTGAATTTTTCTGACTATGAAAATCTTTCTGAGGCTGGACCACGGGGTTCATTTGTTAAGCTGGTATAAATTATTGTTTTTATCCCTGATACACGTGTTCCACAAGTTGAGAAGCTCTGAGTTTATAATGAACAAACATACCTTACTGTAGGAAATGATACATGTATGGATTTTGTTACTGCCTTGCTGTCCCTAAATGTTTTTTGGTGATTACTTCATAGAATAGGAGCAGGGAGACCCTGATGCAGAGGAAGGAGAGCAAGGTCTGGAGGACAGTCCAGACAAAGTATTGGTTCAAACTCTTAATCTGGAAATTTTTTTACTATTGAGCAGCTATCTTTGTGGGCTCAATTATAGTCTGGACTTCTGGAAGAAAGTAGAGCATGCCTCAGAGTTGTCCAACCTAAGGGCCAAAGTGTCTGCGGTATTTACCAGCTCCTGTTTGCCACTGAGTAAATGCTGCTTTTGGTGCCATCAACCAGGCACTTCTAGTTTGGTCTGAGTGTGCACCTATGACTAAGAAAAGCCCTGGGCGGTCAAAGATGCTTGTTTTTGGAAGTGCTTAGCCTGCAGAAGAAGAGTGGAGGAGAGGCTCTGATACAATAGTCTTTTTTTTTTTTTTTTAAGATTTTATTTATTTATTTGACAGAGAGAGAGATCACAAGTAGGCAGAGAGAGAGGGGGAAGCAGGCTCCCCTCTGAGCAGAGAGCCCGATGCGGGGCTCGATCCCAGGACCCTGGGATCATGACCTGAGCTGAAAGCAGAGGCTTTAACCCACTGAGCCACCCAGGCATCCCTGATACAACAGTCTTAACAAGTTTTACATTTCTTCATCCTTAGCCCCACAAGATACCCACCCATGTTGGGGGAGGATTAGAGCACTTAATATTTTGGGTTGTTGGTACCATCTACACTCCTTTTTAAGGAAATTCTGCCTTTACTCTCACTTGAATGGGTATGTCTGCATTCTTTGCTTTGGAAGTCTCTTCCTACTGTCTTTCCTACCATACTGATGGAACCAGGGTACAAACTTATCTTAAAGTTAGTAGTGCTAAGGGCTTGTCAATAACCCATGACTTGTTATTAGAGTTTGTTCCAGTTCAAACTAGCAGGGTAGATCACATTCCTCTTTTAGGTATATGGAATTGAGAAACAAAGAGCTAGCTGCCATTGGTGGTAGGAGGTAGAATTAAAATATTAACTTATGAAGAGAGGAACATAATAGCTATGTGCAAGCAGAAATCATGAGCCAGGTGGTTGTTAGAGAGAAGAAAGTGGAGAATGAAAGTGGCGGGGGAGTGGGGTGGGGAGGGAGTGTTAGAGACCAAACCCCAAAGATGCCTTGTTTCCTGTCTTTCCTGAGTCTTCCCATAAGTACCTCCACCCTTTACTTGAGTTAGTATGAGTGAGTTACTTGTCTTGACCAAAAACACATTGGTAGAAAATCAAAGGATGACCCCCTAAGAATGACTTGTGCATTTCTCCCTCCACTCTCTGGGGGCAGCTATTCTGCCAGTTCACCGTTGGCTACTGCTGTGAAAGTCTCCAAGAAAATAAAATCCAGAGAAAATGCTAGTCATTAGGTGGAGGAGGTTTGTCCTTCCCCAAACAGGCAGTGATAACATCATACAGCTTACACTATGAAGAAGCTGAATTTTCATCCTCTTGAGAAAAGAGGTTTGAAACCTGATTAAATCCTCTATAGTTGTAGCCCTGTGCTTTATAAATGGGTCCTGACAGTAAAGAGGTTAGAGGGAGGAAGTTTTAGCAAGTTTCATTTAATGAAACTTAATGAGATCCTCTCACTTGAGTTTTTACTGACCTAAGCTTCTTTGAGAAATAGCCTCACCTACTAACCACAGAAGCAGCTCAGCTGACCAAATATAAAGAGGCAGGAACAAGCCAAGAGGTGTAATTCAATTCATCCATGCTAAGCAAATATGACCCATGATGAAGCTACATTAGATATAAGCTGCAAATGACGCACATTACATATTTATTCCACACCTGTGTGTCGGGCTTTGTGTTGGGTTCTTGCAGCATAGAAATGAGTAAGAAAGACATGTTCCTGTGCTCAGAACGTAGAATCTGTGGGGGAAGACAGACACTGAATACATACGTATAAGCAAGAGTATTACCAAAGGGAAGAGCATGAGGGCAAGGCCGGGAAAGCCTCCACAGTACGCTCCATCTATTTATTTATTTTGAGGATGAGACCTAAAGAATGAATAGGAGGAAGAGCTTTCTGGGAATAAAGATATTATTTGCAAAAGAGGTCAGCCTCTCACCAGGTTTTGTATAATTTCTTTGTGCTGCTAAAACCCCACCTCCAATTGCGTAGGTTTTTCTCAAGAGTAGGTCAATTTTTTTTTTTTTTTTTTTTGAGTACTGATAGTTTTTGATGACCTGTTTGTTCTCTGCAGCAGATACAGGGGACATCTATGATGTCTCCTGCCTGTGTATGCTTGGGCTGTCTGGCTGCAGAGACTATGGAGGTCTTGTGGGGGGAGGCCAGGACCACTCGAGATTTAATGCTGCTTACTGGTTTTCTACTGATACGGGACAGGAGTTAGAGGGTAGATGACCCTAGCATCCTCACCCTTCAGTGGACCATTCCAGAGGTGTGTGACACAGCCTCTGAGAAGATTCTGGATGTGATGGATGGGACAGAGGCCCCAGTAGTCTTTAGTAACTGTGTGACTGAAAACATCCTTAATGGGCTTTCCTCCTTTCTCTGCCTACTTCCTCCCTTATTTCCTCACAGTGCTTCCTAGGATTTCTACGTTGGGTGTGCTTTTGAAGGGAAGCCACACTAAGATGATCTCCAAACTCTTCATGTTTGCTTTCAAGCTGATTGTTATGATTGTCTCTGCTTTGTGGAGATTCCTGGGGTGGAAAGGAGTTGGGGACATGTAGGACCAGAAGCTTCTGCTCCTTCCATAATCAGAAGTCTTGTGTGTGTGTGTGTGTGTGTGTGTGTGTGATTAAAAGTAAATCCTTATTAGGAAACTGTTGAGAACACTTGTCTCAAGTTATTCTTCTCCAGAAGGCTTATGTTAAAAAGTGAAGAACATGAAAACAAACCATGTGGAGGACAAGCCCTGATCTGGGAGCCAAGGGACTTGAATCAGATCCTGTTCTAGTCACTCACCGTGTGACCTTGGGAGGGAAATGTCCCCTCTCTGGGCCTCAGTTTCCTTGTCTATGAAGTGGTAAGGTAAGATTAGTGTGCTTTTTGAATATATTTTGTTAACTCTGTAGTGTGTAAGCTCTGCTCTAAGCCCATCTCACCCCAGGGTCTACCAGGGGTGGGGAAAGGAAGGAAAAGTTGTATGGGCCCTCATTCACTCATTAAATAGTTCTTGAAGCCTGCTGGGTGCCAGATACTGTTCCAAGCTTTGCGGGTAGAGGTGACCAAGAGAGTGTCAGTTGCCCACTCTGATCCAACCAAAGAAGGCCTTGAATGAAGAAAGAGTTTGGAGGTTAAAAAAAAAAAAGTAGAAAACAAGTTTTTTCCTCTCTTCATTATCCATTTGGCACCTACTGATACATGATGCAGGTGTTTTTTTAAATTAGAATACTTATTTACTATCTAGCAGGAAACAAAACACTGTGGGAAAACGACATTTGGGACAGGGATATTTTAATGGGAAAAACTTAGGACTATGTCTGAGATGAGGTAGGTAATTATAGGGTACTTGGGACAGCCCGGTGATGTGGGTTCCTGACTTCAAGCAGAAAGCAGTCAGTTCAGAGGTGGACGAGGGCCTCCCATCTTGAGCTTTGTCACCTTAAAACCTCCCGATTTTACCAGTGGCTTGAACTAAAGTTATTGGTCAGGTCACAGTGGTGTTTCTATAAATGGGGGATGGAAGTGGGGAGTGGGTGAAAACAGAATGATTTATTATCCTAAAGCAACAGATTTGGGTGTAGGCCCAGTGCTACTGAAAGGGTCCTTTTCATGATGCGTGGGCAACTTTCTCTGCTTCTAAGTCACCAGTGAGGCAACATGGACCCTGTCAAGTGATGCAAAAATCCCATGATTTACAACCCAAAAAAGTTTATCTTGCTCTGGGAAAAAAGAAGACCTTGGAACCAAAGCTTCACATTTAGAAGCCAATAAAAACATCTTAAAATAACGCCCCCTTCTCCCTCCTTCTCTATAATGAGAAATGGAGGATTTAGCAAGAGGTTTGGGGGGGTGTGTGTGTGTGGGCAGGACTATCGCAATCACCAGTGATTGAGCTTCAAGGTCCAAGGACTTTGTTGTGGGCACTGGAACCCTAATGATTTATAATTAACTCCAACAAGAAAAACCAAATGCCATGCACTTTCCTAACAGAGCTACAAAAATAACCACATTCATAGTGTTTGCAAAATTGGAAACAAATGTCCCAAGGAACATAAGAGCTCCATGCTGTCCTACCCAAGCTTTGGAGGAAGAAAAATACTGGCACACAGTCACGACCACAAATGATGAGCCAATATCGTTTGTCATGGGAAATTCATCTGGGCAAAATCAGATTGCACCATTAGCCCTCAATGACTCCGAGAAATAACCATACTGAAATGCCTCAAATTAAATTCAGCCAAGGGCTGGGTCTAACATCCTCTTTCCTACTAGTTGCTGAGTTTTGTTTCTTTATCCCCTTTTTAACATGGAAGAATTGAGATGGGGGGAAACAATCAATGCCTAATTGTACCCTTGTTCCTGAAATGTCTCAGAAATGGTTCTTTTTAAAAAGTGGACACAAACAAGAGTAATGACCATGAAAAGTACTGGGGGGTTCTGAGGTGGTACAGAAGGGCATAGTGACCTTAGCTTACTGTTGAAACATGAGAAGGGATAGCGCTGGTGATGTTGTAACTGGATTAATAACCTATAAACTGATTTTGCCAAAACAGTTTTTTTAAAGGATATAGGCATTCATTCCATGAGTAATCTTAGTTCTTGTGCTAATGTGGAATATAAAAGGTCTGCCCATAGACATTTAGTCAGAAGCAATTCTCTTATCTTTTGATGCTATTAAACATCAGAGTCTTGCAGCAAAGGATAGAGTTAATGGTTCTAAAAACAATAATGAACAAGGTCTACTTCATTATCGTAGACACTTGATAGGCATCTCTTTAAATTTGCAAAACTCTATTAACAGTGTTTAACATCATCCTGATTTTACAGATGAGAAAATAAAGCCTCTGAAAGTTCAGTAACTTGCCAAATTTTAGTTAGCAGAAAGCAGAGCTGGGACGAGGACCCACTGTCATTGGACTTCAAAATCTGTACTCCAAACTCAGGTGGATTTCTGTGCATTTTCCCCCTTTTGCTCAGGGCTTTCCAAACTGTGGCTCATCAACTTTGAGGGATCATAGGAACATTTTGGATGACCTTGCCTTATTTCCTTAATTCTGTATGTCAGAGAGGTGGAGAACAAAACTCTTTCAATGTTCATATCTCATTAATCCTACCTCCAATTTTATAAATTAAGTAATGTACATCCCCTTGCAGGACCCAAGACTTATTAGCTAAGTGAGAAGGAATATAGATGAGTGAATCTTCCAAATGCCTAACTTAGGGGTAGCAGCAATAAAATGTGAACTTGAAAAATGCCTGAGAATCGACTGTTTGAACTTTGTCAGTTTTTGTAAATTTTATGCAATGGATATGCAAATCTCCTCCATATTTTCATGCTTGTACACTTTTAACACACCTGGATAGGGCCTCCTGGGAAAATGCTGGTTTAAGCCTTTCTGCCAAAGTCACCTATGAGACTGAGAATTTCCACTGGCTCTGTCTGATACATGGGATTAATTGAACAAGTTCTCATTCCTTGTCTTTTGCTTGAAATTAATTCTTCCTATGGGAAGGCTTTTTTTTTTTTTTTTTTTTTTAATGTCCTAAAACTCTCTGAACTTCAGGAACTTGAATCTTGCATTGTAGCTGCCTTCTTCCTCTAAGGGATATAATCTATCCAAGCTTTTAAAGTGTTGTGAACACAATAATGGGACATTTTTATAGTGTTCAGGACATGAAGCTAAAGCATATTAGACTGCTGTGTGTAAGTGTATTTGCTCACATTTAAAAACTAGTTAAACATTTCAGACCTCTTTAGAATTATACAAGGTTATTTATTACAAGGCTCTTGAACTTTCTAGAGGCAGCAATCTTCCGGTCATCTTTATCAAGCTGTTCTCTTCCAGCCTCCTACATGCGGCTTGTTTGGTTCTTTCTTTTTTCTTTCTCTCCTCCTCCTACTTCTCTTCTCTCTTCTTCCCTCCCCTCTCCTCCCTTTCTTTCCCCTCCCCTCCCCTCCCCTCTTCTCTTCTCTTCCATTCTCTTCCCTTCCTTTCCCTTCCCTTTTCTTCTCCCTTGAGTTTTGCCTTAGCAGGGAAATAGTATGTCAAATACATGTGAAAAAAAATCCAGTGGTAAAATTTGCAAATGGGAATATAATTTGAAGGCAGTGCCAAAGTTAAGCAGCCAGGTTTTTAACTTTTTTTTTTTCTTTTTCTGCTAATTAGGCTGCACATTTTAAATCACAAACAAGTGCAGAATTGTGGGGGGTCTTGCATGTAGAGAGAAGCTTAATTCCAGCAGCTCTTGATAGTTGAGTGTTCAGTTTTACAACACTCACATCAGACACCATTGGCAACTCATATTTGTTTGAGTGCCTTCTGCACAAATGGCAGTATGGAAAGAAGAATCAGAGAAAGTGATGAACTGAACTCTGATGTCATCTACTCCAGTGGTTTCCAATGTTTTTTATGTCAGGAAACAAATACGATCTTGCCCAGATGTCTGATATGTAAAGCAGATAGCCTCTAGCCGTTATGTATTGAGGATGTGCACATGTGGGTACAGGTGTGAAAGAGTGTATGTGAATGTGGGCGTGTGTGCCTCACCTTCCTCTGCTAGGACGGAGCATCTATCAGCCTGGTACGCAGAACTCAGGATTATAGTTGGAAAATTCTGGATCTTGGACCACCCTCTCATTTTACTGAGGAAGAACCCAAGTTCCAGAGAGCTGCTTTGAGTTGTTCAAGGTCACGGTGCTAGAAAGAGGTGGAACAGACACTTGAACTAGGTCTTATGTTTCTAAGCACTCTGTTTTGCTTCACTTGCTAAATTTGTTATACATTCTTTTGCTTTACACTCTCATGTATATTTTTGCAAATATGTCTATACTTGTTTTCCTGTTAGTTTCTTCACTTATATCAATCTAATTATAGTTCCTTCCCATTCTAAGGAAGGACTACAAAGCTACTGTTTGTATGCTTGCCTGTTTGTCTATTCATCTTTTCCATTTTATTGAGATATAATCACATATAAGGGCCCTTTCTTTTCCTACTATAATGCACTGTTTCTCCATAGAGAAATTATCCTTGTTTGCTAGTGAGAAAACCAGTAAGATGCGTGTGTAAAAGTAAAGTTAGTATACATGTAAGGATAAGGTTGGATACTTTCTAAAAGCTCATTAATTTGATCATTAAAAAAATATATAGCTGTGGAATTAGAAGTGTGAGAAATAACTGCAAAAGATTGGTTTAACAATGTTGTAAAAACCAGAATGGATTCTGTATCCTTTTGATTTTTTTCATAAGTGTCTTTAAGATTTCATTACTTTTTAAGGAAACCTAAGCTGGAAATTGTAGACACTGCATTATGAGTTTAGTTTATGCAAAAAAGAAAATGACCAATTTCAATCAACATACTTATTCTCAATGAATAAGTTTATATGAATCAGTGAACAAATGTACATTTATATGTCTAAAGTTAAAATAAAATTGTGACGTACCTATTATGTATAATTATTTATTACTAATAAATTTAATAATAATTAATAAGTTAATTACTAATAAATTTAATAAATTAATAAATATATTTATTACTAATAAATGTTATTTGGCCAACTACCAGTCTCAGTCGTATGAATATAAGGACTTCTTTACTATAGCCCTGCTGTGTGCCTATATTTACTGATACCAACTTTTTAGCCATTTGAATTATAATTTTCAAAGCTAATATTACTGGAAATTCAAAATGTATACATTCTTACTGAATTCCAACATGAAATAGGCTATATTTATAAAACAAAATAATACTATCTTACATCATTACAATTTAGAGTTACTTTTAACTCATATGTAATAATATAAGTAAAAATTTTCTCTTGGAAAATCTCTATGCAAAGTATACCTGCAACCTCTATTCTAGCACTTATGGTAGTTTCCGCCTTTATGGAACTCACTATTGATAGTCTTGTCTTATTCCCAGTTGGATGGAGTTTTACAGTGCCATTTTCATGAAAAAATTTCATCATGTGGATATAGGGATGGTTTTGGAGTTTTCCTGGGTTCCCTATCAAGCCAATACCCGATGTTTCAGCAGGCTTAAATCCAGCAGGAGATGGAATAGGCAGGGAGTATAGGTAGTCCAGAATTTAAAAAATCAAGTTATTGGCAAGAGCAGCACAACGATTTAAACTCTACCCTTTGCTGAAGTGGTGAGGGGGAGTTCCCAGGTCTTACTTCTTTCGGCAGAAGAGAATCAAGGGGTGCTAGGCTGGGCAAATCTTTCCCATGATTAAGCCAGTGGCAGAGATCCAACCCAAGTTGTACTTGCAAGGGGTTGACCAATACTAAAGAGCCAAAGCATTCATTTATGGGCAAGATTTGGTTCCCTTTCTGCTCTCTCTTAAGTAGTCTTCTTTAATTTTTAAAAAAAATTTAACTTGTTAAATTTTTATTTATTTACTTACTTTTGTGGACAATGAGGAATTAGTCTTTATAGTTTGTCAGAGTTTGGGTGATCCAAATTACCAATTCTTTGTTGAAAGTTCTGCAGCCGGCTGGAGATGGCCATGAAGTCCCAGCAAGGGGGCACACTTCTTCAGGCCTCTGAGAACATGTAGATTTCAGTGTGCAAGCCCAAAGCCACACCCTTTTCCCCCTTCCTATTAGCCCTGCAAAATGGGAGTGAAGGTTCATCCACCAAAATGAATGAGCAAGGCATGGCCTTTGAGCATTTGGTAGGTTCTAGGAAGCTGCTCACTCAACCCAGCAATAAATGCCACTGTTTTCTCTGTAGTCTCAGGGCTGTATTTCTCTTATTAAAGATTCCTCAGCACTCTGATTCTGTTTTGCTTCAAATATGGAGAAATCATATGTTAACTAGATCACCACTTCCATGGGAATTATTCCATTTAAAAGAAAAATTTTAAGGTGTGTTTTCTGTGACATTTGAGCACTTCTGAAATGTTCAGTTAGTATACAATGTATGTGCTTAATGTACTATTCCATTTTTTATTCCTTGGAAGGTTGTTATTAAATTGTTGATTCATCTTAAGAAATAGCACCTTAGGATCAGGAGAATATCACAGCTTCTTTAGCTAATTTCTAATTCTGACTCTGAATGAAATTGTGTAACCCCAAGATTATGGTGGTGGAAAAGGAGGAAATGTGAGGAGTAAGGGCAGATGATTGAAATGGGAGCTGGACTATGCTGGAGAAAATTTTACTGTCTTGTTTCTACTTGGGATTATGATTTTAACCTCCATTCAGTTGCAGTTAATGGGCATTTCCTCCACCAACTGAAGTGGGGAAGTTCATATCAGTTTTGTCATCTCTGTCAAGAGCCATTGATTTATTGCCACCATATAAGATTATGAAGAGATATAAAGCACTGTCTTTGAACCCCAGAATACATCGATTCTTTTTTTTTTTTTTAAAATATTATTTATTTATTTATTTGACAGATAGAGATCACAAGTAGGCAGAGAGGCAGGCAGAGAGAGAGAGAAGGAAGCAGGCTCCCTGCTGAGCAGAGAGCCCGATGCGGGCTCCATCTCAGGACTCTGGGATCATGATCTGAGCCAAAGGCAGAGGCTTTAGCCCATTGAGCCACCCGGCACCTCAGAATACACTGATTCTTAAGAATTTGTGACTTCATTGGAAAACAGGGAAAGCCTTCCACTAAATATTATTTTTTGTTAACTGCTTTATTATGATGTAATTCACATACCCTACCACTCACCAATTTAAAGTATATAATTTAGTGGATTTTTGTATATTTATAGAGCAGGGCAAACATCAGCACAGCCAATTTTAGAAGAGATCTCATATTCTTTAGCGGTCACCTCTTATTCCTCCCATTTTCCACAACTCTAGATACCACTGTTCCATTTAAGTTTGAAGACCAAAAATACAGCATGGCTAGACTAGGGCAATGAACTGAGAATTAGAAGTTTTAGGAAAATGCCAAAATTTGGTACTGCTTCTTAGAAATTACTTCCATTTCTTGGAGCCACATTTTCATCTGTGTAATTGGTCTAATGACACCCATATTAGAGGTGGTTGTTGTTAATGTGCTGGTTGTGAGGGCTAACCGAGATAACATGTTGTGAAAGCCCCAGCCCAGGGCATGCCACACAGGTTCAGAATATTATTTCCTTCCTCTTTTCATTTCTCTTAAGATGAGCCGTGAGTTAAATAGCTGAAGGTTGGCTAGTCTTTCTCCTCTCCTTATGTAAAGGGGGATGGAGTGTTGGGGAAGGGGAGGTCTCTTTTGTTTAAGTAGCTTTTGAGTAAAGATCTAAAGGAGATGAGGGTGTGAACCAGGTGGATATCTGGGGGAAAACACAGGATAGCAGAAGGAAGAGCAAACTTAAAAGGTGTTTCCTGGGGATCAGGACTTGTGTGTGGCGGGGTGGTTGGGAGGTAGGGATTTGGTGGAGGGGCAGTATAAGGTAAAGAGAATAGTTATGAATGAATCCAGGTTTTTTTTTTTTGGCTCGGGTAACTGGGATTGAACTTCATTAATTGGACGGGGAGGTTTGTAGGAAGATAGAGTTTGGGAAGCAAGATCTGGAGCTTGTATATTTTAAGTCTGATATGCTCATTAGGCTAACAAGAATGGATTGTTTTTGAAATTTGGGAAGAAAACAATAAATGACATTTTAAAAGAAGTTCTATTGTGGGACTAGGTTGTTCCAATGAATCTTCTATTGTTGGCATAAATTGCTCAGTTGAGTAAATTTCTGTGGCCAGATTGTTTTCAGTCAAACCATCTGGACCTGGTGTATGTAGGGCAACTCTGGGTAACCACAGAGCACACTTGCTCTTAAGACCACCCTGCTTTAAAGAAAGTTGAAAGCAGTCTCAGGGGTGCTTTGCTGTCTTGACTTTCAATGCCCTTGACTCAACTGACTTCCTAGATGCTTTTTTTTTTTTTTTTTTTTTTTTTTTAACACCCTAATCCCCAAAACCCTGCCAGACTTCTTGGACTTTTGACTCTTCCATCAGCTTCTCTGATTTCAGATATTTACCTGAAATTTCAAGGCTCTGGAACTCCTGAACCCTTAATTCTTTCTTTCCCCTGATGGTCCTTGCCTGCTCGTGTCCATCCTGTAATCACCATGCTCTCATAAATTAATTTACACTACCTTTCTTGAGCACCTGTTTTGTGCAAAGCACTGTACTAAGCATTTCTAAGATGATGAAAGAGTTGAGATGTGACACTGATAGTCCAGGAGGTTCCAATGAAATATATATAATGAGGTGGTGATGGCAAGCATTTAAGATTGTAGAGGGGAAATCTAGGGCTCTGAGTTTGATGGTGATGATCTACTTGGTCCCACCAGCTCTGCTCCAGAATTTTATAGACTTTTCTCAGAGGCTTTTATGTACTTCCCGTTATTATCTTTTATTTTTTTCGCCCCTTGATTATGAAGGAACAGATATTCATTGTAGAAAACATGGGAAAAACAAAACTGTTAAGGAAAAATGCTGCTCATAGTCTTATTATCCAGAGACAGAATGTTACTGATTAATGTTTGAGTATATTTCTTGTCATTCTTTGCACAAAGTTTTATTGTTGCCATTTTCCCTCATCATTAATATCTTTTGGAAGAATATTTTTTAAATTGCTGAATGGGACTGATGTTCCACAATTTATTTGCTAGCCTCCTAATGTTGAGTCTTTTCATATTTTTATAAATAAGTTTCCATTTGCATGGGCTACATAGACCTAATATTGAGGATGTCCTAGGATACATGGGGGAAACTAGAGTCTCATGAAATGGGAGTGTGCCCACATGGAGTGCACTTGGCTGTGAGGCGCGTAGCTAGTTGGGGCATGAACGGCAACATGGAATTAATTCATGCCCTTCTCCAAGCTCACACATGCATGAGCATAGTAAACATTACAGACAAAATGTCAAAAGGAGACTTTGTTCTTTATTTGGATATTTTTTTTTAAGATTTTATTTATTTATTTGACAGAGAGAGATCACAAGTAGGCAGAGAGGCAGGCAGAGAGAGGAGGAAGCAGGCTCCCTGCTGAGCAGAGAGCCCGATGCGGGGCTCGATCCCAGGACCCTGAGATCATGACCTGAGCCGAAGGCAGCGGCTTAATCCACTGAGCCACCCAGGCGCCCCTGTTCTTTATTTGAAAAGCTGTTTATCATTGGTAGACCAAAGAACTTTGAAATCATATTATTTTAATGTAGTGCATCTTTTTTTTTTTTAAAATTATTATTTATTTATTTATTTTCAGAAAAACAGTATTCATTATTTTTTCACCACACCCAGTGCTCCATGCAAGCCGTGCCCTCTATAATACCCACCACCTGGTACCCCAACCTCCCACCCCCCCGCCACTTCAAACCCCTCAGATTGTTTTTCAGAGTCCATAGTCTCTCATGGTGCATCTTTTTATGATAAACATCAGTAGTTATATTTGTGAAGGGAGCCAAAATATAAAAATGACACAGGAGCTTTCTTTTAAAAAATGAAGAATTATCAAAGCAAGATGGAAGAAATTAGCATAATGCCTCCTTTAATAATACAGATGAGTCTCCCTATTTTTCATCTGTGTAATTGGTGAGTTCAGTGAGTTTCTTCCAGGAGAGTGAGTTTAGGAGCAGAGAAAAGAAGTAGTAAAAAAAAAAAAAAAAAAGAATTGACAAGACAATATCATATTGTCTTAGAATTTGAAAACCAGGGGCACCTGGATGGCTCAATGGATTAAAGCCTCTGCCTTTGGCTCAGGTCATGATCCCAGGGTCCTGGGATCAAGCCCCACATAGGACTCTGCTCGGCAGCGAGCCTGCTTCCTCCAATCTCTTCTTCTTCTTCTTTTTTTTTTTTTTTTCTCCTCCAATCTCTTCTGCCTGCCTCTCTGCCTACTTGTGATCTCTGTCTGTCAAATAAATAAATAAATAAATAGATAAATAAAATCTTAAAAAAAAAAAAGAATTTGAAAACCAAGAATGCTTTTCAGGGCTGATATGTGAAACTCACCCTTCTATTTTGGCTATTTCAACCACAGATGAGTGTTTCCTTGCCAACTAGAACATTCTTGAGGTGTTTACCTTTTCTTCACGTGATGGTGGTTGAGATCCCATGCTTGCCATTATTTATAAATTAATTTCTGGCATTGTAGTAAATTCTAGGAAGACCAGTATAACCACAAGCGTGCATTTAAATTCTTCTGTGTTTTTTTTTCCTATTTTTTTTTTTTTTAGGTTTTTAATCTTTTTTCCTATGGGAAAGAGAAGAAAGTAAAAAAAAAAAATAAAATCCGCTAGTTGATGGGTGATTTATAGTGTACATTTCTAACCTCCAGGATTCTTTTATTAGTCTTCTCATTGCTGTGAATGTGTTTTCCCATTTGCTTACGGCTATTTGATCACCTTTTTTTGATAGGAATGGTAAAGAAATTTATCATAAGGATCTAGGTTGATGGAAAGGAATTGAGTTGATAATTAATACTGCTTTGAATACATCCAAAGCAAAAAGCCAAGTAGAGAGAACTGGTAACACCAGTACAATGGTCATATATAAAGAGTGTGTTGGGCTGACATGAAGTTGTCAGACAGACTCAGTTCTTTTCAAAGTGTATTTTCAGCTGTTTCTGAGAAGGGCTTTTTCAGGAATTTTGGAGAAGTAGTTGTGAATGCAATAGAACAGCATCTCCCAAAGTGCCTTCTGTAGAATGTTAAAGAGTGGAGTGGACCCCTGTTATTTGTGACTGCCCTGAAGCTATTTCTTTCTGATAATAACACCCTGATTTGCCTTGAGGAACTCCTCCTCACTGTTGGTACAAGTGGTTTGGGTGTGGCTTGGTTCAGGGGTGGGTAGAGGGCCTAGGACTGTTCAGTCAGCATAAGTCTGTCGTATCTGTCTTGGGAATTGGTGCAAGGATGACCAATATGATTAAAGACAGTTTCCTGAGATTCGTCCTGGACCCTTTTTAGAACCACTGGGAAGGAAAAGCCCCCTTTTCATTGGGGTTCCTGAAAAGAGAGGACGTAAGCTCAGTGCTAATGGTCATCTTTCTGCCTTGTGGAGAGAACCTGCTGGAATGAGGCCAGCACAAAGGAATGTAGAGCCCAGAAATGGAGACAGGGCAAGTCAACTTGAGATTCTCTAAGAGCTTGAGTCCTCTAGGCCTAAAGCCAATCTAGCCTTGGATTTAAATAAATTTAATTTTCCTGTTTTAGTCAGTTTGTACTGGGCTTCTCTCACTTGCCACCAAGAGTTTTGGCTAATTGAAAAAGTGTGCTGTTTAGACTGATCTGTCATTGAACATGTGTGAGAAACCATGGGCCTGTTAGAGTTCTCTCAGAAGTAGACCCTGCAATAAGATTTGTGTGCAAGTAGGGGCACCTGGGTGGTTCAGTCCTTTAAGCCGCTGCCTTAGGCTCAGGTCGTGATTCCAGGGTTCGGGGATCGAGTCCCGCATCCGGTTCCTTGCTCGGCAGGGAGACTGCTTCTCTCTCAGCCTATGCCTGCTCATGTGTGCGCGCGCTCTCTCTCTTTCTGATAAATAAATAAAATCTTAAAAAAAAAATAAAAGACTTGTGTGCAAGTAGTTTATTTGGGAAGTGGGGAGTGGGGAAGTAAGACAGTGAAGAAGAGAGGGTATCTAATTGTTGGTACTTTATCAAGCCAACAACCATGGTGGGTGACTAGAACTTAATCTCATGGCGAAGCTATGGGACATTGTATAGAGCACATGCCTCACATTTATCCCTACCAAGCAGCAGAGGACTGGGATAATTACACCCAGTTTTTGTTTGAGGGGCTGCTCTTGGGGTGTGAGTTAATTTCCCGGTACTTCCAGCCTGCTCTGCAAGCAGACAGAATAATCTTTATCATGTAGTGCTGGATGCACAATGTTTGAGAGATTGAGGGAGAGCAAAAGGGAAGGAGTGAGAGACCTTAGACAAAGAGGTGCAAATAGGGACAGTGGAAGCCAACAGGAGTCAAGGGGTATGAACAAAACAAAGCAAAGGCTTCTTTATTTCAGGACTTCTAAGTGCCTTTAATATATTAGTGTACATACTGAGTATCTAAAATGAGGTTATGGTATACTGTGTTTTCCAAATTTATTTTATCACAGAATTTTTTCTTTGTGGATTGTCTTTGGAACTTGCAGTCTACAGCACATGCTTTGGGAAATACTGTCTCAGAATACCTAGATTTAAGGCATAATAAAGCTATAAAAACTTGTAGGACTCAATAGCATCCACCTAAAAAATTTGAAGGCATCGATGGGTAAAGCTGTCAAAACTTTGGTCAGTGTCATGGACTGAATATTCATGTTCCCTCAAAATTTGTATGTTGAAATCCTACCCCCCGTCCCAATGTGATTGTGTTAGAAGATGGGGCCTTTGGAAGGTGACTAGGTCATGACAGTGGAATCTTGATGAATGGAGTTGGTGCCTCTATAAGAAGAGGTACGTGAGAGCTTGCTGCTTCCTTTCTTAGTTCTCTGCCTTGTGAAGACATGATGAACATACAGCCATCTACAAGCCAAGAAGCAGCCTCTCACAGATTCCAGATCTGCTGGCATCTTGGACTTCTCAGCTTCCAGAACTGTGAGAAATAAGTCTCTGCTGTTTATAAGCCTCCCAGTCTATGGTATTTTTGTTATAGTAGCACTAACTAAGATAGCCAATGAGTGTAATGGCTGTACTTTTTAAATTTAGCAAATGAGTGCTGTCGATGATTCTTCATCATTTGATGAAGGCTCATCATCATTTGAATGGTGAGGCAACAAATGCCCTGAGAGTTTCAGTCACCTTGCTTAAGACTGGTAACTAGTTGGTGCTATCAGAACTGGTGTCTCAACTCATGTTTTTTTTTCTCTCTATGGCTCAAACATTCAAGACTATGTTGGAAACACATGCTGTCCTATAATTGCGCAAATGTGCTTCTCCAATTCTTATCTTTGTAAGTATTTGCTTTAACAGGTACCAGAATCTGGAGTTGTTTTTCAGGTCAGTTTTGTAAATAAAGGTCTTGGGCACTGGGTACTATTTCCTTAGGGCTGACGGGCAGGCAGCCTTCATTGTATCTAGACTTGGGAATTCTTCTGGCTTTGTGAGGAAGTCTATGTTTCCTCCCACTTGCTTTTCTAGATCATAGTCATAAGTGCACCCAAGCTTATGGATACCAATGAGTCAGACTAGTTAGGTCAAGAACTGTACTCATGGGGGCGCCTGGGTGGCTCAGTGGGTTAAAGCCTCTGCCTTCCGCTCAGGTCATGATCCCAGGGTCCTGGGATTGAGCCCCGCATCAGGCTCTCTGCTCAGCAGGGAGCCTGCTTCCTCCTCTCTCTCTGCCTGCCTCTCTGCCTACTTGTGATCTCTGTCTGTCAAATAAATAAATAAAATCTTAAAAAAAAAAAAAGAACTCTACTCATGAACCAGCTTGTGAATAATTCCTTGTGCTATTGAGCTTGATTGGAAACAGTAGTTTTAATGTGTAGCCGTATGTATTACGTGGTTATAGGCATTCTCAAGGTCTTGGCAAATGTGCATGCATCAGGCGTATACCTACAGAAAGGCTTAGCGTGCCGACTTCTTATTGTGCAGGATGTTTTGCTTAAGTAAATGGGGATTTGTGTCCAGGGACATGGCCTGGGTTCTCAGACTGAGGGAGATCATGTGGAGGTATTTCTGCAGAGATAAAGCACAGTGAGTTATGATTAGCTCTTATCCTCTGTTCCTAGCATGACACATGGCGATGAACAGGGTTTTCTGCAGGCGGTTCCTGACCATCAACCTTTTTATGCTGTCAACCACTTTATATGTTATTATATATGGATGCTCACAAATTCAGTGTGTAAATCACTGGAGGTCTGTATAGTAAAGGCAGTAGTAAAAGATCTTCCAATAATCAGTGATATCATTGCCAAGCATAGCCTCTCCTATCCATTTCTGCTCATCCTTCAAGAAAAAGGAAAAGATACGTACAGTTCATTAGGTAACTGAGTTGTAAAAATAGTTTCATTTTTCTTTAAACAGTAATAGAGATTTAAATGTTTGTTTTGTTAAAATTGCTGGGTGGGTGGGAATATCTACAATGTATCTTTATTATGGTTGATTTACATACTCTTTGTGTATAAATACCAAATAATTAACCAGCCATCTCTATCTTTTCATTTCTGGGATTTCAAAATTTAGTAGTAGGTTTTAAATGATTATCATCTGCATGAATGTGGGGAAACTATCTTAAACATGCCCCTTTATTGTGTAGTGCTGGATGTACAATATTTGACATGGCTCAGATTATGTCCACTGAAATAAAACATCACAGAATGACATCTCAGTACAATGTGGCTCACTCATAAATGGTTAGCTTTATCATATAGTATTACTGTTTTAGTGGAATGGCTATTGTCATTAGAAATGCTTTTCAAGGGGCGCCTGGGTGGCTCAGTGGGTTAAGCCGCTGCCTTCGGCTCAGGTAATGGTCTCAGGGTCCTGGGATCGAGTCCCGCATCGGGCTCTCTGCTCAGCAGGGAGCCTGCTTCCCTCTCTTTCTCTGCCTGCCTCTCCATCTACTTGTGATTTCTCTCTGTCAAATAAATAAATAAAATCTTAAAAAAAAAAAAAAGAAATGCTTTTCAAGTTTTAGTAATCATTCTTCTGGACCCAGAATGGTGCTCATCTTTTGGTGGATACAGAAGTATAAGGGAGGTGTGGTCTCTACTTTCTAAAAGTCAAATAGCTATACATGTATTTGTAATACATAGAAGACAGTCAATCCCAGATACCCTCAGGCATTACATTGTGTGATATAGACTGTGAGAGAAATACATTCACAAGGAGGAAGAATCATTGTGAGATGAGGGGATTGGGAAGGGCTTCTTGAAGGACAGGGGATTTTTTTCAGTATTTCATACCTTTGGGGTTTGAAGTTTATTGCTGAGTTTGCTCTTGACTCGATGCTTGTGGGTCCTTTGGTCCAATTTATATGTTCTCGTAGTTGGACATAATAGAGCTGATTTTCCTACAGACATTCTCTTTTCTTTGCCAGAGGAAAGGCTCTTTCAACACCACTGTTCAGACAGCATTTTGTATCATTTATGTTTTTTTTTCATGTTAATTTGGGTTGTCTCTATCAAAGAGTTTGAAGATACGTTCCAAAATTAATTTTTTGGTTCAGTCCATTCTCTCTCTCCCTTTTTAAAAAAAAGATTTTATTTATTAATTTGACAGAGAGAGACATAGCGAGAGAGGGAGCGCAAGCAGAGGAAGTGAGAGAGGGAGAAGCAGGCTTCCCGCCAAGCAGGGAGCCTGACCTGGGGCTCGATCCTGGGACTCTGGGATCGTGACCTGAGCTGAAGGCAGACGCTTAGCAACTGAGCCACCCAAGTGCCCCTTCAGTCCACTCTCTTAAAATGAAACAGCAGGTGCATTTTAAAAAAAGATTTATTTATTTATTTGAGAGAGAGAAAAAGAGAACATGCAGGCACAGAGGGGCAGAGGGAGAAGGAGAGAGAATCTCAAGCAAACTCCCAGCTAAGCATTAAGCTTGATGTGGGGCTCGATCTCATGACCCAGAGATCATGTCGTAAGCCTTTGAAATCAAGAGTCTGACACTTAACAGACTGTGTCATCCGGGTGCCCCCACTGTGGGTGCTTTTAAAAATAGAGTAGTGTGATGTAGCGGAATGAGATTGTGAGTCTGAAGATCTAGGTTTGAGTCCTGGCTCCATCATTTCTTCAGAGATGTTGATCACGTTACCTAACTTCTTTTAGCATCAGTTTCTTCATCTCTAAAAGGGAAATATGTGACACACTCTGCCTACCTCCTGTGTTGTTAATAAGTATCAAGTGAGATAAGGCAAGTAAAAGTATTTTTAAAACCTGTAGTATTGGATACAAATATGAGGTATTAATGCGACCTTAAGTAAATTCATCACTGTCCTCGTCTGCTAAAGATAGGGATTGTTTGTACCTCCTTGGATTATTCTGAGGAGTAAATGGAATAAAACATGGGAAGTCTTCTAGAACTATTTGTGGCAAATGGTAAGAACTCAATAAATCTAGAGATTATAAGGATACATAAATTATGGGGTAGAAAGACTCATCTTAAGGCCAAAAAATTTTTTTTTTTTGCTTTTAACATTTTCACTAGTCAACATTTGCTTTTATCTTCAGTGATAGAAATGCCATCTTTGAGGGGTGCCTAGGTGGTATAGTCTGTTAAGCATTCAACTCTTGGTTTCTGCTGAAGTTGTGATCTCAGGGTCCTGTGATCAAGCCCCACCTTGGACTCTGGGCTCAGTGCAGAGCCTGCTTAGAGTTTCTCTCTCCCTTTCCTTCTGCCCCTCCCTCCCCCCATGCTTCCTGTATTTCAAATAAATAAATAAATATTTTTAAAAAAGCCATCTTTAGTGAGGTTGATCATTCACAAAATAGAAGTCCCTTTCTATCAGCGCTGCTTAGATTGAGAGGGCAAACTGGTCATGTAGTTCTGCCCAGAGGGGCCAGTTTGGAATGGCAGTCAATTACATTAGAGATTCTCAAAGTGTGGCCCAAGGTCTGGTCTCCTCTATTATTCATGCTGTGATATGACAGCATCCATACTTTAGTTTCTGGCATAAATTAATAATTTGATATTGAATTAATAATTATCCTATTGAATACAAACCAGACATCACCTCATTGATGTCTAATTGAAAGCAGTGAATTTCCTTCCAGGTACTTTGGGAAGGTTTTCTGAGGATGAAGTGGATGGATTGGACTGTTAGTGGTGAATACCTTGATGAAATGATCCCTAGATCAAAGAGTCTTTGTAATCCCTGGGTTAGGACTTCTCTATTTTTTCTATGGAGTGGACAGCCAAAAGAAAATGCTGTGGGTCCACATTAAAGAAAGCTATTTAAACTCAGTATGGAGTGTTCCCCTTACATATTCATGGATATATTTTTTTGGGAAATGGAACAGAAAATTCCTGAAGGGGAAAATGAGTTTTTCTGGAAAGGTGAAAGATTCTGGAAGGTATATAATTTTTCTCAAACTGAAGATAATTTTTCCAGAAGAACCCATCATGTCTGAGAGTATCCAACCCTCCAGCCTTTATCTCTCCAAGGGTCATGCTTTTAGTCTGTTAAGGAAAAAATATCCGGTGACGCAAGTTAGAATGGTAAGACAGGTTTTAATCAGGACCACTGTAATAGGAATAGGGACCACTGCAGTGGGATTTTATAGTGGCTTTTACATTGGGCTCAGCTCTGAATACAGCACAGGCCAGTGGGAATTTAAAGCCAAGGAGCAAGTGGGGATCAGTGGATGGAAAATTACTAGAAAAAACATCAGGTGTAATGGGGAGTTCTGGCTCAAGCAACCTAACAGGATTCTTGCTGAAGATAGGCCAGGGGGGATCAGATATCACCTCAGGGATGGTGGAGGGCAAGGAAGCTGATCAGATATCAAGGGTGGAGGATTCTGGGTAAGCTGAGTTGGCTGGGTTCTTGCTAAAACTGGATTTCACAAGGAAGTGCACAGATGGGTCTAGGACAATGTTCAGCTAGACTGACTAACGTTTGGTCAAGCAAAAGATCTTTGTCATGTCTCACAGACTGAAACCCAGAGAGGAAGCTCTTAGAAAACAAAAGACTCAAGTCTGGTCAGATGAAGTTTGCAGTAGCCATGGGTCAGTCACGGGTCCATGTGGTGGTGAGTGCACAATTCTTAGCCCTCTGGGTTTCAGGGTGTGGCAGATACTGCTCACTGTTACTTTGTTCCCATGTATTTAGATAGCTAAACTATGTTTCCTAGCATCCTCTGCAGTTAGGTGGGCATATGACAGTTCTGGCCACTAGCATGTGAGTTGTAGTGTTGTATGCCACTTCCAGGCCTGACTTGACCTGCCTTGACACCATGTTCCTTCTTCCCAATACCCCTGGCTTAGAGGTAAAGTCCTCTAACTTTGTCCAGTATGGATTGGTTTTCACTGGGCATCCCAACTGAGTTCCACCAGCTGCACTCTGATTTTTCTGAGGGCTTTGGCACGGTAAGTGTTAATTTTCCTGGCTAATGTACATACTCATTTTGTGTTTGCCATGGAAAAGACCCCACCTAAGTTTTAGGGTACAAGGAATCATTCAGTTGTATGGAACTCAAAGTTTCTCGGATTTTCTAAATCCTGCATCCTTGGCATATGTTGTGATGCTGACCACACTTTTTTTTTTTTAAAGATTTTATTTATTTGTTTGACAGAGAGAGATCACAAGTAGGCAGAGGCAGGCAGAGAGAGAGAGAGGGAAGCAGGCTCCCCGCTGAGCAGAGAGGCCAATGTGGGACTTGATCCCAGGACACTGGGATCATGACCTGATCCGAAGACAATGGCTTAACCCACTGAGCCACCCAGGCGCCCCTGACCACACTTTCTTCTCTGTGGGTCTTACATCTCTTGAGACAGGCTACAGGAGTGTATCAGATTGGGTATTGTCAACTGTAAATAAAAAGAACCCTATGAGATATGGTGTAAATAATCTGGACATTTCTGTTGTGTCAAATAAGTTTGAAGATAGGAGACTTGCTGGGTTCATTTGGAGGCTCAACCAAGTGAAATTCCTCAGTTATTTCCATCTTTCTGCTCTGCCATCCTTAGCATATTTGCTTTTGTCCTTGGATTGACATCTTTTTTTGGCTGCCCTAGAAGTAAAGCCCTAGAAGTTCCAGGTATCATGTTCTCACCAGCTAAGCTGAGAGTGGAAAACATTGGCTTCTTTCTTCTCCAGCATTTGATTTTAGGAGCAAGAGAAGTTTTCTCAGAAATCCCTCTACTAATCTCTCCTTAATCTTACTGGTTTGAACTGGGTTACATGCCCACTCTTAAACTAATCACTGGAAGAGAATTGAGATTATCATGATTAGCTTAGATTAATTAAGATTCACTCTTGGGAATTGGGAAAGGTCCTACCTTCTTTGAAGCATACAATTTGAGTTGTGACCTCAAGGAATAAAGGGGAAAGGACTTGCACGAGAAATGAAGGAGACAGAATTCCAGGCTTCCTAGGAAAGCTTTGGCTTCAAGATTTTAATTTAATTTAATAAATTAAATAAAGTTGGCTTAAAAATTCAAAAAAGAAACCAATTCTAAAGTAAAAAATGAAG
The DNA here is from genome assembly GCF_020171115.1 of Neogale vison. Taxonomy (NCBI): domain Eukaryota; kingdom Metazoa; phylum Chordata; class Mammalia; order Carnivora; family Mustelidae; genus Neogale; species Neogale vison. Next base: position 268,364,630 of record NC_058091.1, on the reverse strand, counting down.
GAGTATTGCTCTTCTCCCATGCCAATCCCATTCTTTAGAGGTGACCCTTATAAAATATTACTGTTTATCCTTCTAGACACTATAGTGGTAGGTTTAACAAAAATACACAATCAGGACATGTTTAGGGGAAGAAATGACATTTTTGGAATCAGAACTGTAGCCTGGGCCCTTCTGAGTGATGTTGCTTTGGATTCTGTAATCCCACATTGTGCATATCTAAATCTTGATGATGCCCAGAACTGGACCAGAGGGTGTCTCTCTTGGACATGCTATAGTGGCTATTTGACTTCAGAGCACCAGACAATGATGAATTTTTCCAGGACATTGCACCCACTTTTTTTTTTATATAAAACATATTAGTGTTGTTATAAATCAATGAACATGGTTCATAATAGCAATAATGCCCTTGAAATCTGTTAATCCTGCCATCAGAGAATGGTATGCCAGAGCATTTGCTGCCCTTGGCTTCACCTTGGGCTATTAACTAACAAATCAGTTATTAGCTGGTGGTAATGACCAATTTTCAAGAGATGATTGCTTAAATATTGCCCACCTTGAAAAGAGAATTATTACTCAACCGAGAACTGAACCCTTATTTTCGACTCAGTAGAGCTAATGATCTTATCTCAGTCCACAGTGTTTCCCTCCCCAGGTACCCCCCTCCCCCAACCCCTTTGCCTCATCTGTTCTCCTTCTAGCTATGAGGTGTGCAGAGATCACATGGTTACATAACTGCTTTCCTCTCAGCCTCAGTGACTTGAGTCCAGGAAAAGTTCCATATTTAATATTTATTCACTAAGCAGTGGTGGATGAAGACAGATGGTAATGAAATCAGTCTTGCTGAAAGTGACCACAATGATAATAGATTCTTTATGATGTCCAGGAATTCTGGACTCTTAGTCTCTGCTTAAATGCATGTTGGCGCCGACTCTGTCGTCTTAAGCTTTAGTATTCTTGTCATCCTCCTGACCTCTCTTTAGACCAGAGCAGGCAGGCTGTGCTAAAGGCATCAATCTGTCTTTCTCCTCATATAAGTGCTTTAAACACCTATGGCCACAAATGACTCACCAGCAGAGATTTTTCCGAACAGGAGAAATGAGAAGATAAAATAAAGGAGCCCCTTCAGAGCTGGCGGAACAGCTGGTGCTCCTGTCCAGTCTGGCTTCGCTTGTGCCGCCCATTGCCTGTAACGGATTCTTCCCAGCACCCAGCTGGTTCCTCGGCTGAGCTGGTTGGGGATTTCACAATTCCTCCAAACTGGGAGAGAGGGTGGGGCCAGGGGGAGGAAGGGAGAAAAACAGATCTGTGAAATGAAGCAGAGCTGGCAAAGAATCCGTGCTCCTGTCAAATGAGTAAACTCAGATTGCCGATTGCACTGGAGATAGCAGTCTCCTGAGCCAGCCAGAGCTTTTTTAAGCAATCTGGCAGCCCTTTTTAGTAATAAGAGGTAAATCATTCTGATGTTCCTTGCTATTCGAAGCATTAATCATGTTGAATTCCTTTGTTATTCTGGGGTCTGGATCAAGTGTAATTCTATAGGAATTCCATTGTAATCTAGTATTAATTAATCTTTGTTTTATAATGCCAAAAACCTTTCTCTGCATTTGTTTGCTTGTACATCAGCTATTAGCTTTGTTAGTACCTAACTCTAGTGGCGGAATTGTTACTCCTCTACCTCTCTCTCATTCTCTTTTTCATCTCTATCTTGGAAATTGTCAGTAGGAACTCTGGGCAGCTCTTGTATTAAGGAGGACTTTGTTACACCAAAGAGTTTTGAGAAGCGGGAGGCAAGGAGGAGAGAAGGCTGGTAGCTGTCTCCTTAAGGAGCTAGAAAAACTGGGGGTCAAACTCCAGCTCGGCCACTTACTGTGTTTTATTTTTTTGGACAGGTTAGATAACCTCAGTTTCCTTTTCTTTAAAGCAGACATTAAAGTGATTCCTATTTTCTGGGATTGTTGTGAAAATTAAATAACAGCTTGTTCTGCCTCCAGTGATGACTAAGGCTGTCCAGGGAGTGCATATATTCCCTGTCCCGTGATGGTATTATCCTCAGTCAGTAATGCTGTACGTCTTTCTTCCAGGATGTAGGAAGCCATGGTAGATCATTGCTAGTGTCACTTTCAACCTGAAGATTTGGAGCGTTTGCATAGAAACCATGTGTTACTGGCTCCAGGAAACACCTGCCTGCCCCTTGGCTCTTCCCAGAATACGCCCAAGCAACAATGGAGGGTCAGAGGCTGAGATTCTTGGCTTTTCAGTGGTAAATAATGAATGTTGCACCAGCTGCCGGCAGACTCTGAAACCTTCTGTTTTGAGATGCAGGAGAGGGAGAGAGAGAGAGAGAGAGAACCCAATATGCATTTATCTGGTCCATCATCTTCAAATAGCTCTTTTCAGATTTCAAAAAAGGTAACACTATCCTTTTTTTCTGGCTGACTCTCTGCATCCTGCCACAAAACAGGACTCCTGGCCCTAGATTTTGACCTGGTATAAAAAGCAGTATATTTTTATGACCTGGTAACAGTCACATTTCTACACCATAAAATATTAAAGCAGGCATGACAGTGCCTTTAAGATCTTTGAGGCAGGTGCTATCAAAATGTGCCCCTTTATTATTTATTTATTTGACTCTTTCTGTATAGTGAAGCTTAAATGCTTTTCAGGCCAAATAATTAAATTCCATTATGGAAAGTGGGGATTGTTGGCAAAATGTGCTCACTCTGGCTATTAGACTCTTGAGGCCCCAGGGGAACTCCATGGAGGGGAATAAAAAAATCTGGCTTATGTTTATATGTAATATATGTACTATGACATATATTGAGCCCATAGGAGTGATGCCACATAAGAAACTACATGGGGAGGGGCCGTTAGAGATCCTGTTCTTCTAGCCAGTATCCTCTTTGAGCAGGAATTTGGCTTCAAGTATATGCCCCTTGGGCCAAATACTGCATGTCCTATGAGCTGAGAATGGCTTTTTGCGTTTTACATTAGATGGTTGAAAAAAAAATCAAAAGAAGAAGAATATTTTGTGGCATGGGAAAATTATATGAAATCAAAATCTCATTGTTTGTAACTTTTTTTTATTGGAACATAGCCACACCCATTTCTTTAGTTATTATCTGTGGCTGCTTTTGCACTGTACAAATTGAGTGGTTCTGACACAGACCGTGAGGCAGCAAAGCTGAAAATACTTACTATCTGGCCATTTGTCGGAAATATCGGCTGATCCCCTGTCTAAGAAGAATTTGGACTTGGGGTCTGGAAAGCGTTGGGACTAGAAGAGTTCGAGATCTTTTATGCTGTTGATGCATTTGGTTAATGACTCGATGTTGATGAACTTGAGTATTTCATGAAATGGACAACCAGGCAGGTTAAGGGAAGAAGACAGGGATTAAAAAGGTAGTTTTGGTATCCCAAAACTCTCTCCCTTAAGGCAGCTCCCAGGGCTGCACACGAGGTGACATCCTTTCCTTCCCTCTCTAGTGCCTCCTGTGTCTTCTGCTCCTCATCGTCTCCACTCCTGTCACCCAAGAATAAGCCATGACCATTTCTCCTGTTCTTTGAGAAAAGCTTTTTCACTGGTCTATTTCCATTCTTGCCCAATAACAGTTCCTCCTCCACATAACAGCTGCAATGATTTTTTTTTTTTAAACCAAAACTGATCATATAACCTCCCTCAGATTTTTGCATGGATATGTATTTTCCACTTCATTCAAGTCTCTGCTTGGAAAGGGTTTCCTTGCTCTCTCTTTTGAGTGTAGCCTCCACCTCATCCCCTCATGATTATCTTATTACCTGATTTTATTGCTCTGCTAGTGTTTGTCGTTGTGTTACATTATCTTGGTTGGGTTACTGGATCATGCTTGCTTTCTCCTAGTAGAATGGCAGCTGATGAGAGTAAGCCCTTGACTGTCTTATTCATTAGGGTATTTCTAATACTCATGTGTTCCCCACATGAATACTCAAGAAAAGTTTGTTGAGTGAATGAGTAAATGGATCGGCCTCCTGGCGGCCGCGCCGTGGAGTATCGGCATCACAGTCTGCTTGCGTGCCTCTCCAGCGGTGCGGAGACTTCCTTAATTTCCTTCATTGTCTTTTGCCCATCAGTGTGTCAGACACAAGGCAGCATGTTGACCCAGAAACTGCACTGAGGGCCAGTTTATGAAACGTTAGTCCTGTATTCTGTGCCTTAGATCCCTTGAAAAATCTGAGTTTGTTTCTGGATCCTTTCCATTTCCAGGGATGTTATACAGGTGTTTCAGGATGTCCAGATACTAATACTAGCTTCATCATTAAGAGTATGGGTCGTGGAGTTAGACTGACTGTGTTTATATCCTTGACTGCTAGGACACTTGGGCGGGGGATTCAGCCTGTCTGTGTATCAGTTTTTCCATCTCTAAACGAGGCTTAATTATAGCACCAGCATCACAGATTGTTGTGGGGCTCAGATGAGATTGTGACTATAACACAGGTGGTTATATATATTATATAAACATAATCCTGCCACGTGACAAATGAATGTGGTCATTGTTGCTATTATTATTAGCTGAGGATTTCCCACTTAATTAATCTTTCACTTGACCAGCAATTTTTCTTAAAAGAATTCGTTCTGTGCTAGAGACAGTGCAGATTCTGAGGGTAAACCGGCAAAACAGACATATCTCTGCCCTCAAGGAGACAAAAACAAACATTACTTAAATTTAGGTTTTATGGCATTCAGTTCTGGAATAGTAGAGGAGTCAAGACCTAAATAAGGTCTTAAAACCAGGTAGGTAGAAGAATAACAAAGGCATTTCTAGAATAATACAGTGACAGGGAAATGTCTCTTAGACTTCGTACAAGGTAGTCTAGTAGAAGGTGTTGGAAAGAAAAGGATGAGAGAAAACATAACAGACCTCAGCAAAATTAGCTTTGACTTGAATCCCAAACAATGTCAGTGCTTACTCATCATGTCTCTCCCCTATAATTCATTCTCTCCCCTCATTGATTCATTAAAAAGTTTTCTCAAAAGTCATACAGCTAAATATGGAATTTTAATTTTTTTTTAGTCTTTAACATTGGCTTCAAAACACTACTCTAGCAGGGTGATAACATTTTAGAGTCCTTTTTATTTGAAAGCATTTTACAATGATTTTTAAAAATATATTATTTATTTACTTATTTATTTGACAGAGAGAGAGAGAGATACAGTGAGAGAGGAGGAACACAGCAGAGGGAGTGGGAGAGGGAGAAAAGCAGGGTCCCCATGGAGCAGAGAGCCCAATGTGGGGTTTGATCTCAGGACCCCAGGATCATGACCTGAGCTGAAGGCAGACGCTTAACAACTGAGCTACCCAGGTGCCCCCATTTTATAATTATTTTGTGAGAGTTTCCAAATATACATGATGACAGGTACTGTTATTCCCATTTTATGGACGATGTATGAAAGGTGGAGTGACAAAAGACAAAGGGTCTAGCACACGAAGAGTGGCTTGAGAAGTATGAGAAACAAAGGCCCACGGAATTGGGGTAATGATCAGACCAACGCATGGTATTAGGCTGCTAAGGTATGACTTCTGGCTTTAAAACTTACTGTGAGGGCGCCTGGGTGGCTCAGTGGGTTAAGCCGCTGCCTTCGGCTCGGGTCATGATCTCAGGGTCCTGGGATCAAGTCCCACGTGGGGCTCTCTGCTCAGCGGGGAGCCTGCTTCCCTCTCTCTCCCTCTGCCTGCCTCTCCATCTACTTGTGATCTCTCTCTGTCAAATAAATAAATAAAATCTTTAAAAAAAAAAAAAAAACTCTTTAAAACTTACTGTGAGACCAAGGCATATTATTAACCTGCTTGAGCTTCAGTTATGTCATCTGGGAAATGGAGCTAAACATCTTTTTCAAGGTCCCTATGGAAATCAAGTCAAGCAGTATTTATAAAGTGCTTGCTGTAGTGACTGGCTTAGGTTAACTTCTCGATACCTGGTAGCTGTACATGTTATCACCAAGTTTCTTGACTATCTTTTGATAGTCATGAATCTCTGTCACATAATCTTTTTGTGGGTGTGTCACATATTTTTATTTCATCTAATTTTTCAGTGCAAGAATTGTTCAGTTGTGAAATGGGCTCAACACTAGAGCAGGAAAGATCCCTCAGTTTCCCATAACATTAGTGTCTTGAGAGAAGGTTCTAGATGTTTGGACCCAAAAGAGTCCTGTGGTCAAGTAAATAAACAATAACTTCAAATCGTTAAACCAATTTCTTCAAGGCAGGACTTTTACGATGCTAATGTGGATTTCCAGGAATATTCCCCAAAGTTTATGTCCTCAGAGCTCTTTTCCATGAACAACTATTAATAGCTCATGGAACCCTGGTACTCCTTGTAATAGGCACTGGAAAGTCCTAATCTGGTTAACCCTCATTTTACAAAGGAGGAAGCCAAGATTAAGAGAGGAAAAGTGGGGGCGCCTGAGTGGCTCACTGAGTTAAGCCTCTGCCTTTGGCTCAGGTCATGATCTCAGGGTCCTGGGATCAAGCCCCGCTTCGGGGGGCGGGTGGTGGTCCCTGCTCAGCAGGGAGTCTGCTTCCCCCTACCCCTCTGCCTGCCTCTCTGCCTGCTTGTGACTTCTCTCTTTCTGTCAAATAAATAAATAAAATCTTAAAAAAAGAGAGAGAGGAAAAAGTGGTTGTCCGAAGTCACAGAGAGTTCATGGCGGACCAGGAGTAGAACCCCGTCTTGATCTGCTGTCTTTCTGTCTACTCTTTATTTTCTCCCTCCCTTGCACTATAGCTGTTGCCATGGATGTTTGTGTTGTATGTGGGGATATCTCCATGTCCTTCCATATCCTCTCCTTCAGCTCTCAAGTGGTTTGACTGGAGACCCCTTCGCAGAGCCCCATCTCCTCTTACTCAGGAACACCTCCTCATTCTTGTCTCTTAAGTTTCCTGCCATTTGCATTCTTCCTCTTGGATCCTTTTCTTTTCTAAGGCTAACCTTCCTATTTTGCAGTAAACCTTTGATGGCAGAGAAAAACTTTTTGTGTAGCAGACACTGTCATGCTCCCCCAGATCCCCTTGGATATCTTTCATGTACCTTTCCCTCAGTGCTTTTTCTTCTCTGACCTGAACTTGTTAGTGTTTTTTGAGGGACACTCTAGGATGATTGCAATGGCTTCACCCCAGTTCTCAGAGGGGTAGAAATGCCTGGGATTTACTTGCCCAGGGCTGCTCTTTGCCAGCAACTGACTTGTGCAGGAGTACAAAAGCCCAGCTTCTTTGCCTTGAATTGAGACAAACTCTGAGGTATATGCTTTACGTTCCAGGGTTCCCTATGGGATCAGACTTATTCTTATATCCATGCAGATTTGCCAGAAATCAAGCCTTAACTTAGCTTCTCTCTCTCCCCCCGTCCTACTTCTCCCTTACTGATTTATCCTGGGAACACTTCTTTAACAAATCACTTGCCCCTGAATCATTCTCCCAGAGTGTGTTTATTTCTTTTCCTCTCCCTCCCCTCTCAGACTCTGTTTCTAAGGAGCCCCACCTAAAACACTAAGTTTCCACATCTTAGAGAGATAATATACATTTAATATGGAGGGGAGATACAATGGGAATATCAGCCACTAGGCAAAGCTAGTGCTTAGTATACTTTTTTTGTGGGTAGGTGGTATAGGGGATAAGACAGGGGGACTTTAATGAGCCCTGCGAACTGAGCCATGTAGATGACTTACGTTTTAATGTGTTAGATTTCTTCTTAGTAAAGGAAGGAAAAAAAGACTCTAGGAATGCCCTTATTTGGGCAATGGATGTAAAAAAATAATCTGAGCATGTATTTGGTTTTATGGATCAGAGGAAATGGAGGGGTAATGGAGGAAAAAGGGGTAATTTTGCATCTAAGAAGTTGTATGTCAAGGTCCATTTTGGCATATCAGCTAGGGTCTCCTGTAACTATCACCAATATGCCACCAATCCTTTTTATCCTGCACATGCTGGTAGCTTATTTTAAATCATCATGCCCCAGATGACATGGTTTTTGTCCTCCACCAGATGGTTCAATTAGTCGAGATTCTGAAAAAGCCAATTGGAACATTCTTTTAGCTCCATCTATTCAAGTCAGCCAACCCTTCAAAGCTGGGTGGGGATTCTGAGAGCAGCAGATTTACCCAGCCCCAAGGCATCAAGGTTATTACTTTTTGATGGGCTCCTAGAGGGCTGGAAGAGGCTTCCAGTGTGACTTATATATTGGACAATGCCAACACCAGAAGAAAATGGAGAGAAGAGCTTTCTTTCTGTTGGACTGTTTGGAATGAACATGTTAAGGAGGTGTGATGGAAGAACCTATTTCCTATTCTCCCGCCATGACACACTCCAAGTCAATGCAGTCATGCTGGTTTTGATTCTCTAGTGTCTTGGTGCTACCTGGATGCCCTTACTTGAATGAAACATGGAATTAGTTCCACATCTCTTCCCTTGCAATTAGCATATTAATGTGGCAGATTGATAATGCTAGAAGGACGGATGCTTGAACACACAGACTGCCTTCTTCTGAGGGCTCCAACTAGCAGTTTCTTTTTTCAGAGTGAAACTCAGAACACTGGCACCAAGTCATAGGATTTAAAATGTGAAAGGCATCATTTAGTTCAACCTCCTCATCTTACCTGGAGGAAATCTAAGGCTTCAATAGATGGCATGATCAAATTCAAGGGAAGCTTGTTGGGCCTGTAAACTGGAGGCTGAATGAAGCAATTTTCTTACGATTTCTCATTTTAAGGAGGAAACTTGGTGGTGGTGAGAAAAATGAAATATGTACTTTCGAGTTAATAAACCTGGGTTCAAGTCTTCATATTAGGTATAACTTGGGTAAAAAAACAAAAATACAAAACAAAACAAAAACCTCCCTGAATTTTAATTTCTTTACTCTTAGAACTGGGATAGAAACACTTTTTTAGCAGGGGAATTAGATTGAAAAAGTTCTGTAGAAAGTTTTTAGTACAGAGTTGGCTCATAGCAAGGGCTATACAAATGTTATCTCATTGCCTTTTCTTTCCTCCCAAAGGCACAGAGCTGATTAACGGCAAATTTGGCTGCCGGTTTTCTTGACTTCTGGTTTGGTATTCCTTCTACCTCATGTTCACTCATTCTTTGATTCTTTAATTCTGAATGATTTTCTTCTTGTGACTCAGTTTGTTTGTAAATTTTAGAAAATTAGCAACTATAAGATGGGGATTACAAATTACTGTAAAAGGAGCCTCAGGGTGGAATGGTCTATTCCAGACACAGAGTAGCAAGAATGGTTGATAAGGGGGGGAATGATATTGACTGATGAATTAATGAATACAAGAAATATTTATTGGGAACCTGAAGTGATTGGGGTACCAGAGGTAACTCAGAAGTGGTTAAAGCAGATTCAGACCCTGTGCTCACCAAGTCACTTGAGGTGGGATCAAGGAGGATTTGTTTTTTAAGTAGACCTTGACTGATCTTTACTCCCTTTGAGTGTGTGCAAGATGCAGCTAAATGTAGGTTGAATAAAAGAAAGCCCTAGTAGGAACAACTTCTTTTTTTAAAAAAATTATTTCTTTTCAGCATAACAGAATTCATTGTTTATGCACCACACCCAGTGCTCCATGCAATCCGTGCCCTCCTCAATACCCACCACCTGGCTCCCCCAACCTCCCACCCCCCCGCCCCTTTAAAACCCTCAGATTGTTTTTCAGAGTCCATAGTCTCTCATGATTCACCTCCTCTTCCAATTTCCCTCAACTCCCTTCTCCTCTCCATCTCCCTATGTCCTCCATGTTATTTGTTATGCTCCACAAATGAGTGAAACCATATGATAATTGACTCTCTCTGCTTGACATATTTCACTCAGCATAATCTCTTCCAGTCCTGTCCATGTTGATACAAAAGTTGGATATTCAACAACTTTGATTAGAATGTGGAACTCAGAGACATAGTAAAAGCTGAAAATGTAGCTCTTAAAAATATTTAGGAAAATACTTTGATGATAGATGGATAACTAGATATGAAGGGAAAGAAAGATGTTTTGGGGATATTCCCAACCTTTCACATTAATACAGAGAAGACGGAACTCTTTTCCGTATCTCATTCTTTTAGCAATAGGATGGAGTCATGAGAGTTTCCATCAATGAGTACTTATCAAGCACCAGGCATCGTGCTGGGTGCTTTAAATGCATTACCTCACTTAATCTTTACAGAATGGGGTGGTACATTTTAATATCACCCCTAATTTTAGATACCAGAATTGGGATTTAGGCAGTCTGGCTCCAGAGCCCAGGTCATTAAACCATTTCTTGGCCCATCTGGCAGGCTCAGCTCTGCAGTTCACAATGCTGCACGCTGTGGAGATAACTGAATTTCTCTGTGATTCACTTTCCTCATCTGTAAAATAGGTTCTGCTCCAGGATTGTGTTGAGGACAAATGAGCTAATAATAATGAAAGTGTATGGTTAATCTGCCTGACAGGTAAGGTGACCAGTTGTCCCACTTTTCTTGTGAGGTTTTCATTTTTAACACTGAAAGTACTGTATCCTCAGAAATCTCTCAGTTCCAGGCAAGTTGGGACAGTTGGTCACCTCTGTGCAAGTCCCATTCCAACCTGGAGACTCTTTGGGCAAAGTGTTCATAGATTTTGGGAGAACAGGAAGCAGCTTGAGGAGGCAAATGAATATTAGCTGATGATCTAAGCCACTGTCAACTTCTGTGGGCTGAAAGGCTTAAGGGAAGTTTCCCTGATAAAGACTGTGAGAAAAGTGGGGGAGTTAGAGCAGCCTGCAGGAAACAGGATGCTTGTCAAGCCACGGTTCTAATGCTTTAAATCTGTAAGCCTCTGATGCACAGCCTGTGTTCAGAGGCTGAGATAAATTACTGATTACAAGGGGCAGGGGTGGGAAGGCAAAAGGGAGCCCTGGTGCAAACTCAACCAACATTGGCTTTCTACAGGTAGAGCTTTTTCCCTTTCTTCTTTTATAGAACATGCATTTTGGTGAATTTGAATCTGATTTTGTCACTGACTAACCATATGATATTGAATAAGCTACTTTACCTCTTTATTTTATTTTTTAAAAGTTTTAAAATTTTAATTTCAGTACAGTAAACATACAGTGTTACGTTAGTTTCAAGTGTACAATTTAGTGGTTCAAAAATTCTGTACAGTACTCAGTGTTCATCATGATAAGTGTACTCTTAATCTCCATCCTCTATTTAACTGATTCCCTCACCCTCCTACATTTTGGTAACCATCAGATTGCTCTCTATAATTAAAAGTCTGTTTTTCTCACTTTCCCTTATTTTTTCCTTTTGCTTGTTTGTTTTGTTGAGGAAATCATGTGGTATTTGCCTTTCTATGACTTATTTCACTTAGCATTATACTCTGTAGCACCATTAATGTCATTGCAAATGGCATGATTTCATTCCTTTTTTATGGCTGAATAGTTTTCTATTTTTTATAAAAAATATATATGCCACATACATATACCATATGCATATACACCACATACATATACCATATATACTACATATGTATTCTATGTATAGACACCATACATATATGTATATACATACACACACACACACCACATATATATATATACATACCATGTATATATATGCCATACATATACACTATATACCCATCTTCTTTTTTTTTTTTAAAATTTATTTATTTGACAGAAAGAGATCACAAGTAGACAGAGACACAGGCAGAGAGGAGGCAGAGAGGAGGCAGAGAGGAGGAAGCAGGCCCCCCGCCGAGCAGAGAGCCCAATGTGGGGCTCGATCCCAGGACCCTGAGATCATGACCTGAGCTGAAGGCAGAGGATTAACCCACTGAGCCACCCAGGCGCCCCTATACCCATCTTCTTTATCCATTTACCAATCAATGGACACTTGGGCTGCTTCCATATCTTGACTATTGTAAATAATGCCGCTATAAACATAGGGGTGCGTGTATCTTTATGAATTCGTGTTCTTGTGTTCTTTGGGGAAATACCCAGTACTGCAATGACTGGATCATATAGTAGTTCTGTTTCTAACTTTTTGAAGGACTTCCATACTCTTTTCCAGAGTAGCTGCACCAGTTTGCATTTCCACCAACATTGCATGAGTGTTCCTTTTCCTCCACATCCTTACCAAAACCTGTTCTTTCTTGTGTTGTTGATTTTATATTATTTTTAAAAAGGTTGATTTATTTATGGGAGAGAGAGAGTGGGAGAGAGAGTGCAAGCATGAGTGGGGGGAGGGGCAGAGTAGAGAATCTTCATACAGATGCCCCGCTGAGCCTGGAGCCCAACTCAGGGCTCTGTCTCAGGACCCATGAGATCATGACCTGAGCTAAAATCAAGAGTTAGACAGTTGGACACTTAACCAACTGAGTCACCCAGGCATCCCTCTTGTGTTGTTGATTATAGTCATTCTGACAGATGTGAGGTGATAACACATTATAGTTTTGATTTGCATTTCCCTGATGGTAAGTGATGATGAGCATCTTTTCATATGTCTGTTGGCCATCTGGATATCTTCTTTGGAGAAATGTATATTCAAGTCTTCTGCCCATTTTTTTTTAAAGATTTTATTTATTTATTTATTTGACAGACAGAGATCACATTATTTATTTATTTGACAGACAGAGAGAGAGAGGGGGGTGGAAGCAGGCTCCCTACTGAACAGAGAGCCCAATGTGGGGCTTGATCCCAGGACCCTGGCATCATGACCTGAGCCGAAGGCAGAGGCTTTAACCCACTAAGCCACCCAGGCACCCCGTTCTGCCCATTTTTTAGTTGGATTATTTGTTTTTTGGGTGTTGAGTTGTACAAGTTCTTGATATATTTTGGATACTAGCCCTTTATTGAATGTATCATTTGCAAATATTTCTTCCATTCTGTAGGTTGCCTTTTAGTTTTGTTAGTTGTTTCCTTTGCTGTGCAAAAGCTTTTTATTTTGATGTAGTTCTAATAGTTTATTTTTGCTTTTATTTTCCTTGCCTGAGGAGACATATCTTGAAAGAAGTTGCTACAGCTGATGTCAAAGAAGTTACTGCCTTTTCTAGGATTTTCTAGGATTCTTATGGTTCCAGGTCTCACATTTAGGTCTTTGATCTATTTTGAATTTATTTTTGTATATGGTGTAAGAGAGTGGTCTAGTTTCATTCTTTTATTTGTTGCTGTCAAGTTTTCCCAAGACCATGTGTTGAAGAGACTCTCTTTTTCCCATTGGATATCTTCCCTGCTTTGTTTAAAGATTAATGGGCTATGTAATTTTGGGTCTGTTTCTGGATTTTCAATTCTGTTCTATTGATCTATGTGGCTGTTTTTGTACCAGTACCATACTGTTTTGATTACTGCAGTTTTGAAATAGAACTTAAAGTCCAAAACTGTGATGCCTCCAGCTTTGCTTTTCTTTTTCAAAGTTGCTTTGGCTATTTGGGGTCTTTTGTGTTTCCGCACAGATTTTATCCCCATCCACCACTACCCTTCCCTCTGGTAACAGTCAGGGTCTGTTTCTTGGTTTTTGTCATTTTCTTTCTCTTGTTTCCACTTTGTTTATTTATTTTGTTTCTTAAATTCCACATATGAGTGAAATCGTATGGTATTTGTCTTTCTCTGACTGACTTATTTCGCTTAGCATTATACTCTGTAGCTCCACCCGTGTTGGAAATGACAAGATTTCATTCTTTTTTTAATAGCTAAACTATTCACCTCCTTAATCCTTAATTACTGTATCCATAAAATGGGAATTGCATAATCATTCCTAACTTCCGGTGAAGTGGTTAGCATTGAATATGAAACTGTGACTGACATGATGGGAGCATTCAATAATTGTTAGTTACTGCTATTGCTACTACTATTCCTACTCCTACTATTATTACTAAATAATCTGTTAGGGTAGGGTTGCCAGGTTTTACAAATAAAAATACAAATGCCTGTTAAGTCTGAATTTCAGATAAACAAAACATATTTCTCAGGACATACTTATACTAAAAAGTTATTCATTATTAACATCAAATTCAAACTTAACTGGACATTCTGCATTTTATCTGGCAATCCTGTATTAGAATGATGAAGCTATCCTAGGTCTACAGGCTTTCCTAGGACACAGGACTTCTAATCTAAAATCAGGACAGTCATGTGGACATGATTTGTTACTGTTGATCTGTTGATCTGTTACTGTTGATCTACCATGATCTGTTAAGGTAGCAGTCTGGTTGCTGTTTAGAACAGTTGAAATTCAGATGATAGTGGTGTGGACTCTTTCCCTAAAAATACACGTCTATGTTTTGCATATATTTTCAGGAATTTCTTGGACTCTCTGAAGCCTATCCCATGAATTCCTGGTTAAGAATAGAGATTCTGAAAAATCGTCCAAGTTTGAAGCAAATTTCCTTATTCTTCTCTGGCAAAACCTGTGAACATCATTTGAGGAGATTCAAGAAATAGGTGGTGAGGGAGCTGTGGACCTCGAATCACTCCCCAGATGAGTTTTCAGGAGATTAGTACATTGATTGATAGAAGGAAGATTAGTGCCTGTGTCTATGTATCATAAGATGAGATCGTCTCTATGTTGAATTTCATCCACTTAGTTAATTCAAGCTTTCTTCTAAATCCACTTTGAGGCCACAATGATCTGTTTTGATGGTCCAAATTGATCAAGTTGATTGAACTTTCATATTTATTATTTTCCCATATGAAGAATTGAGACAGGTCCCAGACCCATCCGAATCTGGGAGATATGAAATAGAAGATAGAAAAAAGCATATGCCTACCTACCTCTCGCTCCTTTTTCCTTACAGCACTTAGTAGTTTTTTTTTTCTCTTTTAGAAAATATCATGAAATATACACACAAGTTGCTGAATATAACAGACAAGGACAGGATAGAGAGTGATGATAAATAAATAACCACATACTCACCATACAGCCTAAGAACTAGAATATCATCAATCATTCAAAGACATGAGTATGACCTTTGTTTTCACTGTTATACAGTGTTCCATTGAATAAATATATTTTGACCTATTTATTCATGATAACTGATGGACATTTGGGTTGTTTCAGGTTTTCTTTTTATTCTTCTTTTTTTTTCTTTTTTCCAAGCAGTGCTATGAACATTCTTACACATATCTTCTTGATATACCAGGACAAGTGTTTCTCTGTGGTGTACCTTTAGGAGTGGAATTGTTGGGTTGAAGAACAGATATAGCTTCCACTCTATGCTGATTGCTTCTGCAGGTCTCAGAAGAAGAAGAAGAAGAGAAGTCACAGTCTCACCAGCAGTGTATGGGAAACCCCATTACTCCACATCAACACCAACACTTGGTATGGTCAGAGTTGTTAGTTTTTGTCTATATGATAGATGTGAAATAGTGTCTCATCGATGTTAAAGCATTTTTTGTTAACACATATAAGGCTGAGTATCTTTTCATATGCTTATTGCCATTCATTGTTTCCTTTCATGTCTTTTGCCAATTTTCTATTTTTATTGCTTAGATTTGTTACTTATATATGTTGTAAATTCACTTCCCAGGTTGTGGCTTTTCTTGTCACTCTCTATGAAGAGTGGTTTGTTACATGCTTATGCTTGTCATATTTAGAACATACTTGCTCAGTGTCTGCCCCTCTGACTAGATTGTAAGGGCCATGAGGCCAGGCATGGAGTCTAGCTCTATCTTCAGTATTAGTACAGCACCTGAGGTACATAGTAGGTGTTCAATAAATATAAACATATACGTATACCTACACATAAGTATGTCGTGTAATAAGGAGTCATTGTTATTGCTGTTTTTGAAACTGCCTTTCACAGAGAAGGGCAGAGCAGGTTAGGTAGGAAATCTCTGCTATTTACTAGCTTGGTGACTTTTGGGCAATTAACCTTGCTGTGCATCAAATCCTTTACCTGGAAAATGCTATTTTGTAGGATTGTTGAGTGAATAGTACAAGGAACTTTGAGCAGTGACTGGTAGGTAGTGAGCACTACATAAATGTGGGCTGTTATTCTTATTTTTCTGCTGAGTGAAAACCCAGGTTAAGTGTTTCTAATGATATGTTTGAGAATCATAGAGTGCTGGCTTATTCTGCATTGCTGAAGGGAGAATATTTGAGATGACAGGGGCAGCTGGGTGTTGGGTAGAGAAAGGGCTAGGTAGGGGACACTCTAGGGGTAGAGTATCTGAGAAGGGACTTTGAAACTGTCAACTGTGTATTTTTTTAAATTTAAATTTAAATTTATTTATTTATCTTGCTTTGTATAATATATATTTATTTTTTTAAGTTTGATTTTTTTTTTTTAAAGATTTTATTTATTTATTTGACAGAGAGAGACACAGCGAAAGAGGAAAGACAAGCAGGGGGAGTTAGAGAGGGAGAAGCAGGCTTCCCGTGGAACAGGGAACCTAATGCCGGGGCTCAGTCCCAGGACCCTGGGATCATGACCTGAGCTAGAGGCAGATGCTTAACGACCAAGCCACCCAGGTGCCCCTAAGTTTTTAAAAATTTTTCAGTGTATTTTTTATATTTATTTGTTATTAACATACAATTTATTATTTGCCCCCTAAGTGTATTTTTAAGAATATCAGAAATCCCACATAAGAGACTTAACTATAGGAAACGAACTGAGGGTTGCTGGGGGAAATATGGGGGGAAGGGAGTGGGGATGGGGTAAGTAGGGTACTTGAAGTAATGAGCACTGGGTGTTGTATGCAACTGATGAATCATTAAATTCTGCCTCTGAGACTAATAATACAGTATATGTTAATTAAATTGGATTTAAATAAAAAAGAGAGGCTAGCAGAAGTCCTCTAATCTGATATGATAGGAGCAGTGTACAGTTAATTAAAAAAGAGGTTAAATCAAGATATCATTTAAAAACACATTTATACAAATTATAAAATTATACAAATTTTATTTTAATGTGAAAGACACACAAAGCAAATGTTCATCTCCTTATCATTTGATGTCCAGTGAAGGTCTTTGTTTCCTGGTCAAGTCACCTGCCATTGAAGTTCCTTGCTTTTCTTGCACCAGGCACTCTATAATGCATCATCTGTGAATTCTAGTTTTTATTTTGTAAAATTGAATTGTCAGCTTAAAAGAAACTTGGGATGTTATCTCAGGGCAGAGTCCTTCCAGGTTTTTATCCCCCATCTTTTGTAATTACTCTTTTTCTCAAAGATTGAACCTGACAGTAATGCCTTTAACAGCGCACCTTTATCGAGTCTATACAATGCATTTGCCTCAGTTTTGATAGAAGTGAGAGTTGTATTTTTATACTTATATTTTATCTGTTTATATTTAGTTGAATTACATAATTACAATAGCAGTACAACTGTCCCAAACAAGATTAGGGAATAACAATGTTTGGGCATCAGTTATGAGTTGTACAGAGGTCATGGGAAGCGTGGCTGGTCAGACAGGGGTCATTCAACGTGGCTTCTACTGTAGCTCACTGGAGGCCACAGACTGTCTTTCTCTGAGATCATTAGTAAAATCGTCATTGTTTGCTCCTCATTCTCTGGGATTGGATGTTTTGGGGGCAACCTGAGGAGGAGTTGAAGTTCACATCTGGGTGCCTTCAGTGGAAAACTTAGATGACTCCCTGGACACAGGACTCAGGGAAGGGCAGTTGAGGGAGTCTGAGGAATTACAGGTATCTGAGAGAGCTGTAGGGCTTCCCCCACACCACAGATTTAGGATTTTGAGGTAATTCTATTGAGATTTCAAGGGCCAGAGAAGTGTCAGATGACATGATAAAGAAATAAATGTGTTCAAGGAGCTTAGATATTAATTCAAAAGGAAATTCCCCTGTGTCTTTTCATAGATGTTTGTATGTTATGAGAGGACCAGAGAGAGGTGATTTTACAAGTGGGATTTACTAGGGGCCATGAATTCTCTCCACAGGCTGTTAGGACTGATCTACTAATTAGACCACCTTTACCTTCTTTTCAGTCTCGGTATGCCTAGGGCTCAGCATAGCTGAGGAGACTGGGGTGCGAGGAAGGGGGTGGGAAGATTTATCTGCACAGATCTGAGGTATTTTCACCATCCTGCCTGTGGTATGTGCAACAGTGCGTCTCTCAGGAAAGCTCAGACCTTGTCATGTTTATGGAGTACCTTGCTGTTTAAAACCAAACCATAATTCCAGTCCTATTTACTCCATACCAAGTTTTAGTCATTCTTGTGGTAGGCCTAATGCTTGCTTCTTAAAATATTAAAAGCCTGGTGAAAATGCAGATTTGATGAAAATGGTAATGGAGGAAACTTCCATCTACCCATAATAGTTTAGAATGAATTAATTTTCCAAATTAGTAAAAAGAGAGTAGAGTCTCAAGGGAAGGGAACACTTGGCATATATATTTTATTCATTTATTTGACAGAGAGAGATCACAAGTAGGCAGAGAGGCAGGCAGAGAGAGAGGGGGAAGCAGGCTCCCCACTGGGCAGAGAGCCCGATGCGGGGCTTGATCCCAGTACCCCGAGATCATGACCTGAGCCGAAGGCAGCGGCTTAACCCACTGAGCCACCCAGGTGCCCCCACTTGGCATATTTTGACTAGGGGGTGTGTTATCTGAAGGTTGAGAGTACAGAAGAGTACTTGAAAGAGAACCTTAGCTAACTTTGAGACTCTGGGCATCAAAAGGGCACTATGATGCACTGGGTGCTTCATTGGGAGGATACCAAATGAAGAGAATAACAAGGAACTGAACAGCACCTTGATATTTTTCACAGTTTTATCTAATGGCCTTGGCCCTGACCATTAGACCCTGCTGGCTGACTTTGGTTTCTTTGTGTTCCCTGGAATAGCCAACAACTGGCCTTGTGAAATGTTTTTCTTATATGCCTTACATGTATTGAGCACAGGGGAGCTCTGGTTCTTCCCTAAGGACAGTGAGGAGCAAATAAGTCTTTATATTGGATTTGGCAGAGGCTGGAATGACCAGGTACTGATGGTGTATGCTATATTTTCTTTAATGTATATTCCGTGGATGAAATCACTGGGCAGATATGAGTTTAGCTGGTTTCAGTATCCAGG
This sequence comes from Neogale vison, assembly GCF_020171115.1. NCBI lineage: Eukaryota > Metazoa > Chordata > Mammalia > Carnivora > Mustelidae > Neogale > Neogale vison. The sequence continues at coordinate 268,345,622 of NC_058091.1, read as the reverse complement.
TTCTGAATTCCCAGGGGGGTCTGGACAGTTTTCCATTAGCAACAATTATTATTATTTTAGTCACTAACCCTTAGTTGGGTTCTTACTATGAATATGTGATGAACTAGCCACTCTCTATGCATTATCTCATTGAATCTTCCCAGCAGAACTGTGAGGTGGGTACTATTATTTTGAGGAAACTGAGGCTGCCTAAGTTTAAAAAAAAATGAATAAAGCTGGTAAGTGGCAGAGCCAGGGTTTGAACTTGGTCTGTCTGGCTTTAAAGCTGGTGCTCTTAATGACTATGTGGAAATATAGCCTCTGAGCAATCAAAGAGTCTATTCTTTTTCTTTCAGTTCTAGAGAAACCACAGGAAGTATCTTTTCACCCCATTTGCAGACTTGCCTGAACTGAACTCTGTTGCAGCTAAAAAGTTATCCTCTGGGCTTATTCCAATATGTGAGGAACGTGCAGATTGCTGTGCCATCTCAAGATCATGGTGTCCAGGTCAGAGCAACAGAGAGAAACTTCCAAACATGCTGGGGCTAATGATGCTATAAAACCCAGGCCTCTGTAGGCCAAGGCCATAGCAGCCATTGGAACAGCGCAGACAGGAATGGCCATCTGAGAAAACCTTCCCAGATTACGAAAAAAAAAAAAAAATCACAAAACAACAGAACAAAACCAAGGGAGAAGTAATTTTTTTGTGTGAGGGTGGGTGTAGGTTTGTGACTTCCTGGAGCACTTGGAAATTACAGCAGTTCTCAATCTCATGTGCTCAAGAAAGATCGCTCTTCTCTTTTCTTTAAAACAACCTAAGTCCCCATTTCACTGGTAGACCAGAAATCTAGTCTTGCTGAATTTTGGGGACCAGCTCCTGGGGATGACCCAGGTCATCAGCCATCAATGTGCCTTATTTGCTGAGATTCCCATAAACTCGGCTCACATGGTGTGATCCCTGCCCTGTTGCTTTTGTGTCACAAGTGGGAAAAGAACATCATTGTCAAAGCAGGGAACCACACAGCCATTCCTTGCTAAAGTATTGCTATTTTTCCAGAACACTACCAGGTAGTGCCTTCAGGTGTCTTCCCCTCATTGAGAGAACACTCTCTGTCTTTTCTTTTCTTTTTCTTTTTTTTTTTTTTTAAAGATTTTATTTATTTATTTGACAGAGAGAGAGAGAGAGATCACAACTAGGCAGAGAAGCAGGCAGAGAGAGGGGGAAGCAGGCTCCCTGCTGAGCAGAAAGCCCAATGTGGGGCTCGATCCCAGGACCCTGAGATCATGCCCTGAGCCGAAGGCAGAGGCTTAACCCACTGAGCCACCCAGGTGCCCCTCTCTGTCTTTTCCTTCCATGTTTAGGAATCTCCTTCGTCCTCGTGAGATCATTCATTTCTCTTCTTGTTTCTATCCGGTGAATTACCTCTGGTCTCCAGCCCTATTTTCTTATGCATTAAAGACTCCTGGCATATTCTCTTCAGTAGGTTTAGGCCAAGAATTGCAAACTCAAGTGCCCACAGAGGCTGGATAGGAATGGAAGTGAGTAAAGCAGCTTGTCAGGAGCTTGGTCTATATAAAGGGGAGGTTTCTACTTAGTTCAGTCTTGCTGTTGTCATTCATGGTGCCCTGTGTTGTCGGATCTTCTGATTTTTCAAGAAAAGCTGAAAATCCAGACCTTTTTTTTTTTTTTTTAAAGATTTTATTTATTTATTTGACAGACAGAGATCACAAGTAGGCAGAGAGGCAGGCAGAGAAAGGAAGAAGCAGGCTCCCCGCTGAGCAGAGAACCCGATGCAGGGCTCGATCCCAGGACCCTGGGATCATGACCTGAGCCGAAGGCAGAGGCTTTAACCCACTGAGCCACCCAGGCATCCCGAAAATCCAGACTTTTGGGAGCAACCTCCTTTATGTCAAATGTTGGCTAAAGTCTTTAGAACTAATCTGTGTAGGCCAGATTAAATTGTCCATGGGCCATCAGGTTGTCATCACCAGTACAGGCTTTTGAGAGCAGAAGTCAAGGAAGAAAGTGTTTCATAGTCACAGACCTTCCCTCAGGGAAGCACAGGGCTTGGTACCTGATTGGGTACAGGGGAAAGGAAAAAGGAAAAGACAGGAAAGAAAAGCACATAAATGAATTTCTCAGACAATTGTGTGACTATAAAACACACTGCTTTGACTCACAATGTCTGCTTTCCTAAAAAGGAATCTTCTTTAAGTCTTAGGCTTTGCTTTTCTCAAATCAGTTGCTTGGGAATTAATAAGTCAACTAACTTTTCAGCCTGAATCTCACACACTTATTACATACTTCATCATGAAGTTTATACCTGCTGGGTGCTAAAGTTAATGTTATGTTTTCACATTGATGGAGTCAAGATATAGCGAGATTACTTTGCTTCATTCCTAGTTTTTGATGCAAATTTGTTTTTTAGAAAGCATTCTCAACTCTGGAGAGACATTTCACAGGGATGTTGCCTATACTCAAAAGATGACTAGTGTGGAAGAGTATATACAATCAATTCCTACTTTTACTACTATCAGTGAATGAATTTATACTTAGGGAACCCTCTCTCAGTCCAAATTTACTTGGCTGAAAGTGACACATACTTAATTCAAATTGGCTTAAGGAGAGGAGTAATTTTTGTGGAAAAGTGAAAAATTGTCTCTCTCCAGTGGTATGCTTCAGGGGTGACATGGTCCAAGGGCTCAACTGATGTCATGAGGACTTGGTCTCTCTTCATTTCTCAGCTCTGCCTCTTGCCACGTTGGCTTCATTCCCAGGCTTCTTGTGATGGCCCTGGAATCTCCAGGCTCAAATTCTCTTTCCTGCTAACAGACCCATGGGAAAACATGATGCCTTTCTCTCCCTAGTCCCAGGAAAAGCCTCCCTGACTCTGATTAGATTATGAGCCCATTCCCCAAGTCACTTGCTTGGCTTGGAGAATGCAGCTTTTTGATCAACCAAGCCTGAGTTAATATCAGTCTTACGCCTCCAACCCCTCAAAGAGGGCCCCCTAAGAGACTGAAGCAGAATCAACCCTTCCCAAAGCACATGAACTAAGACTTAGAGATGGGGGCTCCTGAACAAAGCTGGGATGCTGTTATTTGAAGAGGGATATATGGATACTGGGTGGAAAAATAATAGATGTCTGTGCTGAGTAGAGTAGTAAATATATGTTTCTCACCATCATATCCCCAGTACATTGGATCATCTTTAGAATTCCTAACCAATATGCTGATGGTGAATAATGTTAACTTCATGTAATGGAGATACAGTTTGGGGAAGTCAAACGAGGTAGAAAGTTGAATATTTTATTTGGAAAACTCTGGTTATATCTCGTAAGATAAAGAATGGGAGCAATAACTCATCAGGTGCCTATGTCCAACTGAAACAATGAAACTGAAAGCTTTATGAAGGTAAGAATTATGCCTTATCCTGCTTGTTCTTTTTCTCACAGGACCTGACATCACAGAAGTAAGCACATAAACAATACTTAGTGGTTTGAATATTTGAGGAATCAGTGATATAGAAGGAAATGACAGCTGCCACTTACAGAACATTATATCCTAGACTCTATCAGACTTGATTTAAAATCTCCAATATGCCAGCAAATGACTCAGTTATCTCAAGGTCATTTGTATAGCGGGACGAAGAGCAATACTTAGGCTGGATTCTGGTGAGGCTAAATATGACCTCAAAGGTCCCTGGCATACTTTCCACTAAATGAATACATTATTATTTTTATATAATCTTTTTTATGACTGACACTTTTTATTACCCTGTTTTATTCTTTCCACAAATAATAATGAAAATACTATTTTTATTTCCATTCTGTTCCTAAGAAAACAGGCTCAGAAAGTGTAAGATACTCAATCAGGGTCATATGTGAGTAAGGGATGGAGCAGGAATTTGTTTGTTTTATTTATTTATTTATTTATTTATTAAGATTTCATTTACTTATTTGACAGAGAGAGAGATTACAAGTAGGTAGAGAGGCAGGCAGAGAGAGAAGGGGAAGCAGGCTTCCCGCTGAACAGAGAGCCTGATATGGGACTCAATCCCAGGGCCCCAGGATCACGACCCGAGCTGAAAGCAGAGGCTTAACCCACAGAGCCACCCAGGCACCCCATGGAATTTGAACCCAGTTTTGCCTGACTCCAAATTCTGTGTCCTTAATTACTCTTTTATTCTGCCTTCTAATCCTTTACTATACCAACTGAGAAGATGTAAGTTACCCAATCCCTGAATTCCTGTTTTTTTTTTTTTTTTTGTGGGGAGTGAGGCGAACCACTGGTAATGCAGAAAGAAACCAAAGAACCTCTTGCTTTATTTAATTAATTAATTGTTCTCCACGTAGGGCAGTTCTATAGAGTCCCGACACTGAGACTTCCCTAACAAATACAAGTGAATGTACATCACAAAGCCATTCTTCAGTTAGAGCAGAGCCTTTGGTAAATGCCCTGGCCTCGGACAGCTAGGTGGCCACCCACACGTGGCTCATCTCAAAGCCGTGACTGTTGCCACAGGGATGAAGGGATGCTGAGCCCCTTCCTCTAAGTCACAGGCAGCCTGCAGGGGATTTCACTGAACAGTTAAGAAGTACTTACTTGGTTCTGGGCACTGTTCTAAGCATTTTACAAATATTATCTCATTTAATCTTTTCAAGAACCCATTTGAACCCAAGGAACCAGCACTTGTGTTTTCCTTGTGAATTGAAAATAGAGGGCTTACTTTTTTTTTTTTTTAAGATTTTATTTATTTATTTATTTGTCAGAGAGAGAGAAAGAGAGAGTGAGAGCACACACAAGCAGACAGAGTGACTGGCAGAGGCAGCAAGAGAAGCAGGTTCCCTGCTGAGCAAGGAGCCCAATGTGGGACTTGATCCCAGGACCCTGGGATCATGACCTGAGCCGAAGGCAGAGGCTTTAACCCACTGAGCCACCCAGGCATCCCTAGAGTGCTTACTTTGTGCCAGACACTGCTCAAGGAGCTTCAGGTACATTGGATTACCTGTTTAATCCTCACAAACAACACCATGACATAAGATACTATTATTATCATTCCTATTTTACAAGTAAGGAGACTGAATATGGGAAGATGAAGAAATTTACCCAGGGTCACACAGCTGGTACTTAGTAGCTCTGGGATTTGAATCCAAGCGGTCTGGCCTCAGAAAGTGCACTTACTTGCTAACTACCCTGGGCAGTAACCTCCCATTCCCCGGTTGCTTAAAAATAGGTAACTCTTTTTTTGCCATTGAAACTTCAAGAAAATAAATACAGTAGCTCTGTCTAAAGTGAACACTGTTGGTTCTCAACTTAAACTCATTGACTAAATTTTCTGGAATACTTAGCTGAGATAATTAGAAAAGTAGGAAGCTGTGAAGGGCATTGACCCTGAACTTAGAGTCATATGAACCATTTATTGGCTCTATGATCTTGGGCAAGTTATTTTACTTCTTTGAACCTCAGTTTATTAATTAGTAAAATGGGGTAATAGTATGCTTACCTCATGGGGTTTACTGAAGAATCTAAGAGAAAAACCATATAAAGACCTCATATAGTGCCTGGAATGAAGAAAGACACCAATATGTAATACATATTTTTATTATTACAGACTAACATTTTGCCACCATAGGGATGGTCTTGTTAGGTACCCTATTAAAAATGCCCTATGAACACTATGTTAAAAAAAAAAATCTCCTTGGGGCGCCTGGGTGGCTCAGCGGGTTAAGCCGCTGCCTTCGGCTCAGGTCATGATCTCAGGGTCCTGGAATCGAGTCCCGCATCGGGCTCTCTGCTCAGCAGGGAGCCTGCTTCCTCCTCTCTCTCTCTGCTTGCCTCTCTGCCTACTTGTGATCTCTCTCTGCCAAATAAATAAATAAAATCTTAAAAAAAAATCTCCTTATAAAGAAACAAGTCCTTCATTTTGTCTGATGAATATCAGTCTCTTTCACTGAACTATAAAGTCCATTGAGCTATAAACTCTACTAGTCTGTGAACTCAATGAATGTGTTTATATTGTCTGATTTTGATGCATGGCCTCACTGGGGACCTTGGTATAAAGAAGGAACATCTGTGTTCACTGGCTTGAACAAGATTTGGACATTTTAGAATATAAAAAAATTTATAAGGACAACTCTAGATGTAGGGGTATTAGTTTACAAAGCCCAGTCGGGGATCAGTTCTTTGTCATTTGGGGCCAACATCATCTGATGGACAGTATTCTGTTCTATGTTTGGTTCAAGACTGACTCTATACAGTTTTGGGTTTAGGTCCGTGTCCTCTGGAACATGTCTTCCATCTATTTGCACATGACCTTTCTCTTTGTCTGGGGACTCTCCACTATAGGGCCCTACTTAAAAAATCTTCCCCAGAAGTGGCCCATCCCCTCTTTCACTAAAAAATTAATTGTAATTGGAGGGGAAAACATTTAAATATTGACAATGGTTCTCTGAGAGTACAAAGTGCTTAACATAGAGCTTGGCACAGTTTTTATTTAAGAGAAAGAACAAAAAAGGAAGAAACCCAAAGAAAGAGCTAGAATTTTACATGAAACTGAAAAGATATCCTTTTTCCACTTTTGTTCTCATAAACATGAAACATTTTTTTTTATGGTGACATTTTTAGCCCACTCAGAAATGTATTGATTTGTTTCCTGTGACTCATTGTCTGTTTCTTCTTTCTATGTTAAAAAGACATATTAAATATCAGTGTGATAATATAAATATATATGTGTGGGTGGATGGAAGGGTGAAGGGAATTTTCTTTTAAATTCTAAGAAGGGAAATAGCTTTCTCGTATGTTCCCACATCATCAATCAACTCATCACATCCTCAGTCTACTTCATTTTCTCCTTCGAAATAATCACATCTGATCATAAAGCTTGAGAAAAAAAGGTTTCAGAACGTTCTGGAGATGGCCCATTATTTGGGGACCTGTAGACTTTCTTGTAGCTTTTATTCAGGGTTAAGAGCCGTCTGGTGCTATTTCCATTTTAGGCAGTAGAGGGCAGTCGTCTCTACTCCTGCCTACCCAAGATTACCCCGCAACATTATGTTTATGCAAACAGTCTTTGACATAATAGCTTTGAAACAGCTGAAAATTGAATTGTGCCTTGAGGCCAAACATCTAGACCACCACCTTTGTTATATTCATCTGCCACAGTAAATTGGGTTCACCATTGGCTCCGGGAGCTGCTTTCTCCTAGATTCTGGCCCCACAATAACTTTGTGTGGGAGAAAGACAAATGTGACTTCCTCACACAAAATGTTGACGGGGGTTTCGTTTCACAAACTCTTATCTGAGGGGCTGGAGATTGCATAAAAAGAAAAGAAAAGGAAAACAGGAAACCTAAACCAAATCCATCTAATTCTGGAATCTCTCTGTGTGTTTCCATAGCTTTTTAGTTTTCTCCACTTAATCTAATTAGGACACTGCCTCCCGAAATAAATACCTAATAAAGAATGAATCTATTAAAAGACTAAATTTACTACACACCCGTTTGTGCAAACCCTCTGTATGTTTCCTTGAAGCGGTAATGCCGGTGAAATTGAACGTTGTTTGACTGGATAATGGTCTCCCGCTGTAAGTCGGATTATAGAAAATAAACGTCGAGGGGGGGAAAGCCAGTCGCTTTATTGAATTCCATCGATGATAATGCCATCACCTGAAATAGCTGCCTGAAGAGAGTGTAAATGGGAGAGAAGCAGCAGCATCCAGAGCCAATTTGCAACTGGGGAACAGTTCATTTTATTGGAAGTAGTTTTATTGTGCTTTGGGTTCACTGCCCTGGTTTGGGGGGTTGACATAAAGTAGATGTTTAAAAGAAATATGTTTGTGGGCACCATGAATGCTTTTCACAGGTACTTAGGCATTGATTAATAGATTTGTTTATCAATAAATATTTAATGAGGGCCTACTGTGTGCTAGGCACTATTTGGAAGCTGAGGACATGTAGTGAGCAAAACAGGTGTGTGTTACTCTCATGAAACTTACAGTCTTCTGGAGGAGGTAGAATCCATTCTTTAGCAAATATTCATCAAAAGGACTCCGAGATCAGTATAAAGATGGCTACCAAGGAGTTTAGTAGCATGTTGTGAGCTCACTTAATGGATTCAAATCCAGCTACCATACTGTTCTGGGACTCAGTTTGCTTTTCTTCATAGAAGTCTATAGTCTATTCCTGTCCAGTTTGCCTAATAAGACAGATGTTTGAGTAAAATAAGGAAATATGCAAAAAAGTGTTCTGTAGTCAATGAAAGCAGTGGGGATTATTATGGTGGGCTTGTGCTTTTCTGGGGCCTACCCACAAGGATCTTACAAAATTCCTAGGTAGGCAAGAGGAATATAGGTTGATCAGCAGTAAGTAGTTCAGTTTATGGGTAAGTAATAAAGTGTGTGCTACAAATGGTAAAATAATTTGAATCAAGTCAGGAAGAAGGTAGCCTTGAAGACAAGATGGGTTTAGAAAAAGAAGAGCAGGAGTCTCAGACTAGTCTATATTTTGGGCATATGGAGTCTCAGACTAGTCTATATTTTGGGCATATGGGATGCTGATGTATACACTGGCAGTTGGAAAACCCTGGTGAGGGGGAAGGTTGTTTGAGTGGATTCAGCTCAAGTTCAGCGTTCCTTTTTAAATTTTTTAAAGATTTATTTATTTGAGAGAGAGAGAGAGAGTGCGCACGCAAAGGGGAGGAGGGCTGGGGGTGGGGAGAGAAAGAGAGTGAGAGAGAAGCCCAGGCAGATTCCATGCTGAGCAGGGAGACTGATGTGGGATTTGATCCCAGGACCCTGGGATCATGACCTGAGCTGAAGGCAGTTGCTTGATTGAGCCAACCAAGTGCCTCTCAAGTTTAGAATTCTCTTTGGACCAATCTGTTTGGTTGACATCTGATCTAATGTTAGATGGTACTTTAGTAACCTTCTTTGTTTTTTGGTTTCTACCCTTCTTTTGCCTTTCATGTCTCACCTGGCTACTCCATACTCTCTACCACTTCTCCTCCAAGACTTCCCTGCGTCTTGAGGACCCTGCTTTCCAAAGCTGTGGCTGGTTGTTACATGATCAATACTAAGACACTGATGGGAGATCATAAAGACCTTCACATTTTATGTCACTTTCCTGACAAGGCAATGCTTAAAACCAGGGCTTCTCAAGTTTTTGTGATGTGTGGACCGCTTTTAAAGGGAAAAATTCTCTCAACTCTAGAGAAGACAACCCCCATTTGGAAAACACGGACTTAAACTTTCAATTATAAACTGTCATTGCTAAAGAGAAGTTTTGGTCTTATGGTTGCTAATTTTTTTTTTCTTTTGAAATTTTCATTGAAATAAAAAACACGGAATTAAAAAGTGTTTTTGAAACTTTTAGGCGCTGGGGAAAATTGGCCTTTCTGGGCCCTTTAAAATAAGCACTTCAGGGGAATCCCTACACCCCCAGGGTCTCAGTTCCCCATTTACTTTCTCCATTTCTCTGTTATATTTCTTTAGACAGCTAAGTGACATTTCTTCGATGATTAATGATGCTGGGGTCCCTCAGGAGTCCCATACGGTCCACTTGTAAGGACCAGATCTCTGAATTTCTGTTCAAATGCACTGTTGTGTTCAGTGCCAGCTCCATAGGCTGGTTCTCCACTCAGCTGTGAAGGAGAGCTCTCCCTGTCGAAGGTCCTGGGAAGCCTCAGAGGGTCATCTTCACCGTCTGCCTCCACATTAACATATTCTCCAGTCTCGTGGAGAAATCTAGTCATTTCAGAGGCAGCCATTCTGAGACAATTTCCTACATTTGAGAGCACAAATTCTGTAAGCTCAAGAGCATACCTTCATCTTTGAGGGATTCATGTCAAGTTGTCCTTGCTGATACCTTTGGTGTGTCTACATCTTGGACAGCAGGAAAGCAAGAAGATAGGAAAAGACAAAGGTAGAGTATAAGAAACTTAGAAATATTCGAGGAACAAAACATGGTAGAAAAGAGAAAAGAAAAGATGTTTCCTTGTGATGCCATCAAAAAAGAATTGGGCAGTGGGACTTAAATACATGGAGTATATACTACATACCAGCTGATTTACAAAGCCCCCTACTGTATAGTGGTGTGGACCCTCCACTGAGAAAAAAAAAAAATCCACTATATAATAAATCAATTTAAATCAAGCCCTGAATCCTGATGGCTGGAGGAAAACCCAGCCTCTATCATTATGGGAGTTCCTCCAGCCACCCCTGCTGTTCCTTCAACCCTGTACCAGGAATTTGCCAAGGTCTTAGGCTTTTTCTTAATGCCAGATAGAAGTGGCCCTGTTGGTCCATATAGATTGGCTCTCAGTGCTTCTCCAGACCCTTCAGTTGCTGGCTGTTGGGGTTTGGACTCTGATGAGCCCAGAAGCCCCTGTAATCCAGGGCTGAGACTCCACTAGTACACCAAATATCTCTTCCTATGAGCTCTGCCTCTTGCTTGTATTTCACCTCTTTTTTTTAAATTACAGAAACTTTCTTTTTCCCTCTCTACTCCCTTCCTCAAAAGCGTTCCTCTTCCCTTCCCTTTGGGTCTACTGCCACAATCTCTTCAAAGTTCTGGGGTTTTTACGAAAGATAGAATCATTCACTTAAGCAGATTTTGTTTTATATCCTGTGTAACTCTCTAAGGCTAGGAATATTAAGAATCAGAACACATTTTTGGGAAGGGGGAGGAAGGAAAATTAAACTAGAACACTAATTAATATCTTAAAGAAATTTTCTGCCCAGTGATAATATTCAAATCATTCAGGAAAAAAATCCTATATTCAGGAGCCCTTTAGAATATGATGAAAGGATTTGGATAGCTGTCTAATTTTCTTGTAGCTCTTTAAAAAACATCTTTTGAATAGATACTACTTGCTCCTGGTTCAGAATTCAAAAGACAAGATGTATCATAAAAAGATACCTTCTCGACCTTATTCCCAACCCCCAGTTCACCCCAGAGGCAATCACTGTTACCTGATTGTTGCATTTCCTGCTAGAAATATTCTGTGCATGTATGATCATATATGAATATAGTATATTATTCTGCACTTTTTTTGGGGGCTTAATATATATTTTTAACTTCTTTCGCATAATTATACAGAGCTCTCTCTTTAATTTTAACCTTAACTATATTATACTTTATGTATTTACCATAATTTCTTTTACCGGCCCTCTGTTGATGGACATTTAGGATGTTTCAATCTTTTGCGGATATAAATAATAACAATCCTAATTACTGTATACAGGTTTAGATAAATTTCAGGAAAAATCACTAGAACTTTAATTGTTGAGTTAAAAAATATGTACATTTTAAATTTTGACAAACTTCACTAAATTACTTTTCTCAGAGGTTAAATTAATTCACATTCTTATCAATCAGATTTTCAATGTGTCTGTTTTCTTACGTTCAAAGCAAATTGGTGTAATTTTTTATCATTGTTAATCTGATAGGTCAAATATGATATCTCAGTACAGTTTTTAATGTTCATTTCTCTTAACTTGAGGAAGTTGTATAAGATTAATATGTTTACAAGTCATTTTTATCTAATTTTCTATGAAGTGTATATGTCCTTACCTATTTCTATTTTGGTAGTTGGGTTTTTCTTACTGATTTCTAATGGCCCTTTGTATATTAATGAAAATAATCTTTGGTCTACGATATGCATTGCAACCTACCTTTTCTCTAGTTTGTTATGTGTCTTTGGCTTTTTTTTTTTTTCTGTTTTCTTTCATGCAGAATTTTGTGGAGCAAAATTCATCTATAATTCATTTTGGCATCTGAATTTTTGGTTACATACAGGAATGCTTTCCTTGTTATAAGATTATAACATTTCCCTCAGTGTTTTCTATTCTAGAACCTTTATGGTTTCATATTTTGCACTTTAATCTTTGGCTCATCTGGAATGCCTTTTGTGTAGGGAATGATTTAGGAATCGAACATCGTTTATTTTCCCAGATGATTATTCAGTTTTCCCAATACCATTTTACTCATTTGCAGTTCTTTAAAAAAAAAAAAATAAGAATTCTTTGGAATGTATGCTCTTTCTGAATTCTGATTCCAGAATCTGAGTGGGACTAGTTGGCAGGTAGCTTGAGTTTCCCAGGTACAGAAATAATGAATGACTGCTATTGAGAAGTCAGGAAATGAGTCCCAGAGGTGGCTGGGAGGAGGGGGGGGCGGGGAGGAGACGATCTTCATTTCTTAACCCCTTTCATAGATGTTTATAGCCTTGAGAAGAAAGGGTTGGCTTGAGTTAACACTCTTGGTGCCAAATCTTGGCAGCAAATAAAAACCTAGTTAGAACTGATAGTAAATAAGGTATAATGAGCCCATGTTAAATATATACTTTGCTATCATGTAGGAAGGCTATTTAGCTTATAATAGCTTTTTTCTACTATAAATTATTTTTTAATATTTCTAAGGAAATTTTTTACAAAAATATCTCAGAGAGGTGATTTTTATCTCTAGAGGCACTTAGTCTGAACTGTTTCCTTTTTGTTTTTCCCCACAGAGTGATTTACTGTACTGGCAGCATTTTTTCCATAGTCAACTCTGTTATATGAAATTCTTTGTCCTATGTCACAGTCACAAATCATTTATCTTGGTTATTTTGGGGTAAAGATACTTTCCAGTAAGATGTAGTTATGTTGTTATGTATCCCCCTCCACTGTCCTTGTCTCTCTCTGCGGCTATCTTTCCATGAAACTCTTGGATCATCAATCAAGTTTTGACCGTCCAGTTCATTGAAGAGCAGATTTATCCGGTAGTTTTGGTTGGGTAGACCCGTCATTTGGCATTGTGCGGACACAGCAGAAGTATCTCTCAACAGATAGTACTCAAATCTTCAGTGAGAATGCACTGATCTTAAAGTCTTTAAATGGAAAATATGTGCGACAAGGGAGCCATTTGAGATAACTATTTATTAGGAATTCTCACTTGGGAAAAGAGCATATTCTCTAGGTCAGTGGTTCTAAAAATTAGTGGGTACAAGAAGCACCTGCAGAGTTTGTTAATGTTGATTCTTTGACCCACCCCTAAAATTCACGACTTCTTAAATCTGGGATGCTTTCTAGGACATTTTGTTAATACACTCTTCAAGTGAATCTGATGTAAGCCCACAAACAATACTTTGAGGTTCTTCACTAAATTACATTGATTAGGCAGTGTTGGTTTTCAGTGAAACAGGTGGGAGACCATGTTTGACTTTGGACTTTGTCCTTCATGTTTTCTCTACGCTCTTCTGCTCTTCGTCTCCAGTCTCCTTTCACCTTCAATTCCACCACCACTCCCTGTACTCTTGACCATGACAATGCAGTCTCAGTTGCTTGCCATAGCCCTTTTCCTAATGAAAGTAGACCGTCTTGTTTTCATCACCTGAGAGTATTGATGAGAAATGGAATGGCTATTCTAGTGGACTCTAAATTTCAGATCAACCAACATTCTTCTTGGAATACTCAATATATATTAATTCAGTGAACATTTATCAAGTGCCTGCTTTTCACAAGGTGCTGGGGTAAGATGATGAAGCACACAGCCTCTATCTTCAAGGAGGTCATGTTCTGGAGCAGAACTTTTTTTTTGGTGAAAACCTCAGTAGCAAATGTTTTAGGCATTGTGAGTCATAAATTCTCTACTACAACTACTAAACTCTGTCATTATCATGTGAAAGCAGCCATAGACAGTATACAAACAGTGAATGTTGTGTGTTCTTAAACATTTTTATTTGCAAAAATAGTTGGTGGATCCATGGTCTAGAAGGCATGGGCAAGCATCAATTACATACATTGTGATAATGCTGGAATAAAGGCTAGGACCAGGAGTAGCAATTGTGCTTCATCTCAAGAGCCAGCTCTGATCAGTTGGTAGTGAATGCTTGGAACAGTCGATTCATTCATTCACTCAACATTTATTTACTTATTTGGTACCTTTATGTGCCAGATTTAATGGAACAAACTATAATTATTTATCAGCTTTATTTTCCATGGATTGGGAGTTCAGCATTAGGGCTGTGTATTTGCTACCAATGAGCTATCTTAAGGATACACAAATGAGTAAAGAATATTACATATAAGTCCATATATTCAAGGAATTCAGTTTTGTGCTAACCTAGTAAAGTAAGTACTATTATGCCCCTTTTACAGATACTAAAGGAATGTTAAGGAATGTACTAAGATCATTCAGCTAGTAAGCTATGAAATAGCATTTCAACCCCCATTTCCTGCTCATAAATCCAAGACCTTTTCCCTACACCCCAGCTGTTTTTAATAATAATGATTTATAGTACAGAGTTCATGGCTTGAACTGTAGTGTAAACCCAGAGGTCAATGACCTTTAAAAAATTCCAGTCTCTTTCCTTCTGACATGCCTAGACAAGGTTGACACTGAAGCTGATCACAATAACCTTGTTTGCAAGGGGTGTGAGAAACAGGGTTGTTGAGCTTTTGCTATTTGTGCATGTATGTGTGTTTGAGGATGAGTGTGTAACCCTACTGAAGACAAGTCTTGGAGCTGTGTTGCGAAGAACGTAGTTTAAAAAAAAGATGTTACTATCAAACAACTCAAGTTCTTTATTTAAATTGCTCAAACCTTAAGAAGGGATACAAATACCACAAAAGCTCTTCTAAAAATATTCCTCTCATCTAATCATCTAACTCCCCCATACCTTGCAGCTTCTCCTTCTCTAAAATCTTTATGAAATTCATAGGAAAGCTCTACCTCTCCATGCTAGTCTTTATGCCTTTTGTTCACCCCTCCCTTGCTTCTATCACAGAATTTTAAGAACCATTCTGACAATAGCAGAACCTGTCCCAAAGGGCTAGAGAAGGGAATAAACCAAGTGAGCAAAACCAAAAAGTCATTTGTGATGTACTCATTATACTTGCTTGTTCTCATCAGGCAGGTCTACAGAAATCCTCCTTGAGCACCCTGTGTAAAGTTGTCTTCCCCCAAGCCTTCCTACTCTATTACTTTGTTTTCTTTTCTTCATAGTACTCATCATTAACACTAATTAGTTATAGCACTAATTGGTTTGCTTACATGTTTATTGTCCAGCTCTCTGCCCATCTTTGAAACACTAGATTGAGTTCAAAGAAAACTATCTTGTTTCTCCTGTTACCTGGTATATAGTATATGCTCAATAAATATTTGTGGGAAAATGAATGAATATTGCAACCTTAACATGTTAAATGTCTTGGGATTTTATAGATCTCTTGCTGTTTTATAAGTAATAATGGTTTGATTCAAAGAAATTCCTAATAATATATGAGGTGTCAGAATCAAGCCTGTGGGGAAGATATTTTTGGTCATGAGACCTTCTTGGTATGACTTTAAATAAATAAGTAGATAGAGGAAGGATCTTGTGAATGGTATACTGTGGACATTAATATGAGTGTTTGTTTTACCTTGACAAGCCTTGGGACGTTTCGGACTGCCCTATAATTATATGCAGCTATTTTGTGTATTCACTGTTCCTTAGAGGAAGGTCCACAGCTTTCTTCAGATACTTAGTGGGATCCATGACCTTCCAGATTTTAAGAACTCCAGCTTTCCAGTGCTGTTATACCTATATTCAGGATCTTTTATTGACATTCATCAGGAGTAAGATATTTCTGGGTTTTCAGAGGAATTAGAACAATGATAGCTAGAGTAATAGGAGGGTGAGTCTTCTCTCTTTTTCTGTCTTTGTAAGTTGTTTGTCATGTACTCATGAGACTGGCATTTCTATTTTTTTCAAAATGGAAATCTTCAAGAAAATTTATAATAATGATATATATTTGTTATTTAATAAAATTCCATAGTGTTGCAAGTGAAATTTTCCTAATCCCACACTTCAGAAATGACTCCTAATACTTTGAGTATATACTTTCCAACATTGGCTGCAAAGATTAATAGACTTGCATTATGCACAGTTTTTATGCTAGGAAATAATTAAAATAGGTAAGGGAGAAAATAACTGTTGAACGACTGGATGAAGGAATGCTTATTTTTGTGGTCACTTCTGATTTCCTGTTCCAAGTGCGCTGAGGCAAGGACATGGCAAGTACCACAACTACAACAACAGGTAACATTTATTAAGTGCTTACTGGCGTCGTGCTAAGTGTTTTATGTTCCTGATTTTCAGCCTCATAAGGACCCTCTGATTCAATTATAATTTCTTTTAACAGCTCAAGAAACCGAGGTGCAGAGAAATGAATCTACTTGTTTGAGTTAAGTGGCTTGCAAGATCCAAGACTTACTGGCAGCAAAGCCCACTCTCTTGGTTTTTCACCCCAACTCTGCCGAGATACCATGATGATAGAGGAGTAGTGTGTGAGGAGAACAAGGCAGAATTTGATCCCCCCTGAGTTCTTTCCTGGGGTAAGGTCATGGAGAGCAGTTCTCTTAACCTCTGCCCTTGTCTCCATCCACTGTCCTTTGAGGAACTCAGTGCAAATTAAATTCCTCAAAATGGTGGTCCAGAAAAACTCAGAAGGGGGTACAAAAATTGAACTGCATCTCTGAAATTCTCATATCAAATTATTTTTAAAGTAACTATGTTAAAGCTTCCCATGACACAAGAACTTTCTAAGCAAGAGTGGGATCAACAACTAGTTCAGGGAGAAGGAAGTTAATGATGTGATGTGGTAGTCATTGGAAGCTGGGACATCTACTCTTGTTATTAATGATACTAATAATGATGATAAATGAAGTATATTTGTTGGATTTCAGCAAAGTCTTAATTACAAGATGAACACAAAGACACACTCTTTTAAACAAAGGCATTAATATATGAATGGTGATCACTTATTACTTGCCTGTGGACTGCACTTCTGATCTGAGTAAGAGGGCTTCCCAACTTCTGTTCTAGGAAGGTTGGTGAGCAGACCAATTACAGGTTGACAACCCTACAAAGAAGAGGTACTTTTTAAAAATTCCACTCTTATGCCCCTGAAGTTCTGGGAGTTTAAGTATCATGAATCTGAGAATTTCCTAACATGTAGGACCCTTGGGAAATATCATGTCCTGGTCCTGCATTTATAGATAAATAAGCTGAGGCCAAAAGTGAGAAATTCCTCACCCAAGCTCATCCAGTTGCAGGGTTAAGATTCCAAATTTCCAGACTTCCATGACTATGTACCTTTTATCCATTCAATGCTGCCTCCTTAGGACTAGGACTATAAATTGTCTTAGACCATTAATTCAGTGGAAAACTATGCATTGTTTAAGTCATGCCCTTCTAGACTGTTGGATTCTCACCTTTCACTGCCCTTGAAGGGTTTTATTACTTTGTAAAGTATAGGTAACACATAGCAAAGCAAAAATAATTCTTGTTCCTTGGTAAGCAAATGAATATGCAATTGAGTTCTATCCAGTGGACAACCAGTCATTTTATGTCCATTTTCATATTCTTTTTTTTTTTAAAGATTTTATTTATTTATTTGAGAGAGAGAGACAGTGAGAGAGAGGATGAGCGAGGAGAAGGTCAGAGAGCGAAGCAGACTCCCCATGGAGCTGGGAGCCTGATGTGGGACTCGATCCTGGGACTCCAGGATCACGCCCTGAGCCGAAGGCAGTCGTCCAACCAACGGAGCCACCCAGGCGTCCCATTTTCATATTCTTTTAAAAAGCACAAATTTGTTGGGTGCCTGGGTGTCTCAGTTGGTTGTGTCTGACCCTTGATTTCAGCTCAAGTCATGATCTCAGTGTCCTGGGGTCAAGTCCCACATCAGGCTCTCTGCTCAGTGGGGAGACTGCTTGAGATTTCCTCCTTCTCCCTCTGCCCCTCCCCCTTGCTTGCTCTCTCTCTCTCTCTCTCAAATAAACAAATCCATCTTTAAAAAATAACACCGATTTGTGCTTCAACATTTGAACTGGTTATATCATCTGCTTGGTTCCTTCATTTAATGAGTTGAATAATAAATGATATCTTTAACATGTGTTTTATATGTGTATAACTTATAATTTTGCTTTTTATCATGGAAATTATCTTTTAACACTACCATCTTCATGTGTTTAGGACGTATCCAAAAACCTTACTTTACTTAATATCTTTCTTGAAATCACTTTAAAATACTTAATCTATTTTAGGAGGACATTTATTATCCATAATATAGTGGAAATTGTTTACCAGAAATAGAATTTAAGCATAAGAAAGAAATACAACGAAAATAAAACAATGTTATTGAATTTTAACTGGAATTTTACTGGTTTGTGGACACTCTGAATCCAGGGCTTGCTTTATCTCTGTTATAATGGATATTAGTGGGATATTAGTAGGAATTAAGAAATGTATCATTCTCCTTGTACTGGCCTGGTCAGAAGAATTGAAAGAAAATGGAAATGAAATGAACTTTCTTATAATGAGAGTCAGTGTTATTTAAATCTTAAATCCCATCCCATACCACCTAAAAGTGTCTTGAGGTCACAGGGAAGGATATGTGTCCACATTTTAGGAGACACTGTTTTAGATAATTAGCTTTTTGCTGATCTTGTAGATGAAGACAAACAATGCTTCTATCATTTACATGAGTGCATGATAAAGTTGTTTATAGTTGAGAAGTAGAACGAATTTTATAAAAGCATCCTTTTATCTAAAACATCAACGAGTAAGAACATATCCATAAAACTGAAAATAGACAATGTCTCTGAGTTGCTGTGACCAAGGTCCATTATTTTATTCTGGAGGACTAGCTACTTTCATGCCTTTATACAGATATAGTAAGTGTAAAATAAAGGCAGATTAAAAGCAAGTACAGAGATGCCTGGGTGGCTCAGTTGAGCATCTATCTTTGACTCAGATCATGATCCCAGGGTCCTGGGATTGAGTCCTGCTTTGGGCTCCTTGTGCAGCAGGGATCCTGCTTCTCCCTTTGTCTGCTGCTCCCCCTGCTTGTGCTCTCTCTCCCTTTCTCTCTGATAAATAAATTAAAGCAAGTTCTGTTGACATGATGGGGACAAAGATAGGAGTTCTGTGAAAGCAGAGTTGTCTGGATAATTGAGTGTAGGACCAGACAGCACTGTATACATGCATGAACTCCTGAGACCTTCCTTGCCCGTGT
Organism: Neogale vison; assembly: GCF_020171115.1. Classification (NCBI taxonomy): domain Eukaryota; kingdom Metazoa; phylum Chordata; class Mammalia; order Carnivora; family Mustelidae; genus Neogale; species Neogale vison. Next base: position 268,326,611 of record NC_058091.1, on the reverse strand, counting down.
TACAATAGTAACTATCAAGAATGACTGCCAGGCCTTTAGCTCCAATTCACAGCTCTTTCTTTAGCTCCTGTTCTCCATAATCCATAACCTTGGAGACATCCTCACTGTGGGTACCCTATAGAGGTCCCGAAACCAACTATTTATCTTTTGCCCCAATCATATTCTTCCTCTTAAGTTCCTTAGCTCAGTGAATGCCATGTCTATTTTCCAGGGGCCTGTGCCAGGAAGCTGAGGTCGTTTTCTGGCTCTCGCCCCTCTTCCATCATGTTCAGTTGATTCTCAGGTCCTTTGGGGTCCATTGCTTCAAAAATTTCAAATTTGTCATCTTCTTTTATTCCTATTGCCATTATTTATGTTAAATCATCCTCTTCTGTGAAGTAGACATCTTCAACATCTTCCTAACTGATCTCCCTGCCTTAGGTTCCTTTGTGCACCTCAAGTCTATCTTACATATTTCTGTGAATCAATTTTATAATGTGAAAGTCTGCTTAAAAGTTTAATGGGGCTCCATATTGCAGTTAGAATGAAGCCTGGACCACTTATGGCAGTTTGTATGGTCCGTAATAGTCTGGTCCTGCCTCCTTCACTAGTCTTTATTTATTGACAGTCCCTCTTCCAAAAACCTTTATGTTATCCTGTCCACCAGCATCTGTACCCATATACTGTTTTGGTCCTGTGGTAATAAATGAATTACTCATGTGTCTATCTAAAGCTAAGTTCTTTTATTTGTGCCCTAAATCCTGATATTGTGCCTACTCATGGACATTATTTTAGCAATTCTTCCCTTTCTGTCCTACAGTCTCAATATTTTCCTCTTTAATGGATTATTCTCATCAGCATTTAAATATGTGGTTATTTTTCACATCTTTGATTCTACCTTTTTTTATGCCAGTTGTGACTCCATTTCTTTTTTTTTCCTATACTGTTTTAATTGTCTTACTTTCCTTTCTCTCTTAAACCTACCCCACTCAAGATTTGTCCCCAAACCTTTCATCAAAATGGTTTCTGTTAAGGTTATGAAGTGACTTCCCTACTATTTAATTTAGTAGTTGTTTTTCAGAACTCCTATTATCTGACCTTTCAGCAGCTTTTGATGAATACCGAGGACTTTTTCCTTCTTAATGCTTTCTTTCCTTGGCTTCCAGAACATCACACATTTGCTTGGCTTTCCTCCTACCTCACTGGTTGTTGCCTCCAAATATCCTTTCTTCATTTCTCTTCTTCCTGCCCTCTGAATATTGGAGTGTGCCAGGACTCATCCGTAGTCTTCCTCTTTCTTCTATCTACATTCATTCTTTTGGAGAGTTTGTCTGGTCACCTGGCTTTAAATGCTATCTGTGTGCTGGTGACCTTCCAATTTATATCTTCAGCCAGACTTCTCCCCTAAATCTCAGACTCATACATTCTACAGCATATCCAGCTTCTTCACTTGGATACCTGATAGACATCTCAAATGCAACTTGTTCAAAATTGAATTCCTGATCTCCCTTTTCACTTCCACCTCAAACCTGCTTTATCCACAGCCTTTCTTTTAGCAGTTGATAACATATACATCCTTTCATATGCTTAAGCACAAAGTGTGGAGTCATGCTTGAATACTTTGTCTTTCACGTCCCTCAACCAGGCTGTCAGGAAATACTATGGACTTGGCCTTCAAAATGTATGCAGAATTCAACCACTTATCACCTCTACTGCTGCCAGTCTAGCTACTATCATCGCTAGCTTGGGTTAGTTCAGTAACCTTCGAACCTATCTCCTATGTCTGCCTGCCTTAGGGGCTTTGCTGCATGCTCTTCTCTCTGTCTGGTATGCCAGTTCTGCAGATATCAGCATGGCAGTCTCCTTTAGGTCTTTGCTCCTTGGCCACCTTTTCAATGAAGCCTACCCTGACCACACTAGTTACATATTACATATTATACATTAAATCACCTATTAAATTTATCTTTTATTCATAGTCTTCATACAACAATGGCATTTGCCCATAATAAGGCTGTGCAGGATATGTACACCTTTCCTAAACTTACCTTGACTCATTGATGGGATGCCATGCTCACTTGAACAATGGATAGTGGGCCTGAGCTTAGGTTCCTCTTACCTTCCAGACCATAGCCCCAGGATTATGAGGACACCAGATTCCTTGGATGCTATGAAAAGGGGGTCACCTGGTAAGGATGGTAAGGTGGGGAATCCATGTTCTGAGCACTATTTTTCTCCTGCTTCATTGGCTGGCTTTGAACAAATGCCTTGACTTCTCGGGCCTTACTTTTCTAGCTTAAGAATTTCCTTTTTTGGCAAGCGTGAACTTTGCAAGCCTAAATTTTCCTTCTCTTCTTATGTTGATAAACTAATTAAAAATACAGCTTATCAAAATGTACAGCATAGCAGATACAAGTATAGACTCAGGCTGCTTGGGTTCTAATTCTGGCACTGTATATAAGTTGTTTATAAGTTGTATGACATTAACATCATCCCTTCTGTCTCAATTTTTCCATCTATGAATAAATACAATAACAAGACCTCATTGTTACTTCCAGAGATAGATTACCTTATTTTGGGTTTCGGGTTTGGGAGTGGAAGGATATGGGTGGAGACATTGAGGGGAAATCCCAACAAAAATTTCTTTCCTGACCAAAATGGTTGTGCCTGTGGGAAAGTGAGAACAGCAACTGTTATCCATTGACTAAATGAATTAGTTTGGTATTGACTAATTGGTGGACCCTGCTCAATAAATGCTGTTTGAAAAAAAATAAATGAATGAATGTATCTGGAAAATAATACTGTACATGCATCCTAGAACCCTGTGAAGTTGAATTCGATATCCAGGTAGGAGAGCAATTTGAATTTATATAGCCCCTTTCTACTAAGTACATCAAAGTACATACAGTCAGTTCTGGTTTATATGTGTGTGCTTAGCTATGGTAGATTTTTGATGTCCTGCTGTCTTTGCAATGCATGTCAATTTGGTTTTGGGCTACCTCTCTTTGTTCTTAGGTTGGAAGTAACAGGGAGGGCACCATAAGGCAATGCAAACTCATTTTAGTTGCAGTTTAGAAATAATGATGAAGATAAATTGGGGTATGGAAATGTAAACCGAGTGTTCCAAAGCCAAATGAAAATGAGTTTTGCATTATCTGTTCATTTACATTGTTTACATAGCACTTTCCTTCCCACAGTGTGAATAATTACTGTGGGGAAGTGGAAAGAACATGGGATTTAGACTTGGATACATGTAGGTTTGAGTCTAAGTTCCTTTCCTTTATAGCTATGTGCCCTTAGCAAGTCCATTAACTTCCCTAAACCTCAGTTTTCTTCTCTTTAAGTAGAGGTGTTATGGACTGACATTCAAGATTGAAGCTCTAACCATGACTTTATTTGGAGACAGGGCCTTGAAGGAGGTAATTAAGGTTAAATGAAGTCATGAGGGTGGGGATTTTATTCAATGTGGCTGGCGTCTTTATAAGAAGAGGAAGAGACACTGGGTGTGAATGCATAGAGGAAAGGACATGTGAGGAATTTTACGTGGGTCATGTGTCAGGTAAAACTGCAGAAGGCAGCTGTTTGCAAGTCAAGGAGAGAGGCCTCATCAGAAACTAACCCTGCTGACACTTTGATCCTGGACTTAAAGCCTCCCAGAACAGAACTTACCCTAGAAGTAAGAAGGTAAATTTCTGTTGTTTAAGCCACCAAATCTGTTTTATTCTCTTCTGGCAACCTGAGCAAACTAATACAATAGGTAATAATGCTGGTGCTGGTGCTGCTGGTGATGATTGTGGTCAGAGTCACAGTAATACTCTCACCCTCAGAGGAAACATACTACACAGATTTAGAGTGAATTAACTAAGCTTATCATAGCTCTGCTACTTACTGGCTCTGTTATTAGATTTTTAACCTGTCTGAACATAAAATGAATAGCATCAACCTCAGAATGATGTCATGGGACACCATTGAATAAGTTATTGTGTATAAAATGTTTAGTTCATTGCTTGTGTATGCCATGAAACAGGATATGTGCTTCATACATATTAGTATTTAAAAATCACACTTGTACAACTTATTTTATAGCTTTGTGAGGACGAAGTAAAACATTACACATGAAGGTGCTGTGTAGAATTAAGTAATTTTATTGTTAAAGATGTGACAATTTTGGACATTTGTAAACATTATTCATTTAACAAATACTTAATGTGTTTTATATGTAAACCCTAATTTATAAACTTTAATTCTATGGTATTTTCCTTCAAGTTTCTCAGATGAGTCCAAGTGTTTTTGAATAGTTAGGTGGCTGTGCTGTTGGTCAGAGGTACAGCAATCTCCGAACCATATTCTTTGATGGGCTTCTAGCAGGCAAAAAGTTAAAATTGCATTCTATTGATCTCCATGACCCAGAGATGGAAAAGGTTGGTTGTTAATGAAGCACAGTCATTATTCCAGGTAGAGAATTCTTCAAGAATAAAAATTAATAACAGAAGGAAGTTCAGATCTATAAGCCCTTAATAGCGTATGTTTAAGTTTCAGGTTGCTTGATGCTTTTAGTCATGCCTGGGTTTATTTAAATTTAAAAAATACTGGTCTTGATTTTTTTGTTAAAATATTCTTAGGGATTTTACCTTTTAAGTTTCTATGTAAGTGGGATCTTTCCTTAATAGGAAATATTTGAATGGATTTTTGCTGACATATAGTAAAGCTATTAATTTTTATTTATTTATCTTTTATCTTACTCCATGTTGAGCTCCCTTGTTAGCTTAAATAGGTTTTTTTAAGCTGATTCCTTTGGATTTTCTAGGGAGATAATTATAATTGCAAGTAATTTTGTCTTTCCCTTTTTAATATTTATTTAACATTTTTTTTTTTCTTGTCCTACTGCATTGGTTAAAGCCTCCAGAACAAATCTCAATGGTTTGGTGTGTTTGCTTATTCCTAATTTCAATAGAGATATTCTTAGTCTTTCATCATTATATATGTTTGCTGTTACTATATGATATATATTTTAAATACCATGTTAAGAAAGTTTCCTTCAGTTTCTAGCTTAATAAGAATTCATAATTTTATTTGTCTGTTCTCTTTGGTTGAGGTCACTAGTTTCATTTATTCAGACTAGGGCCATCTTCCTATTCCCCCTGGACCCATAAGTCAAGGCCTAGGAGGGAGCTGGTGGAAAGTGTTGATGAATCTTAAGCAACTACAATGCCTCATTGTATAGATTCTTCTAAGTTAGGCCAACTACAGGAACTTGAACAAAACTGGTTAAATAAATCACTGAAAAAAATGAATACTAATTTTTTTGAATTGTCAAACCAAACCCAAATGTTATTTTTTAATTGAATGAGAGTCAAAGAAAAGGTCTTTTTTTTTTCTTTTTAAAAGTCCCTAGGAAATTTGTTCAGAGCAGTCCCAAAGCTATATATTTTTTGAGTACTGTTGAAATGGAACAAAGGGAGAACTTCAAATGTCTCTAAATTCAATCTTCCAGGACAAATGGTTCATCCATGCAATGTTCCTGGTAACAGGAGGCATACTGCTGGAGTTGGGGTGGCCAGACTCTGGAAGTGGCGCAAAATTCTAGCTCTTGCTTCTTTTTTTTTTTTTTTAAGATTTTATTTATTTATTTGAGAGAGAGAGACAGTGAGAGAGAGCATGAGCGAGGAGAAGGTCAGAGAGCGAAGCAGACTCCCCATGGAGCTGGGAGCCCGATGTGGGACTCGATCCCGGGACTCCAGGATCACGCCCTGAGCCGAAGGCAGTCGTCCAACCAACTGAGCCACCCAGGCGTCCCCTAGCTCTTGCTTCTGATGTTGCAGTATTACTCCAGCCTCACCCCAGGACTTTAACAGAATATGAACCTTGGTCAGTCTGGTATTAGGAATCCAGCCCAAGGCATCACTTCTTAGGATATATACTTGAGGAGGGATAAGTAGACCATATATATATATATATATAATTATATATGATGGCAGGTAGGGTGGTGGTTACAGATGAATTATATATATATATATATATATATATATATATATATATATATATATATATATAATTCATCTGTAACCACCACCCTACCTGCCATCATAAAAATGAAGCAAAAGGCATTAGCTACTTTTCTATGTAGGTGTAAGTGTAGGAGTAGCTGTTTTCCTATGAAAAAGTAAAATAGGCAAAATACTTCTTTAGTCCTTCAGTTTTGCATCTCTGTCCCCTTCCATGTTTTCAAAAAGGGTCAGGTCTTATTTGCCTTTGCAGTACTAAATGGTCGCACCATGTAAAATCTTAATATTTCAGGGAAAACTTCTTTGACTGCTGTCCTACCCCAATTTAGGTCAGTTTGAATCTTCTGGTCATCTTATTATCCCATCAGAAATGAAATTATTTCCCATATTTTTGTCTATTTCTTGGTTTAATATCTGTCTTCACAACTAGAGGTTAAGCTCCATGAGGGCAGTTATTTGGAATGTAACTTGCTCATAGTATTTTTCCAGTAAGTATTGAATAGACAGTTGGGCAGGTGGCCTGGAGAACCACAGTGAGAGCACTCTGATATTGTTTTTGCTGTAGTAATGGTTGCCAGATTTTTGAATATGACCATAACCTGTTCTCTGTCTTTTTAAATAATCCTCAGTTTATGATATTCCCCCATGACTATCATAGTAATCCTGCCAGAGGTACTTTTGGGTTACATGCCTTGTAATTAATTTTCAGTGCCAAATGTTGAGGTCAGTTGGTCTAACAGATGAAATGAAATTCTTAGAAAAACAAAACAAAAACAAAATTAAATTCAAGCTCCATCCAGTTTGTCTTCATTCTCACATCTCACTGTTTTCCCAAGGTAAGAATATACTTTGTATTTCCTGCTCCTCTGCCTTTGCCCAAGTTATTTTTCTCTAAAAAGCTCTGTTTCCTCAGCTATGTAATGCTAAACTTCATTCCAGACCCAGTTTAAACCTCACCTTCTCCAGAAACTCTTCACTTACGGCTCAGTTCCTCCATCTTTCCAAAAAGTCCCTTTAGCACTTACATTCTGATGCTCTTACTTAGTACATAGCCCTGATGATGTTGAATTTATCTCTGTCAGAGACTGTGTTCCCTGAGAAGCAGACTCAGGTGGAGTTTAGTGAGGCAGGATGTTTGTTAGGCGTGCCCTTTGGACTAACATCTATAGCAGGGAGATTCAGGAGTGGGCAGAGGGAGAAACAGACCTTATGAGAATCCCACTGATGAGGGGAGCTGTGGCCAGTCAGAGCTGCTTGGCATTGACTAAAATGCCAAGCTCTTATATTCATATAGTAATCAGTCCCTGGATGTGGCCACCTTGGGCTGGGAGTGATCTTGGACAATGCAGCTTTTTAGAGTTGTTATAATCCCTGGAGTGGCAGCAGCTAAATGCTCTCTGCAGATAGCACTCTCAGCAGGTGAGTCCGTCCTTCCTTCCTTCCTTCCTTCTCTCTCTCTTCTTAGACAAGGACAGCATGTTTGGGGTGTGGCAGATGTGCAGAAAGAGAGAGAATCTTAAGCAGGCTCCACGCTCAGTGCAAGCCTGACACGGGCCTTGATCTCACAACCCTGAGATCATGCATGACCTGAGCCAAATCAGGAGTCAGATGCTTAACCCACTGGGTCACTCAGGTGCCCCAGGACAAATTCCTTCTTAAGAGGTAATCAGGGTCCGCCACAAGCTTCTTAAGGTACAGACCATGTCTTATATATCTTTGAAGACCTAGAATGCTTAGCCCTGTGCTTGACACAAAATCAATGCTCAGAGCACCAATAGATGCTAAATGAATTTGCCAGTTGTTTTTGGTCTAGATTCTTATTTCTGACCATACAATGAGTTCTTTGACATGAAGAATACTTGCTCCTCCAGAACTTATTACTAGGTTTTTCACATAATATAGGAGATTTATCTGGCTGTTTTTTAGAGCTAATCCATGGGTATGTGTTTCATAGTTGGGTACATGTCTGTTTTGGGTTGGCTTTATATTTCAAACACATATGTCATGATGGATGAATGTGTGTTGTGGTTGGTGTAGATTGTGGCTGAGGGTTTGGGGGTATGCCTGTGATGTAGCTGAAAAATTATATGGCTATGAATGCTGAGTTTTTGTGGTGCCCATCTTGGTGCATGTCTTTTCACAATTTGATATACATAGGTTATGAAGTGTGTATGGTTGGTATTGGTGTTTGTGTTGGTTGAATTTGGACATGATGACTGGGGAAAGAGAGAGAGATGAAGTTGTGAGGTTGTGTATGTTGTGAGGGCAGTGTGTGTGTGTGTGCACATAAATATGCATGTGCATGCTCGAGTATGAGCATGTGCTGGCTAGAGAGCATTTGCCCTGGCTGGGGTATGTTGTCAGGAGCCCAGACTCTAAGCTGTAGGCCCCTCTCCTCTGGCCTGGTGAGGGCTGAGCAGGCCCTATCCCCAGCCCTAGCAGCAGGAAGTCCCTCCACTTTCAACAGACAGCAGTATCAGCCATAATTAAAGCTAATTATTCCACAGTGCTCTGCATGTGTGTTGGCCTCCAAAGTACCCTGCAATGAACGGGGAGGCAGCAGGGCTGTTTTTCTTCATAAAAACTTATGAGGAGCGCTGAGCAGATTAACAGCTTTAATGACAAAAATTACCGCTTACAACACTGACTTCAAATCAAAGAACAATATCCGCAGACAGATATTTTCATGGTTTTCATAACAATTCATTATAGGTGGCACCAAGGGATTACATTTTTATTTCCCCTGTGTCGTCTTTCTCAGACTCAGGTTCATTTCTCTTAATGAGGCGGCGGAAGATAAAGGGCAGAGACAGTGCCTCCATGGCGGCTGCCGCGCGAGAGGCATTTAGGGTCACAGAGCCTTCAGAGCTCCAAGAGGAGGGGCTGAGGAGAGAGAGTGATGGGAGCAAGAGGCTTCCTGCCATAATGAACCAAAATTAAGACATAAATTCTCCCACCTTTGTTCCGACAGCTCCAACTCGGGGATTCAGCTTTTTAATGAGGAATGGATCAGAAGCAAAAATTATTAGCTAATTAATTGTACAGAGAACAACCCCCCCCCCAAAAAAAAATCTTGCAAGAAGGATTGGGAAGGGGGAGCTGTCCTGTCCCAGCAGCTCTTCAGAAGCAGCACTGAAGGGGAAGTTTCCATGTCTGCACAGTGGCGTTGGGAAATGGGGCTAGGTGTGTGGGGGGCTGGTTCATGTTGGCCAGGCTTGGCTTGGTAAGATAGCCAAAGGGCTTATGGGGAGGAGCCTCCCATTATGCCCACTTGCTGATTTCCTTTAGACTCTTGACACAGTGGCTTTCTGATTGAGCTAAATAGAGCAGAACCAGTTGAAGAGTCAAGTGTAGTAGCTTCCCTCAGTGTGGCTTCTGACCCCTGACCATTGGATCAGTGGCACTCAAGCTTAAGTGTTTGTAAGAACCACTTGCGAAGCCTGGAAAAGTACAGCTTCCTGAGTCTGATTCACCAGGCTGGGGCTGGGGCCTAGGGATCTGCATTTAAAACAAATATACCAGGTGATTTTTCTGCCTCTGCCTACTTAAGGTTAGAAGTCACTGGTCTGTGCTCAGAATCAGGAATTGTATTCAATTTCTTATTGTCCCTAGGTTCTGCATGTGACTTTGGACTGTTTATTTCTTTATTTGGTGTCTTGGTTTTCTTGTCAATGCACAGAGGACAATAATACCAGTTGAGAAATTACTTTGAGATGAATGCCTCATTTGCTTTCACTGCTTGTAAAACCCAAATTAAATCTCGAAATCCTGGCATACTCTTTACAATCCATTCAGATTTCTAACAGGTTTATAAATAAAATAATTAAAACAGAAAAATATATTGCTTGTCATCAGCTTTTCACTTTGAATTTGGTCTTTCTTTGCTACTATTTCTCTGGGTACTGGTAGGGTAAAGATTTTAAGATTTTTTATTGTGAGACTCCAGAAATAGAGATAACAAAATGGTTGTGACAGGAATATGAGAAAAGGCAGATGGGTCTAGAGTGCATTTAGTGTGCAGCAGACAACATCTGAGTGTCTTGATTAAAATTTGTCAGACTATACATCTCCTTCTATCAATTTCAACAGGTCAAGGAACATTAACACTGCAACTATCTGTGAGGGACAAATGCAACTGCATATGATTATCTTTGTGTATTAGACAATGAGAGGATCCTGCATTATAGAATTATGATTATAGCTTGTATATTGGACATTGTGCTGGGTATCGATATTTTGGAGATAAATAAGATACATTTCCTGCCAATATGATGCTCATTGTCTAGAGGAAACTAGGTAGAGGAACAGATAATTATTATATTGTGTGGTACCATGGAGGTACAGAGGAATGACACATCATTCTTGGTAGGAAGCGGAGAGAGGCAGTGTGGAGGGTTTGGGAGAATGTCATGGCATTGGAAGGCAATGAAGGAAGATTCTTATTGGTAGGACCAACCCTTGGCACAATAGTCAAATGGGTAAATATTATTTCTGTCACAGCCTCAGTCTCTGGTTTCAAGAACTCTCTCTCCACTTGAGGTATCTCCTGATCCAGGGAAAACCAATGACTTGGATACCCAGGGATTTTTCTGTGGCTCAACACCACTACAATGTGCCTTTCTCTACACTCCCGCTTACAATGAATGCTTCCTAACCACCAACACTTCACTATGCTGTGCTCTAATCATTCATCTTTCTAAATGATGACTTGGAACAACTTCAGCTCTTCTCTCGTTTCTTTTTGCCTTTCACTTTAAACAGTCACTAAGATCCATTGTTTCTATCTCTGCAATGTCTTTTGATTTCTTTCTCTCTTTCTTTTGAATTTGCCATCACCCTACACCAGATTTTTATCCTCTCTGACCTAAATTCATAACAATCTTAAAGTACTCTTTTTGCCTTTAATTTTTCTGCCATTTGATACATTCTCTACATGACCATATATGTTATTCAAAATAGATATATGAAGAGTTACCTTTTTTCTTATATTTGTTGGATAAATGCAATCACTTCTATGTGGCCTTAGAGGCCCTGCATATTTTGACCCAATTCCAGTCTTTCTAAGATCATCTTCTTCTGCTAGGTTCTGGCTTCAACCATGCAAAATGCTTGAGTATTATCTCCAGTGAGTCATTTGTCATCTTTGAGCACACAGTGTAGTTCCATGTTTTCATGCCTGTGTAATATGATTCCCTCTGCTTGGAATGCCTCTTAGAGAAATTTATACCCCAATTCCTTCCTAGAGGAGTTAGAAATAAGATTCGATAATTGAACTGATTAGATGATTGGATGATTGAAATAATAGGTAGTATCTCCTCTATCACGAGTCTGTGTAATGGGTAAAAAGAAGTTCATATGGTTTGGTCTAGTCCTTGGTCTTAACAGTTTGACACATTAAGGAATGTTTCATTACTTTATTCTAACCATGTTCCCCACAGTCCCATTCTTAAATATATGCTGAGGAATGTTAAATATTTACAGTTGATTTCATAAAGTGATTGATTCCTTTTGGACTTCTGTCATGCTGTTGGAATTTAATGAGTTTTTTTTTTTTTTAACTTAAGCAATCAACTTCATTTTTCACCTATTACAAATTCTAATGATAAATATTTATTAAGTGCTTATTATATCCCAGGCATGGTTCTAAATTACTTACCTGAAATTAACTCATGAAATTCTCACATTAGTCCAACAGGGTAGGTTCTGTTATTATTGCCTATTTTAAAGATGAGGAAACTGGAGCCACAGAAAGGTCAAATTACTTGACTAGTAAGTGGTGGCCTCTGGCTCCAGAACCTGCATTCATATATACTAAGCCATTAAATTACATGCTTCTGGATAGGGAACTGTCTGTCTAATGGAGGTGGACACTCAAATTCTCTCTGGTCTCAGCCATTCCACTGCAAGGTTCCTAAAAGATATATGCCCATAACAAAGCCATAAAAATGGACATTTTATTACCAGCATATGCTTAACCTTGTGCCTAAAATAGATTCCTTGGGACCATCTGGAGGACACGTTTTTACTAAGACAGGAGAACAAGGCCTAGAATCTAAGCTGTCAAAGAGGTCTTCTTTGTCCCTTTTTCTGAGTCCTTGTCTCTCTTTATCTTATCACTCTAGGGGTGAGCAAAGGTCAGTGGTGGGAGAAATAAGCCAAAGAGCAAAAATAGCAGCAACAGGCATTAGTCTTGCAGCCTACAGCAGAGCTGATTTATACTACTTGGTGATGGGATCATCTAGAAAGCCTTTGTATATAGCACAGTGCATATTCTTCTTCTTAAGGATATTAATATGCATATCATATCTATCTTTGGTATATTGTAGTAGACTAGAGAACAATGCTGGGTTTGTAAGAGGTCTCAATAAATTTTTATAGAAACGAATGCAAGATTCCTTAAGTAGAGAGACACAGCGATGGCTTTATGCATAATTAGGTATGTTTATGTAAATTATGGTTTACTCATATAGTAGAATGCTTTGTGGTCATTAAAATATATATATTTTTAATTTTTACAAATAATTTGAAATGAAATAAGAATTAATGATGTAATGTTAGGTGTAAAAACAGAATGCAAGATTATTATACAATGTGGTCTCAGCTATGTAAAAATAGACATAATAGGTATTAAAAAGGAATAAAGATGATCTTTACTTTCTTCTCCAGGATATATTGTTAAATAGTAAAGTAAGAAGCAGAATAAGTTCTATGGAATAATACCATTTCATGTAAAAATGTATGTATTTCAAGTCCACACACAAAAACTTTTACTCTGGGGAATAAAACTGGGGGTGGTAGTAGTTACAGTGGAAGAATAGAGTAGAAGATCTTAATTTTTAGACCCCCCCTTTTTCTTTGCCTTAGATTTTCTTTCTTTCTTTTTACCATGTCCATACATTTCCTTTTCAATAATGAAAGTTTCTTTTTTATAATTATATAGATACATAAATGTGTCCATTAACAATAAGGGGAGCATAAGATTGTGGGCCATTTAACTTTACTTCTTTTATCTTTTTTTGAGTATCTACATGTTCTAAAATGAGTATATTTTATTTTTATAACTAAAGAAATATTAAACATGATTTGAGACAAGCTGAAAATCTGGAATGGTATCCAGGGACAGAATTAGAAGGGTAATCTCTGTGCTGTTCTTATAAAGAGCTCAAGCATGTGGTCATGTGGTCAGAGATTGCCTCCTCAGAGAGGCCTTGTCCTGAGTGCTTGCTCTGACCTAAGCTCTTCTAATATTCTCTGCATAACACCTTGTTTGGTATCTTTCACTGCATGTTCACCATCATCTTGTTTTTTGGTGTGTTTGCTTAATGTTTCGTCCTCTGGGCTGTAGGTTCTGATCTGGGATCACATCTGGTTGTTTACTCCAGCACTCCAGTCCAATGCCTGCTGCATGATCGGTGCTCAACAAATATTTGTTGAGTTACGAAATGAATGGGTGTACATTCATCCTCTGTACGATTTTTATATCCTAGAACCCACCAGCAAAGGTCTTTGTAGATAAGAAGAGAAACATCCACAGTGGACTTACGCTTTAGCATGCTGGACGAACATGGTCCCAGCTAAGGGTCCCAAACACCAAGATAGCAAGAAGAGAAGGATGGGCTCAGGAAATGAGTTAGAGGAAGGAGTGGGTACCTTATACTTAGGACAGCTATGTCATACTGTCATGCGGGCATTGTCATTGGTATGGTGGCAGGTATCATTTTGTCAGATTTATGGTGAAGGCTCCTCTGTTGTTATATGGACACATATACTGAGAATGAGGGATAGAAGGTGGACCACCAAATGTTATCATTAACCCTGATGAAAGCCCACATTTCATCGGCATGTAAGACTATGATATTAGAGGTAATGGCTTGAAATTGTAGCAAAGAATTTGGAGAGCTGTATTCTTCTAGACTTGGCTGGGCTGGGAGCTGGCTGTTTGTCTTTGATGTAGTTATTCCACCCCTCCAAGTCTTGTTTTCTTATCTATAAAGTGGGGCACTGAGTGATAATCTCTGAGGGTTTGGGGGATGTACCATTGAATGATTGATAAAATAAGGGCTTTTCAGGGTTGGGCTGGAGAAACTTTTCAGTATGATTTCTAGGCACTGTCAATAGGGTCCTAATGTAATATATGGTACAAAAGTAGGATGTGAGTCTGGTCATGGATTAAGGACTAATGTGATGTGATAAAAGGTTATCCCAACATCTTTCTTTAGAAAAGAGTTACAGTCTTCAGTGACTTCAAACCAGTATGCATGAAATGGATCAGGTATGTGCATAGATAAATTCTAGCTTTGCCATCTACTCTCTGAGTGACCCCAGGAAAGTTTCTAAGCCTCATTTTTTTTTAATAAAATGAGGATAATAATAGTAATACTTATTATTACAAGGATTTCTCTAAGAATCAAATAAGAGGATGTGTGGAAAGCCCCTAGAATGGTGCCTGGTATATACTGCTCCATAACCATCAGCCTTTATAATTTAATATAAGTTATAATTACAGAGTGTAGATCATGTGCAAGGATTTCATTGGTTCTCCATGGCCCTCTTTAAACCTTGTTTAGCCCACTGAGCCACCCAGGTGCCCCAGAACCTGTTTAAGGGAGTGCTATTGTGGTAAAATGCTTCCTGCTCTAGAGAAGAGCCCCTACCAGGGATGTACATGTTATTAATAAATCTACCATTTTCACCCTCCAGGTGCCTGGGCTCCATCTTCTCCTTTGGGCCTTCCAAGAACTTCTATGAGGTCCGTCTTCTCCCTTGTGTGGCTGAGCCTCAGCAAAGTTACCTGCCTGAGTGGGGGGCAATGTCAGGTCTGTTTGACTTAAAAGACCCTGCATCTAAGCCCTGGGCTATATAACCTTTTGGAACCATTATTTGTGCGTTCTCTGAGCTCCATTTTCTGGCAGCCAAAGGTCATTCTTGTCCGTCCTCTTCTGTCATAGGCTTATGGGTTGCAGAGAGTGGGAGTTGTTCTTCTGTATTCCCCATGGGTTTCCTGGGGTTCTCTTCCATCTGTTCCAGCATTAGCTGTACACTGTGTGTAGGGTCTTCAACCTTAAGTCCTCCTAGCACTTCCAAATGAGAGAAGGTGACCCCAAGTTCAGGCCAGCATAGGCTGTCCACAAAGCGTGGGAAAATTATCAGCAGAGACAAAAAAAAAAAAATTCTCCCTCAAGAACTGTTTTTGTAGGGCTGCATTTTCCGATGTGAAGAGCACATTTTTTGTTAATCTGCTCTCAGTGGCAGAATCGGGGAGAGTGGGAACAGGGCTATTTTATCTACCCAAAACAATTCATCAAACGAACTCAGGGGATCTGAGATAGTGTCTAACAAATAAAAGTCAACATTGCTCCCTTTGTCTTGGGCCACACATGCAAACCATTTCTTTTAAAGGTAAGAGGGGTCATCTTGATGTTCTATGGATGTCAGCAGGCACTACATGCTTTCTTTTACCCCTTCCTGTCCCCCAGGGAAACCTGGCGATCTCAGAGGCTGCTTAGGAGGAACAGTGGGAAAGTAATGGATGTCAAGGGCAAACAGAAAGAGCTTGGTCATTGTGGGGAGTTTGGGCTTCTGTGGGAAAGAACTGGCTAGGCCTCTGGCAGAGAACTGAAGAGCAGAGACACAGTTCCTTTCATGGAAGGCCCACCTCAAGAATATTGTAGCTTTTCCTCTGCTTTGGGACAAGAAATGTAATAATAATGATTTCAGTTAATGTTCCGTGAGCTCTTGCAGAGTGTTTGGCATGAGGTTAAAGGCCTACATAGGCTGTCTTATTTTATCTTCACAGAAGTTCTAGGAGGAGTGACAATTACTATTCCCAGTTTCTGAATTGGCAACTGAGGCTCGTGGGGGGAAAGTCACTATCCTGAGGTCACACAGCCAGAAGGCAGAGGAGGTAGGGTTTGGATGTGGGGAATCTGATTCTAGTCCCATACTAGAAGACCCAGACAAGCTGTGAGTTACTCACTCTCTTAACTCAAGCTAGTTAGAGGGCAGAACTAGGATTAGAATTTAGGGCTTCTGATTTGTGTGTGTGTGTGTGTGTGTGTGTGTGTTTTTAAACAATATTGCACTGCTTTTTGATTTAAATTGCCACAGGAATGGCATTTCAAAGGAGCAAATTCAATACAGCATTCAATTCATTCAAATTATCTCCCAAATGAATGGTCTAGCTTGGTAGTCTCTCTTAAACATTGCCAAAGAGCAGTCAAGGTGATTTTTTTGGTTGTTGTTAAACTCTCTTTAATTTTTTTTTAATATAAAAGGAATATATAAGTCAATTGCAGAAAATGTGGAAAACAAAATAAAGTAAAATAAAATAAGGACCCGTAATTCTACCACCCAGAGAAAGTTGTTAGCATTTTAGCATGTTTTAAAAGCATAGCTGATATCAGAATATATATATATATATATAAAATTTTATTTTTACAACTTAAAATTGTATTAGCTATGACAAGTAGGTTTTCAATCTAATGCACATCTGATTGATTGATATTTAAAAGGCTTCTGAGGACTCATCTGGGTTCTTGGTATTGTGATGAACTAATGATAATTGCTATTGGTTCATGGTTGAGGACTGTGTCTGGAGAAGCATTTATTTGGCATACTGTCAAGGACTGCATTGTGGCTGTACTCCATCTGAAGACATTTTGATGATAGTTTTATTTCCAGGAACAATGATGTTGGGACAAGCTGAGGGCTTACTCTCGTATTGATGAAGTTTGCCTGGTGGCCTGGATTAGAGCCAGGATTTCCTTTGCTGTCAGTACTCCATGCACCAGAAGGATATGGGTAATATCTTGATAGGTATGTGGAGGCCCCATATCTGGGGGCAGAGGGACTAGCTGCAGGGATAGCTACTGCTTTAAAAACTCAGCCCAGGACACTGCCATCCTGGCAATTGAATAGTATGCCTTGCTGAGTTTATCAGTGTCACCTTACCCCATCCCATGATTGTCTGGATACTTGCTTGTCATCTTCCATGTGGCTTTCCGCATAGCCAAGAGCAGAAGTCAATCACTAATGTTAGAACCCTTTACTACTATTTATGAGCCTTATTAAATCACGAAAATAGTGATCACTAGAACCTTAGGGCTGGAAAGTACCTTCAGGCACATTCCAAGGTCCTTATAGAAGAGGCCGCCAAATCTCACAGAGTATGACAGGGGCAGGTCACCCAGCTAGTGGCACAGTCAGGCCTGAGGTCAAGTTCTCCTGACCTGTGTTCAGTTATTATCTTGACTTGTTGATTTGTTTTTATAAACTCTATGGCATTACATTTTTTATAAGGAGAAAAGGACATTGATGAATAGATTTAGAGTCCTACAGAGGTGATGTACTTGGGTGCCTGGGTGGCTCAGTTGGTTAAGTGTCTTCCTTCAGCTCAGGTCATGAGGATGCCAGATTCTGGGATAAAATCCCACATTGGTCTCCTTGCTCAGTGGAGAGTCTACTTCTCTGCCCCTCCCCTGGCTCGTGCTCTGTCAAATAAATAAATAAATCTTAAAAAAAGAAAAAAAAAAAAGAAATGTACTTAGAGAGAAAAGCACTGTTGTGTAATTTACCTTTATATCTTGATTCTTCCAATTATCTATGTCTACTATGACTGGTTTCCAAAACAAAAATTAGATCATGGGGTCAAGGAGTTATTTGATTTGTGAATTTATTTTTTTTTTATTTTTTAGATTTTATTTATTTATTTGACAGAGAGAGATCACAAGTAGGCAGAGAGGCAGGCAGAGAGAGAGAGGAGGAAGCAGGCTCCCTGCTGAGCAGAGAGCCCAATGCGGGGCTCGATCCCAGGACCCTGAGATCATGACCTGAGCCGAAGGCAGAGGCTTAACCCATGAACTGATCCTGTAAATTTATTTTTAATCAAGGTCTCATAAAGCTTTAAACATAAAATCACGTTTACTTATATAGTGAAAGCTAACATTTATCGAATAAATACTGTTTTGAAATTTTTCATGATTTTTCTCATTTTCCCACCATCCTGTCAGTTAAGTATCAGCAATATGCTTACTATACAGATGAGAAAAACAAGGTTAGAGAAGTTAAAAGACTTAACAGATTCAAAGTTTATAAAAGCCATTTTTCTCTCTGACTCACAAATCTGTTGCCTTGTTCACTATGCCATTCTAGTTCCTGGTTCACATTGCATACATATGAGATATAATTTATGAATCAATTGACTTACTGAAATAATAAAATCAGCTAAATCTGGGGAATAGGGTCACTATCCCCATGACTAAAGATTTTTTTTTTTTAAAGATTTTATTTATTTATTTGACAGATACAGATCACAAGTAGGCAGAGAGGCAGGCAGAGAGAGAGAGGGAGGGAAGCAGGCTCCCTGCTGAGCAGAGAGCCTGATGTGGGGCTTGATCCCAGAACACTGGAATCATGGCCCGAGTCAGGCTGAGGCTTTAACCCTCTGAGCCACCCAGGCGCCCCGACTAAAGATCTTTGATTATTTTTGCCGATATACTAAGCTGGCACCTGGTGGCAGGTCCTCCAAGTCAAATTTAACTGTGTTTGGGAGACTTGATGCCACTTATGTCTATCGTAATGAACTGATCCAGGTTGACGTTTGAGCTTTCCAGTGTTCAGACTCTCTTTTCCAAACCACAGTCTCTATCTTGTGGGCAGTGGGCTTTGAAGGTGGCTGAATTCAAGGAGGAGAAAGGGAGATGGTGGCAAGGAATGGGACTAATCTCTTTTGAAGTCCTGCTTATGATTTGGGGACCATGCTCTACTTGAGGTCCTGATGCTCTCTCACCAGAGGCCTGGTAACTTGATGGTTAAAATGCATTTGCTCACTCTTTAAGAGAAAGCAGTTTCATCATATTACTTTTAAGCTATCTCTTCTTGTGACTGGATGCCTGGGTTGTGTCATAAAAGGCCAGTTAAAAAGAAAAAGGTGCACAAAGCCAAGGCACATCCTCTACCCTCCAAATCAGGTCACATCCCTCTTAGGATTTGTACGTCATCTGCTCTCTGGAGCTCAGGGTTGCTTCTCTGGAGTCAGTTGTGCAGTTTTATGGCCTGGGCTAACCTTATGATGTCACTGGAGTCATCAGAGGAGGTAGTATGGGGTTAAGAAAGACTAACTCCTAAGAAGCAGGGCCAAGTACAGAGGGGCTAAGCAGGGACCTAGAAACATCTGTAGAGGGCCAAAGAAAGGAACTGGGGAGGGTCATCAGGCAGGATTTTGCCATTTGCTGCAAGAAAACACTTCTTGCTACACCTGGGCAGGTGGGCATGGTGACGGTCCATCAGGCAGCTGTTTGCACCTGAGCACAAGATCTGGCTCTGAGGCTCTGGAAAAACCAACCAACCAACTAACCAACCAAACAACTAGCCAGCCAACCAACCAAACACAGAAGTAGCCTTGCTGGTCAATAGGTTGTTAAAAACAGCACTTCATTAATATCCACTCCCATTTTACTCCATTAAGTGTATAGGTCTCATATATCATTCAGGATATAGCAGATAGCACTAAGGAATAATTCTGGTCCCAATAAAGCTGGGAATTTATTTTGCTGGTGCCATGTTTATCATTTCCAAGGCAGGTTTTTTTTTTTTTTTTTCCTGTTAAGATTTTTATTTATTTTTTATTTTTTTTAATTTTTTTTATTTTTTAAGATTTTATTTATTTATTTATCAGAGAGAGAGGGTGAGAGAGCAAGCACAGGCAGACAGAGTGGCAGGCAGAGGCAGAGGGAGAAGCAGGCTCCCTGCAGAGCAAGGAGCCCGATGCGGGACTCGATCCCAGGATGCTGGGATCATGACCTGAGCCGAAGGCAGCTGCTTAACCAACTGAGCCACCCAGGCGTCCCTCCTGTTAGGATTTTTAAAAAAAATAAGGGGCACCTGCTTGGCTCAGTGAGTTAAGCCTCTGCCTTCAGCTCAGGTCATGATCCCAGGGTCCTGAGATTGAGTTCCGCATCAGGCTCTCTGCTCAGTAGGAAGCCTGCTTCCTCCCTCTCTACCTGCCTTTCTGCCTACTTGAGATCTGTCTGTCAAATAAATAAATAAAATCTTAAAAAAAAAAAAAGATTTCTTAAAAAAATAATACTAATACTTGGGGCGCCTGGGTGGCTCAGTGGGTTAAGCCGCTGCCTTCGGCTCAGGTCATGATCTCAGGGTCCTGGGATCGAGTCCCGCATCGGGCTCTCTGCTCAGCAGGGAGCCTGCTTCCCTCTCTCTCTCTCTCTGTCTGCCTCTCCGTCTACTTGTGATTTCTCTCTGTCAAATAAAAAAAAAATAATAATACTAATACTAAAGAGAACTCCATCAGGCCCATTTCCCCAGGAAGTTTGGAATTCTAGAGGTTTAGGAGAGAGATGTTTGTTTTGGCCAGGAGCACTGTCACAAAAATGATTGTCTATAGAAAGAGCACTGGGTTGAGAGTCTGAATACTTGAGTTGTCAACCCTGGCTCAGCCATCGTTTTGTGGAGGACACTGGGCAGATCCTTGACCCCCTGCAGCTTCAGGTTCCTGCTCTAAATGTGAGATTTGGGTTAGTTAACTCTTGGAGTTTTTGTGTAGCTTGAAAATACCAAGCATTGATTTCTTTAGCCTCTTTGTGATGTAATTAAATAACCCTTTCCAGCTCTTGAGACCGCTGGGAAATGCTCTTTGAAATTATGTATTTAACTAGCTCCTAACTCATTGAGTCCTTGTGAGCTGGTCTGAAAAGACTCCAGAGGTCACTGGGAACCACTTTTTTGGATTAGCATCAATATAGAGATCCTGAGGGGGAAACACACACACACACACCCCCCACCACCACCAGCAACAACAAGAACAATAACAGCAAAGCAAACCAGATTTGGAGGCTGGAAGAAATTAGAGAAATAACAAATAAGAAAGCAGGCTGGACCTAGTGAGACTTGAGTCATTGGTTGATAATAAAAGGACTTTTCCCAACCACCTTCATCCTTATGATAGTTTCATCTTTATGTGTGTGTGTATGTATGTATGTATTTACATTTACATTTACATTTAATTTTTGTAATTACATTTACATTTAATAAATGGGAACTGACTGACGTTTGTTGAAAATAAAGTTCATTTAAAATATTTTGTAACCCTTGACAATCATTGCCCAAGCAACCACTGAAAGACCACATGTGATAGATGCCAAGATGGAGAGTGCTCTTCCTGGTGAGTACTGAAGGATCTTCAACTCAAATCAAATTAAAGCAACAAAAAATGGACTTTACTTCTGCCTCCCTCCCAAACCACTGCTCTGTCTCCTGTGTTTCCAGCCGCTCTCCATAAAAATAGATGTTACATGTTACCTTTCTTTTAGTCTTGCCTTACTTTGCAGACTGCCCCCCAGGACTTCCCTGTCTTTTGTCACTTCTGGGCCATTTCATCGCTGCAGCTCTGTGTCTCCTGTTCTCCATTAGCTCTTATCCTGCTTGCCCTCGCTAAAGCCTCCAGAATTATTGGCAAAATTGCCTCCTAAACCACTTCCTCTCACACAACTTTCTAGGCCTTTTAAAAAATATTATTATTACTAAAAACATAATCTTGGTTCACTGTAGAAAATTTAGAAACTGAAAGACAAGCAAAAAAGAAATATAGAAATTACCCCTAATCCGGTGACCCCGAGAGAGCCGTTATTAAAATGCTAGTGTATTTCCTGGCGTTTATGGGTGGAGAGAAGAAAGTGAGGAGAAAACAGTGCAGGATGAGGCTAAAGAGAGTGGGGTACCAGACACAGAGCTTGGTGGATGTAGTAGGGATTTGGAACTTTATTCTGAGTGCAATGAAAAGATGACAAGGGATTTTAGCAGTGTTGAGATGATCATATATGTGTTTTAGAAAGACTACTGTGACTACAGTGTGGAGACCACGTTGAGGGCCAGAGACCACTTAGAAAGCTGTCCAGGCAACTTAATACTCCACCATACGCCCTCTCACTCTTCTGGAATACTGGTTTTTTCTCCCTGAGTCCATACAAACTCTACCCTTCCCTCAAGCACCTTGAAGTGGCCAGCTGTCCAAAGCCTTCCTGACTTTCAAAGCCTTCGGTGACCCAGCGCATGGGTCCACATTTTACTAGTTGCTCCATGGGGTGTAACCCACGGTTGCACTGAACCGCAGAAATCTTGTGGAGATGAGCATGAAGCATTTCATCTTTGCCTCTCCATCATCATTACTTGCTTTGTTTATTGAAAGATCTTATCAGACATGATAAATTTATTTATACTAAAATGTATATGAAACCGAATCTATTACCCCTCCCAGGGCAACAGCTTTTCAAAAACTTCACACCTATTGAAAATGGAGAGAATAGCATATTGAGCCAGTAAATAACACTGGTCAATTTCCCGAGTAATCGCCTAAAGGCAAGTATTGCTTCATTTGTACTCCCTCCCACTCCATCCTTCCTCAGACATCTTAAATTGCACTTGCATTGTAGTAGACAAGACAAAGTAACTCCAAAGAATGCATCTTTGAGGGGAAACTACTGGCATTTTACTAGATGGTTATGGAAAAATAATTTTCATAGATGCTTTTTTAAACAACCATATAGCATATAAGGAAATTCAGTTCTTGCATTGTCCTACACACACACACACACACACACACATACATACATGACATGTATATATGACCAATGTATATATATTTATATATATCAATAACAAATGTATATTATATTTGTGTGTCTGTGTGTGTATATACGTGTGTGTGTGTGTATACATATATATATATATATATATATATATATATATATATATATGAAACCATGAGACACCTAATGCTTTTGGGAAGAAAAATGTTGCCATAAAGTCTAGCACATTTCTGGGAGATTTGAAACAGAATGTTAAAAAAGAGATCAAATTACTCTTTTGAGGAGAGGTGCCTGGAGAAAGAGAGCATGCATGACAGAATGACCTTCCCCCCTTAAAGATATTTGAGGCCAGGAAATGTGCTGAAGGAGTCAGCTCCCACAAAACTTAGGGTGGTGCTAGAGAGCAGTGCTCAAAAAGGCAATCTTTATTTTTATTTTTTTCTTTAGGCAACATAATTAAACGATAATAGTACCATGTAGCACAGTTTTATGAAGCAATAATCCAGTTCCCAAATGGGTAAACTATAAACCTGATGGCCAAGTCATTTATCCCAATGAGGGAGCCCGATTATTGCAGGGGAAAGCAGGGGATCACCCATTATAATGATTTTGCTACATGAGCTTAAATAAGTCTAAGACACTCCATGTGGATTCTTACCCTGGGTAGGGAAGCCGAAGCTTTGAACCTAAGGGAAAGATGAAGGTAAGTGGGGTGGGTTGGGGCCTAGAGTTTGGAGAGAGCTCAGGGAGGATAAGACCTTGCAAAAGAAGTTAAATGGTAGGAATCACTTGGTAGGAGTGGGTGAAATAAAAAAAACTTATAGTTTCAGAAAATGTCAGACCACAGTTCCTTACACTTCCTTGCTCAGAGAGCAAGAAACTATTTTCTAAGGAAAATGGAGAGGGGAAAGGAACTATTATTTTTGGGGTCCCAACTATATGCCCAGCATGTATATAGATTTTTATCTCATTTAATCCCCGCTGCAACCCTGTGAAGTAAGGATTATCTTCTATATTCTATAACTGAGAAAAATGAAGCTCAGAGAAGTTAAACCATTTACCCAGGGACACAGAACTCATGTTTTGAGGTCAAAATTCAAACCCGCTCCTCTGACTAGTGTGTCTCTGTAGGGCAGGTACAAGGAAGAACCTCTGATACCTGACCTGGCGCTGGATGGATGCTCTCCAGGGGACACTTAGTGGTTCCTGATTACAAAATGTTCTTATGCTCTGAGCAGTAAAAAAAGAATGCTGAACACATTTTTTTTTTTTTTTTCTAATGGCATCTTTGGAGCCAGGAAAGCAGCCTCCTATTCTTCACAGTGCCCAGATATGTCCTCTTCACTGGCCATTTACTTTTCCCCTGCAAAGCACTTATTTTAGTCTGCCAAGAACTCAGCATACTGCCAGGCATGTGATAAGACATCAATAAACCTTGTGCAGGAAATACACAAATAAATGAAAACATCATCCACACATGTATCTCTGCCCATAGAGCCATATTCTACTCTATTGCCATATTTTGGGGGGAAGTTCAAATGTTCACCCATCTTTACTTCTTCACCTTACTAAAAAGTCCACTGTTATGTTTCCCTTTTTCCCCATCTTCCTAGAGCACTTTTTATCCATACTCTCATGTCTCCGAGAACTCCTATACTGTAGTCTTTGTTCTTGGTTTGGCATGCGGAAATCTTGCCTCTCTGTTCAGAGTAAAAGAACCTAAGCATATGGACTGTGTCTTACTATCCTGTGTCCTCATCGCATCTATGACGACTTCCATTAGAGGCTTCTGGAAAATGTTGGTTGAATTGAAGAACCAAAGTAAATTTGAGGAGACAGAAGGCATAGTGGTTAAGAGCATGGACTTCAGAGAGAAACAGAACTTTTTTTTAGAAAGCTGGCTCTGTACCTGCCAGTCTTGAAAGTTGTTATTCTCTCTCTAAATGTCATCTTTCTCATCTGTAAAATGTGGACAATAGCAACTGCTTAGGTTGGTGTGAAGGCTCAATGAAGCAGAACAGGGCCAGGGCTAAGCACAGGGGTTGGCATATGCTCCTTGCTCCAGTAAGTGGTAGGAAAAGGGAAAAGGGAATGTAGACAACAAGGATGGGGACCTCAGTTTTTTTGGAACAGAAAAGGGTGTGGCTAGGGAGGGGAGGGGCGGGGAATCCCTTAACTAGATCCAACAGTGATAACCCCTGGAGGTGTGGCTCACTCTCAATGTCATCTGGTCTTAGACGGTATAGCTGTTATTTACTCTCTTCCCTTGACTTTGAGACAGTCTTCTCTGTCTTCTGTCCCTCATTTGGGGATTGCAAGTCAGGCTCCCACCTGGTGCATCTCTGCTGTTTTCAAGTATGAGAAACGCCAACCAATTATTCCTCACAGTGATTAAGGAATCCCATCTAAGAAATTTCTCCCTGACCAAAACCAAGAAAACTCCCTAAAACCCACCTACCAACATCACCACCACCATCAAAAAGCCACAAAGAATACATTGCAGCAGAAAAAAAGGAAATCAAGACTTACTGAGTACTTCCCATATGCTAAGCAGTTATTGAGAATGTGTTATACCACATTGTGTGAACAAAAGTAGGACATTCTAGTCAGAAAAGCAGGCAATAAAGAAATAAATAATATTTTAAATTATTAGATAGATAATACAAAGAGGAAAATAAAGTAGGGTAAAGGAATAGAAAGTGATGAGAATGCTGTTTTAGATAGTGCATTCAAGGGAGGCCTTGATAAGGTGAGGTTTGAACAGAAACATGAAGTCTGGAGGGAGTAAGTTGCTTCAATATCTAGAGGAAGGACATTCCAGATAGAAGGGGAGAGCACAAGTCCTTGGAGGTGTTCAACATGGCTGTTGTGATCCAGGAACTGAAAGAAGGCAGATCTCATTGCATTGGGATGACAGAGGAAGAAAGTGACAAGAGATGGGATGGAGAGATACCCAGGAACCAGATCATATAGGACCTTATAGGCAGTATCATCCTTATCCCCACGCAAGAGCGCTAGAGGATCCTACATACTACAGTCACAGAAAGCATCAACTTATTAACAGACACACAGGCCTACATTCCTTGTGATTCAGCATTCGGTGTTAGCACACAGCAACCCAGACTTGCAACTAACCACTGTTCAGGCCCCAGAGGAGCCCTTCCCCATGTTTCTTGGCCTATGATCTCAAAACAGAAGGTCAACAATGCATCCAGATTCTATAAAGTTTTGGTTGAAGTATAAGCTGCTGCTAAGTTTGTAAATAGGCACTCATTTGGAGTGTGGAAAAGATTTGAGTGGATGAAGTATTTAGGTAAAAGAAAAGATAAATTAATCTGATAAATTCTGCCCCTCAGATGTCAAAAAACTTTTGCATAATGAAGTACAAAATTATTTCCCAACAGTGTGAAGCATTTATTCTTGCTTTACCTCATATTTCAAAATGTGCTTCTGAAAATACTCATGAACACAGTTGCATGTGGTGGCGGAAGAAAGTTTTACAATAGTAAGAAATTCATATTACTCTTAAACTTATCTATCTATCTATCTATCTATCTACCTATGTATCTATCGGTAAAAAGTGTGAAGTGTGGTATGATACTGAGTCTTTTTTTTTGAGAGAAAGAGGGCACGTGAGTGGGATTGTTGAGGGGGGGGTGGGAGGGTGGTGGGGAGAGGGACAGAAGCAGTGGAAGAGAGAATCCAGGCAGTCTCTATGCTCAGTGCAGAGCCCCACATGGGGCTGGATCCCATGACCCTGAGACTATCACCTGAGCTGAAAACAAGAGTCAGATGTTCAACGGACTGGGGCACCCAGGTGCCTCGTGATACTGAATTTTTATGCTGGTGATAAGGTGACCTTTCAAGCCCAAATTTCAAATGGTTTCATTTCTAGAAAAATATTTAATATATTTAATTAATTAAAAAATACATTTCAGCTCATTTAAATAATTATATTTAAATTTATATTCATTAATATAATTAACCTTTTACCTTTAAATTTTAGTAGATAATTTTGAATATTTAAGAATTAAAAATAGCATTTTTGCAAAAAAATTAAGGGTTTTGATTTTTAAATTTATATTAATTAAAGTTTTTGATGAAAATTTATTCAAATACTGTATACTTTGAATATAATTACTTTTTAATACCTTAGACTACTTCTATTAATTGAACATGATTAGTTTTGTTGAAATTAAAACAGGAAAATCTCATAGAGTGCATAGTAATTAATAAATTATCCCCATATTTATTTTATTATTCATCCAAATAGCCAAATAAGCATAATAATAATGAAGTTGAATAGTCTTTGATATTTTGTCAATTATCAGACATTTAAAACTCATAGATTTATACTTTTAGTCATTTTTTTAAATAAAAGGTTTTATTTATTTGACAGAGATCACAAGTAGCAGAGAAGCAGGCAGAGAGAGAGGGGGAAGCAGTCTTCCTACTGAGCAGAGAGCCCAATATGGGGCTCGATTCCAGGACCCTGGATTATGATCTGGGCCGAAGGCAGACACTAATGACGGAATCATCCAGACGCCCCTCTAACTTATATTCTTAAAATGATCACTGTGGCTACTGGTAGAGAGCAGATGAAGCCAGGGGCCAAGCACGCTTGTTAGCAGACTAGGCTATTGCAGGAGTCCAGGCAGGTTGGTGGGATTAGGGTGGTGGAGATAGAATTGGTGAGAATTAGTCTGGATCTGTTTTTTAAAAGAAGAACCAAGATTTGCTTACAGATTGGTGTAGAATGTAATAGAGAAGATTCAAAAATGACTCCATGGTTTTTGACCTAAACAACTGGCAAGTGACAGTGCTTTTTACTTGCCTTTTAGGATTGTTGTGAGGATTATTTAACTGAAATAACATACGTAAAATGTCTATTACAGTGCCTACTGCCTAGTAGTTGCTTAATAAATGATAGTCATATTTTATTATCTTCTCATTTTCTACTCTCTAGAGTCATGCAAGATGCTGATGTTATGCTTTTGTTTTTGTTTTCTAGAAAAAGAAATTGGTCAAGAAATTAAATGATTTGGTCAAGGTCATACAGCTAATGAATTGAAAAATCCAGCTTAGAATTAGAATTTCTCTATGGGGGGCACCTGGGTGGCTCAGTGTGTTAAGCCTCTGCCTCTGGCTTAGGTCATGATCTCAGGGTCCTGGGATGGAGCCCCACATCAGGCTCTCTGCTCAGCAGGGAGCCTGAGCCT
This sequence comes from Neogale vison, assembly GCF_020171115.1. Classification (NCBI taxonomy): domain Eukaryota; kingdom Metazoa; phylum Chordata; class Mammalia; order Carnivora; family Mustelidae; genus Neogale; species Neogale vison. Next base: position 268,298,810 of record NC_058091.1, on the reverse strand, counting down.
GTTTCCCTCCCTCTCTCTGTCTACCTCTCTGCCTACTTGTGATCTCTTTCTCTGTCAAATAAAAAAATAAAATCTTAAAAAATAAAAGAAATTTCTCAATGAAAGGAACTGCAGAGAGCCTTTGAGGGCAGCTAGACCAGGATAGCAGTTGGTGTTTGCTGAGTGTGGTCTGAGAATCTGGAATTTAAACTTTGGCTATCTGCAGGTGTGTTTTGGAAGAGGCACAGGTACAGATGCCTCTTGGGTTAGAGTTAGGTTGGCTTAGTTGGTGGAGCATCAGACTCTTGATTTCAGCTCAGGTCTTAATCTTGGGGTTGTGGGAGTGAGCCCTGCATTAAACAAAAACCAAACGAACAAAAAACCAAAACCTCTTCATGGAGGCAGAGATCAGGATTTCTGAGTCTCTGGAAGAGTCAGTTATTGATGAGGACAACTCATCAGGACATCAGAAACTTTTCACTCTGAGTCTAAGTCCATTTACCCTTCCTGCACCTGTTAGTCTCAACGAGTTACAGTCATTTAACAGCATTTAATAGCAGCAGTTCCCAATGTCTATTGGTTGTTGCATTCCAGGCACCATTCTAGGCCCTTTACCTATATTATTTTTCCTTTAATCCTCACAACAGCCCCGTGAGGGAAATACTATAGTTATTCCTCGTTCACAAGTTAGGAGACTGAGGCATGCTCTGGTTGAGTATCTTGCATAAGGGGACACAGCTAAGTCGTTGCAGAGCCAGGGTTTGAAACCAAGCATCAGAAATCACCTGCTTTCAAGTTCAACCTGTTCATTTTGCAGACATTAAAACTGAAACTCAGCTTGCGAGGTCAAGTGCCTTGCTTAAGATCACACAGCTAATTTCATTTTTCTGCACGTGGCTGTCCAATTTTCCCAACACCATTTATTAAAGAGGCTGTCTTTTTTCCATTGGACATTCTTTCCTGCTTTTTCGAAGATAGTTGACCATAGAGTTGAGGGTCTATTTCTGGCCTCTCTATTCTGTTCCATTGGTCTATATGTCTGTTTTTGTGCCAGTGCCATGCTGTCTTGATGATGACAGCTTTGTAATAAAGCTTGAAGTCCGGAACAATCTGAGGGGTTTGAAGTGGCGGGGGGGTGGGAGGTTGGGGTACCAGGTGGTGGGTATTATAGAGGGCACAGCTTGCATGGAGCACTGGGTGTGGTGAAAAAATAATGAATACTGTTTTTCTGAAAATAAATAAATTGAAAAAAAAAAAAAAAGATCACACAGCTAGTTGATGGCAGAACCTACAACTCTCAAACCCCAGCCCAAGTCTCTTTCACCATCCTGGGCTGAAAGGAGCTTTGTTTGCCCGCTGGAGGCTTTGGCCTGCTTAAGGAATGGATCCAGATCTGGGCACAGTGTCTGATTTTTGGCTTGATGGTTTTGGAATTCTAGCTTCTTAAATCTTTTTTCGATCTTGGATCTTGTTTTATGAACCTGGTTGGGAGACCGTATTCACAGTTCTCTACTCGGTTTCCACGTGTGATCAACAGCAGACTCCTGCAAACAAGTCAGTTTCAAAAGTTTTTCTTTAAACGCTAGAATTGGAAGGAATTTTGATGGAGTTAGGACTTGCCTCCCGTTTTCCTCCTTCTCACTATAAAACTGTAAGAGAAAGGATCACTGGCATAAAGGAAATGGAGGAAGTCTGTTTGAATTTGCATCTCAAAATTAGCTCCTGAAATAAAAGCTCTGCAACTCAGCCTCGACCCTATGGGCTTAGGAAGACCATTTCAATTTCTTTCAGAGGCAGAGAGTTTCTGGGATGGAATAGTGATGGTAAACTTCCAGTGGGGATTGGTCTAAACTGCAGTCAATTTACAAATTTCCTGCCTTAGTTTCTTCACAGAGTTCTTCTTGCAAGGGTCAATGAGTGAATTCCTAAATATTATTCCTAAATAACTCATTTGTTGTCCAGAATAATAAAAAATGCTTGCTTCCCCCAACACCACCCCACTCCAAACTACTGTAGTTTCTTGCTTAAAGTCCTTTGCTTAAAGTTCTTTGCTTTAACAGTGGTGAGATTCAAGAAGCTAATATTTGGTATAGACTTTTCTTCTCTGTAAAATATTTTCCATTTTTTTTTTTTGATTTCTAAAACGCCAAATGAGATGGCAAACACAGGATCTATGTATCAAAAAAGAGGAGAATCAACCATTCCCAGAGTTTCTAGGAGATAAGTGGAAAAGTGCTTTTTAGCCACTTGCATTGTCTAGCTAACACAGGGTTTACTCTAGAGTCTTGCCCTCAGCGTGCCAGGTCGAGATGGTGTCATGTCTTCTCTAGGTAAAGAGCCAGCCTGTCCAATTAGGGATTTAATTTTAAATAAAAATGCCAGAGCTTCAGATTTCCTTTTTAAAGCCCCAGTGGGTGTGATTGCATTCTGGGGACATAAGATGGGGCTAAAAACTCTCCAAAGCTGCTATTCTAGGTGTCTAAACTCACTAGCTAAGATCACAGCAGGGACCACAGACGTCACACCTGGAATCTGGAATGAGCATTATAAAATTGGCAAGGCTGAAAAGGCATTAGTAAACATTATTAAGAAGTCCTTGCAGGCAATTAGACTCCAACAATATCTTTGGGAAGTGTTTTCCCCCTTTTCTATCTTTCTTTTCTTTTCTTTTTTTGCATCTTTATTTCTATCTTGCTAATGAGAGAGTAATGAGCCACATACTTGTTACCTAGAAGGAATATCTTGGCAAAGCTCTAGTCAACTTAAAAACAGTATTTACAAACTGATTATTGTTCGCATTCATTATAAATTTTAAATTAGAAGGAATTGTAATAAAGAGAGCCAGGAAACAAGTTGTTCCTCACTTGGAGGTTCCATGGGCTCTTAAATGGTGACATACTAAGATTTTTGCCATTAACGAACTGGCAATGGGAGATGTTCTTGGACCGCATGAGAGAATGTTTCACAGCTCTGGATTTGTTTATTCCCCTTGTTTGTTTCATACAACATGATTGTCCTAATTTACTGTCAAGGCAATGATGTCTGATATGTAGAGATGAAAAATTTGTTTTCTGTTGAAAACACCTCCGATTTTTTTGTACACTCTCCACTAACTCACAACACACCATTCCTTCCCGTTTACTTACTCATTTTCTTCCTGGGCTCCCTTCTCTAAAAGAGGAAGAAAATTTGGTTAATAAGATCAGGCTCTTGACCTTGGCTGAAACACTTCCCTCCTTGCGTGAAGCGCTTATGCTTCCCACTGACCTACAGGGACTGGGAGACAGACATGCCAACCCAGAGACCTGGCCCCCCCACAGGAGGTCCATTTTGAGTCCCAAATGCCATTTAGAAGGCCTAGGAAAAGATGAGCTTCATATCCTTTCTCTCTTTCTTGCCCTTTAATGTCCCACTTATATTTTTCCCTTTGGCTATGACAGAAAATTTGGAGGAGTACAGCTAGGCCACCCATCATCATTTTTCTCTTCTCATTGGCTTGATCTACATATTTTTATTATTTTTGTTTTTGTTTGGTTTAGCATCTGAATGTTCTTCTTACCTACCTGTGGAGGTCAGTTTGGGCTAAGTAATTTACTTGCATTATTTCATTTGCTGTTCATGATAGCTAAGGAAAGTGAGGCTTAGAGAAATTTAAAAAGTTAACGAAGCGGGGATTTTAACCAAGGAGGTCAGAATTCAGAACACTTGCTCAAGTGTCAGTTGAATGGAAGCAAACACTGCGTATCATTTCTCTAATATGAATGGATTTATTACATTACTTTCCACTATTTAAGGGATGAAGTGATTGGCACAGGAGTACTGAAATGGACATAGTAGTCTAGAATTGGGTTCTAAATGTTGGGTTCCTATATCTAGAAAGCAGATGAGTCCTACTGACTGCAAAAGCATGCACACACACACACACACACACATACACACACACACCTGTCCTTGCCTTTATGTGGAAGATCCACTTATGTTTGGTTTCCTTCTTTGGGGCCTATTAGTAAGTGCTCTTGTCCTATAATCTCTGACAGTAGCTGTGTGATCAGGGAATAGTTGTTTCACAGGACCTTGAACCACGTTGCAGGTTGACACAAGGAGTGGACACAAGCTATTCTGTTTGTAGTTCCCCACTGGGACTATGCTTGACTTGGGAGTCAGGAAACTATCGGAGATTACAGGAGACTTCTGATGAATCTGGAAGAGTAGGAAAGCCTTCATTGATTTCAGAGAATTAAAAAAAAAATCTCTTATGTCATGGAATATAGCATACTAATTACAAGCATAAGGCTTTGGAAGCAAACATAAGATCCAGTCTGAACCTTGGCTTGGCATCTTAGTTGTGTGGGATTTTAGGTACATTCTATACCTTGGTTCTGCCATCCATTAAATGGAGATAAAAATTCTATATATCTCTAGAGATACTGTGAGGATTAAATGAGATAATGCATAATAAGATGCTTAGCCCAGTGCTGGGAATGTAGTAAATGCTCAAATAGTATTAGCTATGATTATGTGTCTGTTTTCCTTGGTCACTATCGAATTTTGCTATTGGTGATGTAAGGGTCTGATAAGAAAGGCTATTTCAAGCTTTTTAAAGGGGTACGTAGGGACCAATCTGACGGGCAGTGCGAATCAATGCAAGGGACTTAGGGCCATATGAGATAGCCAGAGGATGCTGGGAGAAAGGATGCTTCATAAAGAATTTCTATCAGCAAGGCAGTACCTTGCTACTTGGTTTGGTACAGAAATGGCCCCAGGTCATTTCCAAATTTGAAAGGAACTAGGAGTGGGAGCATCTAGGCCTATTGGAGATGTATGAATACTAGCCTAGGAGGTGGGCATTACTCTGGCTGGGGAGTCTGAATTTCAGGTGAATGCATCCAGAAAAAAGACAAAGTAACAAGGCAGAAACTGGACAGAAGCAGAAATGAACGCAACATATAGATACAGATACACACACTAAAATAAGACCTCACATTTGTATTATTTGTTATGGTTTATGAAAAGCTTTCATATTCATTAATTACCATTATGCAGAGTGTAACAGCCTTAAGTCATTAGCTGGGTGAAGAGAAACCTTGCAGTCTGAAGAGAAAGCCATGGCTCTTAGGAACTAAGAGATCCATAAAAACAAAGGACAGGTGAGGAAGGCAAGGGACCAGGTGTGAAATGTCAACACCGGTAAGGTTACATTTAAGCAGATTATATTATCTTGCTGAGCCTCAGTTTCCTTTCTTGCTAAATGAGAATAATTATGGTATCTGCCTTACCAGGTTGTCATTAAGACAGAATGAAGCAATGAATGCAAAATGCTTCATGCTAAGTAAGTTCTTACATAGTTGTGAGCTGGTCAATGGTAAGGAGTGTCTGGGATATTTAGTGAGGACAGGTACCTGGCAACAGATTTTGAGGGCAATGAAGAAAAGAGAAGTTAGGGGAAGAAAGGTGAACAAAAAGAATTGTCCTGATTGGTATTTTTTGGCTAATTTTGAAATTAACAATGCTAGAAGTAGGACTCTCAGTGTTTTTTCCTCTTGTACCAGTCTTACTTTCTAATTTCTGGGCCTAAATATGAGACCTCTGTACCCCCATGACCATGTCTGGCACATCAGACATCCATCTGGCCTCACTTTGTCTCAGTGAATTCCTAATGCAAAACACCATGTTCTTGGTGTGAGATCCTGGGCCTTGGCAAAGGATTAAGCTGAAACATCCTGTCCCTCCAATTCAGAGAGGAGAAGATCTTTCTGCACATTTCTAAAGAAGTTGGCAGTGCTTTTTGGAAATACTGCTGAGAGGCCAAAGCTTTGGCCAGGCCTGGGAGCTTGCTCTGAAAGTTTCCTTGTAGAGTAAGAGTTTACCCGTGATTCTAGGTCTTACTAGATCTCTGGTAAGGTATCTCCATCTCTTAGGTGACACACTCACTAGCAGTGTTCTTAGCAACTTCTGATTGTGATTATCATCAGAAGGCCCTTGGCTACCCCTTTCCCACTTCCGCCTCTAGGACTCTCCTTGAGATTAGAACTCATTGACTGTTTTCTTCTTAACTCATTGTCTTTCAATCTGTTTGTTCCACCCATCCACTCATCCACCAACCCCTCCATCCACCCACCCACCCATCCATCCAATCATCCATTGAACCCTTCAATTAACATTAGTGCTTATTTGTTAATTTTCACCCTGGTTCTGGAAAAGTCTTCATTGTGGATTCCATTACTAAGGTATATGGTTTGGCATCTTCCCTGATTTTTTATCATCTTCTAACTTCTTTCAACTTAATAGATTTCTGGATCTCATCAACTTGCTCTTCTCATGTCTTGTGGTTATATCTAGGTTGATAGTCTCATACTACCACCCTTAATTTTAAGTGGTGAGGCGTCTAGAAGCTTGAATGAAGTATTGGATTTTGGAAATATGTTGAATTCCTCTTTGTTTTAAGTGAAGGAAACAAGCAGCTTGCTTTTCCAGTCTTCAGAATGGGGTCTGAGAGTTGAGACCTGGTTGGTGCGTGGTTGGCCTGGTCATTGTTATCAATTGGCGGGTGAGGAAAAAAAAATGCTGAAGACTTCTTCCTAATTGCACATTTCTGGGCTCCTTCCCACAATCACCAAACTATAATACTCTCTTCAAAGGAACTAATTTCCTTTGTGGGGAAAGCAAAGTGATCAAACAAATGCTGAAAATGCCAGTCATTTTAGTTAATTGATCACTTGTACTGTCTATAGAAGAGATGCTGAAGAATTTTTATATCCATGACTCCCACATCACCAGAGCCTGTCATCAGGGACCAGGGTAGAAACTTGATTTCTTGAAATCCAAGTCACTTTTTTTTTTTTTTAAAATTGTTAGATCTAACTTTATTTGTGTCCAGGAACCTGGGGTGGTAAGATTGTTAGCCATTGATTCTTACCTCATCCCATAGTTCCCTTTCTTTAAAAATCTGAACTTTGTGGTCACTATAAGATGTCTAATTTTGGGAATCTCTTCATTTTTGACCATACCTCACACCACCACTGACTTGGCTAAATTCAGGCCTCTGTGGAGAGTAAAGTGTCTTACTATACAAAATCATCCAGTTCTAGTCTGATCAGCACATCTTGACAGGGCTTGGACCCAAACCTCAGTGTGGCCTTCCCACCTGTTCCCTGGTTTTCTTGCTCCATTTGTGGTTCTCATAAAGACGGTAAGCAATTAGGCTGTTCAGTTGTAGCACATGGTAGTGTAAAATTATGGAATTTAGGATTTTAATGAGTTCAGGTGCCATACAAAAGAACTCCCCTACTCCTACCACCTCCCCTTGTCCATAAAATTATATGGCTTTAGAATTGGGGCTTTATGCAGCCTGGACTAAGCCATTTTATTTAAAGAAAAAAATAGACCAGGAGAAAAAAAAAAGAACCAACACAATTATATGCAGATTTCTTCATAAGTCAGGCCCTGCAGCAGCTGTGCGGCACATGTTGGCGATCCCGAGTTTGTTGCTGGAACTTGAAAGATAAACATGAACCTGTTTCCACAGAGGAAAATCTGTTCACAGCAAGGAGCTGACCCTGTTCTTTAAACAAGGATGATGGTGTGGCGCCTGCTGTGCCCTGCTCTGTGTTGCTGTTTGGTGGTGAGGGTCACATAAAGAAGAGACCAAAGAATGAGAAGTGATTTGCCTAGGGCAAAAGGAATCAGCAACAGACCCCAAAGAGTAGGCAGAGCTTGACTCTTCCACCCAACATTCTCGGGCCCAATTAGCTAGGTCATTGGAGCAGGCCAGATTTTTCATATGTATTTTCAGAGGTGAAAGATCTTTTGCCCTAGAGCTACATAATGTAGAAAAAGGGTATGCAATTTATAATGAAATAGTGGTTCTGAGACTTATCTCCTTTTAAATAGATATACATGTCCCCAGAGCTCCCGCCAAGCCCTGTGCTTGCCCTAGGTGTGCGGAGAAGGGAAGGACAAACAGAGGGGATCCATCTGTTTTAGGATTCACTGTGCAAGGCTGATTGCTTTTGCTCTGGCTTAGTGCCAACAGTAACTCATTGTAAGGTCCAGCTGTTGCCAGCCGTTTCCTTGGTCCAGGTATTCCTTTGGGAATGGAATGTAGTGCAATATATTTCTTAGCTGGCTTTTTGTGGGAATGGGTACCTCAGCTCAACCTGCCTCTGTCTGCTTCAAATGAAAGGAGTAGCATTGTAGGTAATGGTGAGGGTCACTTTGTGACAATATGGCGGAGATTGATACTTACATCTGTGAGGTCAGTTAATTAACTGGGACTAATGGTGATGTAAACTGCCTGAAGCAGATGTGGCTAACCTCCTTTCTTCTGCTGCTAAATAAAAGGAGAAAGTTTGGAAGAGAGTCTGATCGTTTCCTTTTCCCCTAGAACTATGTCTTGGTGCTGCATTTGAGAAGAGTTAATAATAAAGGGACCCTTGAGAGAATTTCAGGCTAAAGGTATTGTTGGGTGGGTCTGTGCCTTTCAAGAATTTTATCCCAGCATGGTTTTCTACATTAGGCACTGGCCAAATGAAAAGGTCTGTTGGCACTAGATGATTTTCTCAATCTGGAAAAATGTTAATGATCTCAGAGGCATGACTTTTTGTTCTTTCTGATGACTACTGTTCAATCTGTCACCCCAAGCCTCTAAAGGAAAACTCATATACTCAAGACACAAATACACACACAAATACACACACACACACACAGAGTCACACACATGATGCATCATTATTAATAAATGAATGGAGCTATTTGTTATTTATTATTTAAACCTTCAATACTGGCTGGCCTGAGTGATACATGAAATATAGGCAAGTAATTTATTTATTAGGGAAAATAATGATTTTTTTCCCCCACAGCATAACCCCCTCTGACCCAAAACAGCAAGAGCTTTATCAAATACAAATACGATGGCTTGTAATTTTAGAGTCTTCCAGAGCATTGTAACTGACAACCTTTTTAACATAAGTACATTGAACAAATAATTTATAGACGTATTCTGGGAATATTTTAGGGTATTTTATTACTACTTCTGAAAGCTATGGCATGTTATCGATTTTGGTATATTAATATAACCTAAAAGGGAGGGCACATGCTCAGCTCCTAATCCACATCAGCTTTGATGGCAAACAATATATTTTACTGAAGGGAGCCTTGAACCAAAGCAGTAGAGGTTAACAATTACACATCATAGCCAAAAGTTTAAGATAATGAATTTCACTCATTATAGAACTTCCATTTTGGGGACTGAAACATATTTTACATACTTAGGGTCTCATCCAAATTTCTCAACCACCGTTTGTCAGCATGAACTTTCCTTTCCTTACACCTGTTTCTCTCTTGCCACTTCCTTAGGATTCATGAAGCCTACTTCCCGCCGAAAGGACCACTCTTACCCTTTTCCAAAAACGTATTTTTAGAATGGGTTTTGGGAGTTCATTTAAAAGAGGTTACTTTGTCCCTCCTTGTATCACTTGCTTCTTTTAGGTGGTTTCTAGGTGATGAAGGCTTAAGTTATTGACATCTTGTTCATATTTGGTATTTTTAAATACTTATCTACTTGTTACGTTTAGACCTAGAGCTTTATTTCACACACATTATTTTCCAAATTTCTGACCTCGGCATGGAGGCTCCTCCTTAATTTGTCCTCACTGTCTTCAGTCCTCAGTTAAAACTCGATGCGTGTGCCAAGCTAACCTCTTGCTGTCTTTGAGCCCACCTCTCCCCCCCATCATTCCTGCCTTTATACCTTTGATGCTGTGCTCTTCTCTTGTCTGCCATCTCACCTTTTTCGTGTGTGAAGATTTTCCTGACCCCTTCAATAATTATCTTCTCCTTCTCTGAACCTCTGTACAAACTCGGCAACTCTCCCTTATGATGTAGCACTTTACCATGAGTAGCCTTGAATTAGTCCTAGTATCTCTTTCACATGTATCATTTATCCTGGGTTGACTATGAGTAATTTGAGGAAAGGAATCATATAGGTTCCGTTTTCATTGTAGCTGCACATCACTCAGGATACAGCTAAGCAGATATTGGCAGCTCAGTCCATACTAAATTCAGCAGACACCAAGTTTAATTCAGACTGAAATCTAAGAAGAATCAACAACAATTTTCAAAGTATAGCTCAGCCTGTCTCCCTCTAGTCATTCAAAAGTTACAGTATGATTGGATATTCTACAAAATTTTGGTGGGCACCGTTATTGGGGAGGCATTTTCTTTGCCTTTATTATTATTCTTAATGTAAAAAAAATAAATATAATAAATGTGGTTAGAAGGAGTTGAAAATCTGGCAAAGCTAAAAGAAGAAAATAAAATAATCTCCCATAATCCCTTCACCTGTAGCAAGCACTAATACCTTGGTATCTACCCTTCCAGACTATTTTGTGTGGTATATGTATGTATACACATAATTTCACATATGTTGCTACTACTGCCTTCATTCATTCCTTTGGATAAATTATCAGAAATAATTTGCTGAGACAAAAGGATATCTGTAATGTATAAAGATAAGTGTGTGCACACATGCATGTGTGTGTGTGTATGTAGGTACCTTAAAAAGGCATCATACACTATGCAGTCTTTTGTAACCTGTTTTTCTACATGTCAGTAATGTAGCTTTCATGACTGCATAGCAAGTCATTATACCTTAACTTATTTAATCAATTAATTGTTATTGAGCTTTTAGGGTTTTTAACTTTATACTTCCAAAAACAGTGCTGCAAATGAGCTTTCTTGTAGGTAAATATTTGTGCCTATTTTCCATGACTTCCTCAGGATAGATTCCCAGAAGTGGAATTTCCAGGGCAAAAGGACATGCATATTTTTAAGACACCTATGACATGTTGCCAAACTGTCTTCAGAAAAGTGGCATTCACTTACAGTACTACAGGTGGATATTAAGATCGTCCTTTTCCCATCCCTGACATTTCAAAGTTATTGCAATGGAACATGAAGAACCACCATTGGGAGAGGACGGTAGGGTTTACAGTGAGGGAAGTGAACAGCTGCCGATGTGTTGCCATTGCAGCTTCCTAAAAGACAGACCTGAGATGCCACTCATCTGTTTAAAGTCCCTGTTTGTCTTTGATCCCTGAGGAATCAAGTTCTAATCCCTTGGTTGGGCCTTTTGTGATCTGTCCTCAAAGTATGGCTGAGCTCTGCTGACCCCTATTCCCCCACATCCATGCACTTTAAGCTCCTCTTGTGCTAAGAAACTTATCTTGTCCAGAATAGACCCTCTCCTCTTCTACCTTTCTAGCTTTGTACCCAGGGACAATGCTCACCTATACAGAATCATCTGTTATAGCTATGGATTAATCATAGTTCAAGTAATAATGGCCAGTGCACCTGTCAGAAAAGGAAAGTAAGTATGAATCGTTCAAAACTCTGTGTTACAAAATGTCAATGGTTTATTGTCATATAAATAACATAGTTTAATATTCCTTCTTTGCTAAGAAGTGTGTTATGTGCTTTCCTTGGATTATCATTTGTGGCTATATTATCATTCCATATTTTAGATTAGGAAACTGAGAAAATTTCAGAAAACTTAAGTAACTTGTCCAAGGACATGAATAGAAAGTGGCGAGTTGGGATTTGAAACCTGAAAACAATAGTGGTAGTAATACTGATAATGGTACTGCTAACTGCACCACATAATGCCGTCCACCAGAGATGCCTCATTGGGTCTCTTGACAGCCTGCTGCGTTCATGCCAGGATAAAGGGGTGTCTGCTGGCTTACAAAAAGGCAAGGGCCCTGATGTATCTTTGGAATCCAAGATTAAACAGTATATAGTTCAGGTTTTCAAGTGAAAAGTTAAAATATCTAGTGGAAACTTTATCTTATCCATGTAGATCAGGGTTTCTTAATAGCCACACTATTGACATTTATAACTAAAGCATTCTTTGTTGTGGAGGAGCTGTGCTTTCCCTCCCCTGCCCCAAGTTGTGACAACCAGAAATATCTCCAGACATTGTAAATATATCCTAGCAGAGGCAGGCAAGTTCCCAGGGAACCACTGGCATAACTGAAAAAAATGCAGTGGACTTCTGTCCTTATTTTTGGCTGGTCCACTGAACCCTTTTCCTGTTATTCTGGAATCCTCACCTTATGAGATGAGACATTCCTGGTTGTCACAACTGGGGGTTAGAGGGTGCTTTTGGGACCCAGTGGTGCTACTGGGTAGAGCTACAATGCACAGCATAGCCCCTGACTACAAAGAAGACTCTACTCCAAAAATATCAACAGCTCCTTTACCTTTGTGAGCCCTTCTGACAGATTTCTTTATTTTTGACTTAAGCTAGTTCAGTAACTGGAAACTGACACACAGTCTCATGGCATGCCCATCTTCAGAGTCTGGAAAAATCTGGAAGCCCTATAAGAATTGCTTTGTACCTGGCATTGTTTGTTTAGTCTTGTCATAAATAGTTATTAAGCCTCTTTTGTGTGCCAAGCACTGTGCCAGGTGCCGGGGATATAAGAGTCAGCTTCACAGACAAGGTTGTTTCTCTCCTGGTCAAACAGACAGCCAAAGAGTGAGAGGGGAAGGGTGGGAAGAGCACAGTATCAGGGGATACTTACGTAGTTTGGGGGCCATGTTCCTGTCAGAAACCCCAGAGGAAATGGTAATTAAACTGAGGTCTGAAAGAGGAGAAGAAGTAATCATCCAGGAAAGAGGATGAGGAAGGATGTCCTGTGCAGAGAGAACAAAATTAGGAGGAGAGGGGGGACAGGAAGAAGATGGAGATGTTGGGTGTGATAGAGAAAAAGAGAGCTTAGAGAGGAGACGTGGGGGGTGGGAAGGCAGAGGGAGAGAGAAGGGCAGGGATATGGACAGGGATGGGAGTGGGGAGAGAGCCGAAGAGAGGGAGGTCTCCAAGGAGAAATACCCGAGTAAAACTGAAACTGGAGTGGCTGAAGCAGGATTTCATTGCATTCTCCATAGCTCCTGAAGTGCCAGGGGAGGTCTCTGAGTTATAATTCCCACAGACTATACATGGGACCCTCAAGCAACCTGCCTTGAGGGCCACCGGTCCCCTGCTGTGGCAGTGCAGCTTGAGAATAATGTCTGGTGCTTGGGGCTGAGAAGGGAGGGAGGAGATTAAAATAGACATTTATTTATTCTTCATTTTGCATTTAGCTCGGTGTGGGCTGACTGCTTTTCAGGATCTGATTATTCCCTCCCTGAGGGTCCTGTGGTCAGATGCCAGCTGTGAGGATCTGTTACCATGGGTGACATTTTCATCCAATGGGGGATCGTGCAGCTTGTTTGCAGAGTGGCAGATGGAGCAGCTAATCGATACAGTCTGGGGAGGGGTGGGCGTCCCTGCCCCCAGTGGCCCTGCCACACAATGAGAGCTGGTCCCCAGGGGCTTGTGGAACACACGCCAGTGACTAGGCCTTTGATTGGAAAAGACCTCACTCACTAGGGGTTCTGGCCCCAAACAATGCCTTGTTCTTTACTAAGGTGGCCTCCACACTTCCAGGATTTTTACAGCCCCAGGCTCAGGCAACACTCCTGGGGAAAACTGCTGCCAAACCCTTCTCAGCTCTGTGTGGATGATACTGAGTATTCCATTCCGGTAAAACTCAGCAGGCATTTTTAAACATCATCTATGTTCAAGCAATATCCTGAGTTGGGGAAAAGAACAAGGTAATGTCCTGCCTTCAAGGACCTTAGAATGTAATTAGGAGCTTTCAGTATGGTTATGGAATAGCCAGAAGCCACTCAGTCCTCCATCCAACTCATTTATTGAATAACCTGCTCTGTGTTGGAGGCTGGGATACAAAGATGGGCAAGATGTGGTTGGTGCCCCCAGTACCATATTTAACTCTATGTGACATGGAAAAATAGAAATAGCTAGGGCTTACTGAGTCCTTTTTCTGCATTGTCTCATTAAATGCCTATAACTCTAAGAGGTAGATACCAATATTGTCCCCATTTTGGTCCTCCCCCTCAGGGATTCCAATAATTCTGATGTTGGAACGTTTCATGGCGTCATTTATTTCCCTAATTCTGTTTTCATGGCTTCTAAGCTGTTTGTTCAGGCTTCCTCCTGATCCTTTTTCTCTATCTGTTTGTCCTCCAGATCACTAATTCTATCTTCTGCCTCAGTTACCCTAGCTTTTAGAGAATTTAGATTAGATTGGAACTCATTGAGAACGTTGTGAACATCATCCCTGGTGGCTTTCACTTCTGCCCTAATCAATTCCATTTTGTCATCCATGGCTTTCTCCAATCTGGCTATTGCCTGGATAATTGTCAGCCTGAATTCCCTTTCCACCATACTGTCTATGTCCATATCCAATAGCTCTGATGCAGAAGGCCCAGTCTCTGAATTTTTCTTCTTCTTCTTTTTTTTTTTTTTTTTTAATTTTTCTTCTGCTGGATATTCCTCCTCCTAGTCATTTTGGTGAGAGATGGCTGAACGGATGTGTAGCTGAATGTATCGACTGTGGTGCAGGCAAGGTGCACTCTGGAACGCTTCTGCCCACTGGCATCTTCTGCCCCCAGAGATCCAGAAGTGTATAATTCTAATCTCGGGCTGATTTCATGGGGGATCAGAGTTTGTTGGTAGGTAATCAGCTCACTTTAGGGGACGGGTTGAAACGGCACCTCCTCCTACTTCTGCACCATCTTGTCTCCTCCTCAATATTGTCCCCATTTTTGGATGTGGAAACTGAGGGCTAGAGTAGAGCAGTGACTTGTACTGATCTACACTTTGGTACTATTTCCACTGATGTTGCAGGTGTTTTAGCACTTGAAATTCATATCCACACATACATATACATGTAAATATATACATGTAAATTCTCTTTGAGGAAAATATACCAAATGTCTAATAATATGTCTATTATGTTACAAAACAAAATTTAACGGAGTGAATTTTGAAGATCGCACTGGTTTTCTCAACAATTCTAAATCAGGCAGCATCCACTCTAGAAGGTAGACAGGGACTCTGAGGAGCTGTACAAAATGAAAGACTTTTATAGGCAAAAGGGAGCAGGAACAAGGATGTTTTATTGCGCAAAAAACCAGATTGGTTATTGCAAGGTAACTTTCCTTTAGGGGAAGGCAGATTACCTAGCTAGTGCTGATTGGGCAATTCCTGATTGCTTTAAGGTTCCATCTCTGGGAGAGCTGAAACTTTAATTAAGTCTTGGCTTGGTGACATGGGCTTTGCATAAGTGACTCCATTTTGGACATGTTTTCTTGTCTATTATTATTCTTATTATTATATTATTTCTTAGGGAGAGTATGAGCAGGCAGGGGCAGAGGGAGAGAGAGAGAGAGAGAATCTCAGGCACTGTATGTAACACCCAGCGCAGAGCCTGACCCGGGGCTCCATCTCACAATCCTGCAATCAGGCTGACTTACGCCAAAATCAAGAATCAGATGCTTAACTGATTGAGTCACCCAAGTGCCCCATGTTGTCTCGCTTTTAACAATTATTTTGCATTACTTAAGATCAGGTGGTAAGAAAAACTTCATTCCTTGATCTCTTAATCCCTGTGGATAAAGAGTCATCAAACCTGGGACTTTGTACTTCTGAGTGATGTGGGACTAGGCTGTTCATCGAACTGAACCTCAACTTTCTCATCCTCAAGTAGAAATATTAAGGTTGACCTTGTGTGTACCTTAGTAGGGTTTTCTGATAACCAAATGAAAATCATAAAGATGTAATCAATGAACCCAAAATGGTAACCCATATGATAATCAGGAATCTCCTGGGCTTTATAGATGAAGTTGTGGTGCTCTTCCCAGCCTTTCTTGCCATTACCATTTCTGTTGTTTTAGTTGAGAAGCTGGCACATGAAAAGTTTCTAGAACTGGGAGGGTAGTTCACCAAATAAACAAGGAGACTGCTCTTCACTCTCTCTCTGCTCTTGCACGAAAAACATGAAATAAAACACAGCCAAGTTTTCATCATCTCCCTCCTTCCTCTCTACTTTGATACAGGTTTCTCAAGTCTTATCACATACCTGCTTCTTCCTCACCCCACCTCCCACCCCAAATTGGTAATTTATTTCTTTTAAGCCACTACACATATAAGCATCACTATTTTAATTAGCGAGAAGCAAACAGAAGTAAGGAGCTAGAAGGCACAGCAAGAGAGCCCACCACTCGCATGCTTTAATTATTCATCGTGGTAAATAAAATTAAATATTTTCCCAGCAATCCAGAGCAGTATCTGAAGTAATTACACTGTCACATTCATCAAAAATTCTCTCATCAAAATAAGAACCTTGATGTCATTTAATTATTTATAATACAAATACACAGAAATTCTAAAATATTATAAATAGAAAACTGCAGGGTAAGTGAACATGAATTAGTTAGAGGTTATGTTCTAGAAAGAGGCTGTCATGAGCTGTATAAATTTTTAATCAGAAATATTTTTGAAGCCTAATTTAGAGTATGGAATATACCAAGAACTGTAGAATACAAAGAACATGATACAAGAAACAACAACATTTTCCTGCTGCTTGGAGATGCACAAATTCACTGCTTTTTGAGAAACACAGGACCCAAGATTATTTCAGGCAGAAGGAAGGAATGTCGTCTTTGATGCTTTGTATGTTCCAGATCACCTGTGGCACCTTATATGTTGTCTACGTGGGTAACAAATGAATTAAGCTCCATGCAATGACTGTGAGAAGTAAATGAGAAAAGTCTGGTTCATTTCCATCGATAGAGAAAGGCAGTCTCAGCCATTGAACCTTGTAAAAACAATGTGTGATTCTGGAAACCATATGGTTTCATCCCAGTTTTGGAATGGTTTTGATCTGTTGAGTTTCTGTATGGAAAAGCCTGGATCAAATAGAGTAAACCAGATTTTTCTTCTCCTTATTCTCAGAGAAGTATTCTCATACATCTATGTCCTGCCTTGCTTTAGGAAACATCTTGGGGGACTTACCTGTCTCAGGACAGGTGAGGAATGGCCAAGGCTTTATTTTACCAGAATGAATGGGAGAACAGCAGCTCCACTGACCACTAGTCAGCTCCACTGATCAGGAAGGGAGGTCAGAGATGAAAAGTGGGCTTCAAGATGCTAATTAGAAAAGAAGCAAGAGCAATTTTTAAAACAATTTTGCTTTATTGTGTCATCTCACAGGTCTAAGAGGTTAGCATGGAGAGTGACATAATAATCAGAGAGATCTTTTTACAAAAAAGGCAAGACTGATCACTTTTATGCTTAAAACCTCTCAAAAGCTTCCTCTTGTGCTTAAAAGTCAAGGACCCTTAATAAGCATTTCAGGGCCCTGAGGGTTCCAGTTCCTGTAGGCTTCTTTGGATGGATATTGCACCCACCTGCTCTCTGGTGCTCTGTGCTCTCTTCTACCTCCCGTCTCATTGAACACACCCTGTTCCCTCTGCTTGGCACATTCTTTTCCTTTTTTTGCTGGGCAAACTCCTCCTTATCCTTCAGGGCTTAGTTCAGAAGTCCTTCTTTCAGCAAATTGTCTACGATCACCAGATGCCATCAGGCTGTCCTGTTATATCTTCCGTGGCACCTTGCAGCCCCTCCCCCCCTTTATAAAGGTGCTGTATTTGTTACACTTAGAGTGAATTACTTATAATGATGTACTTACTCTTTGTCTTCCGTGATAAATAGAAACTTGGTGAAGGCAGAGACCATCTATATCAGAGACTTTCTTTTGACCTCCCACTATGAGACACTTGATGATCTGTAACCCCCAACCCCCAGACTTACCCTCTTTCTTCATTCTCTCCCCCCTTCTATACTCCCCAGTTTGTCCATTGAGATCTACCTCTTCACTGTTCCTGACCTGCTCCTCTCAGTCTGAATGGCATGCTCCTTCTCCTTCTTTAGGTCTGTTGTCGCATTTCATCAACTGGGGAAATTTTCTCTTTTTAAAATTTCTCTCCATCCCCTATCTGCCAATCAATGCTCCCTATTCCCCTTTCTTGCAGTTTTGGGGTCTCTTTAGCATTTAGTGTCAGTTAGCCTGCTAGGCACTTACCTGCTTCTTATTTGTGTCTTTCTCCTCCAAGTAAGCTCTATGGGCACAGGGGTTTGTCTGCGTTGCTCACTGCTGTAGCCTCAGTCTGTAGAACATGACTTGGCACATAGTAGGCCTTCATAAATATTGGTTGAAAGAATGCATGGAAGTAACCACCTCTAGATAGAGGTAAAAACAGATAAAGAGCTAACATCTTTGAGGGATACCCTTTTATAAGAATGTGGGGGCTTGGAATCAAAAGAAACGAAATCTTGCCATTTGCGACAACATGGATGGAACTAGAGCGTATCATGCTTAGCGAAATAAGTCAAGCGGAGAAAGACAACTATCATATGATCTCCCTGATATGAGGGAGTGGTGATGCAACATGGGGGCTTAAGTGGGTAGGAGAAGAATCCATGAAACAAGATGGGATAGGGAGGGAGACAAACCATAAGTGACTCTTAATCTCACGAAACAAACTGTGGGTTGCTGGGGGGAGGGGGTTGGGAGAAGGGGGGTAGGGTTATGGACATTGGGGAGGGTATGTGCTTTTGGGTAAATTGGAAAGGGAGATGAACCATGAGAGACTATGGACTCTGAAAAACAATCTGAGGGGTTTGAAGTGGCAGGGGGGTGGGAGGTTGGGGTACCAGGTGGTGGGTATTATAGAGGGCACAGCTTGCATGGAGCACTGGGTGTGGTGAAAAAATAATGAATACTGTTTTTCTGAAAATAAATAAATTGAAAAAAAAATGTGGGGTCTTGGAGGAGTGGATGCCATAGTGGGTAGGGGTGACTTCCCCCCTTCCCAGTGTGGGACGTTTAGGTCTGTATGAGGTCCTAATGCCTATGGCTTCTTCTGAGAAAGTTTATGGTTGGTGAAGTAATAGGTGGGAAAGAATGTCTGGTGAGGAAATGGTTAATCTGTTGCTATAAATCAGGGATGACAAATGGGATTCAGTGCCAGTGCCCGTTTCATTGGATTGGTAGTAGTTCCTTGGAAGGCTGTGTTGAGGATTCTGAGGCTTTTCTAGGTCTAATTATTGTGATCAGAGATGTCTTAGGCTAGAAGGGGGGATGTGGCAGCATTTGCTTCATACATTTTTATCCTGCTCCCTAATGCTTGAACTTGGTTATGGTCTTTCCCATGAAACCAGGCTCCCAAAGGGACTAATGATACCCCCATTAGGCTATTTGCTGTGAAAGCTAAAGGTTAAGGTATTCAATAGGGGCCTAAGAATCCATATTGTTTGGGGGGATTTGGATATATCCTGTTGAATGATTTATTTTTTTCTCCATGGGATCAAATGGCGGAATTGTAGTGGTGGTTTATAGCTTAGAGATTCTAAGCAAGAGGGCAGACCTCTTCTAGTCTCACTTCTTTAGACTGGCCATTCAGACCAATCCCTTGTTGTTAAGAGAGTCTACAGACCATGACCCAAGATAGACCTAGTTATGTAAAATCTTTGCCTGAAGAAGAGACTCTGGCCCTAATGCAATTCGCCCAGCAGGCAAACCCTGTGAGCTCATTTACTCAGGCGAGCTACCCCTTCCCTTCCCAGAGCTTCAACCCCATCTCCAATAGCCACCCTGCCAAGGCCCAGCTTCCCCTTCTATCAATTGTAATTAATGACATTGTTTCTTTTCTGAAAGCTTTTCCTGTCCCTACACTGACACCCTTCACTTCACTGAACATTCTCTTATCACATCTGCTTTCTTGCAGCTGTTTCCACATGTGCCCGATTCAATTTCTTATACTAAGTATTTATGTATTTTTAGTATTTTCATATGTGTTTGTTTTCTCCCTTACTAGATTTAAGCTCCCTGAAGAGAGGGGGCCACTATAAATATGTCCAGAATATTTATATTTATATGCAGTCAGTATTAACATATTTTTTGCCAGCACATATTTTTTGTTTAAAAAATATGTAATACACTGTTGCCTGGATTCAATAAGCCTACCAGTTAAAAGACACAATTTATATAATCTTATTTGGAGGACCATTTTGCAATATCTCTCAAATTTTTGAATATGTATGCCTTCTCTTCCAGCAATTCTCCTTTTTTGGAATTTATTCTACAGAAATTCTCATAAGAGTATGCAAATATCTGTGTCTATATGTAAAAGAGTAATCAGTACAGAATTATTTGTGATAATGAGTATGAGAATAACCTAAATGTCCATCCTGAGAGCAATTGTGATATAAATTACGTTGCAGACACACAGTGGAATACTATGCAATCTTTAAAAAAGAAAAGTAATTAGCCAGGGTGTCTGGGTGGCTCAGTCAGTTAGTTGTCTGCCTTCAGCTCTCAGGTCATGATCTTGGGGTCCTGGGATAGAGCCCCACATTGGGCTCCCTACTCAGTGGGGAGTCTGCTTCTCTCTCTGCCTCTCCCCTCTGCTCATGCTCTTTCTCTCTGTCTCTCTCTCTCTCTAATAAATAAATAAAATCTTAAAAAAAGAAAAAAATAATAAGCTATATGTTGACAAGCAAAAACATTCATGATATTACGTATAATTGTATAGAACGGTAATTTTTAAAAAAGATTTTATCTATTGATTTGACAGAGAAAGACACAGTGAGAGAGGGAACACAAGCAAGGGTAGTGGGAGAGGGAGAAGCAGGCTTCCCTAGGAGCCCGACACGGGGCTTGATCCCAGGACCCTGGGAACATGACCTGAGCCAAAGGCAGACACTTAATAACTGAGCCACCCAGGCACCTCTAAAATGGTATCTTTTGCAATAAGCCACAAATATATGTACAGATGTACGTATGTATACAGACATGTGAACATACGTAGAAAAGGACTAGAGGACATACACCAAATTATTAGTGATTTATCTATGACGGGTAGGATTAGGAAAGCAAAACATTTTATTTTTTTAACCTTTTACTGATTTGGACTTTTTTTTTTTTTAAAGATTTTATTTATTTATTTGACAGGCAGAGATCACAAATAGGCAGAGAGAGGAAGGGAAGCAGGCTTCCTGCTGAGCAGAGAGCCCGATGCGGGGCTCAATCCCAGGACCCTGAAATCCTGACCTGAGCTGAAGGCAGAGGCTTTAACCCACTGAGCCACCCAGGTGCCCCTGATTTTGACTTTTTAAATTCTCTTTTTATCCCAGCTTTATCGAGATATAATTGACATCTAACATTGTATAAGCTTAAGGTATATAGTGATTTGATACACTCATATTTTGCAAAATGATAACCACCATAGCATTTGCTAATACCTCCATCCTATCACAAAAATTCCCATTTCTGTTTTGTGGTCAGAACATTTAAGATCTAGTCTCTTAGCAATAGTCAAGTATATAGTACAGTATGGAAAAAATTTTAATGGACATATCATTCTAAAATTAAAGATATTTTAAGAAGAGTTTATTATAAAAAGAAGGCATGGCAGTTGTGTTTGCCAAAATATCCTGAAGTTTAGAAATGTTACCAAAATAATTCAGTAACCATTTTTAGTTGCCCCCGGGGTGCTTAGCTATTTCTTAGAAGCATTAAATATGACTAAATGTGGTGTTTGCCTGAAGGAATTGTTCTTTTTCACTTCCTCATTGATATCAAGCTAGACTATGTGACTTGCTCTGATTAATGACGTGTGAGTGAAAGTGATACGTGTAGGGCACCTGGTGGCTCAGTTGGTTAAGCTTCTGCCTTCAGCTCAGGTCATGATCTTGGTGTCCTAAGATAGAGTGCCACATTGGGCTCCCTGCTCAGAAGAGAGCCTGCTTCTCCCTCTCCCTTACCCCCTCCCTCCTACTCATTTTTTTTTTTTCCTCTCTCTCTCAAATAAATAAATAAAATCTTAAAAAAAAAAAAAGAATGTGATATGTGAAATTTCTGAACGGAACTTTTAAGAGCCAGTTCATGGTTTGGCATGCTTGGTTTCTTGCTTTGTCACAAAGTCAGTAATATTTCAGAAAAGAGTTTACCCATTGGGCTGCGTTCCTGGAGCAGAGCCTCATCCAATACTGATGGACATGTTATACAAGCAAGAAATAGAACCTTGTTGTTGTAAACGCCTGAGATATGCAGATTGTTTCTTACCGTGGCATTACCTAGACTGGTAAACCTGTTCACAGACTTTATCAGTCCCTTAAATAGAGGCCTTCATTGGCCTGGAAGTGATGAGTTCCTTTTCTAATCCTAGCCTGGCCACAAACTTTCTGAAAGATTGTATCAGCTAGGATCCTCTAGATTGAAAGAAATTCAAAGTACAGCAAAAAGTAACTTAAGGATATTTACTATTGTGTGTAACAGGAAGTCCAGAATCACAGGTTCCTGACGTCACTGAGGACTGCCGTCTTTCTGCTTAGCCTTTCTGTTATGGCTGTCTAGTGGCTATAGAAGTTTCATTTGTCATATGCAGATAGTATAGTATCCTATGAAGAAGAAGAGCAGTGTTTCTTCCTATGTGTTTCTTTTTCTTCTTTCTTGTTTTCATGGAGGAAAGTATTTACTGGTAATTCCCCAGGAAATTATCTCCAGATCCCGTTGGCTAGGATTGGTCACATGTCTGTGCCTGAGCAATGGCAGTGACATGGCTGAGGTTGGCTTTGACCAGCCATGGTTCTTTCATTTTGGGGGTGGCCGTGGCCCCCTTTTCTGAGCACATGGCTGTATGACAAGTGATTACCCCAACAAAGTTGTCCTCTGGGAAGAGCAGGAGGATGGAATCAGTGTTTACCTCAAAGACCTTAAGCAAGTACATTCCTCCTTGGACCTTAGTTCCTCCACTAATAATCTGAGAATGTTGGACAAATAGGCTTCCAATAACAGATTATTATCACAGAGTCTATGGACTTTGTCCCTTTAATAATGGGGTCAAAACTTCCTTACAGGGCTTTGGATGGTCAAGGCTATTGTCTGTGCCCCAGAGTGCCACTGCCTTAGGTCATTAAAAGTCTTGTCTCATCAGCTTCCTGACACACAGACACGTTATGTGTTCCAGCTCCCATAAAATCTTGCATCTTGGATTTTACATGCCCAGTGTGAATGTGATCTAGGTGAGGGATATAAATGTGCAGTTTGTTAGCTTTTACTTACATATCAGAATGACTTTTAAAATGCTTTGAAAACTTATAAAGTGCTTTCTGTTTGGAGATTTTTTCCAATAGCTCCCTCTTCTCCCATGCGCCATACTCCCAGATCTCTGCATCCTTTCACAGTTTGAATTGACTCAAGGTGCTTTATTGGCCAATTTAATATAAGCCAGTCTCAAGTGCTCTTGAGCCTTGAACTCCAAAAATAATTTATAATCATTATTATTGAAAATAATAGAAATGGTTTTGGGTCAGGGAGCTACAAAACCAAGTTAGTTGATTTTGTGGGATTGAAGCTGAAGTCTTCACTTCTTCTTTCAAGGCACCAGTTTTCTTGTATCTAGGCACTGGCTGAAAACTGCCTGGGAATGAGATGGGCTTGTCTTAGAAAAGTGTGAGAGCTCTTATATTTTATTAGCCAAGGTAGGCATGTATACAGCCAAGACCTGCTCAGGCAGTGGAAGGGGGCTGGAGAGGGATCTGTAAAAATGGATACAGTTGAAGTCATCCTGTCTCCCCCACCTTACTACATGCCCTGGAAGGCTTTTATGAACTGTTTGTAGCTTTGCCACTTGGTTATAACTGTGAGCAGTTGTCCTAAACAATGTGTAATTTCTTGATTGGCTTTGATGAGGTCATTTTTTTTCCTGCATGATAATGTGCTGGGATACTGAAATCACCCTTGTTTTCCCAGGAGACACATTGCCACCACACTCTGGTCCATGGGAGGGATGACTATTAAAGAGAATGACTTCAACCATCTCAAACTATCAGTCCTGTTTTTCACCACTAGGATATAGCCTACTAGGGCTCCTGGGTTGGGTTTGTTGTATTCCTGGAGAGCCTCTTAGAAATGTTGCTTTTGGGCCAGAGTAGCCCAAGGGGTGTCAGTCAAACCCAAATCACCAGATTACAACAAGCATAACCCATTATATAGTTATTCCAAATATCTTGACATTGAGAAGTGTTTGATTGATTGGATGATTGGCTGAGTCTCTTATAGAGAGGGTAAGAAGTCTTCCTCAGGCCAAGTGAAACAAAACCATAAAAAAAAAAAAACACACAGTGAAAAGGAAGAGTAGATTTCTCATTTTTTATTCTGCAAACTTTTTGTTGTTCTGCAAACTTTTTATTGTTAAATATAGATATGAAAAGTCACACAAAATAGCTGTATAGATTAATGAGTTCTAAGGTAGCACCCTTCTCACCACCATTGAGGTCAAGAGATAAAGTTTTGTCATTCACCCCAGAAAGCTATCTGCTCTATTGAATCTCACCCCTCTTTTCCCCCAAAAGTAACCTGACTTTTATGGTAATCACTTCCTTGTGCCCCATATAGTTTTATCATCCAAGTGAGCATCCTGAAACCCTCTAGTTTGGTCTTACACATTAAAAAAAATTGACATTATCTTCAAATCTCCTTTAACATACACATTTCTCATACAGTCCCTTCTTTTTCTTACAATTTACCTTTTGACCTCTGGAGTGTTCCTACAGTATGGATGTTGCTGATTATGTACTTATTGTACAGTTCAATATGTTCCTCTGTCTTCTGTATTGTCTGCAAGTTGGGAACTGTGTTTAGAGACCTGATTAAATTCAGGTTCATTTGGCAGGTGGCATTGAGCTATTTCACCAGGAGGCACATGATATCCAATTTTTGCTTTTTTTTGAATGTTAACGTCAGTCAATGGTCAATGTTTGGATCCATTAGTTCACTGGAAATGACTAAATGGTGGTGTCTAATTCTACCATTTTCCGTTCATTTATTAGCTAGAAAACTTATAAGCAGATGCTTCCCCTCATCTATTCTTTGATTACCCAGTGGTGCAGTTCAGGATATGCTTGACTCTTTCTCTTTATTTACCATAAAGATAATGAATTGGTTCCCTATCCTCTTCTGAAGGTAACCAGTTAGTTTTTAAAACTATTATTATAAATTCAAGGACTTGAGTATTAATTGATGTATTCCTAGATTGCATTTTTAATTTTTATTTCCATTGTCTTTAATGTTCCAAATACATGGGTCAGTGTTTGTGCTTGGAAACTTGGCTATCTCCCTGCTTCCAAATTACCTGGAAAGGAAGCAGCAAAATTCTCCATAGACTGCGCAAAGGTCAGTGGGAAAGGCTTGATTTTAGTTCTGTGTTTATTTTTGGTTTTAATCACAGGTTAGGGCT
This sequence comes from Neogale vison, assembly GCF_020171115.1. Taxonomy (NCBI): domain Eukaryota; kingdom Metazoa; phylum Chordata; class Mammalia; order Carnivora; family Mustelidae; genus Neogale; species Neogale vison. The sequence continues at coordinate 268,273,625 of NC_058091.1, read as the reverse complement.
AGTGGCAATGAATGAGAGGAGTTCTAGCTGAGGGACTTTGAAACTTTATGGTCTGATTGTCAAGATTCTTGTCACTGTCAGATGGGTGCCATTAAAGACCCATTTATCCATCCTTTTTTCTTAAGGTTCCATGAGCTCCAAGCCTCTTCTGATTCCCATGTTTTACTTTGCATGTGGCTTGATAACAGGAGAATGCCCCAGTCATGCAGTGCAAATATTTTCATTTTGCTCAATAATTTTCTCACTAAAAATGAATAAATTGGCATTTTGTTTTCAAAATTATATTTTATATTTTTTTCCAAGTAAATGTGAACCCTAGAAATGCTTTCACCATAACCTTGTTTCTATCAAATTGTTTCTGTCCAGTTTTAGGATAATTTTGTACCTGGACTGTTCTTTTCCTAGGTTTCTTCCAAGGGAGAGCCTTACAGTCATTCTAGGTAACTGAAGAAAAGCACATTCTTTTCAAGCTGGGTCCACTCACCCACATGGCCCTGAGGCAGGCCATTGGTTCCTCTCATTCTCTCACTCCAACTAGCAATGAGGTACTACTGTTAGAAACCAGGTACCTTTCCTTGGCAACAGCAGCTGCTAACAAACAAGTAGGTCATTAACTAAGGGTAACGAAGGATATAACCAGATTGCCTTGCTGGCCTTAAAAAAAAAGAAAATCAGTCCTTACCAAATTATCCCCCCCTGCCCCCAGAATAGATGAGAATGTCATTTTGGTATTTGAGTCTGTAAAGAAGCATTTCAAATCCACAGATGAACTAAAACACATTCTTACCTTATCTTATCACACGTGGAAAAAAAACAAATTTTGTGTTTTACTTTCTTACTCTTTCTTTTCTCTGGACATACCTAAGCATAAGTTACAAAATTGCTTACTCCTGGCAATAAATCTAATGCTTTGTGTTATCTATGGGGAATTGGCTTGTAAAATTTCAAAGCCCTAGTCTCTTTGGTTGAGTCCTATGGAAAATAAAGGTTAATAAAAAATAGTAATAAAAGATGGGAGGAGTGAAAAAAATAGTAATAAATACTGATTTTCTATAACCCACTAAGCAAAGCCTAAATTAAATGACTTTACTTAAAGCTTTGTTGGCAGAATAATTAATGAAAAACACCAGGCTTAAACAATTGGCCATCCATCTTAAAGCATAAGTGAAGGACAGAATCCATATGACATTCCACTGAGGATGAAAAATGAACAATTGCATGGGACCTGGATGATCCTATTTGACAGAGCACCCTGGAGACTTTTTAAATGTCCTCTTTTTCCTGGGACATAAGGACTCTACACCATTGTCATATTTAATCTGAGAAACTGGGTTCCCATGCATTCTATTTGTTTGTTTCCTTGCTTGAGGCCTGTGGCTGGGGCCTCATGAGTTTGTGGCAATTGGAGTCAGCTTTTGTTTGGCCTTAAAGATGAAATAAGACAAAACCATAAACATGCTACAAAACACCAGAATATAAAGGGGATTATTGGTGCCATAATTAGAGAACTAGGAGGTCATTATGCCAGTTGTCCCTCCACCCGCCCAACTACATGCCTCTCTGTTAGGCCAAGAACAAAAGAGATTTAAAAATCAGACGGTCCTGAGTTTATTTCAGTGGAAATCCTCTTAAGTCTGGGCATAGTTGGAGGGCATTTACTTGACAAATGAAGAGTGTTTACTCTGTCTTGGAGTCTCAGAAATCAGAGAAGAATCAAAAGAAGTCAACCCCAGATAACCAAAGAATCTGAGCATCTTGTTATATATCCCTACACATTGTGTGAGAAAAGAAACTCACATGTCTGCATATCCCTTCAATTATTTGAATGTCCAGGCTCCCCTTCAACTCTCATTTCAGAAGTCTGACAGCTGGAGGGAACTGCTTTATCCCAAGGAAGTGAGTTGTCCATTATTGGAGGTGTTTAACCAGAGATCTGAAGGCCATCTGTCAAGGATAGTGGACCTAGGATTCATTCACACACAGAATAGATATTTGAAAAGGATAACTCAAGAAACTTTCCAACTCTGAGCAGTTAGGATGCTCTGAGTGTTAGAATGCAGGCACGTAAATTTAAACGGAAATTAACTTTTGAAGACCATAGCACATAACCTTCTAGGAAATATTTTCCTAAGGAAGTGAGTACCAAAGAAAGGCTTTCAGAGAATAGGAGAAAATATAAGACTTGGAGAAAATGTAGTCATATTGAAAATCCATTGGTCATTGAATCAAATTTTAATATGTCTGTGTACCTCTTATTCCTACCAGTTTTTCTTACTGTACATTTGGCCTTTTTTTTATTAGAGATTTTATTTATTTATTTGACACAGAGAGAGAGAGATCACAAGCAGGCAGAGAGGCAAGCAGAGACAGAGAGGGAAGCAGGCTCCCCACCGAGCAGAGAGCCTGATGTGGGGCTCGATTCCAGGACCCCGAGATCAGGACCCGAGCTGAAGGCAGAGGCTTTAACCCACTGGGCCACCCAGGTGCCCCATTATGGCCTTTTGACCTTCAATGAAAAGAAATAACTTCACATGCATATGTGAAAATCTCTCTTACCTAGTCCTGACTCCCAGAGAAAAGGGAGACAGGAAATACAAGTATGTGTTGCATAATCAAATATGATTTTTTAAAACCCTTTTGAAAGCTTTTTCCTTAGTAATTTAGTTATTCAGAGAGATGTGATATCTTAAGGCATACAGAGTTTGTTCAGAACTCTCATAAATTACTTTCCATGGTACACTGGAAACTGGTTTAAAACAATCCAACCAGGGCATGGAATTTAATAAAAAAATCTTTTTCTGTTCAAGAATAACTGGATGTTGAAAAACCAGAAGTTTATTGGAACAGCATTGAATTAACCATTAACGAGTCCCCCAAGTGGGTTGTAGAGTAAAAAGGTGTACCGAGGATATGGAATGAATGACTATCCTGGATGAAGAACAGTAAATGTGTATTGTACATACCACTGTTTTCCTATCCTGTACTCATAGCAGACATCATTAATTGAGCATAGCACTCTCTGAGTTGGGCTTAATTTTACAGTCTTAGCACAGAACTCCAGGCGCTTCTGTCATTTGGCTAGAGTCCTTCTGTCGTTCTTCTACGAACTCTCCTGGGCAGGCTTTCTTCTCCACTATGGACAAAAACAACTCTTGTCAAAGTTGCTGGTAGTTCAGTTCCATATTGCCAAGACCAAATATCACTTCTTAGGGTTCATCTTGTTCAACTTGTTAGCAATTGATCTCTCCTTGTTTTTTTTAATGTACTTCTTCACTTGGCTTCTAGGACACCATACTCACTTGGTTTTCCTCCTACCTCATTATTTTTCCTTCTCAATATCCTTTCTGGCTCCTTCTCATCACCTACCTTTCTAAATACTGGAGTGCCCTCAGGCCCTGACTTCTCTGTCTCCACTCACATTTGATGATCTCATCAGTTTCAGGGCTTTAAACACCATCTGTACCGATAATGATCAAATTGTATCTTCAGCTTGGACCTCTCTTTAACTCGAGTCCCAACTCCTTATTTAAAGTTCCACTTAAGTGGCTATTAGATGACTCAAGCTTAAAATGCTTAGAATTTAACAATTTAATTTTATTCCTCAAGCCTATTTCTCCCCGTAATATCTTTTATTTTAGCTGCTCAGACTAAATCTTGAAGTCATTGCTGACCTTCCTTCCTTCCTTCCTTCCTTCCTGTCTTTCTTTTAAAACCATGTATAATCCATCAGAAAATCTTGTTGCCATTACCTTAAATTTGAATTTGGAATCCAACTACTTCTTACCACCTTTATAGCTGTTATGTCTTTGGGTCTTTGGCTAAATACCTAATACCTACTGTGTGGACAACTCACTTCTGGAAAAAGTAGTTCCTTCCAGTTGACAGTCTTCAGAAAGGAAGATTGAAGGGTAGGATATTATGATTTATAGTAAGAAGTATGTATTTGTTCTTTGTCCCTGTTTCTGGCTTCGTGCTTCTAAAACCCTTGGAATTTCCTAAGTGATTGGAAGAAAAAAAGTGTCTTTTATTAGGTTGATGAGGTGACTTTTAGAGTGCAGCTAAAGAAGGGGGCTGGTTGCCAGTGGAGCTGAGCCTGTGATTAGAGTTGGAACTTTTAGTCCCACCTCCTCCGACCTCCTGGGAGGGTAAAGGGGCTGGAGATTGAGTTTAACTGTCAACTATCAATGATTTAACTAATCATGCCGATGTAATGAAGCCTCCATAAAAACCCACTGCTATTATCTCTGGCACCTGAAATGATTCTGTCTTAGGCCAGATTTCCTGGAAATAGGCTCTGAGAATAGTGAGAAAGAGAAAGGTATCTCCTGGGGCAGGTTTGCAGGAATAACACCTAGGAGGGAGTGAGGAAGTTAAGATTGGACAGAGGTGGATGTAGAATTGCAGCAGAGACTGTGGCCTCAGGACTGGGATGGACCTTGGGCTGCCCTGAATTGAAGCAAGGGGACTAGACCTTTGTGCTCCAGAAATGAGCAATCATTTCTGGATGTGAGCAGCTGCCGGAGAAAGAGCCAATATTCCCAGAGACTGTGAGAATGAATGTGTTAGTTTGGGTGGTGTCCTACAGCACCTCTACATGTGATTGAGATGTGGCTGATGTTCCAAAATATTTGCTTTCCAAGGCCAGGAGATACAGTGGAATGATGCAGAGGACATAGGTAGAGTCAGCAGAAGCCCAGCCTCAGAAGCCAGAGGTACTTTTCAGCTTTGGAAAGCTGATCCGGGACATGAAAGTGGGAGGCATCTCTCCTCTGTGTCCTTGGGAGCAAGATCAAGAGAGACTATTTCCCAAGAAGAGAACAGATTGCTTTTGGGCAAATTTTTCCTAGAGATTCGTAAAAATGGATAAGGAACCATAAACTTGATACAATGAAGCTGAAAAGTCCATGATTTAAAAATTATATCACAACCCAAGTTAATTTCCTTTTTTTTTTTTTTTTTTTTTTTTTGCCTATCAGTAATTCCAAGTTAATTCTCAGTGTCTCAAGCCTCTAAGGTTTATGCCTTTTGGAACATTCAAAGCAGCATAAGCAAAGTTAATATTCACTCATCCATTTACTCACTAATTCTTTCATGCATTGATTCATTCACTCACTGATTCAATAATTTCTTATTAAATCGGCAGGTGGTAAATATACAAAACTACTACTATTAACTGTCTTTGAAAAAAATTCTTTCATTGTCTCAGGTACTGTGCTAAGTAGTTTACTACATGGATTATCTTAGTTCACATTACAATTCTATAAAGTAGGTATTATGGTACTATTTTTCTAATTTTTTTTTTTTTTTTTTTTTTTTTTTAGAGCAGTTAAGTCATTTGCTCAAAGGTCACAGAATTAGTAAATGGCAGAGCCTGGGCTGCATTCAAGATGTTTGAGTTTGTAAAAGACTAGTACATTCTCTTTACAAATAAAGAATAACCTAGGCATGTTCCTTATCCTCAAGAGAACTACAGTCCAGTAGGGAGACAGATACATCAATAAATGAGAGAGTCAAGATGTGTATCTAGGTCCAAGTGTCGAGTACATGTTCTTCTCTACCTATTTGTATACTTTGAGGATGGAAGATTATACTATTTCTAGTGATTTAATCAGGATGCTTTTGGCTGCACATAACAGAGTGTCCAAGAGAAAGTGGTTTAAACAGTAGGATTATTGTACACAAGAATTCTGGAGGTTAGGAAGTGCTGGGGTTTGTTGGTTTGGCTCAGTGAGGTCAGGGCTTCTGGGTTAGCTTCCTCAAGACACTTGGCCCAGATCTGGACTAGTTCAGGCACAAACAGAATAAAGAAATAAATATCAGAAGGAGTAACAGGGATGTCTTCCATTCCTAACTCCAACTAGCTGTTCTCGGGGGCTGGGTTAGTAGGGAGGATGGTACCTGGGTTTTGTTCTTTAGAATGTTCAGAAATGCAACATAGATTATCTACTGCTGACACCCACTACTTTTAATGCAAAAATATTTTTGGATAAAATCTAGGCAGCCATGTAGCACTAAAGCAGTTTCTTGCTTGTGAAGTCTTGGAGTATGTGAAACATTTGACCATTAGTCCTGTCACACATGGATTCGCGTACTTACTGAAGGAAGTTGCCTATGTTTCTTCTTCCTGGAATAAAGTGTTACTTACCACTGTGAACATCTTTCACTGGGTTCATGAACAATGTAGCGGAACTGAGTAATAAACAGAATGCTGTCAAATATATATCTTCTCATAATAGATCCTATACCTTAAAATGTGTACAGGGAATCACTTTTTAAAGTCTATAACATGCAGTAGTTTTGATACGACTGGTTGAGCCATGCAGAAATGATTAAAAAAAAGAGTAATAAATTCAGATTTTACACCAGGCACCGAGCATTAAGCCAAAATGAAACTACCATACTCAAATCTTCTAGAGCTTAGAGCTAATTAGACCTACATTTCCGAATGGCACAAGCATCATGCAATGCAGCAATTGTTATAATAACTATATTCTCATCTAGTGCTGGGTGGTGATTTACACCAGGCATGTCTGCTGGGGCTAATGGATATTGTAGGAGGAAATCTCTGGGAGCTCTGGAGCAAGACTGGGAATTTTGTCCCTGGGCATCTCTCTCCATTGGATTCCTGGTGATTGTGTTGAGTGTTCAGCAGGGCAGAGATATAGCCCAGGGGGGAGCAATGTCTCTGTGCATTTTAAGTACCACTGAAACACAGCGTTTCAGATAATGACTGGGTTTTATATAGATTTGAGGAGAAGCAGTAGTTTGTACTACTTCTTGAGATTGTTGGGAGGATAAAGTCTGACTCTGTCTATTAAGTTCTTACCATAGTGCCTAGCACATAGTGAGTACTCAATAAATGGTGGCTGTTTTCAAAAATAAATGCTTTATCTATGGGTTGGAATGTATGGTTTATTCTAGATTGACATTTGGCTCTAAAAGGAGGCAGTATTTCAACTGAAGCAAAGTGGTTAGTGACTTTAATGCCCTGGATTTCCCCAGAAAATTACATAAGCAAGGGTAATCCAGGGTCTCTGTTGATCCTGGCTGACATTCCACATGTCTAAGTATGCTTAGCTCCTGCCTGAGAAATACAGGCTTGATTCAGTGGAAAACGTGTCTGAACATTCCAGTCCTCACTTCTCCTTTATAAAGAGAGCCTGTTGTGCTAGTAGGAAGAGCTCCAAATTACCTGCAAAGGGGATGGTGGAGAGGGCAGAAGGTGGGTAGTAGGCTAGCAGCCAAGTGGGAGGGGAAGAGGGGATTCCTCATAAGTGCCACACAAAAGCATGATCCAAGGGGTTGCTGTGGCCTGTCTCCCTGGGGGACCAGATTGCCACATGATGATGATTTTCTGAATTCTTTTCAAATTCATTATTCATATCTTAAAAAATGAAACTCAGATACACTGAATGCCTCTTTTCTACCCAGAACTGGGTCAAGCCTTTTATATGTGTGATCTTTTCTAATCCTCTCAATAATCCTGCAATGTGGATATTATTAGCCCCATTCTTTTTGGATAGGGACACTGACATTTGGTGTGGTTACATGACCTGGCCATTAGGCCACCCAGCTAATAGGTAGACTGGAGTCTAGCTCAGTCAAAGAGCCACGATCACGCCACTGTCCCCATGGTCCCTGTGGGGAGGTTGTGGGATTGCATTTGTTCATTGTCCCCAGATGCTCTGAGTTTGTAGTACATGACCTCATGCTTTTTGGCTACCAATCAAGGAATGAATTAATCTTCCCACCAGCCTTGATTGATTCCTTGCCTCATACTTAGCACCACACTAGTTAGAGTGGGCATAAATAAAAAAATATGAAACGAGGTCCCTGGTTTCAAGGAAAGAGCACACATGAAGCATTGGGTGAATAGTACAATATCTTGTGTGATCAAAGACTAATATGGCAAGTATTGCAACCATGTGCTGGGTAGCTCATAGAATCTACTTCTTGCACCCCATGTCAGACCATGTAATTCTTTTCTTGCTGATTCTGGACATGGTTTCAGTCTCAGAATCCTTCTCAACGTAGCATCTTAGGTGGCCACAACTCTTGGAGCTAGTCGCATCTTTCCTGTAAGTACTGTTGTCAATCAGTGGAATAGGAGATTAAGAAGGCCTGGAGGGGTCAGTGAAGGCTAAATGGAAATGGTGGGTTGAAACCCAGCTCTGAGTAAGGGGAAGAATTTAGCAGTAGAATTGTAAGAACGGAAAATATTCCAGGTGAAAAGAAGCACATTAACAAAGCCCCTGAGATGAGAGTGAGGGAGTAGCCTCCTGGGGTTGGGACAAGAGCGAATTTCCCAAAGTGATGCTTTTGGGGCAGACACAATGAGATTGAATAGGACTTTTTTTGGGACTTGATTTTGACCTATTTATGAACACCATAGCGTATCAGAGATAATAAGGTAGTAAGAATAGTAACTCCTATTTATTAAGATTATTGTACCAGTTGTACTGCTACTGCATACATGCCTTATCTTATTTTATCCTTGGAGCAACCCTGAAAGGGAAGTATTGCTATTCCCATTTTATAAAAGGGAGTAACTAGTGTTTAAAGATAATAGGCTATATATACCTAGTTACATAGCTGGTAGAGAATGTTACTGAAGTTCAAAAATATAGATTTTAACAAAAAATATTTGACTCTGTGGACTTTATCTTCCCAGCCTGTTCCTCCCTTACATGTATGCACAGTCACGTATGTGTATAAACATACAATACACTCACATACACAATCTCATATGCATAGAATCATACACATGTACCATATACAGATGTAGCTACAGGTATATACACATATATATGCACATACCCATACATGTTCTTGCACACTTACATTACACACATCCATATATGCACATATACATATACCATATACACACTATTCTTCTAGGAAGAGTCCCAGTTCTTTGATCACCATGGTAAGTATATGACCTTTTCTCCCAGCATTTGAATCTTGGGCGGAGATACACAGATGTGGAAGGAAGCTGAGGTATTTGATAGCAGTGTTTCGCACAACCACATTGGGTTTTAAGGTGATATCACTCAAGGAGAGAATGGGATCTGTTGTGCCAGTGGTACTCCAATGAGCCACATAAAGTATAGAGCCCTGCTTTCATCCTGTAGGCACAAAGAACCCCAGTAGTTGGGAAAAAGAGATAGGGGTCTTAAATAACTTTTGATATGTTAATTCCGCCCAATAGAGAAATGTGGACCAGTGATTGTCATAATCTTGCCATCTCATCAATCAAATGAAGACCCTAGTTTTGAACTACTACCTTAGGCTCCCTTGATCCTCATACTTAGCACCACACAAAAGCATGATCTTACAAGAGCTTACACTTTTCAGTGTAAGATAGAATGGACCATTTCTTCTTTCTTCAAATTTATTTTTTCCTTGGCTTCTGTGCCATCGCAATGATTTGATTTTCTCATTTCTGGTGACTCCTTCTTAATATATGTTCTGTGGGTTCTACTTCATCCACTTTTCTTTTAAATGTTGGTTAGCCTACAAGGTTTTATCACTGTTATATCTCTCTTGGTTTATGACCTTTTCCTGGTCAACTTTGTTATGGTGGCTATCTGCTGTTTTGGCCCTCCTAGTATCCATCCTACCCTTCCTTTAGTTAAAGTGAATTGATTTATTGTGGGGAACCAACAAAACCTCTCCTAATCTCAGTGTATGTGGTTCTGGTATGCTGGTGAATGTTTGACAATCAGCATTCGGGGCGGGGAGGGAAGCCATGATTTTAAACATTTTTTTGTTGTAAATATGCCCACTATAGTTAGTGCCTTTTGAACACATGTTTATTGAGCACCTAATATGTGCCAGGAGGTACTGTTTTAGATACTGGGAATCCAGAAGGTGAATAGAATTTAAATAGTCTTTGTGCTCATGGCTCCTATTCCAGTGTGATGATAGATAAAAACAATTAATTAATTACATTAATTAACAAGGTAATATCAGGTAATGACAAGTACTATAAAATAAAGTAGAATAAAAGTAAAAAGAATGATTGAGGTAGGAAGCTATCTTAGACAGTATGTTCAGGGAAGTCTTCACTAGAAACTGACATTTGAGCTCAGACCTGAATGAGGAGAAGCAAAACAGGTAAGAACTGGAGGAGCAGCCCAAACCTGTAACCCTGGAACTTTTGCTGGATTTATTTGCAAAGAGGTAGTCTTTTTATACGGAGGTTACTAAATTTGTAGGATGTCAGTCTGGATGTGCTGGCGGTGTTTGTTTTCCCACCTTGAGGGGAAAGAAACCCTGAAATAAGAAATAGAGGCTGATACCTAGTAGTGCTATTTGGATATTTGGACATCCTTATGCAACTGTATATAATGCCAGCATATTCTTTCATTTTTAAACACATGAGCCAGAAAATACTACTGCCTTCCACCCACCCACCAACTTTTTTGGTTCATACAATTTGTGTCTTAACTAATGTCTTAATTAATATACATATCTACCCCCCATGTCTTCAAGTACTGCTTATTACAGAGCGAATGACTCCAAAATCTCTCTATAGATTGGATCTGATTCTAAAATCCGGATACATGTAGCAGCCACCTAGTAGGTATCTTCACCTGCAGGTTTTTGGAAACTGTAAATTTCAGCTCATGATCTTTCTTTCCCAAACTGCTCACTCTGTTTTTTATTTCTACACACCATGCCAAGCCAAAACCCCGGGTGTCGTTCTGTATTCCTTACTCTCCTTCAAACTCCTGAAGAAATTAACCATTAATTCTCATGGCTCATAAACGTCTTGGGAACACACCCTCCTGTCTCCATTCCCACTATTCAAGCTCAGGTGCCTCTATCTCACCCAGATTTCAAGTCTCTTTCGATTCCTCCTGCCCTTTAGTTTGCACCATGTGGCCAGAGTAAACATCCTCTTTTCTTGTTTTAAGACGTTCACAGAATGGTAAATGTGACTTAGGATCTTATGTCAGTTAGGATTCTCCAGAGAAATGGAACCACAAGGAGGACCCACTAGGAGTTTTATGCGTATATGCATATATATTTGTATGTATGTGTGTGTATTTTAAACAATTGGCTCATGCACTTGTGGGGGATGGCAAGTCTGTAATATGGAGGGCAGGCTGGTGGGCTGGCTGCTCAGGCAGGATTTCTTTAGTCTTGAGGTAGAATTTTTTTCTTCGGGAAAACATTGTGTTTTCAGTTTTTGCTCTTAAGGCCCACAACTCACTGGGGGAGGCCTACCCACATTATGGAGTATAATCTGCTTTACTTAAAGTCAACTGAGAGTAACAATAAGTCATACCTACAAAATGCCTTTACCACAACATCTAGACTAGTGTTTGGCCAGATAACTGGCCACCACAGGGCAGGTAAGCTGACACATAAAATTAAGCAACACGGATGGGAAGTAGGTGTTACAGAGCTGGTCACCTCCAGACTTTGAGAGTTCCTGGCTGATTTCGCTAGTTCCTTGAGAAGGTGAGCTGAAGCAGCTGAGGGTTGAAGGTGTAGTTTAGTGTGCAAGAAAACCATCAGAGTGCTTGTTGTCAAAAATGTTGGTTCCCTGACTTCATTCTCAGAGGATTCTTATTCTTATTCTTAATCCCAAGAGTATTCTTATTTCTACAGTGGGTATGAAGTTAACTTCATGGATCTTCATCAAGATTTAAAAAAAAAAAAAAAGGAGAAGGAAAAGATGATAGAATCGGAGGGCATCCCATGTGGTACAAGTGGGTACTGTTTCAGTGAAATGTCCGTTTCACTTTGTGAGTATGTGCCTGAGGTGCTGGGGGGTTATTGTAACTATGGGTCATAGTCAAGGTCAAAAAAATTTGAAAGACACTGGTGAGGAATATATTGTCACTATGTCACTATTCACCCTTGTGACATGATATGGCAAGTGACTCTTCTCTTACTTTGTGGACTTTTATTGCCATTGACAGCTTCATCCATCCTTAAATGGACAATTTCTTCATCTTCTGATCTCACTGAGTCCAGTGGTTATGGAGTAATGAATGTTTAAGGCACAGAGGGTTCAAAACAAGGGTTTGAAATCCCCATTCCAACAAGTTCCTGCATTCTCCTGCTTCCATCCAGTTCCTCCTCACCCTTCCCTGGAGTCCCTCTTTGCAATTTGTAGGACTTTCTGTTGCCTGTACTGCAGGGACAGCAGAAGCCTGCAGTCAGATGTAGGGTCAAGCACCCCACAGAGCAGATAGCAATAGCAAAGTGTACTTTAATAACTCACTTCCCGAGCAGCTCTGGAAACCAAGTGCGAGATTTCCAGCTCTGTTGCTCCTCGGTTTCCTGGCCCGGGGGGAAGACCTGACTGATGGCTTTGAATATCCATCAACAAATAATAAATAATAATAATAACCTGCCTGCCGCAGGCTTGTTGGAGCCAGGGAGGTTGGGTTTGCTGACGCTTTCTCGCTTCTTAATACAACCTCAAAGTCAATTTTAAGCAGAAACCATAGCAGCTTTGCACTGCAGGAATTTCTCCTTGCCACTGTCCTTAAGTCTGATTCCCAGGGTTGGGACCCATCTTAGTGAGATTGTGAAATGGGTGATGTGTCTGTTGTGACCTGGGATTCTCAGATCTGCAGTTTTTGTTCTCTCTTCGGATGCACCCTGTCTTGGGCACATGGTATTCTCAAATGTCCCAACTCCCCCTTCCTTTCTTCCAGGTTATGGGTTGGAAAAGACCCAGATTGAGTAAATGAGTCCTGGGGTCTGAGGGGCTACCCACTTCAGGGACACTTGCCCTGCATAATGATTAAGATCTTGGGCTTTGGGCTCCGAATGCCTAGGTTCGAATGTGAATTTCTACTCTTTCACCTCTGTGTGTGTGTGTGACCTTGAGCATATTACTTAGCTTCTCCGAGCCTCAATTCCTCGTCTGTAAAACAAGAATAGTATGAATAGTAGTAATTATCACAGGCAACATTTATTTAGTGCTTGTTGTGTCCTGGGCCGTATCCTAAGTACTTTATCTGCATTGGTTCTTTGAACCTCACGAGGGAGGTAATAGAATTGTCTCTGGCTTACAGATGTGGATACTGAGGCAGAGAGTAGTTGAGGAGTGTGTATCCCAGGCCACATGGCTGCTGAGTAGTGGGCTGGGATCACTCACAGGGCTGAGCCTCTGCTCCATGTCTCCTGCATGCTAAGTGGCAGTCACCATGGCCAGGCTTACTTAAAATCCAGACTGTGGGACAGGGGAATTTTCCCTTTAGGATTTTGATTAACCCAAAGTAAATACTTTTATGATTAAATTTTCAGGTCCAGGGAGATTGTTGGTACAGATAATTATCCCTACTCTGCTCTACCCCCCAGACAAGCCCTTAGAGCCAAGTTCGGGCTTTGCCTCTCCCGAATGTCAGCTCATTGACCAGACAGACTTTGCATTTTGAGATTCTTTACAGCACACTGGAAAGTTGATCCCCAATGTTAAGAGAGTTTTGAAGTCCACTCTGCATGGTGAATGAGTTCTTGGGTGAGGGTCCTGGCTTGCAAGCCCTTCCTACTCCAATTTGTGTAAAGCACGGCCAACCCATGGCGATTCTCCTTTATGCTGCAGTATTCTTGGTTGCAGAAAACTTGGGGACATCAGCTCGTTAGGGTGCCTTCATTTACCAGATTATTTTCCTTTCTCTCTCTCTATTTTTTTTTTTAAGATTTTATTTATTCACTTGACAGAGATCACAAGCAGGCAGAGAGGCAGGCAGAGAGAGAGAGAGGGGGAAGCAGGCTCCCTGCCGAGCAGAGAGCCCGATGCGGGGCTCGATCCCAGGACCCTGAGATCACCCTGAGGCAGAGGTTCAATGCACTGAGCCACCCAGGCTCCCCGTTCCTCTCTCTTTTGAGGAACCAGCGTCCCTGCACCCAGGTAGAAGCGCAGTGGCAATGAGGTGTTGACTGTCTGGGTTTGCTTTGTGTCAGCCACCTGGCACTGGCCTGGACCACAGACTCCGTGTGGAAAACTGCTCTGGGTCTGTCCGGGGCTAGACTGAGGGGCCCTCCTGTATTTTCCACAAGCTAGGTTCTGGGCTGGAGATCTTGCTTTTGTTGTTTTCCACACTCTCTGCTACCTCATTGCTCACGCTGAACCTCCCAGAGATGAATAATTTAGCTGGCCTAGGAATAAAAGTCCCAGTACCCTCGTCTCACTTCATTTAGGATTCACATTTAGCAGCTAGAGGTAGAAGGGGATGGGGAGAGTGACTGCAAGAGGCCGTAAACCCGGGATATGTCACAGCTTTATGGCTTCTCTCGTGAAGGAAGTTTGCCAGTCTCTGGCACTCAATGGCCCAAATCCCAACCGTGGGAAGCACGTTCCAATAGGACTCCTGGAAAATGATTCAGCCACACTCACTCCTAATCCGATTTAATGGTCCTATTTTGATAGTATTACGTATTTATTTGCTGGTTAGGAGAAAAACCACCACCTCACAGCGTCTCCCTCTCCCCGCAGGTGCTCGAAAAACAGGCCTACTGGAGGAGCCCCTCGTCCTTGCTCCATTCCAGGGGCTTAGGGCTCTAATGTGAGAACGTGGCCTTCAGACGGGGGGGCTGGGATGTTTGAAAGGGCAGGGACCAGGGTATAGGGCGTGTTAAAAGTTCTAAACAAGCCAGCTGGGGCGGGAGCATGGTGGTGAGGGAACATTATCTGGTGTGATTCTTTGTTTTCACGGCATCACCTCCGATTCCTCAGACCAACAGAATCACCAAGCTGTAAACCGCACACCTTACAAATCAGGGTTCCCTGACGTGGCTGGAGCGTTCATTACCAGCCGTAAAGGCACGCCAGCAAGAGAGGCTGCTGTTCTGTAGCCCAATTTTCCATCGCAATAACCCAATTAACTGGTGTGTGTGTTTGTTTTACAAAGCTCCAAGCTACAATAAACCATACAGATACGTGGGCTGCAGAAAGCTCTGTAATTAGGACAAGGTGTACAAATTAAACTACTCTTTTTAAACTTCAAACCAGCTAACTTCTGACATACTGTACTGCTGGGGCTTCTGGGACCGAACCCAATTAACATCTTAGTATTTTATAAGCATCGTTTTAATTGCATTTGTATGCAATCTTCTCTCCAAGTGCCTTTCAAGGTGCTAGTCCTTGTTCTGCTTTTATTACTTTGGTGATTTAAATCTTCTCTCTCAGAGGTTCCTGTTAATAATGACTACTCTGCTACTTCAAATGCTGGTCCAACATAAAACTCGTCTCTCAAAAGAATTATGCTTTAAAACAGTTACATTTAACTTTATTATTACATTTTTAATTTTTTCTCTGTTTGAACATTATGCCTTGAAACATTTTATCAACCTGTCAGCTCTTGTAATGGCTAGAAAAGAGATTCTTTTTGGAAGGAGGATGATGGCTTTCCCCCACACCCTCGCTTTTGCTCCCCTTTAGTCTGGATTAAAGGTCTTCGGTGCCACTGGATGGCCTGGTGATGAGGGGTATTTAAATGAGTGAATCTGGCGTTTTAAAGTTTCCTGGAGGGTTTTGGAGCATCTTTGTCTATTTTGGGGCTGGGACTAGGATGAGGCAGGTGAAGTGTTTTCCTCCTGGGCAAAATTTAAGTAGGCAATGAAAAGTGCAGGGATTGAGATAAATAATATTTTAATGCAACATTAAGAAATAAAATCAGGAAAATGTAACTCGCAGACAAGCTGACCTGATTTTGCAAATGAATTTTTCCAGATCCAGGGCTGAAGCTGGGATAAGGTGAGTTGAGGCAACATTGTACAACTATAGACTGGGTTTCTGTTTTTATTTAAAATTCTGGTATTTTGTTCACTATGGATTTTTTTTGGCCTTCATTTCTATTTTTTTAAATTGCATTAAACTATTTCTTTTGATTCCTGAGTTTTTGGTACGCCCTTAAATTTTGCACCTGGGTAAGTGTCTCATTTGCCTCCCCTGGTTTAGACCCCACTATAAACCTAAGGGCAAAGAAGACTTTAAAAGGGATTTAAGCATATGAAGAAGTCCCGAAGGCAAATTTTCACTCAGTGAGTCAAAAATGTAGCAAAAAACTCAGCTGTGTGTACTTCTTTCTGAGCATGGTGTGCACTGACCTCACTTTCTACTTAGAAGCATCCAAACAAATGGCAATGCCTAAGTTTATGAGAACGACCGAATGGCAAACTCTCCTCCTTCCTAACCCGAGCCCCCAAAAGCAAAGTGTTTCCATAATTTTCCTTTGGTGCTTCTTATTGCAGGAAGGAGTTAGGAAAAATGAGTACTAATGTTGTGCTCAATTAGGATTTCTGTTATCTGGATAAAAATATACAGTCTTGAGCAGGCAGTGAGATCCTCCTGGAATATTTTAAACCTTTTTGCTTGATTGAGTGTCTTGTCAAACAAAACTGGCAGCCTCTCTCCCAGAGCTGCCTGAATCTATGCAGATATGATTTCTATCATGCCTTTATTATGTGTAGTCTGTAATAAGGATGAGCACATATAAATCATCTCTGGATGGCAGTTAGGATGCAATACTCAAAGGAGAAAGACATTTCTGCTTTCAAATGTCTAGCGATTTCAGATATTATATAGCAAGTCTCCCCTGAACTGCACAATCTTCAATTCTACTCAAGCCCTTCTGTGGAAGAATGAGACTTTCATATCTGTCTTTGCAAGAATCACTAGTGAGATAAGAATTGTGTCACTAAGACGGGAGCACCGTATCTTTTTGGCTAATCTGATATCAAAGTTGCATTTGAAAAGATCATCTTCCTGTAATTCGATTCAAGAGACTGGTCTTGAGAAATGGTTGGGGAGATCTCAGGTTTGGGGTGTGCTTTGCTCTACCGGGAAATACAGAAGACATGGGGAGGTACAAAACTCTGCAGCAGGACAAAGTACATTTCCAGTGAGATTTCAAAGGGTCAGTCTTCTCCCTGAATCAGGAACTGAATCATATAAACATCTCAGCCCACCTCTCCATGACACAAAGGGTAATTTGGTAACAAAACAAAACAAACACTACCACAAATCCAAACGGAAAGGCTCTAGACCTGGCTACTAATATTTCTGAATGCTTATTTGCCAAGTATTAAGCATCTCCTTGTACTACCTCATTTAGTCTTCAGTAGACTACAGCAACTTAGGTACTATTAGAATACCCATTGTATAGATAAGGGAAGGTAAGCAAGTTAAGTAATAAAGTGGTCTTGGGCCACTTCCCCTCTCACATCTCAGGAGGCTTGGAAATTGAAGCAAGTGGGAGGTCAGAGGCTCTCAAGATCAGATGCTGTTAAAAGGCAGAGTCCATAGCAATTCTTTGCTTGGGTTGTAGTGTGTGTGTGTGTGAATGGACTGGGAGTGGCAGTGGGGAGTGTGGTAAATCTCAGACATACTGTGAAGTGACGTTTATCTTTAGGCTCTCCCATTCTTTGGTCTGGGGTTGTCTTTTCCTCTCTAGGATTCTTGGATTTGACCACCAGACCAGTACTCAGCCTTTCTCATGATGCAGCACACAGAAAATGAGAAATGAGAACTTCATATGGGGGGCCAGGCTACCCCTGTGTCTGCTGCCCAGCTGCCTGCAGGCTGAGAGAGATTAGGATATGTACTCCTATAACAGAGTTGTGGGAAGCTGTGTAACAGACCAGGACTGCCAGGAGGTCTAGAGCCATGTGTCTTTGGGCCTAGCACAATTGTTGACTAGATACATCAATAGAACCACTCCTGGTGCAAAGGGACACATTGTGATAAAATAATTCCCACGAAGTTGCTAGCGATTTAACTAATTAATATACATATGTCAGGCTGCCCTTCATTTTGGGAACATTAACTCTTATGAGAGCCATGATCTTTGGGGGGCAAGGGACTTTTCCCAGCACCTGTCATCATGCGAGGGGCTTCTCTGTCCTACAGGAAGAGGTGAGAGGTGAGGACTAGCATGCCTCTTATCTTATCAGTAAGATAAGGAAGGAGGCTTGGGAGAGAGCAAAGAGCAGAGAAAAGACAAAAAAGGCAGGAAGAGAGGAGCATTTCATGACCTGAGTCTTTTTTAATGGGATTATGGGGCCACGGTTGTCTGAACACAAACCCAGGAAGTAGCTGTGACGTGCACTTTTTCTACTTATCTTCAGGCAGCTCCGGCCAGATAAGGGGTGTCACTGTAATTTCTCACTCTTGGCTGCTATGACTATGCTGTTGTCCAACCCCAGGCCTCAGTGTCTGTGCACGGGCTTCCCTGGGCTTTCTCAGAAATCCAAATGGTTGGCATTAAAGGTCCAGACCTTGTCAGCTGAGCTGCTAAGAGCTGAAATCCCAGCTGGTAAGATGCATGGTCCTCTATAGTGCGGTAAAAGGAGCATTGTTCTGTATGGGTCCTAATCTCACTCTTTTTTATAAAATGGAGATAGTAATTTCTTCCCAGACCATCTTCCAGAATTGTCAAAGGCAATCCAATCTCCATAAAAGTGCTTTGAACACTGTAAAGTCCATACAACTATAAGATATTACCCTGATTTGAGGTGACAATATAATTTCAAATTTGGAAGGGAACCCTGTGTAGAAGTTCGTTGATCTACCCCTTCATCTCAGTGCACGGTGATTTGCCCTTAAGCAATTTGATGCTGGAGGTTGCAAATCCTACTCTGGAACTCTCTGCAGGGGTGGGGGGGAGGGCATCCCACAGTCTCATTCACTCCTGTGTCCTTATTGGTACTTAACCTAAAATTTGCCTGTTGCCTCGGGAGTGCTTACCTTTCTTCTGATACAGGTCTAAATAGAAAGCAAGAAAGCAAGTCTAAATCATCCACAGAGGCATGGACCTTTGTGTCCTTAAAGAACACCTGGAGTGCCCCCCACAGACTTCTTTTCCTTGCAGGAGGGGTTCCTCCTCTCAGAGGTCTTTTCAGTTACTTCCCAATCTCACTTTCTTTCCTTCAGTTATTTGTACTGTTCTTTGTGGTAGCTGAGGTTCCAATTGTCCAATTTCTGTCCTTCCTGTCTTGTGGTCCCGGAGTGAGGATATACCTCGCCTACTTTTGATGGAGAGCAGGTATGATTGAGAAGTTGCTGTGACCAGCAGTTGATAATACAGGAGAGGTGGGCCGTTTTAGTCCACTGTGTTGCTGATCGTTGACCTAAGAGAGTCCCCGTGGCAGTCCCTGGTCAGATTTAGCCTAGCCTCGGGCAGCTGGGGGCCTGTGGCAGGTGACAGTCGCTGAGCGGATTAACTTTGCTAGCCTGATGTAGTAAGACTGGGGCACGGCCTAGATAGATTAAACTCAGAATCAGCTGATATCTGCATATGGAAGACATTTAATACATGATTCAGTAATTGCTCAGATGGATGCCTGAGGTCCGCAAAAGAATCTAGGAAAACAGATAGAATTCCAGGGTGCCCACTTCTAGCCTTTGACAGGCGGTGTGACTTGGATAGCTCGGCCTTGCTGAGCCGTGACTTCCTGACTTGTAAAATGAGAGCGATACCTGTGTCACAGGATGTTGTACGAAGACTGGAAGAGCTCATGTGTGTGAACGTGTGGAGGGCAGTTCGTTTAATTTTCAAATTATAAGAGGGGTTATTATTATTTTATTAGCATTATCATTCACGTCCCTAAACAAACTTCTCTATCTCCTTGGGCAGAAAGGAAGGGAAGCATAAATTCTTAGGATTCTAAGTGGCTAAAAGAGCCAGTCATGTCAGATTAGATTTCCCATTCACCAAGCAGGGACACTGCCTCTCTATGGTGGAGACTCTGGAGCTTGATAAAGTTTCCTTGTCTGGCTGGGCCTGGACAGGCTAGGCTGGCTGAGGTGCCCATGCCAGAGGGGGACTGAGCCTTAATTCATCAGCTGGCCTTTTGAGTGTTATGTCAGGTTGGTTGAGGGTCCATTGTCTTGGAAACCTTCTTGAGGCTAAAGAAATGGCTCTGACACTGACCCCGCACTCAAGACCTTCCCAGGGTTCAATCATTCCTTCATTCAGCTGGCATTTATTATGCTACTGTGTCTCAGGCACTGTGCTGATTTTCAGGGTACCATCATAAACAAGACACATACTGTCTTTGCTTTTATGGAGGCTACATTCTAACTTGCTGTGGATGGGCTTCAGGGCATCCATGAACTTCCTAAAATTGGATACAAAATTACATGTTTTTTTTTCCTCCCTTGGGGAAATGTTTGTATCTTTGATAGGATTTTCAAAGGGGCCCAGGACTCCTCCGAAAGGGTTAAGAACCATAGTCTGGTGGGAAAGATAAGCTATTCACATGAAGCAGTAACTACAAGGCAGGAAGTGTCTTGTAGAGTATACACTGTGAGAGTACACTGTGTACAAAAGAGGGAGCGATTGTCAGCTGGGCTCTTTGGGGAGGGCAGAATGGAGAAGGATATGTCTGGCTTGATTCTTAAAAGATGGGAGAGTGCAGTTCATTGCCTCTTTATTGCATAACTCCTGGAGAAACCATTTATATCATGGTCTATTTGAATAGTGTCCCTTGGAGTTGAGCAATGTACAGCCTGAATAGCCATATATGGCCACACTAACTTGACTAGGGGAGAGAAACCATCTTTGTGTTGGTGAGTTATGGCCTTTTTTTTTTTTTTTTAAGAATTTTATTTATTTATTTTACAGAGAGAGAGAGAGAGAGAGAGAGATCACAAGTAGACAGAGAGGCAGGCAGAGAGAGATGGGGAAGCAGGCTCCCCACCAAGCGGAGAGCCGATATGGGGCTGGATCCCAGGACCCTGAGATCATTACCTGGGCTGAAGGCAGAGGCATAACCCACTGAGCCACCCAGGCGCCCCGAGTTATGGCTTTCTTGAGCAAGTTATTTCAATTACTCCTTTGTCATATCCCACCAACAAAATAGAAAGACTAACAGGAGAAACACCAAAGAAAAATTCTGTCGTATCACTGCTTGGGGAGCAACCTTAAATGTGTGAATAGAATCAATTTTCTTATTTTTCCATGTAATTGTTTGAAATCCTCACATGACAGGATGCCTGGGTGGCTCATTGGTTAAGAGTCTGCCTTCAATTCAGGTCATGATCCCAGGGTTCTGGGACTGAGTTCCACATTGGGCTTCTGGCTCAGCGGGGAGCCTGCTTCTCCCTCTGCCTGCCACTCCCCCTGCTTGTGCTTGTGTGCTTGCTCTCTCTTTCTCTTTCTCTCTCTGGCAAATAAGTAAGTAAAATCTTAAAAAAAAAAAAAAAAATCCTACCATGACTTACTAAAGCAAACTCAGAGTCTCCCATCACCACTTGACTTATTCCAAACCCCAGGGCTAGCTTACTTAGCCTGAAGGGTTATTAATCTTCGTTGGACACCTACTGAGGAGGGAATTGGAGTATGGTCAATCTTCTAGTGATATAGTTTCTCATTGGAGCATGGTGTGGCTCGTGAAGTATAGTTCTGCAGCATTCTTGGGGGAGGCTTTGGTTCAAGTCTGGTCATGGTCACACTAGGAACTTAGGCTTTCTCAGCTTGTCTTCACTTGCTCCAATCAAAGTTGTCAACAGCATCATCTGCTATGGGCTGGCTTCAAAGTCTACCCCTTCTCCAGCCTAGAACACGGATCTCACTTTCTCATCTCTGACTCCCTCCCCTGGTGTGGGACTGCTTCTTTCTCAAACCCTCAAAAGGTAGGCTTATTACATCCCTATCTAAGAACAGTTGAGTACTCTCACAACATCTCCCTTTTGAAGAAAGTTCCCGTCAGGGATTTCTACCATAACATAGCTGGTAAGAAAGAAAAAGAAACTTAGCCCAAGCTCACTCTCTGGTAGACAGTCCTCTTATGAGCTCTCTCTCTACAAACAAGTTTCTCAGGAAAGGTAGTGCAATGGGAACATCATGAGCTTTAAAGTACGAATTTGGATTTGGAGGCTGCATCAGATCTGTGGCATTGCACAGCTTATTTAATCTTCTCTGAGCTTTAGTTTCTTCCTCTCTGAAATCTTTATATATTACCCACCTCAGAGGGTTGTAAGGCAGATTAAATAAGATGATGCATTTAAAGCATTTAACACTGTGCTTGGCTTAGAGATAGTACTTAATAAACTTTACCTAGAAGTAGTAGCAAGAGATGGAGAAGAGGAAAAATGGAAGGAGGAAAAAGAAAATTGGACAAGTGGCTGGCATGGTAGGAGCCATAGCAGATAGACAGTCCGCACTCAAGGTCGCCCTAATGTAACTCCTGTATTATACACCAGCAGCCATCCTCCCTATAACTTCTTTCTCTCAAAAGCAGAAGAAATTGTAACCAGGGATTTCTCTCAGGTCCAGTGTCTTGGGTGCCATTTTGTCTTTGGGAATTTCTATTTCTTGGCTTTCTCAGTAGATGAGAGATCCTCTGATGCCTTGAGCTGACCTTCTCAGCTGTGAGGCTTCAGTTACCCCCACCTCCACACAGCCCAATGCATCTTCCACGTTCTCCCCAGTAGGCCTTCCCTGGGAACCCCAGCCGGCCTCCCACTCAGCTTCTCACAGCTGATCCTTCTTGTTTATGGCTTGGAGGATTGGTGTCCTTGGGCCTACTTTCTGTTAGCTCTGTTCTGCTAAGGCTCATTGTAGCGGTTAAGAGAGCTCTTCCTAGGAGACTTAGGCCCTCCAGTGGGGTGTCTTGTGGGACTGGGGCCTATAGCCAATGGATGACCCCAGTGACATAGCAACCATAGCAGTAGGAGTCACGCTCTGATAGGCCCCCTACTCTGTCCAGGCAGTGACCCAGAGTGTGTTTCAAGGAAAATTGGCATTTATGTATTAAGCTCTTCTTGGCTCCTGTTGGTCAAAGAAGAGTGCTGTGCTATGCGCTGATCTCCCACATAAAAAAACAGAAGGAACTAGAATGCTCTGTGCTTCTCTAGGGTCTAGCAAACCCCAAGATTCAAGCAGACCTCTGTTTTGCACCCTGAATCCAGTTATGGATGTGGTATTACTTGGTGCCTCCGTTTCTCACGGTATCTACCCAGACCCCAGATGTCATGATAATTAGAAAGTAGTTCCAGCATGTCTGGGTGGGGGGAAGGGGCACTCTCCCTTGCCCTCACTTACACATCAACATTAGTTTTGTCACCTTAAGCAAGTCACCTTCTCAATTTTTTAATCTGTAAACTGGCAAAATGGTAATGGTGGTTGTGATAAGATGACTTGTAGGCCCTTGGCATAGTACCTGGCAGGTAGTAAGTGCTTAGTAAACATTTGTTACTGTTCTCCTTTGTTGCTTGAATAGCTCTTTTAATTTCCCAAAGCTTTCACACACCTCTTACTTAAAATCTCAAGCCTAATGGAAACTCTTTGTGGGAAATCAATCTCACCTGACTGTTGAAGAAACCGAGGCACCGAGAAGTAGGGTGGCTTGGCCGAGATAACACAGCAAGCCTGGATGAGGTCAGGTCTCCTGACTAACAGGGTTCTCCCTCCTGGACCCGAGAGAATAAATCCAGGGACTTCATCATCTACAGGCACAGCCTATACTTGAAAGTTTCCACAAGAAGCTTTGCTCCTCTGGCATACGTTGATGTCTTGGTAAGAACTTGTGGTGAAATCTTATTCCTTCCTCAAAGTCAGGCTCAAATATGGATGATGTAAAGGAAATTCTCCAGCTTCCCAGGCTGAATTAATCCTTCTTGCCTTGTATTTTGGACAAATACATGATTAGGCACTTGATATCATACCATAACTGAATTGTCATTGGCCAGGAATTTTGTGAAGTAAAAAACAATGTCTTATGCATATCTGTATCCTAAATACTTCAGAGTAGGTGTTCCCTAAATATCTACTGAATTAATTCTACTGATAATGGTGCCACTATGAGCCCACTTGATCTTATAGCAACCCTATGAACTAGGTTCTATTATTGTCCCCATATTTGGGACAGGAACACTGAAGTCTAGGGAATAATGAAATTATTACTTAACTAGTTACTTAACCGAGTTACTTAACTTGGTGAGGTTACACAGCTAGAAAGTAGCAGGACTGAGATTTGAATCTAGATCTTACCATCTTCAGCTCTGAGCTCTTAACCAGTTATTTCCAGGTTCTTGTGCCCATTCACATGGAGCATCTTCCTCCTGGTGACAAATATCTATTCCAGAAGCTGTCCAGGTCTGCCTGCCGAGAGCAGGAGTAAGAAGGAGCTGGGGAGTTCTGAGCTGAGTGGAACAGAAGAGCCTAAAAAAGACTCATTTCTTCTGTACGAAGTTAAAAGGCAAATGGCTTCAACTCCTCCAAAGTGCCTCTCTCCGAGCAGCCCCATGGTTCAGCCACGTATGAGGTTGTAGCATGTTAGAAAGCCTTTGAGAAATGGTATCTCTTCTCGCGAAGCTGACCTTTTCCGGGGCCCGTGAGCCAGCTGACCTTTGTATGCTCCCTCACCAACAGTGGCCGAGGGCTAACTATTTAGTAAACATTCCTCGCCTATTGCTGCATCAAGTATATGGAAGTTGCCAGTGTGTGATTGGGACCAGGAGTTAGATCTCCAGAAGGGAGATGCTACATGGAGAAATACCAGTGATAATTTAAGTGGGATTGAACATATAGGGGCACATATAATGGATAGCTGGAGCTTCTGGGTTGGGAAGTAATGAAGAAAGGGCATGTGCTTAAAGCCTTCAGAGCAGGTCACATAACTGTGTCTGGGTATCAGGATCATCATGGCATGTCTCTTAACCCAGGTTCCTGGTTAAGATCAAGGAAAAAACCCATGGTTCCTGATGGCAGCATTCTCTCCAGAAAGGCCTAGATGCAGCCTCAGAATCCTTTAATACTTAGTGGTCTGTGCAATCATGGAATTGTCCATAGAAGCCAACCAAGACCTTTGAATTTTAGCTTAGTTCTCTCCACATGGTTCCTTCTTGGGAAGGAATAGGAGACTTGGGGAATCCTTCCTAGGAAATATAGGGGTTTGTGTCTTTGTTGGATGTCACTTAGGATAACTTGGGGTCTTGGAAAGAAGACTAAATCAAAGATATGAAGTCAGGATCTGGCCTCGACGTTGTCACAAAGGAATTAAGTGATCTTAGGCAAGGCATCACCTTCCTGG
This sequence comes from Neogale vison, assembly GCF_020171115.1. NCBI lineage: Eukaryota > Metazoa > Chordata > Mammalia > Carnivora > Mustelidae > Neogale > Neogale vison. Next base: position 268,248,620 of record NC_058091.1, on the reverse strand, counting down.
ATCTGTATGCCTCATCTGTAAAAGGAAGGGCTTGAGAGGAGTGCATGACTGCCATGGACCCTCTTTTAGTAGTGTGGCTATGTTGAGAAAAGCATGCCCTTGTTCCTAGGGGGCAGTGTCTATATGTCCCCCATCACTAAGGGTAGACACGTGACAATCACACTTCTACTCTCCACTCCCATGCCCATAGCTTCCACTGGTAATATGGACCCTGTGTAGACTTGGTCTTAGAGTCACTTTCATTCTTTTTAGCAGGGGGTATACAGGAAGCTACTACCAACTGAGATTTGCAAGAAAAATGAAAACCATTTGCCATTTGTTGTGGGTTAAGTTGTGTCTTTCCAAAACTTCACATTGAAGTTCCAATCCCTGGTGCCTCAGAATGGGACTGTATTTGGAGATAGGGTCTTTACGGAGGTAGTTAAATTAATATGAGGTCAACAGGGTGGGCCCTAATTCAATATGACTGGTGTCCTTATAAGAAGAGGAAACTTGGGGGCGCCTGGGTGGCTCAGTGGGTTTAGCCTATTCCTTCGGATCAGGTCATGATCTCAGGGTCCTGGGATGGAGCACTGCATCAGGCTCTCTGCTTAGCAGGGGAACCTGCCCCCCCCCTGCCTGCCTCTCTGCCTACTTGTGATCTCTCTCTCTCTCTCTGTCAAATAAATAAATAAAATATTAAAAAAATTAAAAATATTTTAAAAATATTAAAAAAATTTGGACAGAACAATGTACAGAGGGAAGATGATGGGAAGACACAGAAGAAAATGGTCATCTGCAAGACAAGGAGAGTCCTGGAACAAATCCTTCCTCACGGCTTTCAGAAAGGAAGTCCCCCTGCTCACAACTTGATCTTGGACTCCTAACCTCCAGAACTATAAGAAAATGATTTTCTGTTGCTAAAGTCACCCCCTTAAGGGTATTTTGTTATGGCAGCCCTCGCAGACTCATATACCATCCTTGCCTATATGGAATCTGGCAGGAGAGAAGCAAACAAAAATACAAAATAATCAGAGCAGTTTATTTTGTCCTCATTCCCATTGTCAAAGCCTGGCCTTGAAGACCTGGTGAGTTGGGGGTTTATTGTCAAAGAACTATAAAAGTAGAATGTGGAGAGTTATTCCCCTATTTCCATGGGCTTGAGTAAGCTTGAATTTCTCTGAATCTCATCTCCTCATCTCTAGAAGGAGATCTAGATTGAAGCAGATATTTTCAGATTCCTTCACAAGCATAAAATCCTTCTTCAAACAAAATTTAGGCAGACATTTCATAGGTAAAACCTAAATAAAAATGAAGCTGTTGTGATGAGGTAGAAGTGTTGGGGAGGGGAGCGTCTTAAGCATGTCTTCTCTCTATTCCCTAGACTCTTAGTACAGCTAAAATTAAAAAGACCCCATCCCAAGTCAGACATTCTGCACATCTGAGAGTCTAACATCTGAGTCTGTTGGACTGTGGGATGCTTGAGAGAGGAGCTGTCTCTTAAGTAACTTACCATGATGCCAGGTTATACAGCAGGCACTCAATTCATGTGAAAGGAAGGAGGGAGGAAGAAACAATTGGGAAAAAAGGAAAGAGTAACAGATGTTGCCAGAGAATTCTGGAGGTGGCCTGAGCAGTTCTGCAGATGCATCTTTAAGACATTCTATTTTGTTTGCTTAGGAGAAGTCTCCTGGAGCTCCCTAGCCATCGGGCAGAGATTGTTGGTTCACCTAGAACCTCCTCGCCTTTTCTAGGGACAAAGGTTACAAACTGAAACTAAATCAGGCACTGGAGAAGTAGGGGTGGCTGGAAATGGACTAAAATCTCCCCAAAGCCAAGGGTTAAACCGTTTTTGTTTTTTTTTTTTTTCCAAACCAGTTGGGGTTTACTGGCTGAGGGTAGAAACTGGGAGCCTGGAAGCCTGGGGTTGGAGGTTGGTTTTCTTCTCAGCTCCTAGCTAAGGGTTTGGCATTTCACCTGCTAGATGGCGCTGTCCTCTAAGGAAAAACGCCAGCTCCGCTCCACTGGGGCTCAGTCCAGGAAACAGAATAACTGAAGTTGAAAAGAATTGATGGGCTAGAGGTAGAGGAGCTGGGAACCCTCCTTCCCCCTACCCCACCCCCCCACCCTCGCCCCCAGCGACATCTCCTTTTGTGGTGGTTCTGGTTTCCTTTACAGTTCTTATTTTGCAGTGTGGGTGTTTCACACACTCCCATCTGAAAAGTCTCAGGGCCTTTTGCTCCTAACAAAAGTGAGTAGGAAGTGTGTGTGTGTGTGTGTGTGTGTGTGTGTGCGTGCGCGCGCGCGCGCACGCATGCATTGTGAGGAGGGCAGGGATGGTCACTGAGCTTCTGCCCCAAGGCTGCAACTTACAAATGACATGTTCCAGCCCTGGTCTTTGACCTTGACTTAAATGAGATCAGTTGGAAAAAAAAAACCAGTCCGTTCTTCATTCTGCTCACCAAGCTGGACCCCTGAGATCGCTGGTGGCTTTCTTTACTCTGAAGCCTTCTCGCTCAGTTCCAGTCTGCGGGGACAGACGACATGTGGGGACTGAGACTCCCTTTCCCCAGGCAATGTTAGTGTTAGACTGACAGGCTGGCTCCATCCGGGTCTGCATGTGAAATCAGGGCTGCAGCCTGCAACTGCTCCCACTCTATCAGCAGCCAGAAGGAAGGAAAACAAAGATAAGGGGGGGGGGATGGAAACCAGGAGGGGACCCAAGAGGAGAGAGGGGAGGGCTGAGGAAAGGCAGGAGACAAGGGAACAAAGACCAGAGGTGAAGGGTGAAGGGGGTGGGGAGAGGCCAGAGGGACGGGAGGGACCAGGTGTCCTTAAAGAAAGGAAGGGCCATAGAGAGGAGCCGGTGGAGGGGAGAGGGGTGGACCAGCGGGGGGTCAGGGGAAGACAAGGAAGCTGGAATGGAGCTTTTAAATCTGTGCTACAGCCGGGAAACTGCGCAGGCAGGGGGAAGGAGGCTGTGCCAGGCAAACAGGAAAACAGAGGGAGAGGAAGTCTTAGTAATTAGAGAAAACCTGACCAAGGGCCTGAAAGGAGGAGAAAACCACTGCGATGGGGACATTGCAGAAAAGCAAGGCAGGAGAGACAGTGGCAAGGAAGCATTGAAGCAGACGGGGTGGGGGGGGGGGTGGAAGCAAGGAGGCAGAGAGCAGAGCAGCGAGGATGTGGAACAAGCAAAACACAGCACAACTGAGAGTGAGGGAACAGGGAGGGAACCATGAAAAGAATGCTCACCTTATAGTCATAAAAACTGGAATGTGTGTGTTTTGGCCTGCAGCCATTGTCCAGGAAACACAGTGTGGCTTTTAAGCACATTGTGGAGTGGCTGGTCCACACGTTAGTAGCGTGCCCTGGTCTGCTGCTTTGAAATGCAGCTGCTCTGAGCTGCCCACTTGGCGGCCGGCAGCCTGCTGTTGGGGACATCCGATGCAACCTGCTGTCTGTACCCAGGGTCATTCCTGCTCGATTTATGGTGCTCTAAGTTCAGACGTACCAGCTTCTCTTCCAGGGCAACTGCTTTGCTTTGGGGGCTAAGAGTTGAGATGTGTATCATGCTGGTGACCTGCTTGCTGTCTCCTGAATCAGTGGTTCCTTTGAGGATGTTTCTCAGTGGGGCTGGCTCTGGGAGAGCAGAGTGGGAGGCACGTTAAAGGCAATGCAGGATGGATGTGAAGGCGAGGGCCCCTTGAGTCTGACAGTCATAATTGTGCTCCTAGTTTTTCCATTTTACTGTGTAAACCAGCATATATGTTTTAAGTCTCTTCTAGCCTCAGCTACTCGTTGTACAATTGGGCTCATAGTCTCACCGATCTGATAGGGTTCTGATGACACCTAAGGAGATGATCTGTGCAGCTGGCAGGGTGTTCATATTAATGCTCACTAACTGCTAGCTGTTGTTCTTTGTATTATTATTCAAGACCCGATAACGCTCTGTGTGTGTGTGTGTGTGTGTGTGTGCGCGCGCACGTGTGTGCGTGTGCCTGCGCCCATATGTGTTTTGGGGAATCAGTCCTTTGAATGCAGAGTAAGGGCCTTAGATTTGAAGATGTCTCAGCAAAGGAATGATTGTTTGTGAAGATAGAACCAGCAGTGACATGTATGCTGCTTTGAGAAGTAGGAAGACCATTTTGGTGACCAAAGCATGTATGAGATAGTAGGAAACTGGACTAGGGATTGGGGGAACTGAAAAAAAATATATAAAAGAGTATTTTGAGAGGCAGCCCAAACCTGAAGATCTTCATGATGGACAGGTGGTGGGAAAAGGACGTTTTACACATGACTTTAAGGTTTATGGCCGTAGAACAAGGTCAGAGGGAGCTTTCAAGCTAAGAATGATTTTTTAAAAAATGTTTTAAAAAGTTTGTAAACAACAAAAATGAAAACAAAGAAGAACCTGTGACAAAGACCATATGTGGTCTGCGAAGCCCAAAATATTTACTCTCTGGCCCTTTATAGAGTTACCACAACTCGGTTCCACTTAGGGATCAGAAGAAGAGTGTGCTCCCAAATTGGGAAGCCTGGAGAGGTTTTAGACAGAGTGCAATGTCCTCAGAAAATTAGAGGATTGGGACTAAAGCATTGAAACCCACAAGAAATACTAGCTTTTGCTATTATTGAGAACATAGAGGCCCAGGGATGGAAATGAACATGACATATGCTGAAACAACGGTAAGATGGTGGATTGGTTTGGCCAATAACCGTAAACAAATCTCACTTGTAATTATTGCCATCACTATTATGACTCTATTGCTGTCATTGGGACTTGAGGTCTGGTCTTGGGACCCTGGTGTTCTTAAAGCATGAGGTTTGCTAAGATCCCTTCCAATTCTTATTTTTTTGCCCATTTCTCCCTCCTTCCTCATTTTCCTTCCTTCCTTCCCTCTATGTGGAACATGCTTAATTCTCTTTGGCATTTCTGACAGCAGGGCCATTTCTCCTCCATCCTCTTTAAAATCCTGATCGTGTAAGAACTGGTTCTATTTTTCCCTTCACCCTTCCCAGTGATCTTGCTTCCTTTTGCAGCCCCTCCCCCTCCAGGCACTTCCAACAAAAGAGTCAGGTCATTTTTCATGTGGTATCATGAGTGTCAGCCTCCAAAGCGCTTGTCCTTGTTTCCCTGAGTGTCGGAAGTTCTCCGTCTTCCCACTAGGACTTTCTGAGAGCATGGAGTGGATCCCAGAATTTCTAATCCTTCCTGCTGCAACCAAGCGTCTTCCCACACTTTGTTTGAGAAAAAAAACGATTGGGGGGGTGGGGGGAAAGCCAGTGAGGGAGCAAGGCACGCAGCCCTGGCCAGCGCAGGCTGGGGTCTGTGCTGATGGACCAGCTGTGCCCTCTCTGTTACTCAGGGCTGTCTTGAGAGGCCAGTCAGGGGACAAAGATTAGGGTCATCAAGATAAGACAGAGAATATTCAAACTGGAAGCAAAAAGGGGCTGTTTTTCCAATAGTAAGTAATCAGGGAACAGGAGGATGTAATTTGCAGATTAGGAAAGTGAACAAAGAACGTAAAATTAACTTTATAGCAAAGAGGAGCGCAGTCTGTTTGAAGAAATAAGCCTCCATAAAGCATTATTGTTGATAAAATCAGACTGTTGATTTAAACTAAATAGGAAATACGACCAAATCAGGGAGAGGATGGGGGCTCAGTGGAAGCTGAAGTTGAAACTTCAGGCAGAAATGGAAGGGTGGGATGGGGGGACCTGATGGGGCATGGTACCCATGCTGGGGGAGCCATGTAGGACCAGAGCAAGGATGCGTGTGCTAGGGGGCTTTGAGAGGAGGGTTGTGCCTTACCAGGATGCCCAAGTCACCTTCACTTAGGGATTGTCTTCATTTGAAAAGTGGCATTGATTTCTAAGAACTGGTAAATAACAGATACGGTTTTGCACACATGCAGGCCCTCCCTACCCCTCTCCTGTTTTTAATTCTCAAATACCCACAAAAGCTCATTTGAAACGCTAGCAACTTCCTATTTGAACACTAGTCGTTCATACCGAAGCAGAAGAGTCCCAAAGCAATGCCTTTGATCCTGAGGTGATTAGAACAGGGCTTCCGTCCCCTTCCATCAGAGACAAGTTGGCGAGACTAGGATAATGCTCCCACTGTGGGAAACCTAGCTCTGTGCTGGGAGCTGCCCTTTATTTCCCCATGCCAAACCTTCTTGGTCCCACGTTGCCTAGCATGAGAGACAGAAGTATTGTTTTTACTGTCTTTGACCTGCTAAGGCAAGCTCTTCCCAAGACAGGTTTGGAGAAGCATCCCTGTTTAGTAGTGTATTCAGAAGTCGCCACTTGCCCCTCCCAGTCCATTTTTCTCCCTTTTCTCTCTTGCTCCCAACCCTGGAAGCTGCATCTTGGAAATCCATCGTCTTCTGGCTTTCTGTAGAGTACAGCTTATGGGAGGTCCCGGTAGGCACAGGTAGGCTAGGAGAGAGAGTGAGAGAGCAGAGCCTTAAAGGCCTAGATTCCCTCCCTACCAGGTTGTAGGTTGGCGGTGCCTTTCTCTACCAAAGGTCAGAGTGAGTTCAGGGCACTGTCCTTGTCTGTTCAGGTACAGGGGTATTCATGGTACCCTGATAGCTGCTACACTTGGATTGCTTCACCATCCTTTGTTGGCTTCCTTTAAATGATTCCTTGTGTTTAACAGTCCCTTCGTTAAGCTCTCTTCTAATGCCCCCATTTGAGTGTTGTACCATTCTTGTAGGCTTTGAAGGATATAAGTAATGAGAGCTCCTACTTGAAAATCAGAAGGCCTGGGCTACAGCTGAGTACCTATTACAAGTTGACTATGGGACCTGGGCAAGTTGCTTCTGCTTTTGGCTTTAGTTTCTTCATCTATGAAATGGAGATGATGGTGAGACCATCTTTCAGTTAAAGCATGCTATAATTCTGTTTCCACTAGGGGTGTAGTGGGTAGGGTTTAGAGGAAAATAAGCATGTTGAATCCTGGTTTTTATATTTCCTAAATGTGTAGCCTTGGCCAAGTCTCTTGATCTCTTTGAATCTTGGTTTGCATTTTCAGAAAACATGGGAGGTAACACTTCCCTTGAAGCTGAAGGGGTACTCCCTTTGGCAGCACGTATAGTAAAATTGGAATGATACACAGAGGAGGTTCGCATGGGCCCTGTGCGAGGATGACATGTAAGTTGAGAGGGAGGATTAAATAAAATTGCGTGTTTGAAAGCAGCTAGAATCCCTCTCATTACATGGGAGGCATTCAATGCATGTTAGAACCTTTCTTTTCTTTCCTGGCTTTCTTAAAGGGAAAATGCCTGAGCATGAGGGGACAGAAGTTTGTTGGCTCTGGAGGTTTCCATTCTTTCCACCTCTAATTCTGTTTATTTATATTTGTGTACATCTTAGCTCACAGACTCCAATTCATTTATTCCTTCCAATCTGTCTGTCCTTGAAGATTTCTCCCTAGAGCAAGTCCTTCAAAAGGAGGGCAGGTCTGTGGTTAGCTGGAGGGAGGGAACTAGGAGCAGGCCTCAGGTACTATGCTACTCGGCTACCTAGCGTTCTGACCAGGACAAGGATTTTTTTTCACAGCTCAGAGTTCTCTGGGATAGCTGACATATTTCAGGGACTTTACCTTTCTTCTTTATGCAGAAGTCACCATCCTAAGTGAAGGATTGAGCCTCTAATTTTTCATGGTAATCATTCATACCTAGATTTTAGGCTGAAAAGAGCTCCTGCTCAACCCAATCAATAGTCCTGTTCACCCCCAAACTTGCCATAAGTGATTTTATAAACATGTTTTTTTAAAAAAAAAGTATATGGAGTGGGACTCTTGAATTTTTTTGCTGGAAGTTTTAGTATTTAAGTGCATGACCTGCCACAGAGAGGTCTAGATATGGATAAAGCTGTGAGTGAAAGAAATCTTATTAGTACCTTCTTCCATTTACTCTCACTGTCCCCTTTTTTCATTTTAGTATCTCAGTCTTCAAGTACTCAACATCTGTAACTGCCTGTAGTTGACCAGAGACCCTTGTAGTCAAATAGACCCCATAATTCTAATTGAGTGTATAAACTTATCTGTCTTATGTCTGTCGGTACCCACTGAGTGTTCTCAAATGTATGATAACTTGGTCCATTCTTTTACCCATTCATCTATTCAACCACCCACCCACCTTACCAGTCAACTGGAAAATACTGACTGGAGATGCACAAAATATGGTGGTAGGCTTTGTTTAATAATTTTAAAAAGTGTGAGTCACAGTTCCAGACTTAAGAAAGATAGAATGTGTTTGCGGGCTCAAAACAAGTAAAAAATTTAAGAAGTTCTCTCATAATACTAGTGCAAGCAAGGACTAAGTATCCAAGAGTGATAGACATTGTTGAGGCTCAAAAGAAAGAAGCAGGACAAGGGGGCAGAATAATAAGGACTGACTTTAGAGAAGATATGGGAATGGAGCCAGGCCTTGAAGGATGGGTAGAGTTTGTGTGAGTAGAAAGAAAAGGGAAAGAGAAAAGAAGACCAGAGAAATGGGAAAAGTTAGGAGATAGAATTCTAAAAGTAGACCTGTTTGGGGGCACCTGGGTGGCACCTGGGTGGCCCTTCGGCTCGGGTCATGATCCCGGGGTCCTGGGATCGAGCCCTGCATCGGGCTCTCTGCTCAGCAGGGAGCCTGCTTCCTCCTCTCTCTCTGCTTGCCTCTCTGCCTACTTGTGATCTCTGTCTGTCCAATAAATAATAAATAAAATCTTAAAAAAAAAAAAGTAGACCTGTTTGGCTGGAGTAGAGCATTTTAGAAAGTAGTGGTGGTAAGATTGGAAAGGTTGTTTGAGACTGATTTCTGGAAAAGAGGCTAGAATGTGAAGCTGGGGAGCACAAGTATTTCCTATAGGTAATAAAGAACTCTAAATCCTTTTTCTAGCTAGAGAGAGGCATCTAGTAGTAGTCTGCAGATTGATTTTGAGTATGGGGTGTTTGCATTATCTGTTGACTCACTGATTCACTGATTTCATGCAATACAAGTTTAATGAGCTCTCCTAAGTGCTTAATTCAATGATCATAGCTGGACACTAGTTATTATGTCCTAGTTCCTTCAGAAATCAAAGGAGTCCTTGCTTTGGGGAGAGCTTCTTAATTCATCATGACCAAATAGTTAACCCAGAGAGAAAGAATACAAATAACCACTACAGTTAATTCCTTTTTTTTAAAAAAATATTTTTATTGTAAAATTAAACACAGACACAGAAAACCAAGCCAAACAAATATGTGGCTTAGTGAATTATTATACAGTGAACACCCTTATAACTACCACCAAAATCAAGAAATAGAATTGCCAGCCAGCCCTATAACCCTTCCACATGCCTTATCCTAACACAATCCCTTTCTACCTCCCAAAGGTCACCACTGTGACCTTTATAATAACCACTTTCCTGTAGTTATTTGTGGTTTTATGACTCAACTGTGTACCCCTAAACCCCATAGTTTAGTCTTGCCCATATATTTTTTTTTAACTTGATATGCCTTTTAGGTCTCTTTTAATCTATGGTCTCCTCTCTCTACCTCTTTCTTTTCTTTATCTGGTGACGAATTTGGGTCATTTGGCCTGTCAAGTTTCCTATAGTCAGATTTGCTGACTTCTTAGTCATGTACAGTTCAGTGTGTTCCTGTCTTCTGAATTTCCTGCAAATTGGGAGCTGAATCTAAAGGCTTGACCTGACACAGGTCTGATTCCTTTAACAAGGTTAAGATGGTGTTATGTCTTGTGTTGAAGCAGATGCTCAGTGTCTATAACCATTAATTCATTGGGATTTACAAAATAGTAATATTTTAATGCTACATTTTCTTTTAATTATCACCTGGGATAACTTTATCAAGAGACACTTCCCCTCATCTATTATTCTGTTACCCAGTACTATGATTCATATAGGATAGGTAGGAAAAGGTTTGATTATTTCCTTCTTCTACCCACTTTGCAAGATGACAATTGGATCGTTGTTTCCTCAGAAGGTGACCAGTTAATATTTCTTAAATATATGTCATAAACTCTTGAATTTGTTTATATTTATATTTGATGAGTTTCAGTCTATCATAAAACTCAAATCTTTGGCCAGTGGAAAACTCTTCAAGGTGCTTCCTGAGTTCTTCTGACATGATTCTAGTAGACTTTGACAGCTTCCTTCTAACTGCATGTCAAGATGTACCAAACTCGTCATAAACATTTCCTGCCTCAGACCTGGAATTAGTCATTTCTCCAAGAAATCCTAGTTTAGTTCAAGGGGATATGTCATTTAAAGATCAAATCCGAATGCTATTCGGTTGACTTTTGTTTTTCAGTCCTTTTAATGAAAAGAGCCGGGATAAACAATTACCCCATGGGTTTATACTGATATTTCTAATTCAGATTCATATCTACAGAATGTTTACTTAACATCTTCTATTATCGGAGTAGTTCCTTTCTCTCACCAGAAAATCCTTTAAGGCAGGGGAGATGGTAGAATCAGAATATCCCATAATTAGCATTTGCTTATTTAGACTTTACATATACAACTTTATCAGGATAGTAGTATTCATACTATCACTGACATTATCATTACTGAAAGTAGATAAAATGGGTTTTTTTCAGCATATGCTGATCATCTCCCCAGTTTTTAAAAGTTGTAGTATATTCATACTTTGAATCATATACTAGAGTCTCTACCTTTTAACCCTCATTTATTCTTTTATCTGCAAGTAACTATATATCTAATATTCACCAGTAATACCTGTCTGAAACTTGTTCCTTAGTAGACTCCTTAGGAAGGGCTCCTGGGAATAATATTCTCAGAGTCTTAACATGTTATTAGCAGTTTGTGAATTCCTGGATAAAAAAATCCTTAGTTCACATTTTCTCTCCTTGAATATCTTAAATACATTATCTAATTTCTTCTGGCAAAAAGCTTTGCTGTCAAAAAAAAAAATCTAAGGATAATTTAATTTGATTTCCCTTGTAAGTTATATGCTCCTTTTTGCCTAGATATCTAATTTTTTCCCCTTTTCTTTTAAATACAATATTTTTTTTCCTAGAATATCTTGGTTTTTGTCATTCTGGGTCAATATTCTCAGGTACGTGGTATGCTTTTTTCAACATATATTTCAAATCATCTTTTATATTAGGAAAACTTTGTTGTATTACAGTTTTTGGTATTTTCTTTGTTCTCTTGAGGTTTTTCTGTTCCCTTGGTTACTTTTTCAGGGTCTCCTAATAGTTGTATATTGGATCCTCTTTGCCTATCTTCCAGTTAACTCTTTTTAATGTAAATTCCAATTGTTTGGATTTCATCATAATTCATAAGCAGTCTGGGCAAGTGGGCTTATTTCTAAAATGATTTGGGGGTAATGGCTGACCATGACCTTTTATATTATTTTCTTTGTACTGAGGGGGCATTGAGAATCCGAGCTATAATCCCCAAAGAACAGTGTGTATTTCCAGTAGAATAGTAGGCCAGTAGAAAAGACAGTTTGGTGTCCTGAGACTCATTGTCCCTCAGATCATATGGCCTAACGATCTGAGATTGGTACTGGAGGTGAATCCTCCACCTTTTATGGAATTTGAAATCCTTTCTTTTGTTCTTCTAATTACTAAAGCCCATTAGGCATGGAAAGCTTCACTTTCATCAAGCATATAAATTTAAGGAAATCTCATTTATTTGTTTCCCTATAGAACCTAAAATAACAATGATGAGAATGACTCTTGATGCAGGGGGAATGATAGGAAAAAATGTATGGGAGCCGGTCTGAGCGAAAATGGTTTATGGCTTAATAGGATAATTTTTAATGGAGAAGGGATAAAATAATTATCTTCAACATCCTGTGTTCTGTGTGGTTCAAAGAAAAATCACTCATTATAATAGTGTGAAGTTGATGACCCCCATGACCTGGACTTTTGTTTCTGAATTACAAATTTAGTGGCTTAAACAATATAGATTTATTCTCTTACAGTTTTGGAGGTCAGAAGTCCAAAATGGGTTAAGATCAAGTGTTGGCAGGGTTCCTTCTGAGGCTAGGGAAGGAATTTGCTTCCTTGCCTTTTTAGCTTTAGGTGGCCCTTGGTATTTCTTTGCTTATGGCTTTTTCTTTCCATCATCAAACTATATCATTCCAGTCTCTGTCTCATCACATTGTTTTCTCCCTGCCCCCAAATCTTCCTTTGGGTTTTTGTTATAGGGACACTTGTGATTACATATAGGGTCCACCCAGATAATCCAGGATATTCTCCTTATCTCATAATCCTTAATTTAATCACATCTGCAAAGTCCCTTTTGTCATTTACTGTAAGATTCATAGGTTTTGGGGATTTGGGCATGGATCTATTTGGGCAGCCACTATTTAGCCTAACATATGCATAATCTTTTTATACCAAAGAATCTCTAATGACAGAGGGAAGTAAACTCATTTCCATGTTGGTGATTGAGTTGCAGCTCAAAACAGTCTCCTGGAAGCCTGTGGTTTCTTTGAAGAATAGCATTTTACTTTAAAGGTGTTTGAATTTTGTAGGGTACTCTACACATATGCTTGCTAGCCTAATTTCTTGCAACAAAAGAAAAATTGGTCTGGGAAGAAGGGCCACGATGCTTTCATGGCTGTAAGAAGTCTGGAATACTGCCTTACACCCTGGTAATAACTGTAT